>NC_056500.1:51915623-51954881 GCF_014905685.2 Nematolebias whitei | reverse complement strand
GGGGGGGGGGGGGGGGGGGGGGGACGTACGGAGACTAGTCCTAAGCTGCGCAGCGCGCTGTTTAAACCAACAGTTTTAGAGCAGGGTGTGTGAAAGGAGAGAGACAGAGACATGTCTCAGCTGCGCACTGTCTAAACCGACAGGTTTTTTTTTTTTTTGTGGGGGAGGGGTCGGCGGGGGGAGAGACAGACGCACATCTGAGCCATGTGCTGTTTGTACTGACAGCTTTCGAGTGGCGGGGGTGCGTTCAGCATGAGGGTTCAGCATGAAGGAAGAGGCTGCCTTTAGCTTTTTAGCTAGTGCACCTCCATTGTGAGCTGCTAGTTTAGCGTTACGTCAGTGCCGACAGGTGGTTGAGGGTGGGGGGTGGGGTTCGGTAGACTGGGCGCTCGGTTCTGTTGACGGGGTGGGGCGCCCCGCTTGTATAATGGTAGGGGAAACACTGCTAAGATCACTCTGGGTAATACTCAAGTGTTTGGACATAGTTCATTATATCCTTTAGAGGAGAGGCTGCAGTGGGGTTCAGCCATAACTCAGGTGGTAGCTCCACTGGGTAGATAAAACAAGAGCTTTAATATCTGTAATGTTTTTTTATTTTTAGGATATGTGTGCAGAATGGCCGACCCTTCCACCTTTACAGACTGCTGCTGCAGTATCATGAACCAGAACTCTGCTCTTTCTTGGACACCAAAAAAATCACACCTGACTCGTACGCCATTAGCTGGGTAGGTCTTTGCAGAAATATCTCAGTTCTGTTAGTCCTCTATATGTATTGTTGCCATAGTCTGAGCTGTGTGTGTGTGTGTGTGTGGGTGTGCTTGTTTGTAGCTGGCCAGTCTGTTTTCCAGCCACTGCAGGCCTGAAGTTACCCAGGCCTTATGGGACTCTTACCTCCAGCAGGCCGACCCTTTCCTCATCTTCTTTCTCATGCTCATCATCCTTGTCAATGCCAAGTATGTAAGGGTTGTTGGAATCAATTCAATTTCGATTCACTTCAGTTCAGGGCACTGAACAGAATCTACTGTACATAATACATGATATCTTTTTATATTCTAAATGCCTGATTTGTCCTTAGAGAAACGATCCTGGGACAGGAAGGCGACAGCAAAGAGGACATCATCAGTGAGTTTGCTTTATGCCTTGTTTGTGGGTTTGTTCTGCGTCTTGTTTAAAAACTGAGTGTAAACTACTTTCTTTGGAACAGAAATGCTGGAAGCATCTCCCTCCCTCCTGGAAGCAGAAGACATTGAAGATTTGTTTTCACTGGCTCAGTATTACCAGAGTAAAACCCCGCTGTCTCTGAGGAAGGTCAGATCAGTCTGTGCTGTTAAGCTTTTATCATAAGGCAGCTGTACTAAAGACCTTTTCTCGTATTTTTTTGTTGTGTTAGATGAATCAGAATATGTTTGGGAGCAGCCTGGTGGCTCTTAAAGAGGAGGACACAGATCTGAATCAGGCTCTCTGCCTCCCCGTGTCCGTCCCTGAAATCCTCCAGGCCAATCAGCTGCAGCAGGTCAGTGACATGTTTAACTGCTTTCAACCAGGAACTCACCAGCCTTTGCTGAACAAGCCACATTATCATTAGTTTGCTGAAGGTGCAGGAACTTTGGTGTTTGCTGATGATGGATTTTTGCATCTCAGGATGGGGTGCGTTTCTTTGTGGTGGATTGTCGGCCTGCAGAGCAGTACAATGCTGGACATCTGTCCACAGCCTTCCACCTGGACTCTGACCTGGTGGGACATAGTACTGGTGTGACATTATTTCTGTAAATCTTTGTGCACCATCTGAATATCATTTGTGTCTGTTCTTTTCATCCCGCAGATGCTCCAGAACCCCTCTGAGTTTGCTCTTTCTGTGAAGTCCCTCCTGGAGGCTCAGAAGCAGTCTTTAGAGTCGGGATCCATCGCCAGCGGAGAGCATCTGTGCTTCATGGGCAGTGGCAGAGAAGAGGAGGACATGTACATGAACATGGTGCTGGCACATTTCCTACAGGTGAGGGACTTGGGCAAAAGAAAGCAGAAGCTGAAGCAAGCAAATGTTTAATTATATTACTTTAAAACAACAAAAATTCTAACAGTTCATTGTTTTTTGCTCAAATTATTTGCTCATTAAAGATTCTGTGTTGCAGAAAAACAAAGAATATGTGAGCATTGCTAAAGGTGGCTTTATGGGTAAGTGTGTTAAACATTCCCACATCTTTTCTTAGCATGACCATTACTTCCAGTAGATGTTACATTTCTTTGATGAAGAATAATTTGCCAGGACCTGTACCAGTTTTGTGGTTTATTCAGATGAAACTTTACAACCCTGAATCCTGCGGCCGTGTTGGTTTTAGAGAGAAGAGGCTTTCTCCCGCAACATTTCCAAACAAGTCATACTTGTTCATATGTTTTATAATTCATGATCTTTGAACTGTAACCTCCTAACTGAGGCCTTTACAGTCTGAGATGGAGCTCTTGTATTTCTATGTCTATGCACAGTCTGACATTAAAGGACATTTTCTGGGACTTTCAGTCCTGGAAATATTGAGTTTTCTTAAATATTCTCCATTGTTGCTACTCCATATCGTTTCCTCCTTTAACTCTTCCCAAATTTATGAACAGCAACATTTGCATCTCTGAGGTCATTGCTGATATCTTTCTACCTTAGCATTGTGTTAACACACGTCTGTATTGTCCAGAGCAGCAAGCTGAAAACCCAGTGGTAGCAGAAAAGGAGGGATGCAATGCTTCACACACTTGTTTTACATTTTGACTTTACTGTTAGTTCGTTAAATAATGTCACATTGGAGCCTGATTGCTTATTTGTCCTGAAGCGCTGACAAAAGGGGCGATTGTGTCTGAGAGGTTGGTCAAAGCTGCTTGTATTGTTTAGAATGAAGGTTTACAACCGTGCGTCTTGCTTCAGCTCTCCAGAAGCATCTGGTTGACATGAACGTCGAGGGCCTGGACTCTTCCTATGTCAACTGGATTGTCAGCACTTCTGGATCTCACAGCAACCTCAGTTCTTCTTATGTAGGTTTAAAAGAAATACAATTTATCATAAAACATTACTGACACTATTTGCTGATTTGCACAATTAATTTTTGTATTTGGTTTTTAGCTGCAGATTTTTATTCTTACTCGTGCTTCTGTAACAACACAGGGAGAGCTGAGCAGCCCTGGAGATGGCAAAGGTGTCAAATCTCTAGTCAACAAAATGACTTTTGCTCTGAAATCCAAGTCAGTCAATGTAAAGGAGAAGATGATCAGCTTCATTGAGAACACCTCCACACCTGTAGACAGGTAGGAACCCAGATCCTCTTCTGAATTTCATATTAAGAAGTCTTCATCCTGGACTCCTGCATTACAACACACATCATGGCATCATACTGGGCCCTTGGCCCCATGTCAAACTACACTTCTGGCCTACAACAGACTTTCCAGATACATTTGGTTTTTATGCTTTTTAGGGAAGAACAACCAAACTAAGTGCATCAGAATATGTTGAATTAGGCATTTCAACATTTGAGATAAACTAAATAACATAACTAGATAAACTAAAATGACAAGGTACTGGTGAAAAGTGGTTTGTTTTTTAATGATTATTTTTGTGTATGCGTTCTTTACATTTAGTATCCTGATGCTGCTCAACAATCCAGGTAGAAAAATCTAAAAAAAAAAGTCAGGTTCTCTGGATGGATTCTTCTTGAAATGTTTCGTCTTTTATCCATGCTGCTGATTATTTCCTGTTGCTGTGTTCATTGCTCCTCATCTGCTCACACAGACTCATGTTCGTGCTGCTGTTGTTTGGCGCATTGTTTTTGTACCGTGAGGCTGAGTGTATCCTTAGTCTTGTGTATTCTTAGTTTAGTGAATGTAGTATATTCTTACTATATTCTTAGTTCATGACTCGGATCTTAATAACGTTTTTTTTACAATTTGTGTTTTTGTTGGATGTAACTGGGACCCTGCGTACATAGTTTCGTCCCACCTCATGTGTGCTGGTGAAGATTCTCAGTCATCCAGGACACGATGAATTCAAAAGTGTTCAATTCAAGAACAACTGGACTTTATGTGTAACAGAAGACGTTTCGCTCCTAATCCCAGGAGCTTTCTCAATTCAAAGAGCAGAGAGTGAGAGGTTCAGGTTATAACCTGAACCTCTCACTCTCTGCTCTTTGAATGGGTTTGTCAATATAAAGTATTTCATTATTACTTCTATACTGTTAAGGTTTTATAGTAGAACAGTTAGCATAAATAACAATATTCTTCCTTCCTCGTTTTCACGTTTACATACGTGAACCTCAAAAACGAATATTCTTGACTTCTTCAACAGGGTCACCTGCCTAATCCGGTTCCATATCCGCCCCCTGAAACATTCGCATTCTGTTTATTTTTTCTTTCATCTCAAAAATCTCTTCTCTGGACTTTCCTAGAATAAACATATTCTTCACTGGTGTAGAAATAAGAATACATAGAAATATGTGATTTTAACATTCAGTGAAAACAAATAATCATAAGAGGAAAGGTTTCAAAGGATAGTGGGGCATTGTCAGCGATGTTAGTCAGTTAGCGTGATTTATTTTATTCTGCTGACCTCATTCAGCCTGTAGGAAATAACTTTATTAAGCGCATGCACAGAAAATATATATTTTCTTTGGTCCTCAAAACAGCACAATACAACATTAAACATTAATTCCCCTGTATAATGGAAGAAAGTCAAAGTCAGTCAATTTATTCAGCTTGGCATTGCAGCTCTGGAGATCTGTCTGGATTAGGGCTGCAACTAACGATTATTTCAATAATCAATTTATCGGCCAATTATTTTTTTGATTAATCGATGAATCGAAAGAAAAAAATAAAAACATTTTAATTTCCACCCCTTTATTCCAAAATTTAACATTTGACTGACATAGCAATTCACACTAAAAACAGGTTGCTATTTGACTATTGTGTTAGTAAAATATTGAATAATAAAAAATAAAAGTTAGTCAAATAGTTTAAAAAAATAAATGTACACAAAAATACATACAAATGTGTCTTTATACCTGCACAGTATGTAGCTACATTGTCAAATGTGTCCTTGAGGGAAGAGTGTAACCTGGATTAAAAGTGTGGATTATTGTAACCTGGATTAATAGTGTGGATTATAGTAACCTGGATTAAAAGTGTGGATTATAGTAACCTGGATTAAAAGTGTGGATTATAGTAACCTGGATTAAAAGTGTGGAATATTGTAACCTGGATTAAAAGTGTGGATTATTGTAGTGAAGCCTTCGTCTTCAACCATGGACAGAGGCCTCATGTCAGTGACGATCATGTTCAGGATGTTTCAGTGAAGACAGCTGCTGCTGTGGTGTCCATGATGTCTGTCCATCATGAAGGATGTTGTTGTTTGTTGTTGTTTTCTGGAATGAGACAGTAAATATGTTTTATATCATAATTTACAGCAACTCAAGAAATGCCTTGTTTCACTTACAGTGTTAGGTTCAGGCAAAAGTAGCTAAAAGAGCAATTAAACACACACACACACACACACACACACACACACATATAAAATACTTAATTACACACATTTCAGTAGATGTAATAAATTACTTTAATTCCTGTTTAAATGCAATTCATCCTGCCATACCTGCAGTGTCTTCAGACTTTGCCAGCAAATTAAAAGTTGAAGCTTAATCATTAAATTATTATCTTTGTGTTAGATTTATTTATAAATCACATTTAAACGCTGCTTGTACCAATTAAATTAAATAAAAAGTAACACACGTTCTCTATCACCGTCATTAATCAGACAAACAAACAAGCAAACAAGCAGCAGCTTCATCTTCAGACAGACTGACGTTACATTTTCTCTCTTGAAACAGAACAAAGTGTTAAATTGTAGAGACTCACCTGCAACACCAGTTGGGAGTGAGACATGTTGTATCAGCTGCAGCTCCTTCCTCCTCCTTGTGACTCCGACATGTTTACGTTTTATCTCCGTGGTTCTCTCGTGTCGTGTCGTAAATTTTCAAAGCTGCATGTTTCTCATTTTTTATCTTTGTGAAGTTCTCCCACACTTTGGAGGACTTGGGTCGAACAGTTTTCGCTGCGTTGGTCATTTGTAAAATTTATTTAAATTTCCTTTGAAAACAGCCTCTGCTTCCCCCCCCCCCCCCCGCTGCAGTTTTTTCTTTTCAAACTTTATTCAGTCGGTCAGCATTGACAATGAACTGCAGGTGAACAAAACAAAACGGCTCCACAGCGCCGTGAAAGACGCATAATCGCACGACAACGAATCGATAACGAAATTCGTTGCCAACGCTTTTAATCATTGATTTTTATTGATTTTATCGATTCATTGTTGCAGCCCTAATTGTTTCCTCTGGTATCAGATGCTGTGCAGCTGGAAGGATTTTTACTGAAACTTTTTTAGTTTTGGACATTTGTTATGATGCATAACCATGGCAACAAGGCAGTTTTCTACAACCAACAGCAGCTGATTAACATCTCAAAGCTCAAATAATATCTCAACTACAGCCCCAAATCTCAAATGAGTTGAAAAGGAGGCTCTGTGGATGCATTCTCAGCGACCTGCCAGCTGTGCTCAAGTGTCTGACCACTGAATTTATAGGTAAGATGGCGCCCGTGTACATGGCCTGCAATCTACCTCTGACGATACTGTTTGGATTATTTCTGCTCTTTTCGTTTTTTGTCTGGGATATCAACTCGCTGCTTGTGTATGACCGACAACAGCTCCTCGATCTTCGATTGTCTGTTTCTGCTGTCGCTGATTCTGACCATTTTGATCGTGACTCGGGACCCCCCCCTCTTCCACCCCTTCTGGCAGACGTGCCTGCTTCTTTACGCTGGGCCCCAAGCCAGCCTTCTCGGAGATATCAATCCAGACGCCAGGGTAAACGTGCCGGCCGGCTGGTGAAACTCAAAGCTCTGCGTGGTCAACGTTTCCACAGCCAGCTTCCTACGTGCCCGGACCAGGGAAAATATGGGTGTTGTCTACCGGCCCGGCGCTTGGACCGTCCTGCAGGTGCTGTTTTTGAAAATCTGCAACCGTTGGCGCGCACCACCCCCACCATGGCTGGTTCTGTGTCGGACCAGATCAGGACGTGCCTCATCAACACAAGGTCTGTTGCCAACAAGACTTTTATCCTAAATGACTTTTTTAAAGACGAGGGACTAGATTTTCTTTTTCTCACTGAATCCTGGTTGCCTTTGGGTGATTCAAGCGTCTTGGTGGAACTTTTACCTCCGGACTGTCTGTGTTTTAATGCCCCGCGGCCATCAGGTCGGCGGGGTGGTGGAATATTAACTGTATTTAAATCAAACTTTTCCTGTAAACAGTTGTCCACCCTCATGCCCTGCTCCAGTTTTGAGCTGAGTGCTTTTGAACTCGGACATTCCCCGCCCGTTCTGTGTGCGATTGTTTATCGCCCCCCTCGTTCCAAGGACTTCATAAGTGAATTCTCTGATTTTCTGGCTTACATCACACCAAGATATGATCACTTTATTATCGCTGGTGACTTTATTATTCACGTCTGTTGTCAGGAGAAGCCGTTAGTGAAGGACTTCCTTGATTTGTTGGACTCATTTAATTTAACTCAACATGTAAATGCTCCCACCCAACAACACGGTCACACTCTGGATTTCATTTTAACACGTGATGTCTCTGTTTGTAATCTGGTAATCGGTGACAACGTTCTCTCAGACCACATGCCTGTCTTGTTTGATATCATCCCGCCTTGTCCTACTGCTAAGTCATGTGATTCTGCACGTACTTCACGTGCCATTAACCGTTTCACTGCTGCACATTTTACTGAAGCTTTTAGCTCTGAGAGGATCGATCAGCTCTCCGTGTCTCTCTCCACCGAGGAGCTAACCTCTCAGCTTAACTCTGTTTGCTTAAATATTCTGGACCGTGTTGCTCCCGTTAAAACCAGGAAAACAAAACTTTTATCAGAACCATGGCTTAATGACGTCACTCAAGCCGTTAGACAGCAGTGTAGGAGAGCAGAACGCAGGTGGAGGAAAGACAGGCTGCAGGTTTCTTTTCAAATCCTAAAGGAGAGTTGGCGTCATTATCAGAAGGCAGTTAAAGCCGCCAAATCGAAGTTCTTTTCTGCAATAATTGCCTCAAACTCCGACAACCCCCGAGCTCTTCTTTTTTCCACCCTGAACTCAGTTCTACACCTCAGTGAACCTTCACCTCTAGAAGCCTCAACTGAGCTGTGTGAAAACTTCCTCCATTTCTTTTCTGAAAAAGTTGCAAACACCCGGGCACTCATTTCTCCACCTGCTCATGATCCGTCCATCCCATCTCATTGTGTTGCTGTTCTGGACCACTTCGAGCCCATCTCTCTGTCTTCCCTGGAGCAGGTCATGTGCGGCATGAAGCCATCTGGCTCCCCTTTTGACGTTGTCCCCCCTCGACTCCTTAAGGAGCTTCTTCCTGTTCTGGGCCCTCCTGTTCTTGGCATTGTGAACAGCAGCTTAGCCTCAGGTGTGGTGCCAATAACTTTTAAATATGCTGCTATCCAACCTCTCCTGATAAAACCTAGCCTTGACCCCTCAGTCATGTCCAACTTCCGGCCTGTCTCCAGACTCCTATTTGTCGCTAAACTGCTGGAAAAAATAGTGGAGTCCCAGCTGAAATGCTTTCTAGAGGATAATGCCATCTTAGAGCTATTCCAGTCTGGCTTTAAACCTCTCCACAGCACTGAAACCGCTATACTCAAGGTTTTTAACGACATTCTCCTATTCACAGACGCTGGTGATTCTGTGCTCCTTTTCTTACTGGACCTCACATCTGCCTTTGATACAATCGACCACAAGATCCTCATTGCAAGGTTAGAGCAGTGGGTGGGCATCACTGGGTCAGCCCTCGAATGGTTTAGATCTTACCTCGCTGACAGGTCCTTTTGTGTCTCCATCAAAGATTTTAGTTCAGCCTCGGCAGCGCTTCAATGGGGGGTACCGCAAGGGTCCATCCTTGGTCCTCTTTTATTTTCTTTATACCTGCTGCCACTAGGTGCTATTTTCAGGAAACATAACATACCTTTTCATTTCTACGCAGACGACTGCCAAATCTACTTCCCCCTCAGACTCAACGGTACTCGCTGTATTCAACCGTTACTGGACTGCCTGGCTGACATCAGAGATTGGATGGCTTTAAATTTCTTGAGTTTCAACAAGAAGAAATCTGAAGTTATGCTGTTTCCTCCCAATGACACAATCACCAACCACTGCATCGACCTATCCGTTCTGTCACCGTTAGTGAAACAAAGAGTCACTAATCTAGGAGTGATACTTGACACTTCTCTGAAACTCAACAATCATGTTGTTTGTTCTGCTGTGCTCCCAGAACTAACTGGAACTAGGAAGTGTCGACTTTTAAAGAGTTCTGTTTCCGGTCCCTTTTGGGAAGTCCTGATTGGTTGAAAGAACCAACAGGGGTGTGGTTTTAGTGACGTCAGAGGGTTACTACAAGTCAGAAAAACAGTGAGATGTTTGGGATCAGACAGAGAAAAGTTTTGGGGAAATGACAGACTACAGGTGCCAGTAGCTTCTTATTTCTGTCTGAGAGGTTTAAAAACATGACAGTTCGTTCCAATAACTTCTTTCTGACTTTCGACCGACATCACTACTTCTCATTTCAGATAGAAGATCAAAAAATGCATAATTACTTTGTAACAGACATTAACTTGATTTCTACTTTGAATGAGGATTAAAAAATCATTAATACTGTTTCACAGTTGATTTAAAATGAGTAGTTCACTTCAACATTTAAAATGGTTTGAACTAAACACACTTTTGATTATCAAGACATTTGTAAAAATAGTAATGACAATATAAAAGAGAGTGTTCTTTCAATTGATTAGTGCAGGATACAATTAGAAAGTCTCTGGATGAGCTAATTTCTATTTCTGGATTCAAATCAATGAAATAACAATTCCTGTCCCATTAAGGTCTTCAGGGTCAGGTTTTGACCGGTGGCTTAGTTCACTACAATGTAAATATGATTGTTAAATCCTGCTTTTTCCAGCTGAGGCGACTGTCTAAGCTGAAGCCCATATTGTCCAAAAATAACCTGGAGACAGTAATTCATGCATTCATTACATCCAGGCTCGACTATTGCAACTCACTCCTTTTTGGTATCAGTCAGACCTCCATAGCTAGACTCCAACTGGTCCAAAATGCAGCAGCCTGGTTTTTGACCAGCACAAGCAAAAGGGAGCACATTACACCTGTTTTGGCCTCCCTACACTGGCTTCCGGTTCACCTTCGAATCAAATTCAAAATACTCTTGTATGCCTATAAATCACTAAACAGCTCTGCCCCCTCCTATCTTACTGATCTGCTCCAGCCGTATGTCCCACCACGTTCTCTCAGATCAGCAGACCAGTTGCTCCTAACAGTCCCAGGAACCCGTCTCAAGCGCAGAGGTGACAGGGCCTTCTCTGTAGCAGGCCCAAGACTTTGGAATGAGTTACCTCTGCTCGTTAGACAGGCCCCCTCCCTCACAGTTTTTAAATCTCGCTTAAAAACACACTTCTATTCCCTGGCTTTCAGCACTGTGTGATCTGTGCTGAGTCTGTGTGCGTCACACTGTGTTGGTCATGTTGCGGTTGTTGTTGTTATCCATTATTGTTTTTGTTGGTTTCTACTTTTTGGTGTCCTGTTATGTAATCTGTTGCTATGTGCTTGCTCTGTTTGTCCCTGTACAGCACTTTGGTGTGCTTTGTCACTGTTTAAAGTGCTTTATAAATAAATTGGTATGGTATGGTATGGTATGAAATCCTGGAACTAGCAGGAAACTTGGCTCATGACAGCGGAAGGACAGGATCGTCCCTCAGCACCTACAGTTGACTGTCCACAGCTATGAGGAGCTCGGCAGACTGCTGGGAGGAGTGGCCATCACTCTGGGAGGAGTTCTGCCCAGCATTCAGATGGTCCTACAGCTCGGGGGAACTGAGAGGCCAGCCGAGTCTGGGTGGACGGATCGGCCGGCATCTGCAGCCAGTTTCTTAGGCTCCACTGTGGGATGGACCTTTACAAGAGATCCTTCCTGTCTACAGCCATCAGTATCTTTAACATCTCTTAATGAAATGAGGATAACGAGTTACAACAACAAATAATTTCCCTCTGGGATTAATAAAGTATTTTTGAATTGAATTGAATATGTAACTGTTTGTAGTCTTATTATGAGTTATTGAAAATTATCATTGATTTAATCTGTTTTTAACTCTGTCAATGAACATTTAAAGTGATTTAGAAGTCAAATGTCCCACAAAGTTTTTGGTCATTTTATTTTATACAATATTCCAGTCGAATTTATTATCCAAAACAACCTCTAAAATTTAGTTTATCTACATTATAGAATAATCAGTTGTTGTTACTTAAATTCATGAATTGTTTCATTCCTGATTATTGATATTTACTTGCGTTCAGTCATCTATCAAACTCTGACACCTCACTGGTTTTTCCATCTGCCCAGTTTAGGTCCTCAATTCTCCATCCAGGAACACATCACCTTGACTGTGATGTTTTCTGTCTTCTGTTTGGGCAGCCAGTTTGAACTGTCCCTGTTGATCTTGAAACGTTAGTTAAATGAATTTTTGTTAATATAAAAATGTCACTTACCAATTTTATGCCTGATGTGGAATGTCTGCCTTTTTTCCTCTGCCTTTGGCTCTATAAACCTTTGTGCATTTTCTGTTATTATGCGACCTTGTACTAGATGGCTGCTAAATTTATCAGTTTTCAACCTTATGCGTCTGTAAAGTCTCCCATATCAGTTATACATTAACAAGCATACATTACCGTTCATACAGGAGACAGGCACATACATTTTGACCCCATCCATACACACAAATATACATAACATTTGCAATCCAGTTATTTCCCTATTCCTGCCTAACTAAGTTTCTTGTCTGTCCCTCAACTTATACAAAACAAATGTCCCTCACTGCCTATTCTATTAGCTCTGACCCTATTTCTACTCTAATAGCTTCACAACATTTTACAGGTCTCTCTAGGACATCTGCATGTCTCTCTTGGACTTCTACATGTCTCTCTTGGACTTCATACCTTGTATTATAGTTATTTTAAAGATCCTCCCGTTTCAAGAGCACAGCTGTAATTAACATGTTGATTACCGTTGTGCCGTTGACCAGTCTGCATCCAAATGCAGACCTAACAGGGGCTATCGCAAAATGGGATCCCTAGGCCGACAACTTCTTTCAGAGAGTTGGCAAAGCTCCCCACAGGCACCCAAAACCCAGTAGAGTTTCTTCGAACCGTCAGACGACCAACACCTCTTAACACTTTCCTGATGTCCAAGTTTTAACACGTTTCTAGTAAACAGCGGCAGGCATTTACACCTGGAACGTCTTCGGACTGCGCACACTTCTCTTAAAGATTTTACCGTCAGCAAAAATTACATTACAATCTCCACGTGGGGCTTCAAACCTGCAGTCACACCATTTAATTTTATCTAATTAAACAAAAGTTTATGTACGGGCTTTTAAATCAACCAGACAATTATTATTTTTTAGGGAAAAATTAGCGTTTTGCGTGTTTATAACACTCTCGGACAACTTCCAGTTAGCGATGTTGCTAGCATTTCCAGACTGCTCCCTTGCACGCTGCAGCGGAAAAAAAGTCGCATATATAAACGTTTACGTCCGATAATTACATTTACGAAATCACGTATTATACTATAATGTTCTACTACCTTTCAGTTCACTAAACTGCAAGCATAGGACCGAAAACAGAGCAGACCGTCAGTCCTTAAGGGACACACCGAAATTCGATTTAACAGGTTTCTGCTTACCTCATGAGATGTTAATAGCTGGCTTGTACAGTCTGCGAAGACTCGGTCACTTGCCGCTGTGTCACCATTAAAAAATAAGAAACGACCTGCCACTTCTAAAGACAGGAGACGGGGTCATGGCACCAAGCTGTTACAACATGAACTGAAATTGGGTCACTGCAGCTAGCTGTTGCTAGTTGTTGGCCTCAGGCCTCAACGGACCCCAGGTCCGCCTCCAGCCCACGCCATCCTCGGCTCAGTTCCCCGTCAGAAGCGACAACTCACACTATTAATAAAGTAAACATGAATTCAGTTTTACCAATTGTATTAAAATCAAAGCAGGAGAAGGTTACAGTTTACAGCGCAGGCCAGTTCAGTCTATGACGCAAGATCAGAAAATGAAATGGCCGGATGTCCCGTGGCATTACAAATTTATAAGGCCTAGACTCCTCCTTCGCCAAAGAGGAGCAAAACTTATCAGTGTATGAGAGGAGGGACTAATTGTGGTCTCTTTTGGACCTTATGTGAGTTAATGTGAAAGGAAAAAATGAACCGGTGCTTAAAATGCATTTTCTGCGTGATGTAGCAAGCAAAATGAACTAGGGATGTACGATATTATTGGCATGGTATCGGTATAGGCCGATATTAGCGTTAAAATTCAATATCGGACATCGGCCATTACATTAAAATAACTCGCCAATATAAAAGGCGCTGCTTTTGCCTGCAGCGGCAGCACATGATGACATCACGTGCACCTACCCGATCTCATGGTGGAGAGGAAAATTCAAAATGTCGGCCATGTGAAAGTTTTATTTTTCGTTGGTGAGGATGTCGGATTCTGAAGATTTATGGACTACATTGAGCCTCGCTACATCGTCCCCAGTCGGAAATATTTTTCTGACGTAACATTACCCGAGTTACAAGCCATCATCTCCGCCATTGTTGAGAAGCTAATAACCGATAGCATGACTTGTTGGGTGAGTTTTACCACAGTTATTTGGACGTCGTGTTAGCCCCGTTAGCATAATTAGTCTTACGGCACAATGGATAGACAAACACTTTGAACTTAAAAAGGCTGTCATTCATGCACAGGAGTGCAGAGGATCCCACACTGCAGCTAGGAACTCGGAACAAGCCGCCACAAGTGAGACAGAATCACAGGTGACTTATGCTAATAAATAACATTTAACACTTTTCATTATATAAGTTAAAGTGCTATGCATATCATATGGCTGTTACTGAATATATGTCACTAGCGCTTACAGCTGTTGCACAATTTTTGTAGCAAATAAGCCTAAATAAGAGGGCTATGTTCTGACAAAGGAACGTATATAAAATATCGGTATCAGCATCAGTTATCATCCAAATAAGTTTTAACAAATCGGATATCGTCCAAAAATCCAATATTGTGCATCCCTAAAATAAATCATTCCTTGACAGATATTGAATCCCTGGGAGACTTTTTTTAGAGTAGCTGGCCCTGTTTAAACCAGTCAGAACTGGGTTATAATTTCATTATAATCCCGTCTCTGAGCAGATCAGAAAACCCAATATACTAACACTTGACTTGGTTTAATCCAGGCTGAATGTTAAAAAAGAAGCTCCTAACTTTGCTAAAAAAGAAGTCTCTTTTTCGAATTGTCCAAATCCCCTCAACAGTTGAGAGCAGTCCATAGACCATCCTGTCTCGACTAAATCCCCAAAACTTCAGCCTGGATCTGTGAGCTTTATTTATAGTGCTACGTGTCCAGTCTCAGACTTAGTTCGGACCTGCCTCTTTGGGTGTAACATTTCTACTGTAAGGCTGTAATTGGCTCTTTTTTTGGTGCACAAAGGAGTAACTTTATTGCTAGGGCGTTGTAATTCAACTGTTCAGAGCTGTATTTCATAACTTCTCTTTCTTCGTGGGTTATTCGGTTCATTCAATCCAACAAAAGGGGTTATTCTGTTCATACACTTAAACATTCTAGATTACTGATTATTTCTTAACTACAATGCTCTGACTTAATACGTTTTTTAATCACTTAGAATCACATTTAATCACTTTTCAAATATAATAGTACCCATTTAACAATGAGAGATATGACTGTAAAACATTAACCATTTTTCCATATGTCTGCAACTCTGCGCTCTGTTCTCACTGGGAAAAGCTTGCAACTCTGCATTGTACACACACATACAGAGAACATCTAGGCCTGCCATTACACACACACACGCACGCACGCACGCACACACACACACACACACACACACAGAGAACAGGCATGCATCCTGTCTCCGCTCTCTGCTTCTGAGCGGAGAGGATAGAATCAGGTTTATGCCACAACCCCTCTTGGCGCCCAAATAACTGATTTCACATAAGCTAAAAATCATATCTATTAACACGTATTATGCGATTTTCCACCATTTATAATCAAAGTTTATTTTAATTCTTAACACATGCGCAGAGTGGTAAACTCTCCTTAAAAAAATACAGAAGAAGTTCTACTAACGGGATGAACGTAAAAAAACCTGAGCACCCAAAATGTACCTGCGACAGGTTTTAATGATGGTGGAGACGTTACTGCACTCCCTGACTGAGCTACAGGTGATACAGATAATTTTGAGCTCTTTCAAAGTTTCTAGTAGAAATGTTGTGTCGCTCACTGACCAGTTTTGCTTCCCCGACATAGCATTAGCCAGGCAGAAATACGTGAGGTAGACAGATAGAGGTTGCACATGTGCAGTCAGGTCAGTTTTCCACAATCGGAACAAAATGAACAGATTAAGTGTTTACATGCACACCGTTCGGATTATGAATCGGCATAAACCACCTGTCTCATTCTGATTACAAATTCTTTTGAATCAAGCTGAATCAACAAAAATAATCCGAATGGGGCGTTTGAGCCCCCTCCTGTTTACTCTGCTCACATATGATTGTGCAGCTACCCATCCAGGCTGTCACATTGTAAAGTTTGCAGATGATACAGCGGTGGTGGGATGCATCACAAACAATGAAGAGTCCAGCTACAGGCAAGAGGTGGAACACCTGGAGAGCTGGTGCAAAGAGAATAACCTTCACATCAATGTGAAGAAGACAAAGGAGATGATTGTGGACTTCAGAAGGAACAAAAACACCTACACCCCCCTGAACATAAGAGGATCTGCGGTGGAAGTGGTCTCCAGCTACAAGTACTTGGGTGTACACATGAACAACAACCTCAGCTGGAGCAACAACACCACCAGCCTGATGAAGAAAGATCATCAGAGACTCTACTTCCTCAGACGGCTGAGACGAGCTGGTCTGGGAGCTCAGTCCTCACCTCCTTCTACAGGTGTGCAGTGGAGAGCATCCTGTGCTCCAGCATCAACGTGTGGCATGGAGGCTGCACAGCTGCAGAAAGAAAAGCTTTGCAGAGAGTGGTGAAGGCTGCACAGAAGATGTTGGAGTCAGTCTCCCCACCATCTCAGACATCTACACCTCCAGATGCAGGAAGAGGGCCACCTGCATCATGAAGGACCCCACCCACCCAGCACACACACTTTTTGCCCCACTCCCCTCAGGAAGGAGGTTAAGGAGCATTAAGTGTAGAACCACTAGACTGAGGAACAGCTTCTACCCTGAGGCTGTTAGACTCATGAATCTCTAACTAGAATAATCTCTGTGAAAAACCATATCATGTTGCTGCTGATCTGTTTCATGTTGCTGCTGATCTGTTTCATGTTGCTGCTGATCTGTTTCAATGTTGATGTGTTCATGCGTGCACATCTGCTCACAGACTCATGTTCATGTTTGTGCTGATGTTCAATGTTTTATGTTATGAGTGCTTAGTGTATATTTAGTTGATGTTTTCCTTAGTTCATATCTTAGATGTTATTACTGTTTTTCTTATACATTTTATTGTTGGATGTAACTGGGACCTTGTGTACATAATTTCGCTCCACCACATGTACCACATGAGGTGCGAATGACAATAAAGAATCTCTGACTCTCTGACTCTGAATGACACATTTCTTTTCCGAATGGCCGTTCAATCCGATTGCTTTTGTCCGTGTAAACCTAGCTAAAGACTAAACGTTTCAACAAGAAAAATCCGTCCAGAGGTGTTGACTTTATTTCTTTAGATCTTTATGTTTAGGTTAAATACCTCCTCATACTGACCACATGATGCAACCTCATTTTTACGGGACTGTTTTATAGCAGCTGGGTATTCCTCCTGATGGTCATTCTGAGTGTAAATTATAGAGTTTTGTTGTAAGCATAAAATAAAGTCCCTTTTGCCTTATTCCACATTAGAATAAGTTTTAATCTGCCCTGGCCTGAGAAGGTGGTTCCAGATGGGTAAGAGCTCTGAAATGTTGGGTTGTGTCTCGCAGCATGCTCACCTGCTGAAGGCCCACACTCCTCTGGGACTGCAGACACATTAAAGCATGCCTCGCTGCAGTGTCTCGGCCTAATCTGCTTACTCACAACGTGACACCATCCTCCCATCCTGGGAGTGCAGGCTATGTTTAAGTTTCTTTCATGCTTTTACTAACATTTGGAATTGCTGCAGCATTTAAGGAAGTGCCGACTTACATCCTGAAAATACTGAGGCTCTTGTTTAAAGGCAAAACTCTTTATCTCTTTGCTTTTGAGAGACATTAAACAGTCTGTTTTTCCATTTCATGGTCTTCTTAGATGATACCCAGGGCTCTACAAATGAAAACAGTAAAGATTACAAGTAACCCTGAATATCATACAAGAACTAAGGTGTTTCCTAGAAGAGTCTCATTTAACCTTTTCTTTTATATTTAACAACTTAACCGTGGCCGTAAGGGGGAGCTTTATTTCACTGCAGCCTAGAAATCTTTGTTGTTGCTTTTTGTGCGCATACTCAGGTTACATATTTAATGAACATGAGTAATGACATCCTCACAACCTTCATTTAGTGAACTTTGTTGCTTTCTGTTCACAGGCACGTGAGCAGCAGTGATCGAGTTGGCAAACCTTACCGGGGCGTAAAGCCTGTCTTCAGTATTGGTGATGAAGAAGAGTATGACACAGGTAAATGCTGATCAAGTACAAAACCAGTTTGAAATGTGGGTTTGAGAAAGCAGATAACGGCCATCTGATGTTCTCCTCTTAGATGAGATCGACAGCTCTTCCATTTCGGATGATGACAGGAAGGAGATTGTGAACATTCAAACTTGGATAAATAAACCAGATGTAAAACATCACATTCCATGCAACGAGGTGAAAGAAACAGGTCACATGTTCCCCAGGTGAGTCCCTCCATTTCCTGCTTGACTGACTTAGGATCATGAGTGTGAAAACATCTTCTTTTGCTCAACACTTGAACATCTACTTCCTGTTAAAGACAACTCATCCCATTTCCCTAATCTTTATAACGACTCTGATCTTTTTTGTGCGTTTGTCAGTCACTTGTTGATCACAGCAACTCACATGTACTGCCTGAGGGAGATCGCCTCCAGGAAGGGATTTGCTTACATCCAGTCCAGACAAGCTCTGAGCTCCGTGGTGAAGATCACATCCAAAAAGAAGCACCCAGAACTTATTACGTTCAAGTTTGGGAGCAACAATTCAGCTGGAGTTGAGATATCTGCAGTTGAGAGGTGCTTATGTATAAACACATACAAAATAGGATGTGATTTTTTTTATTTATTATTTTTTTAACCCAGTAATATTAAATTTTATTTTGTTATTTTCCAATATTATAAAGTTTGCTATTGCTTAATAGGGCTTAATAGGACCCAGTTTATTTTACGCGTTTACTCAAACGATTTCAAGATACCATATTTTCCGCCGTACACGTTGCACCGCCTTATAAGTCGCATCAGTCCAAATAAGTCTATTAAAGTGGGAAAAAAAACATAAATACGTTGCTTCGCTGTATAAGTTGCATCTATTATATGTCACCACTGACGCGTCACGTTTATGTGTCACTGCTGACAACCTGGAGATGTGGGCCGGTGTTGTGCCAAAAATCAATTGGCTGCCAAATGGCGGCCGCTGGAGCATGCACGGGAGGACTTTAACAAGAATTTAACAAGATTAACACTTAAAAACAATTATTTGGACTTCCGGGTGAGCAAGCAAGATGGCGACAGCATAAACTAGTGGCTCCTCAACAAATATTCCAAAAAGTCTCCTTTCTCTACGTAACTATGGGAAATACCGTATATTAAAAGAGTGAGATAAAATGCCTAAAGCGAAATCCAAAAGTGTTCTGCCACCCCGTCAAATGACGGCTCCAGACGAAGAAATGAATGACGAGTGCACGGCTAGCCTCTCACACTCAGAAGCTTCGGCTAACGATACAGCTAGCGAGGTGGCCAATCTACAAACTATCCTCCAAGAACTAAGAGAATCACGTCGTGAAAATGGAAATGGCTTCCGGGAAATTAAGGAGGAAATAAAAAGCATAAATGGAAGACTGGACGAAGCAGAAACACACATTATGGAAGCAGAAGATAGGATTCAGCAGATCGAAGGGGTAGCTCTGAAGATAAGTAAAGCACACGATGAGCTCGAGGCAAAAATGACGGAGCTCGAGGGGAGATCGACACGGGAAAATATAAGACACTAGGGCATTCCAGAAGGTACGAAGGACAACTCTCCCTCTATCTCAGCCTTCATAGAAAATCTACTCAGAGAAAAATTAGACGTTCTGACACCATTTAACTTAAGTAATGAACGAGCGCACCATTTGCTGGGATCTAAAGGCCCGCTTGATGCACCTCCATGCTCAAAAATTGTCATGTTCACCACATTTAGAATAAAGGAAGAAGTATTAAAACTAACTTGGCAAAAGAAGGGATTTACGATGGATGGGAAAAGAGTAATAATTGACCATGATTATGCCCCAGACGTGTTGAAACGGCTACGTGAGTACACTGAAGCAAAGCAGGTTTTGAGAGAAAAGATCAAGTTTCAGACCCCATACCCAGCCAAACTAAGGGATTTTTACGAAGGTGACACAAAAGTCTACAACTCTGCGGCTGAAGCGACAAAGGACATGGTGAGGCGAGGCTTCGCAGTCACTGCTATCAAACCCTCTATAACGTGGGCTGACAAGATCAAAACACTGTGGAGCAAACCGAGAGAGATGGACAAGGTGCGTTCAAAAAATGAAACACAGGAGGGATACAAGAAGAAACTGGATGCTGACAGAAGGGAATAACAAGCAAAGCCATGAAGGACTACAGGAAATTGACTTTGACAAGCTAAAGGCTGGAGAGGAAGGAGTAGATGAGCTGAATACACATTTTTGTCTGAAGTGAATACGAGTCGCGGACCACAAAAAAAAAAAAAAAGCAAATGGACCGCTGCAATCAGGTAACGCCACTAGAGGGCCCTCCACAACCACAGAGTTGTGTTGGTTCTCCTTCAAAGTCACTCTATCACACCATCAAGGTCACTGATATGACCAAAGAAAAGGAAGTCTGACTTAAGTTACAAAGTCAAATTGTTCAAACTGTTGAATGTTTTTCTGTTTTTGAGTAGCCAAACGGTCACTTATCAGGTTTGATCTGGGTGTTTGATCATCTTTAATTTATGACTTTGTCTGCACCAATAAAAACCACAACATATAATGTAAAAGGAGTTCTTAACCCGATAAAATGGGCTAAAATACTAGGGAAAATGAAAAAAGAAAAATCAGAAGTAATATCCTGATGCATGCTCAATAATCCAGGTAGAAAAATCCAAAAAAGTTCAATCTGGTCCTCTGGACATTCAAAAAAAAAACAAAAACAAAACAAAGCAAAAAAAATCTAGAATGGGAATTCTAGATTTTTTTTGCTTTGTTTTTTTTGAATGTCCAGAGGACCAGATTGAACTTTTTTGAATCAGAAGTAGTGTTTCTTCGGGAAACATCTCTCCGAGATAGACCATAGTAAACTAAAAAGACAGAGTTTTAGTCAGGTATTCAGTGCATCGCATAAATTAGGACGCAGAAGGGGGGTGGCAACATCGATATCTGAAAAAGTGGCTTTTGGGAAGATTTCTGAATATAAGGATAAAGAAGGGACATACAATATGGTGATTGGCAGACTCGAGGGTCTAGAAATGACCTTTGTCAATGTGTATGCTCCCACAGGCTCTCAGTGGATTTTTATAAACATATTTTTGACTTGTTGATAACTAAAGCACGAGGTACAGTAATTTGTGGTGTAGACTTTAACATAAGACTGAATCCAGGTGAAGATCCCTCCAAAAAACTCACAATTAACAACAAAATAGGTAAAAAGATTAGAAAAATGATGACGTAGATGGTGATAAGTGACGTTTGGCGAGAGCTAAACCCCTGAAGGAGGGATTATACATTTTACTCAGCAGCCCACTGCTCATATTCAAGAATCAATTATTTTTTTCATGTACAACAAGGACATGGGTCAGGTAAAAAAATGTCACAATTTCTTTAGTGTCCCAACTTTTTTGGAATCCGGTTTATAATTGCAAAATCATCTCTAAAAAAAACTAGACAAGAGAAATTGGAAAACCTGGAACATAAACTGGCTGAATTAGAGAAAAAAATAAAAATTTAAGCAATGTAGATACAGAAATTCTAAAGAAAATAAAACAAATCAGAGATTAAATAAATCAAGAACTACAAACTGACATACAGAAGAAATTGTTATTTTTAAAACAGAATTACTATGAAACAGGTCCAAAAAAGTTAAAGCTGGTCCTCTGGACATTCAAAAAAAACAAACCAAAAAAAAAAAAAATGTAGAAACGTTTCGACTCTCATCCGAAAGACTTCTTCAGTCTGAGGTGCCGTATTCAGCTCAGTTTTATAAATAGCACCTTCTTAGAGTGGATCAACCAGTTTGCTGCTGACAACCAGAACCAGCTGATCACATGATCAAGAAGGACCATCAGCCTAACAATGGATCATTAGCACCTGATGGCTGTTTACTATTCACAGAGGGCTGAGTGATACTAGCAATCACAGCATTGTAAGAGGGGGACAGTTGAAAGAGTGACTGCTGGCCTGGAGATGAGTGTAGACCGCAGAGTCCTGGCCTGATGATGTTGATCTTCTGTGCTGGGCCATCCTTTTGGCCAGTGGCTGTTTAGTTTCCCCGATGTAAGACTGATCACCCTCCTGACACTGAACAGCATACACAATATTACTCTGTTTGTGCCGGGGGACTGGATCTTTGGGATGAACCAGTCTTTAATGTATTTTGGGGTTTAAAAGCCACTGGGACGTTATGTTTAGAAAATAAACGTCTCAGTTTCTCTGATACCCCCTCAACATATGGAATGACCACTGGTCTGGGTCTGGGTTCCTCCTTTTCACCTGTTGGCTGACTGGAGTCCTGTTTGGGTTTCTTCTCTGCTTTCAGGAAGGCCCAGTTAGGATATCCACATTGCTCTAGAGCCTGTCTTGTGTAGGATTTCTCCTTCTGCCTGGCTCCTGAGCTAGTGGGGACGCTGTCTGCTCTGTGGTACAGAGTCCTGATGACTCCTAACTTGTGCTCCAAAGGGTGATGGGAGTCAAACTGCAAATACTGGTCTGTGTGTGTGGGTTTGCGGTACACCTCAGTTTGCAAATGTCCTCTATCAGAGACTGAGACCTCACAGTCCAAGAAAGCCAACCTGCCATTTTTTACATCTTCTCGTGTGAACTTGATGTATTTATCCACAGAGTTGATGTGGTCAGTAAAATGTTGGACTTCCTGAGATTTAATTTTAACCCAGGTGTCGTCAACATACCTGAACCAATGACTTGGTGGTGTCCCTGTAAAGGACGTCAAGGCTCTCTTTTCTGCCTCCTCCATGTACAGGTTGGCAACAATAGGAGAAACTGGAGACCTCATAGCACACCCATGTTTCTGCCTATAATATTGCTCCCCATATGTGAAGTAGGTTGACTGCAGGCACAGTTTCAAGAGTTGACACAGTTGTTCTGTAGAAAGCGTGGTCCTGCTGCTCAGAGTGGTGTCTGATTTTAATCTTAAACTGACCACCTCTACTGCATCATCAACAGGAATGCACGTAAAGAGTGATGTGACATCAAAAGAGACCATTGTTTCATCAGTCTCCATGATGACATCCCTCACCTTGTCCACAAAGTCCATGGTGTTCTGTATGTGGTGTCTGAGCTGCCAACTAAAGGGATGAGTACAGACGCCAGATATTTGGAAACATTGTAAGTGACAGAGTTAATCATGCTAACAATTGGTCTTACACGACGGGGAGACAGAAAAGTGGTTGAAGAATTTATCTGACAGACGGCTCACCCAGCCGGAGACAGAGATTCTTGCCAGGGGACTGAACTTTGCGTTTGCAAGACAAACATTTATTAAACATTACTTCTGTATTCTTAAAAAAAATTGTTAAAGCGAAAGAAGAAGAGGGGCAGGTAACGCTCTCGCTTTGAGGTTAGTCTGTCGCATGTGTGCTGTGGGTGACAAGCGTCACCTGCTGAGTTTCTCAGCAGCAGAGGGAAGCGATACGGTTCATGCATGGCTCCCCATACGACAAGACAGCCATATTTGTTCATACTTATTAAGACTGAGAGTTGCCGGATTTTAGCAAGCAGTTGCCGAACTCACACTGACAAAATGAGAATGGTGCCAAAAAAAAAAAAAACAACTTGCTACCTGCTGCAAAATGTTCCCCGGGGCCCCCCCCCCCCCCCCCCCGGCATTGCTCCCCACTATTTGAGAAGGGCTGACTTAGAAGAACTTTCTCCTATTCTTTTAAGAGCATTCAACTGGGTTCTAAATTGGAAACAGATCCCACCCTCCTGGAAGGAAAAATAATTACTGTTCAACATTTTTCAGTCAGGTCATCTGGATAGTTTCTTTTTTTGTGCTGAAATGTTTCACCTTCGATCCGGAAGGCTTCATCAGTCAAGGAAACGCACAACAAAACTGATTCTTCCCCTAACAGCTTACTCCAAAGTGGAACAAACCAGTTTTGTTGGTGCTAAGATGGTTTCTTTGGTACGCCCCCTCCTCCATTGCTGGCCCTCTTCCTTGTTGACAGTCGTGTAAAACTGGTTGAAAACAACAAAGTTCGTGCTCAATAATCCAGGTATACAATCCAACATCCAGATATACAATGTTGGATTGTATACGTGGATTATTGAGCACGGACTTTGTTAATAATTACTGTTGTCCCAAAAGAGGGCAAAGACAAACTAGACTGTTATAATTATAGTCCAATCAGTTTACTAAATCAGGACTATAAGATATTTACTGCCATACTAGCCAAAAGAATGGAACATATACTACCAGATATAATAAATCTAGATCAGACAGGATTCATTAAGGAAAGAAGGACCAGAGATGATATTAGGAGGACATTACATGTGATCAATCATATTAAAAGGAAAGACAAACGAGCAGTTAGATTGGGCCTAGATGCACAAAAAGTGTTTGATACCGTCGACTGGTCCTCTCTATACGAAGTCATATCCTGATTCAAATTTTCAGACAAATTTTTGAAGGTAATTCAGGAACTTTAGAAGAAACCCACTGGTAAAATTAGGATCAATGGGGGACTATCAGGTGTTATAAAAATTGAGTGAGGCTGTAGACAAGGATGTTCCATGTCCCCAATACTATTTGCAATATTCATCAAACCTGTAGCACAATGGATCAGACAAAATACCAAAATACACAGCAGTGAGGTAAATCATAAAGAACAAAAGTTAGCTCTATTTGCAGACAACATTTTAATGTATGTGGCTGAACCCCAGGAATCCTTCCCAGAACTATATAAAACTTTGATGGAATATGGGAAATTTTCAGGATACAAACTGAACTCCCATAAGTCACAGGTACTAACATTTAAATATTCACCCAACAACATAGTCAAAGAAAACTTTAAAATATACTGGGATATGGACTTGATCGTATACTTGGCCGTGACCATCCCAAAAGATACAAAAAATATTGTCTCTGTGAACTATGACCCTTTAATGGCCCAAATTAAAACAGACTTAACCAGATGGAACTTAATATCTTATTTGGGACTTGTGCAGAGAGTAGAAGCTGTAAAAATGATGTTGCCAAAATTGCTGTACCTATTTCAGACAATACCAGCAGAACCTGCCAAAACTATGTTTCTGGAAAGTGACAGATTGATATCCAGATTCATTTGGCAAGGGAAAAAGCCAAGAATTAGATACAAGACATTACAACTGACTAAAAATAAAGGAGGCCTCTCACTCCCAAACATAAAAAGTTACTACAGGGCAGCACAAATAAATCCCTTAGTGGAAATATGTAATCCAACTTATATAGCAAAATGGAAGGACATTGAATGTATAAGGAACAACATCCCCCTACAAGCGGCAACATATATTTAATAAAAGACTTGGAGGAACTCAATCCATGTACAGAAACAGCACTTAGGACCTGGTCAAAGCTAGTAAAAGAAAATAAAGAATCCTGATTGCTGATTAGATGGATAGCATATAACCAAAATTTTACTCCAAATAAAACTGACAACACTTTTAAGAAATGGATCGAAAAAGGACCTGGTCAAATATAGAGATCTTTATCATAAAGGCTCCGTGAGGAGCTTTCAAGATATAAAACAGATGTATGATCTTGATAATAAAGACTTTTTTCATTTCCTACAAATCCGACACTATTTAGATAAAACAAAGAAAGATGATAAGGATAGTTCATTCATTCCATTCATTTTCTTTACCCGCTTATTCCATTTTGGGTCACGGGGGTCGCTGGTGCCCATGTCCAGCAATCACTGTGCGAGGGACGGGGTACACCCTGGACGGGTCGCAAGTCCATCACAGGGACACATAGAGACAAACGAGACAAACAACCATTCACTCTCTCACTCACACCTAGGGACAATTTAGAGTTACCAATCAGCCTAACATGCATGTTTTTGGTCTGTGGGAGGAAACTGGAGCACCTGGAGAAAACCCACGCATGCACGGAGAGAACATGCAAACTCCACCCAGAAAGGCCCCCGGACCGGGGTTTGAACCAGGGACCTGCTCACTGAGAGACAGCAGCTCTACCAGTTGCGCCACCGTGCTGCCCGACAAGGATAGTCATTTCTTAAATATCTTAAATATATTTCTTAAATCATACCAGTCAAAATCTAATAATAAATTAACATCAAAATTATATTTAGAATTACAAAACCTTGAGGGAGCAGATACAATATATTTCAAGGATAAATGGGAGAAGGAAGACTGGTCAAACATTTTAAATAACTGTTGGAACTGTCTTCTTTGACATGGAGGGAATTAGCTTGGAAGAATTCAAAAAACGTTCAATACAAAAAAAAAAATACTGGACTTTATTTGTAACAGAAGACGTTTCGCTCCTCATCTGAGGAACTTTCTCAATTCAAAGAGCAGAGAGTGAGAGATTCAGGTTATAAGGCTGAGTGAGATAAGACACACACACACATGTAGATTGACAATTCACACCTAAACACCTTAACAGTAAGAGTCTTTTGTTCCTCTAATTCACAGTCGAGGCCCCTCTGTTCCCATCAGGTGTGAAAACCAGCTGGGAATCTGTCTTAAAGTTGCATTATATGTTAGAAGAATGTTACGCGTTTCTTTAAAACACCAGCCCAGAGGGGCACGAATGCAGACAATTCATGCTGGAGGCCATGTGGGTCAAAACAGGCCCATCACTACCATATCTTTTGGAGCTGCCCTAAATTATTTTTATACTGGAGTAAAATTAAGCAAATTATTGATAATGTTATTGGGACCAATATCCTCTTAAATTTAGAAAATATGTTTCTGGACAAACGACCAGACAATATAAAAGGGTTTTACTATATATATATATATATATATATATATATATATATATATATATCTCCAACTGAGACTCCGACTGAGTTCCAGGACTGACTAGTTCCAAGAAGTGTTGCCTTTTTAAAGGGGTATTCACTTCCTGTTACGTGGTACTTCCTGATTGGTTGAACCAACCAGCAGGGGGGTGGTTCTAGTGATGTCAGAGGGTCACTAGAAGTCAAGAGACAGCAGAAATGTTTTTAAAAATGGTTAGTACAGACAGAGAAATATTATGACGAGGTGAGACAACGCAGGTGCCAGTTGAAGTTATTTACTGTCTGAGAGTTTTAAAACCAAGATACTTTGTTCTAATAACTCGTCTCTGACTTTCGACCGACATCCACTACTCCTCATTCAGACAGAAGACTAAATGCACACTTATTTCGTAAATAGACATTTAACTGTATGATCAAAGTCTAATGAGGTTTAAAAATCATTAATTCTGTTTCACAGTTGATTTAAATGAGTGGTTCACTTCAACATTTAGAAATGGTATGAACTAAACACACTTTTGATTATCAAGATATTATAAAATAGTAATGATAATATAAAAAAGAAGAGTGTTCTTTCAATTGATTAATTCAGGATACAATTAAATAGTCTCTTGATGAGATAATTTGTATTTCTGGATTCAAATCAATGAAATAACAGTTCCTGTCCCCTGAAGGTCTTCAGAGACAGATTGATGTTGGAGGCCTAGTTCACTACACCATCACACATTTTAATTTGCTGCTTCTCCTCCAACTTTTGAAAAACCCATGCAGAGAATTAAGTAATATATATAGCTCAGTTGAGAACAGTGTGCTGTATTTTTTGGTAGCAACACGTTATATACTCTCCTATAAAATTATGCATAAAGTAGATGTCATTTCTCGCATTCTGGTGTATTTTAACACGTTGTTTAACATCAACATTTACCTACATTTGTAAACACTCGATTCAATAACTATTTTGTAGCGTAACAAGAAGTAACCTGACCCCACAGCTCTCCTACACCCCCCCCCCACACACACACACACACACACACATCCAGTACTTTCTTCTTGGTTGTTCAGTTGTAAAATGAAGAGTTTTTTTAATGAAAGTAAATTGGAAGGACGTTTCAATATTTTGATCGCTGTTGTTTTGACAAATTGGCACCATTGTTTTGATACGTGACATACATCACATGATTATCCATCAAACATTTCTCTTTTATTTTTAATAAATATTCAAAATTTTATTAATGACCCACTTAAACTGTAAAACTGATTTGCAATTTAGTTGTGCTGTTTAATTATGTTTTTGTTTTTAATTAAATTGCCCATGATTGTACTTTTAGGGGCGGAGATTTTTTTAAGGGTAAAAGTTGAAATGTTTACTTGAAGGGGCAGCTCTTATTCATTCAACCTTTATTTCTACAGGTAAATCCCACTGAGCCTCGAGGACTCATTTACAACAGAGACCTGATTTCAACAAAGAAAGATGACAACAAAGGACAGTTATAAAAAGGCATACAGATTTTTTTAATACAAATAAGATGCAAAAAAAGTAACAAAAACAGCTAGATTATAAGGCGAATGTAGAAAACTAAAAACAGGAACCACCCAATTTGTGGTTATGTAACTATTTTCAGATTACATATAAAATATAGGTTTTAGTCATTCAAGAAGTCAAGTTTGTTAATAACTTTATTATTAGTAAGCCTGAGAGTTACCGGATCCATGCAGTTATTGGAATGCACCCTGTCAAAATAAAGAGAGTTCCTAGCTCCTGTTCTGGCATTATCCGGCTCAGATTAAACCCTGATTATATAGCATAACAACAAAAAAGGTTAAATTGTGTCATCTGGACCAGTTTCTTTAAACGAGAAATGTTTTGTCTTTCATCTGGAGGACTTCCTCAGTCTACGGCCTGCCAACAGCAATGAAGACTATTTATGGGACATATCTGTTTGGCAGGCTGTAGACTGAGGAAGTTGTCTGGATATTCAATTAAATTCAGTTTATTTATAAAGCACTAAATCACAACAAAGTTGTCTCAGGGACTTTACAGGAACATTCACATAAAAGCCAATTAGTAAAGTTCTCTATCTAAGGAATCCAGCAGACAAGTTGAATCTTGGCTTCGTTGCAGTCTCCCATCCTGAGCAAGCACAGTGGAGACAGTGGAAAGAAAAACTCCCTTTAACAGGAAGAAACCTCCAGCAGAACCAGGCTCAGGACAAGAGGCCATCTGCTTTGACCGGCTGGTTGAGAGGACAGGAAGGAGAGACAGATGAACACAGAATGGTAGGTCCAGGTATAGGTCCAGGTATAGGTCCAGGTCCAGATATAGGTCCAGGTATAGGCCCAGGTCCAGGTATAGGCCCAGGTCCAGATATAGGTCCAGGTATAGGTCCAGGTATAGGTCCAGGTCCAGATATAGGTCCAGGTATAGGTCCAGGTCCAGATATAGGTCCAGGTGTATCTGAAAGACAAAAAAACCCCCCACATGTTAAGGATAGAAAAAATAATTACAAATACAAAACAGGTTGAGCAGAGTAAGTAAAGACAGTAGCAGAGTGAAAAGTGTGGTCAGTTTGTCCTCCAGCAGTCTAAGCCTATAGCAGCATAACTAAGGGACAGCTCAGGAAACCCAAGCCGACCCTAACTATAGGATTTATCAAAAAGGAAAGTCTTAATCCTAGTTTTAAAACTGGACAATGTGTCAGCCTCACGGACAGAGATTGGAAGTTGGTTCCACAAGAGAGGAGCCTGAGAACTGAAAGATCTTCCTCCCATTCTGTTTTTGTAAACTCTAGGAACCACAAGTAAACCTGCAGCCTGAGAGAGAAGTGCTCTGTTAGGAAAATATGGAGCAATAAGATCTGTAATATAAGATGGAGCTAGGTTGTTGAGAGCTTTGTAGGTTAGAAGTAAGATTTTGAATTCTATTCTGGATTTGACAGGCAGCCAATGGAGAGAAACTAAAACTGGAGAGATATGATCTCTCCCAGTAACTCCAGTTAAGACTCTGGCAGCAGCATTTTGGATCAACTGAAGATGTTTTAAAGAAGTATTTGGACACCCAGATAATAAACCATTGCAATAGTCCAGTCTAGACGTGACAAATGCATGGACCAGTTTTTCTGCATCATATAGGGGACGAAATGTTTCTCACTTAAAGAAACTGGTCCAGATGACACAATTTAACCTTTTCTGTTGTTATCTCCCTGGATGATTGAGCTTACAAACCGTTTTTTTATTTTTATTTTTTATTATATAGCATAAACATATTTGCACAAATCCCAGCCTTGTTTGTAGTTCTACAGCTCATTCTTCAGAGCAGAAAGAAATTCAAATTTATACTCAAGGAATTGTTCTTTGGAGATGAACTGCCATAGCATTTGATTCATTAGAATTACGTAAAATATAATGCATACCTGCAAACTCTCAAGGGGTGAAAAGGGTGACAAACCTAGCACCTGTAGTAGGGGAGGCTCTGTGTGATTTTTTTTTTAACATGTAATCTAAGCATTCTGGTATACTCCAAAACATTGGCATCAGAAGCATTTGTAATGTGTGTGTGTGTGTGTGGGGGGGGGGGGGGGCACACTGGTGGGGGGTCCTCCCCAGAACATTTTGAATAAAGTAGATGACATTTCCTGCATTCTGGTGTATTTCAACAGGTTGTTAAACATCTGCGTTTACCTACAATTGTAAACACTTGATTCAACAACTATTTTAGAGACATTCCTTGTCCATGTATATCAATCAATCAGTCAACCTTTATTTCTACAGGTAAATCCCATTGAGCCTCGAGGGCTCATTTACAAGAGAGACCTGATTTAACAAAGAATGATGACAACAATGGACAACAGCAACAACAATAAACAGTTATAAAAAGTCATACTGCAGGTTTTTTTTTTTTTTTTTTACAAATAGGATGGCTAAAAGAAAAAGGTAACAAAACAAAAAAACTGCTAGATTCTACGGCGAATGTAGAAAACTAAAAATAGGAACATGTCTGCATTGGTCCCTGCCAGGAGTCCAGTATATGAATTATTCTGTTTTTAAACTCACTCCTATGGATAAGATAATGAAATTATTGTGGCATAATTTACAGGTGCACTTGACTTTGATTATTTTTTATTTAGTTTTATTTGTAACAGAACTTGCCATTGTGCTAAGCAATAGTCACACTGAATTGCATGTTTAAAAATAAGAATATTAACTTTACCCAACAAACATTTTGATCACTGCCAACAGTGTATTTAGGGGGCCTTTTACTTTTTTCTGATTTAGTGATAGGCCTACTCAACGATAACTCATAGATAGGCACTGTAGCAGCTAAAATCCTATGTTTTAGGCTACTGGTTGCTTTTGTTCCTGGTAGGCTTTGGTTTTACATGCACTCAATCAAGATTCACTATGCAGATCTTCATTTCGACTTATAAATCAGTCATTTATTTTCCTCACAATGTCCATTTACATTGCCATATCCATTTAGAAAACCAATAAATGTGCATTGACTCTAAACTAAGCACAGTAGAAAACTGTTTGCCCCTTCTCATTAGCAACACCTGAACAGAATCACACCTGCCCTTAAGTAACCACCTTCCTCTGCTGACATATTCAGTACACACAATGAAATACACCCCCTAGTGGAGATAAACACAGAAAAACAAGATAAATGGCTCCTACAGGCACTAACGTAGCACTAAGCTAGCGTCCAAAAGTGACAAGTTTGCACGTATGAAAATAACAACATTCAATTCAATTCAGTTTATTTATACAGCACCAAATCACAACAAAGTTGTCTCAGGGACTTTACAGGAACATTCACATAAAGCCAATTAATAAAGTTCTCTATCTAAGGAAGCAGCAGACAACTAGAATCTTGGCTTCGTTGCAGTCTCCCATCCTGAGCAAGCACAGTGGCAACAGTGGAAAGGAAAACTCCCTTTTAAAAGGAAGAAACCTCCAGCAGAACCAGGCTCATGACAAGAGGCCATCTGCTTTGACCGGCTGGTTGAGAGGACAGGAAGGAGAGACAGACGAACACAGAATGGTAGGTCCAGATATAGGTCCAGGTGTACCTGAAAGACAAAAAAAGAAAAACACACATGTTAAGTATAGAAAAAAATAATAATTAAAGTTGCAAGCAGCATTGGAGGCCCTCGCAGCAAAGCGCCGCTTCGGCCTTACGGCAACTGCGGGAGCTTTAGCTAGTCCACCCAGTCGCCATCACGAACTCTCTCGTGTCAATCCCGCACGCGTTCACCACAGGGCCATTTCCCGAATCTTCGACATCACCTTCCGTCCATGTCAGTACTTGTCCAGCTGCAGTTCTTACAAGTATAGGCAAAATCTGACCTTCCAGACAAGAGTTCTGGTGACTTCCTGTTTTCTTGCAAATGTTTGACAAGCACTTCCTTTAAGCTTTTCAACATGTCATGTGTGTTAATCATCAGTTAGTGAACAAAGTTGCAGTCTAATATCTTACACAGGGCGAAGCTGGAAGAGTCTTCCAATAATCAACAGTTTTTTCTCTGAGTAGGTGGGGCTTAAGTGATGTCATTTATCATCAATACCAATGTGTCTACAAGTGCTTACTGATGAAGCACAAAAATTCAGGTTCAGATTGGATGATGTATCACTGAAACATAACTGTTGGAATAATGTAGCACTTGAGTCCAATGTTAAAGAACAATATTCATTCAACCTTTAGACAGGAAAATCCCATTGAGCCTCAAGGACTCATTTACAAGAGAGACCTGATTTCAACAAAGAATTATGACAATATCAATGTGTCTAAGTGTTCACTGATCACACACACAAAATCTGGTACACATTGGATGATATTTCACTGAGATATAACTGTTGGAATAATGTAGGGGGTACACTGGAGTCAAAAGTTAAAAAACAAAACCAATGTGTCTAGAAGTGTTCACTAATTACACACCCAAAATCTGGTTCAAATCAGATCATGTATCACTGTGATATAACTTTTGGAATAATCTAGGGGGCACACTCAAGTCAAATGTTAAATAACACAAGGTGCTTACTGATCATGCACAAAAAATCTGGTGCAGATCGGATAATATATCATTGCGATATAACAGTTTGAATAATGTAGGGGGCGTACTTGAGTCAAATGTTAAACAACAATACCAGTGTGTCTAGAAATGCTCACAGATGCCCCACCAAAAATCTGGTATGGATAGGATGATGTATCATTGAGATATAACTGTTGGGATAATCTAGGGGGTGCACTAGAGTCATATGTTAAATCACAATATCAATGTGTGTAAAAGTCTTCACTGATGATACACAATAAATCTGGTGCAGATCGGATGTTGTGTCACTGAGCTATAACTATAGGAATAATGTAGGGGGCGCTGTGGAGGCTATTGGCCACTTAACATGGATACCTGTTCAAGGGGCAGATAATGATCGATCATGGTGATTTTGGTGCACCTCAGCTGAAATCTGTGCAATTTAGAGCCAAACATATTGCAACAATGTCACTTCCTAATTTCCCACACCGCCACGCCCACATCCTCAAGCAAAAACGGTTTGTGCTTTAAATCAAGTCAGACCATCTTATCTGTTTCCTAGGAGGAGTTTGTTCAAATTCACAATTAGAAGCGCGCAAAAATGACCCTTTGACCCCAAATGGCCGACTTCCTGTTGGTTTTGGACCATGGCTCCAAGAGACTTCTTCATAGGTCCTGAGAAGATATAGATGTTCACCGCGTTTCAGAATTATCGGTCCAAAAATGGCTTGGGGCTGAGGTTTTAAATGATTCTAGGGGGCGCTGTGGAGGCTATTGGCCACTTATCATGGATTCCTGTTCAAGGGGTAGATATTGATCGATCATACTGATTTTGGTGCACCTCGGTTCAAAACTGGAATTTTGAGCCAAACATATGGCGACGGCGTTACATCTTACTTCGCCACGCCGCACCGCCCACATGCTCCACCCAAAACTGTCAGTGTTGGAAAGCAAGTTACACCAACATGTCTTCGGTCACTGGACGCATTATCATGCTGATCAGGTAACAGGGGTCAGATAGGGATCGTTCAAAGTAAAACTTTATACTTCCTGTTGTCAGGGGGCATGGCTTAAGTGATGTCATGATTTGACCATTCAATCTTGCAGGGGACCAGATGTGGATCAATCACTGAAGGTTTGATGTCTCAGACAGTTTTCTTGTAGGAGCTATTAGCGTTTCGTTTTTCATGGCGAGATGTCAAACTTTGAGGTCTGGCCCCGCCCCTTCAGCATGCACCTTTTAGATAACGTTGCGTCCCCCATGCCTTTTGAACAAAATGGTCAAGTTTGAAACCGATTGAGCGAAATCCCTAGGAGGAGTTTGTTCAAATGCGGAGGTTGTAAACCGCCAATAAGGTGTGAAAATTGGGCTGGCATTCCAAAATGGCCGCCTTCTTGTTTATTGTACAACGTTGGTGCCAGAAGGTTTTCCGTACATCTTGGGGAATTGGACAAGCGTACCAAATTTCATGTTTCTATGACAAATTAAGGTTAATGCGGAGGGTATTTTGAAAATTTCTAGTTGGAGCTCTTGATCTGTTTCTGTTTTGATTTTTACCCCGCCCTTAAAATAAGTAATTTTTCAGCAGTCCTGATGCATCTGCCAAATTTGTTGACTTTTGGGATATGTTAAAGCCCCCAAAACACCAACTCATTTGACGGAAAAATTGCTGCTCAGGCCTGAACAGAGCGATTACAATAGGCCTTTGCAGTGCTTCGCTGCTCGGGCCTAAATACAAAACGGGTTGAGCAGAGTAAGTAAAGACAGTAGCAGAGTGAAAAGTGTGGTCAGTTTGTCCTCCAGCAGTCTAACCCTATAGCAGCATAACTAAGGGACAGCATTTTGGATCAACTGAAGATGTTTTAAAGAAGTATTTGGGCACCCAGATAATAAACCATTGCAATAGTCCAGTCTAGACGTGACAAATGCATGGACCAGTTTTTCTGTATCAGTTTTAGATAAGATGTTTCTAATTTTAGCAATATTACTGTTAAAGACGGGAGCTGGCTGCGGGCCACCGAACCCGGAAACCACCTCCAGCCCACGTCTTTCCCCCCGGCTCGAACCTCCCTCAGAAGTGGCAACTCTCATTATCAATAAATCAAGGAAGCGTCAATTAAGTTTTATCAATTATATTAAAAAAGGCAGGGAAAGGTTACAATTTACAGCGCTGGACTCTCCCGTCTGTGACGCGTTCACAGACCAGGAAGAAGAGCCCCGATGTCCCGTGCCATTACTCATTTATAGGGTCCTAGACTCCTCCTTCACAGAAGGGGAGCTCGGGGGCGTGGCTAAGTGTGATCTCAATGGATCATATGTGGTTCTGACGTGTTAGGAAATATGAGACGGTGCTTCAAAAAGCCTTTTTACGTGATGTGGCAAGCAGATTAAATTCTATCCCGTGACAGATATTGAGTCCCAGGGAAACTCTTTAGAGTTGCTGGCCCAGTTTAACCCAGTTAGAACCGGGTCATAATTTCATTGCAATCCTGTCTCTGAGCAGATCCAAACCATAGGACCAGTGGAAGAAGGCGGTTCTAGTAACCTTTTTAATGTGGGGGATAAAAGACGTGTTCTGATCAAAAATAACATCAAGATTTTTAACATTAGAGCTGGAGGACAGATTAATGCATCTAAGGAGGAGAAAGACTGAAACATTTAAAAATTTGCCAACATTGCAAAATAAATGTATAGGTTTAACTCTGCAGGGGTTCTAACAGTTTTGATGTTTGTTATTAGTCACTTATGACAAGTTTAGTCAAGTTTTTAAGTGTTTTCTTTAAGCTAACACAATATTTTTCTCTTCTTTCAGATATTTAATACCCAATGCAGGCGACGCCACAAAAGTCATCAAGCAGCAGATCATGAAAGTTCTGGATGCTCTGGAGAGCTCATAAACAAAAATTACAAAGTGTTCACAGGCAATCGTGATGACCACCCATGACCCAAACTGTAAGAAGAGTCCTCCTCCTGCTGTTCTGGTGTCCTCGCTCGTGGACAGTGCAGCGTTGACTGGGACGCCTCGTATGCCCTTCTTTGTGACACTCAGCCACACGGCTAACATCACACCTGTGCCACAGGTTGTACATGTCCAAAAACTTAGGTGCTCCTTAGTCATCCAACCATTACCTTTTACTAATTTAAGAAGTTTTGGTTAGTGTGAATTCTTCCTTACAACTTGTAAATTATGGGATGTCATTACAGAACAGATTGGCTTTAATTTTGCTCTGGCCTTAACGTAGCATACTGGCAGATCTTTGAAGTCTATACATGACTGACCTTTCTCTTTCAACTTGAGCCGCTTAAATCAGACTAACTTGTTTTGTTGTGGACAGTATTGTGTGTGTGTGTGTGTGTGTGTGTGTGTGTGTGTGTGTGTGTGTGTTTTTTCTGATGTATTGAGTAGATTTAATGTTCATCATTCTGGCCAGGAAACAAACTTGCTCAGACGTAAAGATGCACGTCCTAAAAAAGACAAAGCAGCCCTGGCATATGAAGCAGGTTTTCAACTGCAAACTTCTTTTTCTTCTGATAATCTTGTTTTTCCAGCGGTTTGCCTTAAAAAGAAATTATTTGATGGTGTTTATAAATATGTAATATACTGTTTAAATGACTATCAGCACAGATCTCTGTAATGTCTTTATAAAAGCATATGCTGATCAAGATATGTTGAGAAAAACGGTTGACGGGCTTGAAAGCACCCCATGTTTCTACAGTAAGATGTAGCCTTTCTGTCTATTTATTTTTCTCAGCTTTTAGAAATAGTCAAGAATTGATTTCTTTGCAAACAGTTTGATGTAGCTCCCAGAAAGAATAGTCCACAGACCCTCTGGGCTAAATATGGATCGAGCCAGGAGGTCTGAGTAGAGTCCCTTGGATAACTCGGAGAAAATGTGCTTCTTCATCATCTTGGGATTGGCAATCTCAAAAGCACACATCTAAAAAAGGTGACAAACCAACTTGTTTGAAAATGGTTTTGTTTTCAGATCTTTCCAGCTGTTTCTTTTCAAAGTGAGCAGTTTCACTTTGTTTGCCACTGTTGCTTTTGGCCTCGTGCCTGTGAGATTTCTTGGGCTTCAGCAGTGGCAACACATCCCAGTAAACTGCTGCTTCTCCTTTCACCTGAACTCTTTAAGGCTGCCTCTCTTTGCTCTTGCTTATTTATGCATTTTATTTAAGCTTACTCGTGTTGGAAGAAATCAAGAACATTTGGTCTATGGAGCATAAATCACTTTCTAAAATTCAAATGGCTTTCATCACCTTGACCAAAACGTAAGGAAGGCACTGTTGAGAAGAACTGAAGAAAACCAAAACTTTAAAGACTACATGTGGTCTTTCTTCACTCCAGTCTTTATAGCATTCCTGTGTCATCCATGCATTTTGTTGTAATTTGTTAGTGATATTTTTCAGTATTCTGGACTGGAACACCCTTCTTTATGTTGCTCTGTGTAACATCACTGACAATGGATGTCAAGCACTATTTGAAAATGAAAGTGTAACATGCACCTTACTATACTGTTATTATTTTCTAAATGTTTCTGTTTTGAATAAATGGAAATTACTGGACTGCACTTGTAGACACAGTTATTGAAATTTTATCATTCATATAAAATTTATCTGCATTCATTTTGAATAACTGGGGGGAAATGACAATTTGCTGGTTGGAAGCATTCATGTGTGACCACAAAACCAAAAGAAAAACAACTGAGGCAAGTGTTGAGCATACTGGTGGAGGATTTTTATTGGCATTATCCACTAAGATTTTGAATTTGACTATTCAGTAAATATTCTGTGGACCTGATTTAATGAACATTATTGTACCAGCTTGACTAGAGGTGAGCTGATTGCAGTAAGTGAAAAGAGACCAGTACAGTGGAGGTACAGCTCAAAAAATTTGAATATCGTGAAAAAGTTCAATTTTTCTTGTAAATCATTTCAGAAAGTGAAACTCGTATAATACACAGATTCATTACACACACAGTGAAATATATCAAGCCAAGTGGTCGAATGTTCTCCTTTCAAATGAAAGCAAATTTAACTTATTATTTGTAAATCAAGGTCCCAGAGTCTGGAGGAAGAGTGGAGAGGTCCAGAATCCACTTCGTTTGAAGTCCAGAGTGAAGTTTCCACAGGCAGTGGTGGTTTGAGTCCATGTCCTCTGCTGGTTCTGGTCCACTGGGTTTTCTGAAGTCCAGTCCACGCAGCATCTAGCAGGACATTTTAGAGCTTTTCATGCTTCCTTCTGCTGATGAGCTTTATGGAGATGCTGATTTTATTTTCCAGCAGAACTCGGCGCCGACCCACACTGACAAAGGTGCCAAAAACTGGCTGAGGAATATTCTCGTTTTCTGAGACGCTGAATTTAGATTTTTCATTATCTGTAAACCATGATCATCAAAATTACAAGAAATAAAGGCTGAAAATATTTCACTCTGTATGACTATGCGAGTTTCACTTTCTGAAATGATTGACAAAAAACAAAACTTTTTCACGATATTCCAATTTTTTGCGATGCACCTGTAATGCCTGACAATAATTTATGGCAGCTAGAAAAAAATTAATAACTTTTACTGTTTGCAACAGTCTTACATTAAAGCTGCCTACATTTGTTCTGAAGAAAATTCAAGACTCTAAAGGATCAGATGCATGTTGGTTATTTTATTTTTTTCCAAGTATATAATATTTATGTTCATCCATCCATTGCCCACTTCTTCCTTTTCAGGTCGCGGAAGTCACTGGTGCCCAAGTCCAGTCGTCACTGTGCGAGGGACACCCTGGACAGGTCTCCGGTCCATCACAGGGACACTTGTGCCCCTTTTCCACTGTCACGGCGTGGGTTGAATATTTCCGTCTTGACCCGTGTTAGAGGTCTTTTCCATTAGTACTTGGGACCGGCTCACTTCCCAGAATTCTGGCCCGGCTTCTCAAGGGGTCCAAGCTAGCCAAGCCATAACGTCAGAAACACTGTCGGTCACTGATTGGTCAGGGGGAGGAGTCTGTGGAGTCTTTCCAAACAACCCGATCCGCCATTTTTATCTACCACCTGCCATTAGCGATAACTCGAGGAGTGTATCTTTTAGTATTTTGAAGCTATACAACAACAATAATGTCAAAGCTGTGGTCAAATGCAGAAGTGCAGGTGTTGTTGTGCTTGGTGGCCAACGAAAAATGTCAAAGCGAGCTAGATGGAGCGATTGGAGGGTGGTTCTACTTGAATCGTTTGTAGAAGATGGTGAGTGTTTTCTAACTTTAAACATATTTTAAGTTACTCATCCCATATGTTCTGAACATATTTTTAACTAACAAAAGAGGCTGACGCCATAATAGGACAACATTGGTGCTATGATGCTAAGCTAATTTGCATAAACGCTAACTGTCCTCCGGTCCCGTTTCTCACTGTATTTGATCCAGAACGTATTTCAGCACATGACGGTTCGTCTCTAAACTCCACATTAAACCCTCCAAGCCTCCCGTCTTCTGCTCCTGCTCCATCAGAGGAGTCTACACCTGACAGAGCTCCATCAGAGGAGTCTGCACCTGACAGAGCTCCATCAGAGGAGTCTGCACCTGACAGAGCTCCATCAGAGGAGTCTACACCTGACAGAGCTCCATCAGAGGAGTCTACACCTGACAGAGCTCCATCAGAGGAGTC
>NC_056500.1:51913994-51915613 GCF_014905685.2 Nematolebias whitei | reverse complement strand
CTCCATCAGAGGAGTCTACACCTGACAGAGCTCCATCAGAGGAGTCTGCACCTGACAGAGCTCCATCACAGCCCAGCTGCACCTCACAGAGCAGCACAACGCTGCAGCTTCTGTGCTCGGTAAGAACAGATGCAACATGTTCCACATCACTTTATTTGTGCCGATAAGGACTTGACTTATTTTATTTTTAAATTAAAGTAAAATGTTGAATAAATACTGAATACACACCACATGTTGAACATGTGGTGGGATGAAATTATGTACACAGGGTCCCAGTTACAGACAACAAAATGTAAAAGAAAAACAGTAATAAGATTTAAGATATGAACTAAGAAAAATATCAACTAAAAACATCTAGTAATAAAACACTAAGCACTAATAGCAGTAAACAATCAAAACAATATGTCAAACAGCAACATGAACTTGAGTTTGTGCAGTTTGTACCTTATGAATATCTAACCAGGATAATCACTGAAAAATCACATCATGTTGCTGCTGATCTTTCATGTTGCTGTTGATCTGTTTCATGTTGCTGCTGATCCATTTCATGTTGCTGCTGATCTGTTTCATGTTGCTGCTGATCTGTTTCATGTTGCTGCTGATCCGTTTCATGTTGCTCCCTGATCCGTTTCATGTTACTGCTGATCTGTTTCATGTTGCTGCTGATCTGTTTCATGTTGCTGCTGATCTGTTTTGTGATGCTACTGATCTGTTTTGTGTTGCTGCGGTAGTGGGAAGGGTTAATAATGGTTAAAATTTGTTATGAATTTTATTTTGAAGGGGCACCACTCTCAGGTCTGAGAGAAAATCTGAAGGTCTGAAAATCAATTCAGATTATTGTTTAATTACCTTGAATTACCCTTTTTTCACCGTGAGTTCTTTTATATGAAGGATTCAGATGTCATAAGCAAAACACACACACTTTTATACCATTTTGTGATGTTTATTTGACTATATATGATAAAAACAACTGTTGGAAATTATTTCTGACATTTAAATGAAGGCTTTGTTCACAACTGGAGTTTTATGAAGATTAACGTGACCTTTAAAAATTGCTTGTTAGCAGGAATTAACAGATAAATGAAATTATTCTATGTGCTTAACCAAACCAAAAACAAGATGCAATGTATCCTGATACATGCTCAATAATCCAGGTAGAAAAATCCAAAAATTTTCAATCTGGTCCTCTGAACATTAAAAAAACAAGAAAACAAAAAAACAAAAAACAAAGCAAAAAAATGTAGAAACATTTTGTCTCTCATCCGAGAGACTTCCTCAGTCTGAGGTGCTGTATTCAGCTCAGTCTCTTAAATAGCACCTTCTCAGGGTGGATCAACCAGTTTGCTGCTGACAACCAGAACCAGCTGATCACATGCTCAAGAAGGACCATCAGCCTAACAATGGATCATTAGCACCTGATGGCTGTTTACTGTTCACAGAGGGCTGAGTGATACTAGCAATCACAGTATTGTAAGAGGGGGACAGTTGAACCCGGAGGCTCCACCCCTGTTTAATGATGGACGATTTCTTTTCACAAAGATGGCCTCCTTTACTCCTCTCTCAAACCATCATTCCTCTCTGTCCAGGATGTGAACATCTTCATCCCTGAAAGAGTGACC
>NC_056500.1:51912523-51913894 GCF_014905685.2 Nematolebias whitei | reverse complement strand
CTGTAGTGAACCTGATCTGACCCTGATCTGACCCTGATGACCCCAAATCTATCAGATGGACAGGGACTGTTATTTCATTGATCTGAATACAGTCTGAGCCATCTGATGACTTTCTTTCTTGAATTAATCAAGCAGAAAAGACAATTCTTTATAATCATCACTGTTTTACAAATGTTTGATAATCAAATTGTGTTAGTTCACTCAATGTTACAGGTTGAAGAGAACTACTCATTTTTATTTTACATAAACAGTAAGTAATGATTTTTATTCCTCATTCAAAGAAGAAATCAGGTTAATATGCATTTCTTGATTTTCTGTCTGAAATGAGCCAAGCAACGTAAGTATGTGAAAGTTGAAGCTTCGGTCAACTAAATGTTTACTGAAAAAGAAATGTCATGTTTAATCTTTACAGAAGATACAGAAGAGTTGACTCCACGAAGTCTGCTTTTCTGCAATAATCTCTCTGTCAGTTGTTAAACAAACTCATTCTCTGACCTCGACTTTTGATAACACCTTACGTCAAAAACCACACCTCTTTCTGGTCCATCCACGAATCAGAAAGCTCTAAATTGACCCGTAAGTCAACTCATTTAAAATGTGGCAACTTCCCGGTTCTGCTGGAGTCGAGAGTCTGGAAAAGAATTCCAGAGAGTTCCAGAGGCTGAGGAGATGAAGAACTAGAGAGTTGCTGGAGTTGAAAGATTCTGTTAGAGTCTGAGAAGTTCTGAAGAATGAAAGGAGTTCAGAGTTCTTGGGTGCAAACGCGCTCAGGATGATCCAGAGACGTTTTGGGATTATAATTTCTGTTTGGACAAACCACACACGACTATCTAAGGATTTCAGCTGCTCTCAACGGAGACGCTGAAAAAGTCTGGAGGATTCTCTATCGAGCTGATCTATCGTCGACCAGGTAACAGTTTCTTCTTCGACTAAAGTGTACCGGAGGCAAGCTGAGATCTGATGAAGCGTGCACGTTCTGGACAAACAGATTAATTCCCTCACATATCTCTCTGTAAGATAACTCCATTTCATCTTAAAACTCTCCTCTTTCTCATAAAATCAGTACAGATATTTTAGAAATATCTGAAGCAAAGTCCTCGTTCACCGCAGAGTGATCGATGTCCCTTTTCTGTGAAACTTGTCTGTTATTATTTTCATATTTTGCCAAATTAATGTAAATGTTTGATGTTAAACTTTGATTCTGAAAATAAATGACCGCATTCATTTTGATGGGTCAAAGATAAATAACGTCTCTCGTTACATTTCTGTTAAATTCAATGCACGACATTACACAGTCAGAAAGATGAGGAACTCGTGAAAAGTATGCATATATATTTCCCTATATTGTCATACTACAACTAGTGGCACGTA
>NC_056500.1:51911028-51912423 GCF_014905685.2 Nematolebias whitei | reverse complement strand
TCAGGACTTCCTGATTGGTTGAAACAACCAACAGGGGGTGTGTTTCATTGATGTCAGAGGGTTATTAAAAGTCAAAAAGACAGCAGGAATGTTTAGGAACGTTTAGTACAGACAGAGAAATGTTTTGAAGGAGTGAGAGGAAGCAGGTGCCAGTGTTTCTCTTTTTACCATCTGCTAGGTTTAAAAACAATACAGCCCGTTCTAATAATTTGTTTCTGACTGTCTCTGACTTTTGACCGACATTACTACTTCTCCTTTAGACAGAAAATCAAAATGCATAATTACTTTGTAAATAGACATTTAACTTGATTTCTAATTTAAATGAGGTGTAAAAAAATCATTAATACTGTTTCACAGTTGATTTAAAATGAGTGGTTCACTTCAACATTTAGAAATGGTATGAACTAAACACACTTTTGATTATCAAGATATTGTAAAATAGTAATGATAATTTAAAAGAAGAGTGTTCTTTCAATTGATTACTTCAGGATACAATTAGATAGTCTCTGGATGAGCTAATTTGTATTTCTGGATTCAAATCAATGAAATAACAGTTCCTGTCCCATGAAGGTCTTCAGAGGCAGGTTTTGGTCGGAGGTCTAGTTCTCTACAGTCCCCACTTAGGAATTTATCGCCTGTCCATGGGGATGAATTCCAACATGAACTTACGCCTCCTAATGTCCTTGATCTTGATGTAATCCAGCAAGAGGAAAACAAAAGTCAAAGAAGGTAATCCCACAACGGTTTAGGTAATTCCACAACGTTGTTGGTAATTCCATTGTGTTGTTAGTAATTCCATTGTAGCAATGCTTTAACCCCTTGGAGACAAAGTCTGTAATCCATTGGAAAAAGTCATATAATCCACAACGATAAATCCACAACGATTGGAGGTGTTGATTGATCAGCATGCAGAGGGGTTTCCTTGATTGAACTGCAGAGGAGACCACTGGATGAAGATTGGAGACCCACGTTGGAGTTGTAGGTCCCTTCAGCGAAGGTTGCTGCTGGTGGTTCCCAGTGGGTGCCATTCTGGTTCTATGTGTTATGCATTTATGTGGTTTTAGTTGGGCTTATGAGTGGGATTTTACATAAGACCTTAACTTATATGCACCTGGTGTGTAAGCTATCATGGTTTAGATCAGCTACAGTTACCAGTTTAAAGGGTGGGTCATGCTGAAAAATTATATATAGGGATTTATACCTATAGAAGGGCATTCCAAACTATTTTTCCATTCCTAACTTGGTTTAAGTTAGATTTACATGGCAAAATATAGTTTGGTTCAATTGTCTGTTGTCCTTTTAGACAAACGACTTGAGGTTTGGTTTTTTTGGTTTCCCCCTAAATGTTTTTGGAGTCTATGGCGAGACTCAACTGAAGGATTAGCTAGCCCCCCC
>NC_056500.1:51905389-51910928 GCF_014905685.2 Nematolebias whitei | reverse complement strand
CCCCCCCCCCCCCCCCCGAATAGGATTGATATAGGATTGTTCGAGTAGGTTCGGCTTGAGCGTTGTGAGACCAATGTAGGTTATGATACTTAAGGTAGCATTAATCTACATTGACTCCTCAAAGGTTGAATTTTAACAAATGAACTGCATGTTGGCATAGTTAAAGTCCTTTTAGTCTCCAACTAAAGTACACACAAAATTCATTCTTACTGGGGGTGTTCAGAAACGATACCAAAAACCAATTAAACGATGTCTCAACGTCGACAAAAATAGTGATTAAGCAACCAGAAAAACAACGTTTCAACATCGACAAAAGTAGTGATTAAGCAACTAGAAAACAACGTTTCGGTGCGTCACTCACTCTGATTGTCAGATTCGATCACGTTATCGCGTCTGGCAACATCACCCTAACTAACATCACCCCCCTGTGGTCATGGGGGACCACGAACACGGGTGAGGGCGTCGCTCCATGAGCAAAAGTTAGGATGCCTTTGAGTAGTTTTAGCTGTTTGCGCAGCTGAAAGTGGACTTTAAGGTCTGGATTGGAATCCAGGTCGGCTTCGGACGGAGTGTTTTTCTCTGGGTCAGTCAAATACAACATCATCGAGTTTATTGCAGGATCCGACTTCTGAAGTTGGATGATGTCTGGGTCAGTCAGCACGGGTTGTACAGAGACTGTGTTGTCAGCCGGCTTGGCTGTAGCCTGTGCACGTGTGACTGCCATCACCTCGGCTGTAGGTTGTACTGACAGAGTTGCGAGCAGCCTGGAGGGGTCAGAGGGCCACTGAGGGCCATCCATGGCTCCGTCCTTGATAGCTGATTTACCTGTCCGCAGCGACAGTACAGCATCTTTGGTGTGGGATCCTTGGATCTCTACACCTTGAACTACCAATGGTAGGTAGTATCCGGTGAGCTCTGACTGTCTCAGCTCGCAGAGGAGGCTTTCTTGTTCAGTCAGAGTTGGGTTCACCGGTTGGATCTCTTCGGTTCCACATGCTTTTGAAGGCATACTTACCGGGACTGTGTTCTCTGCCGAGAGGTCCTCGGTGCCTTCTGCAGTGCCTGCTGTTGGGCAGTCTGTGACTGTCTCAGGAGGCATGAGTATTGGCAGAGGTTTGCTCACTCTGGCCCACATTGTCTGTTCACCATAATCTATAATCGCGTCAAAGTGATTTATAAAATCCTGGCCGATCAAAAATGGGAATGAGTCAACCGGAGACACATGTACCGGGTGGTATAGTGTCATCTCGCCATCCTGCATGTGAACCATAGCTATAGCTGTTAGGGTTGTCCTCGTCTCTGCGAGGCCCTGCAGTCCTATAGCACATTCTATGAGAGGTATTTCCCTGTGAACACCGTTAGCGGTGGTCCTGAGCTCCTCGAACAGTTTGGCTGATATAATAGTTATGTCGGCTCCACCATCCAGTAGGGCTTCATGTGTGACGACCCCTTCAACTGTGATCGACAGGTAAGCTTTTTTAGCGACCCCCTTTCTGATCAGGTTACACAGGAACCTTGTAGGTTTTGGCCTACATTTCTTCTTACGTTTACCTTTACCTGTGTAATCCCGGTTTTTCCGAACCGTTGGTGCAGTTGCTGCTGCTCCTGGGAGTTCGGCTCTTGACGGGCGTCCGGCATTGATGTATGAGATCACCCGCTCACTGTGTATTGAGGGGCTCTCATTGTTTGTAACAACAAGGTCCTGGTGGCTGTCCGTGACAGCGGCAACATTGTTGTTTGTGTCACCCTGTTTTGACTGAACCATTAGCACAGCTATTGCTGTTTCTGAGGTTTCAGTTTGTGATGGGTCACCGTCGGTGACGTGTGATTGTACCCCCCCTTTCTCAGGTGAGGGCGTGTCAGAGTTTACAACAACATCGTTATGGTGACTGTCTGTGACAGCATTAATGGTGTTGTTTGTGTGCTCTGACTTATCAGCAACGATATTGCCAAACAACGAGTTGGGTTGTTTGTCCGTGGCAACACCTTTCAACAATTCCAAGAACTGACGCACACTATCTGTCTCGTCCGAGCTCAGAGGTCGGGGGCTCTCTTTCTGGATCTGCTGCTGTTTCTTTTTCGTCTCAGGCTGTTCAGGCCGACGTGGTGGGGAAGCAGGTCCCCTCCTCTGGGGTTCCCAGTGGGATCCCTGGTTGTATGGGTCACTTTTGGTGCCATACTTTTTACCCTTAGGGCGTTCGCCCCCCTTCTGGTACATTCGTTCATCCTCTGGTTTCTTGGGAAACCATTTAGGATCTCGTCTGGACTAGGGGGCACTCACCTGTTGTGGTTTGGCTGCTGGGAAACCTCGTTTCCTCTCGCCTTTTTTGGGAGGGGGAGCTGAAGCTCTCGTCCCTTCCAATTCTAATGACTGGGCAGGAATCCTCTCACCTGGGAACACCTCATTGGGTGTTTTGGCCTGTGAACGGGCTTCAAAGACATTCACAGCACAACTTTTTATCTCACTGATGGATTTCTCTTTGAAATTAGCCATCATTTGCACTGACATCCTTATGTCAGGGTGGAGATTTTTGCTGAAAATGAACTTAAACGCTTCCTCCTCCTCCATGCCGGTCTCGTTCCTGTAACCAAAATAAGCCTGCAAAATCCTGGAATAATATGCCCTGGGTGCTCATTCTTACCTTGCATGACCTTGTCGGCGGCTGGATAACCGCCAGGTCCCGCGCAAGGGGAATACTCTTTCATAAGAGCAGCACATAACAGGCGGTAATCCTTTTTTGTGGCATCAGGTTGACGCTCTATGAAGGAAAACACCGTCCTGGTGAAGTGAGCCTGATCAAACCTACTTTATCCTCAACGGTAGCGTTGGGATAGCTTCTTAATTGGAAGTCAAGGTCGTTCAGATAGGCCTTAGTGTCAGTTGAACCCAACGGCCCTGGCTCAAAACGTTGGAAATATTTTACAATTTTGTGCAAATCTGAAATGGAGAGCAGCGGCTGTGTGATTGGTGTGGTAGGAACCAAAATAGCATGTGGAGGTGAGTCGCTAGACTCACGTGGAGGTGACAGAAGGGGATTAAGTGCAGGAGGTGCAGCAAAATCCTTCTGAGGTGGTGGTGGGTGACCTGGACTCTGACTTTGTTCGCCTTTGAGTTCCAGACAACCTTGCCCCATGTCAGAAATCTCATTTGTTGCTGCGGCAATTTTTTCCTCACAGGCTTTTAAGCGTTCACGTGATGTATGACATTCACTTTGTAAACGCACGCCTTGTTGGACTAACGCCGCTTTTTACAATCTGCACTCGTTCAGAGCTTTTGATGTGAGCTTCACCTGTCGTAGCGCATCATTGTCTGAACACAGTGCTTGGTACTTAATCCCTGTTTCATGTAGCTTCACCTCATATGAGTCTGTTTGTAACGACATCTGAGCTTGTGAGAGCTCTTTCTCACGTTTTAATTCATTTGCCCAGGTCTCCTTATTAAATTTAAACTGTGCCATGAGTCTTAGATACTCCTCTGTCTCGCTGTTTATCCTTATTGCAAGGTCTTCAGCCTTGTTGGCCTCAATATAAAATTTAGCTTTCAGCAAGAGTGCTAATTTAGCCTGATGTTCATAGCTTGACTTTGTTATGTCTGCAGAAGTCACACTTTCTGCAACTTTCTTCAGTTCGTCCAATAACTCTGTTGAGTTCATGCTGTCCACCTGTTCAACATATGGATGTAAGGATTCTGTTAGCAGCGTTAACGCTCTTTCTAACCAGTCCTTCTCATCACATGGAAAAATATGAGCTTCTGTCACATCTGCCATGGTAATCCACTGTTCAGCAAACCTATCTGGTGAAATAGTTGCAAACTTAGAGTTTTTAACAGGTAAATATTTTATTTAAGTGAGCAGAGAGATTCACACACTATTTTAGCTCTGTGGGTCAATCAACAGTACTGTTATAAGCCAACTTTTCAATAAATGGGCCTCTTCTCTGGGTCTTACCCCATAAATATTGTAAGTAAATGCCTCCTTCTGGCAGTGTTACTTAATTATGAGCTTATTTTTAACAGATACCATGAACCAGGCCTTTTCAGTGTTAATTTTACTCAAGTGCACTTAAAATTAATAAACCTGCAATTTTTCCAAGAGTCTCACAGCAACTTTAGTTTTCAAATGCTTTTTAAGCAGTTTTAATTTACCAGAATTCGCTATTTAAACAGTACACAGAAACCAGGCTTGATTAACAAAAAAATAATAATAATAATTTTTAAATGAAAGCGAGTGTTCAGCTTTCTTTCAGGAAAACTGTTATACTCCTTTTTCAACAGCAGGTGGCGGTGTAAGCTTACTTTTACCGGTAAGAGTCTTATGACAACTTCCTGTGAACCGTCCTGTTGACATCCGGTCGTTAGCTCCAATGTAGCAACGGTCGAACACGCTTCAAAACAACATTTATGGATGGATTTAAAGCTTTTAACGTGGCTTCTCTCAACAAGCACGCCTTATCTGCATGAACACATGAGCTTAGGAACAGTGTCAAGCTTTATTTAGCGTTTTTAAACACCAAGGAGGACTCTGTTAAAACAAGCTTAATTTCCGGGGTCTCGTGACTGTTCAGACACGTGCACATCGGAGGAGGGCTTTACGCACTGAAATCAGAGGGAGTGGACGCACAGAAATACGTCGCCAACTTCTCAGCGAATCAGAACGACCCAAACAGCAGTTCTCAACCAATCACAGCCCGTGTTTACCTGCACCAAGCTAGCAGTTAGCATTAACAGTCCGGTCAATTTATCGCCCATTAAAACTTCAAAAATGCACATTTTACTGTTAAAAATGTAACGAATAGCATAAAAACAGCATCTGAGGCAGCGCTCAGTTCCAAACAGCGTCTCATCCATTTAAAACACGACTCGTTCGAGTCCAATAAACAGATCCGGGTCGAACCACGAACCCCCGTTCATGCTAGAGTTTCAAACAGAATGAAGCGTCTTTCTCACTGCATCCAGCTTAGTTACACAAAACAGATTTACATCTTCCAGCTTTAAAATGAACATATTGACTTAATTGCAACTTTCTGAACACCACAGCCGTAAATCATGCCTGTACCAAGTTCATAACTCGGACTCCCATGTGCCAACATGCAGTGTCATTTCAACAGCACAGATACTCGTGTCACACATAATTTATCTCTTTAGAAACCTGTTCGGCCACCAAAATGTAGAAGGTGGGGGTTTAAAGAAGAGATGGAGGAATTTATCTCTTTAGAGACCCGTACGGAGCCACCAATATGTAGTGTGTCAAGGTCAGCTTTGCTGTACCTTCACTACTAATTATTTAAATATAACGAGTTCTCTCTTTTTCGAGTTAAATTAATGCTATGTGACGAGGTAACTGTGAGGATTGTTTAATCAGTGACAAGAGACGTTAATTTAACTTTGACCCATCAGAATAAATGTGGTCATTTATTTAACAGAATCAAAATTTAACATCAAAACATGTACACATGATTAGCTGATCTGGTTCTGATTAATAAAACTTGGCACACTTTACTAATAAGACAACAAGACATTTCTGAAGGCATCTAGATTACT
>NC_056500.1:51895322-51905289 GCF_014905685.2 Nematolebias whitei | reverse complement strand
GGTGGTGTGTGACGGTGTGGTGGTGCTGTTGTGTGACGGTGTGGTGGTGTGTGACTGTGTGGTGTCGCTGCAGGCTTCCGCCTGGCTGTGCTGCAGCTGCAGGTGGGCAGCATCAAAGCGGACAACCTGAGCAGGGCCCGGCGGCTGGTGAAGGAGGCGGCGGGACAAGGAAGCAAGGTGATGCTGCTGCCGGTGAGGGTCACCAACACAATCTGTCCATTTCCCTTCAAAACGCATCTTTTTGTATAATTTCTGTAATCTTTCTCACCATCAGCCAAACACTGGTGTCTTTTTATCAGTAGACTCGGGCATGACTTGACGAGGACAGTTAGACATTTGTTACACTTGGGTTTTCTGCTTAGTTACTATTTAACTATCAATAATGTCGAAAGGTTTCAAGATGAACATTAACTTACGTGAGAGGCTCAGACCATTTAAATTTGGTTGGTACAAAAACTGTGGCAACAAGCAGTAAGATTCAGGTGCATTAAAAGGTCTTTTATTATATTTTATTTTTTTTAAAGAAAAACATTTAAAGTTATTACACAGAGTAGGGCTGGACAATAATTCAATATTGATATATGTCACGATATACTTTTATTCAATAACGATGATATGAGTTTTAATCACATTTTCGATATTTCAATAAGATGACAGCGTTTTATGAAACAAAAGCTTCAAAACATGCAGTAAAATTACATCGAACCACTGCTTCGCAGCCTGTTTTGGTGTGGAAGAAGTCACGTGACACGTGACGTCCGAAACACAAACTGCTTCGTTGTTGGAATGAATCTCTGGACTGGTTCACGGTCCAATCAGCTGACTCCCTGCTCCGCCTCGTGTCGATTCTGACAGGTGACAGGTGGAGACAGTTTTGAACTGAGAGCTCAGCACGATGAAGCGGCTGTGTTTCTGCTGTTAGTTCAAACTGAGGAATTATGGAGGCAGCCAGGAAGACAGGTGGTTCTAACATGTGGGTTCATTCTGCTCATGGTGAGGCGGTTTAAATGTCAACAAAGTTCTAGTAATGTTCAGCAGTGAAGATATTATCTAACCCATGTATTTAATATAATTACAGTAAAATGATGTATGTGATTTTAATAATCATGTATCAGTGTGGGCTCAAATGATGATTTTTATTTCCATTAGTGTATTTCTACAGGAGCAGTGTTTGGTGTGTTCAACTGAAGCATCATGATACCTCCTCTATGATTAGACTAGGGCTGCAACAACGAATCCAAAAAATTGATAAAAATCGGAAAAAATTGATGATTAAAAGTGCTGGCAACGAATTTCATTATGGATTTGTTGTGTCGCACGATTAAGCGTCTTTCACGGCGCTGCAGAGCCGTTTTGTTCACCTGCAGTTCATTGTCAATGCTGACTGACTGAATAAAGTTTGAAAAAAACAAACCTGCAGCGTGAGTTGAACAGAGCGAGGAGGAGGAGGAGGAGGCAGAGCAGAGTGTTTTCAAAGGAACATAAGTAAATTTTACAAATGACCGACGCAGAGAAAACTGTTGGACCCAAGTCCTCCAAGTGTGGGAGAACTTCACAAAGATAAAAACTCAGAAACATGCAGCTTTGAAAATTTACGACACGACACGGGAGAACCACGGAGATAAACGTAAACATGTTGGAGTCACGAGCTGCAGCTGATAAATGTCTCACTCCCAACTGGTGTTGCAGGTGAGTCTCTACAATTTAACACTTTGTTCTGTTTCAAGAGAGAAAATGTAACGTCAGTCTGTCTGAAGATGAAGCTGCTGCTTGTTTGTTTGTTTGTTTGTTTATCTGATTAATGACGGTGATAGAGAACGTGTGTTACTTTTTATTTAATTTATTTGGTACAAGCAGTGTTTAAATGTGATTTATAAATAAATCTAACACAAAGATAATAATTTAATGATTAAGCTTCAACTTTTAATTTGCTGGCAAAGTCTGAAGACACTGCAGGTATGGCAGGATGAATTGCATTTAAACAGGAATTAAAGTAATTTATTACATTACTCAAATGTGTGTAATTAAATATTTTATATATATGTGTGTGTGTGTGTGTTAATTGTTCTTTTAGCTACTTTTGCCTGAACCTAACACTGTAAGTGAAACAAGGCATTTCTTGAGTTGCTGTAAATTATGATATAAAACATATTTACTGTCTCATTCCAGAAAACAACAACAACAACAACACTTCATGATGGACAGACATCATGGACACCACAGCAACAGCTGTCTTCACTGAAACATCCTGAACATGATCGTCACTGACATGAGGCCTCTGTCCATGGTTGAAGACAAAGGCTTCACTACAATAATCCACACTTTTAATCCAAGTTACAATAATCCACACTTTTAATTCAGGTTACATAATCCACATTTTTAATCCAGGTTACAATAATCCACACTTTTAATCCAGGTTACAATAATCTACACTTTTAATCCAGGTTACAATAATCCACATTTTTAATCCAGGTTACAATAATCCACACTTTTAATCCAGGTTACAATAATCTACACTTTTAATCCAGGTTACAATAATCCACACTTTTAATCCAGGTTACACTCTTCCCTCAAGGACACATTTTACAAAGTATCTACATATTGTGCAGGTATAAAGACACATTTGTATATATTTTTGTGTACATTTATTTTTTTAAGCTATTTGACTAACTTTTATTTTTTATTATTCTAGAATAGTAAACTAGCAACCTGTTTTTTGTGTGAATTTCTATGTCAGTCAAATGTTCAATTTTGGAATAAAGGGGTGGAAATTAAAACGTTTTTTTTGTTCTTTTCGATTCATCGATTAATCGAGAGAGAAAAAAATCGGCCGATGAATCGATTATTGAAATAATCGTTAGTTGCAGCCCTAGATTAGGCACTTCAGCTCCAAACATGGAGATGATGGAGACATCATTTCATTGTTATTTTATGAACGATAAAGACTCGGACTCTGCCACAGGCACAATACCATTGCAACATTTTTATTAAATCAATTCAGTGCACATTTATCAATCTTTATTTGAAAACATGTAAGCATAAATACATTTTTGAACCAGACAACATAGAAAGTTGATGAATTTAAAAAGTCTTTTTTTTTTTTTTTTTACCACAGTAAAGTAGTTTCTTAAACACTAGTCACTGAAGTTCTTCGCTGTGTGACACCAAAAGCCTAACTTGACAGCAGCATTGCAAAATGCCACAAGAGGTCATTGTAACTGAAGCTTCAACAAATGAACCTGTTTTTGAAACAATTGGCCCAACTGGTTCAATACTTCATAAAAGCTTCATTTACTCATCACTGCAGCGTTTCACTGACACATTTGTTTTTCTAAAAAAGTTAAATCTGGTCCTCTGGACATTCAAATGTTTGAATGACAGAGGACCAGATTTAACTTTTTTAGATTTTTCTACCTGTATTATTGAGCAGCATCAGGAGATTTCTTTTTCTGTTTGGGTTGAAGCGGCCGCTTCAGTTTCAACCCGGACAGAAAAAGGTGTGACACAACTACGTAAGTGCGCGGTGACGTATTGTTACGCAGAGCTCGAGTCCAGAATGCGTTAGCAGTAGGCAGTTGGACATTTTTCAAAAGTTGTTTTAATTAATGGCCTTCTGCTTGCAACTAAAAGAACGAGCACTAAAAATGCAACTAAAGGACACCTCATTTGTTGACATTGAATGAATAACACAGGAGATATTGTTATTCAAAGTAGTAGTTTTAATGTACTTTAATTAAGATAATTTACAACAGAGAAAAATAATTGTGTTAATTAACAAACACTTCTGACTGAAAAGAAGTGTTTATTAAAATAAACACCAGTTCTATGTGGTAAACAGTATCCTAATCAAATTCAGTGGTGATGTCACTGAATATATGTAAATGTTTTTCCTGCTGACCTTGGGGTCACCAGGTGACCTTGATGACTCCCAAGGTCAAAGGTCACATTAGTGCAGTCTTGAAGCTAGCAGAAACGGTTACTTCAATGAAAACAAACATATGCACAATTTGTGATGCATTCTAAGGTGAATTCTGTACAACTATGGTTGGAAGTCAGTGTTTCCCCTAGATAACTTGCCATGGCGGGGTTCTCATCTCGTCCATGATTTTTGTTGATGGGAGACGGACACTTGTCTGAGCGCAGCTTGTACTAACAGTTTTTGAGTGGGGGCAGGGGGCGTTTAGCATGAGGGAAGAGGCGACATGAGTGCTTCCTTTAGCTTTTTAGCTAGAGAACCTGTATTTCTCGCTGCTTGCTTAGTGCTATGTCAGTGCTGGGTGGGGAGGTGGGGGGGGCAAGTTTGGTTTGGTAGGCGGGGTGCTCAATTCAGTTGACGGGGTGGGGCACCCCGCTTGTATAATTGTAGGGGAAACACTGAATGTGATAAAGCTCTGATTAGTCTTATTAGAATGACTTGTTCAATAATCTTTGTAGAGATCTAGTATAGAGCTGTATGAATGGATAAATGAGGCAAAGATTGTTGTGTAAAGCGCTTTGAATATCTTGAAATAAGATAGAAAGGTGCTATATAAGTACAGTCCATTTACCATTCAAATCAAAATGTAGCTCAGAATGAGAGGGTTCTAAAACTGCACCTTATGCATAGATTTAAAACTTTTCCTGGATTATTTCCCCTCTCTTTTAATTCAAAGCAAGATCACCCTGGCTGTAGTCTGTCAGGAATTTGAAAAGGGGTATCTGATGGTCCTCACACTCCTCCTCAGCCTCATTGTCTCTCCAGTATGACAAACAAACTGTTGTCAAGACATTTCTCTTTTGCCACACTCAACACCCTACCACGGTAAAGTACATTGCATCCATCCTTTTCAGAAAACCAGACATCCATCCATTATCTTTTACCTGCTTCTTCCATTTTTTCGGGTCACGGGGGTCGCCGGTGCCCATTTCCAGCAATCACTGTGCGAGGGGCGGGGTACACCATGGACAGGTCTCCAGTCCATCACAGGGACACATAGAGACAAACGAGACAAGCAACCATTCACTCTCTCTTCAGAAAACCAGACATGGTCAATACAACAATTAACCAGACTCTTGGGATTGTTCACAACATCACCAACAACTTCTCTCTGCTCTTCACTCAAACCCAGTTCTTCGGCCGGTTCATCCTTAAGTTCACCACTTTCTACTGCTGCTTTCAGTTTCTTCTCCACTGTGTTCCGATGTTTGGTTTCCTTCTTTTGCTGCTTCTTCTCTTGTCTGACCTGGTATTCTTTTTCACGCAGTCTTTCCCTTTCCATTCTGATTCTCCTCACTTGCTTTGCATCACCTGAGGCTCTGTCTGCCCTGATGGAATTCCTTGGTAATTTAAAATTCAAAGAGATCCTTTTGGCTGGAGACCTTAACATTGATTGGTGTAAGTCGACCCCCCTCTGTGATAAATTCAAGGAATGTTGCCTGTCTCTCAATCTTACCCAATTGATCAACTCTCCCACTAGATTAAACAAAAACCGTCCTGAAAATTCCTCCATCTTAGACCTATTTCTAACTAATATGCCTCACAAATTCCCTGGTACAGGTGTATTCGCTGATCTTTTGAGTGATCATTGTGTGACAGCGGCTTTAAGAAATAGTAAACTTCCACCTTCTAAGCCCAGATTAATTCAAAAAAGAGATCTGAAACGTTTTTGTGAACAGTCATTCCTCTGGGATCTGTCTTACTTTGACTGGCATCATATTCTGTTAACTGATGACGTGAACTCCACTTGGAACTATTTTCATAATAGTTTCATTTATTTTGTGAACAAACATGCTCCTTTTCGTCAGTTCAGAATAAAGGGACGAGACAGCCCCTGGTTTACTCCAGAGCTAGCTGACCTCCTGCACAGGAGAGATCATCTTTGGGCTGTAGCGAGAAAATCTGACTCAGACACTGATTGGTTGAGTTTTTGACAGATGAGGAATAAATGTACAACTGCTGTCAAAGCAGCAAAACAACTATTTCTTATCTCAGACCTCCAAAAATCTAAATGACCGTAACAGATTCTGGAAAACCTCAAACTTGTCCTAAATGCCGACAAAACCAAAGGGATGCTTTTTTCACATAGGAAGTTGGTCCCAGCAGTTCTTCCTCCGATTTTATCCTCAAATGGTGTCCCCATTGAGTTTGTTGATTCCTATAAATATTTGGGTATCTTGGTCGACGCACATCTCTCTTTTAAGCTCCATGTGGAAAACTTGGTAAAGAAACTGAAAGTTAAACTGGGTTTCTTTTTCAGAAACAAATCCTGTCTAACCCTGAATGTTAGAAAACGCCTTGTATCTGTGACTTTCCTTCCCTCCATTGATTATGGTGACATTATTTACATGAACGCTCCTACAAGAACCCTGCAGATGTTGGATGCTGCAGATGTTGGATGATGTCTATCATGGTGCACTAAGATTCATAACTGGCTGTGATTATCGTACCCACCACTGCAGCCAGTATTCACTGGTTAACTGGACATCATTAACTTCACGCAGACTCTCTCACTGGTACATTTTCATCTTTAAATCACTTCTTGGTCTGCTGCCTTCATACATCTCCTCCTACATGTCTCTGCGTGAGTGCAGCTACAGTGTGCGCTCTCAGGTACATAGTTTCGTGCCACCTCATGTACCACATGTGATGTGAAAGACAAATAAATCTCTCTGACACTGACTCTGATTCTGACGGTCATGGGCACTCATTTTGAAGCGAAAACTTAACGCGCGTTAGAGATTAGCCTAGCCTGCTATGCTAATGCCTTCTGGACTCGAGCTAAGATCTACATCTACGTCACCACGCATTTACGTAGTTGTGTCACACCTTTTTCTGTCCGGGTTGAAACTGAAGTGGCCGCTTCAATCTGAGCAGAAAAAGAAATGCGTCAGTGAAACTCTATAATCATATATCGAAATATTGAAAATGTGCTTAAAACTCATATCACTGTTTTTGAATAAACGTATATCGTGACATATATCAATATCGAATTATTGTCCAGCCCTAACCTGACATAACCTGGGCACAACCCTGTAGCTTGAGAATTACGGGACCTCTGCACTGACCATCAGGCAACTGTAGCTGTTTCTGCCATTAAAGAATATAATTTAAAATTCATCTTTTTCTTTTGGCTGCTCCCTGCAATAGGGGTCGCCACAGTGAACTAAGTCACATGAAGACTTGGCAGTTATTTTTACGCCAGATGCCCTTCCTGACGCAACCACAGACCACCCATCTACCACAGCCCTCTGTGTGGAGCAGAGAGCTGATATCTAGGACACCCAGAGGAGCAGATAGTAGGGGTTAAGGGTCTTGCTCAAGGGCCCAGAGTGGGGCGAATGAGGTGGGGGCAGGTGTGGGTGCTTCACCTACCCCACCCACATTTTTGATGTTGTCGGTACCGGGGCTTGAACCAGCGACCTTCCAATCACAGGCCCACCTTCTCCAACCTCTGCTCCATCACTCCCCTCATAATTTAAAATTCATCTTCAGTAAAAAAAAGTGGCTTTATTCTCATACATTATACAGCATTTTTCACTTTTAATAACATCAAGTAGATATTTTTGTCATAACCATACTGGAGCAGTAGGATTTCTATAGAATGGTGCTGCTTCTGTTTGATTTATTCACACAGCTGTGCTCCTCACTTTACTTTAGGATATATAAATTAAAAAGAGCCACTAGTCAATGTAGTATTTCAAAATAAAGCTTTTCCTAAACACAATACTACACAAAATGTGCAGGTGTTGAAAAAGTTAAAAGAAAAAAAATTAAAGGTTGCACGATGGAGCAGGGGCAGCACGGTGGCGCAACTGGTAGAGCTGCTGCCTCTCAGCGAGCAGGTCCTTGGTTCAAACCCCGGTCCAGGGGCCTTTCTGGGTGGAGTTTGCATGTTCTCTCTGTGCATGCGTGGGTTTTCTCCGGGTGCTCCGCTTTCCGCCCACAGACCAAAACATGCATGTTAGGCTGATTGGTAACTCTAAATTGTCCCTAGGTGCGCGTGAGAAAGTGAATGGTTGTTTGTCTCGTTTGTCTCTATGTGTCCCTGTGATGGACTTGCGACCTGTCCAGGGTGTACCCCGCCCCTCGCACAGTGATTGCTGGACATGGGCACCGGCGACCCCCGTGACCCAAAATGGAATAAACGGGTAAAGATAATGGATGGATGGACAATGGAGCAGTTGTTAGAGCTGTCGTCTCATGGCCTGGGACCTTTCTGAGTGGAGTTTGCATGTTCTCTCCGCGAGTTTTCTCCGGGTTTTCCGGTTTCCTCCCACAGACCAAAAACTTGCATGTTTGACTGATTGGTAACTCTAAATTGTCCCTAGGTGTGAGTGAGAGAGTGAATGGTTGTGCGTCTCGTTTCATCTCTATGTGTCCCTGTGATGGACTGGAGACCTGTCCATGGCTTACGTAGTGACTGCTCAAGATAGGCACCAGCTCTCCATGACCTGGAAAAGACAAGGAGGTAAAAGAAAATGGATGGAAAATTATTTAACAAATATAATTCAAACTGTTTATTTTAATTAAGTAACAATATAGTATCATAATAAATCTGCATCAAAACAATAATTGGTGTGACCATTAGGGCTTTAACAGACTACTCGAGTAATCTACAAATTGATTCCTAGGCCATCTATCGAGTTTTTTTAATTTCATGTCGAGTATTCGTGGTGACGTCATTACGTTGCCGTTACGTCATTGTGCCACGTGTCACATGATCCGCACCAGGCACGGGTTACAAAATGGATTCCTCCCAGCAGATGGACTGAGCGGAGCAGGCCCAGTCTTGACAAACAGGTAGAAATGCATCAATAATATGGAAATATTTCACTAAAGATGAATCTTCCAGTTCAACTACCGTAAGGAAACAGACAATGAATCAACTTCCTGACTGTTTGGAGCTCGTTGTGATCCGGTGTTACACCATATTCTGTGACCAACGTATATTGTGACCGTAGGGGGCGGTGTTGCATGCACTGTTGCAGGTCACAGAATATGGTGCAACACCGGGTCCAATCGACCGAACCAGAACCAGCTTCCTCTGACCATCCATTCATCCATCCATCCATTATCTTTACCTGTTTATTCCATTTTGGGTCACGGGGGCCGCTGGTGCCCATGTCCAGCAATCACTGTGCGAGGGGCGGGGGACACCCTGGACAGTCCATCACAGGGACACATAGAGACAGACAAACAAGACAAACAACCATTCACTCTCTCACTCACACCTAGGGACAATTTAGAGTTACCAATCAGCCTAACATGCATGTTTTTGGTCTGTGGGAGGAAACCGGAGTACCCGGAGAAAACCCACGCATGCACGGAGAGAACATGCAAACTCCACCCAGAAGGCCCCTGGACCGGGGTTTGAACCAGGGACCTGTTCGCTGAGAGGCAGCAGCTCTACCAGTTGTGCCACCTTGCTGCCCGCTTCCTCTGACCTTGTTTCACAAATAAAAACCAAAAAATATTAATCTCTAAACCTGTAAAAAACCTATAAACATATTAATCTCTAAAACCAAACCTAATGCACCACAGCTAGTGGTGGTGCAGGGTGGTTGACCCCCCACTGTTTTTAGTTTCATTTTTGACATGCCGCATGTTTCTTTTACTTTTGCAGCTTAATAATAATAACAATTTAGTTTTCCTGTGACTTATTTGCAGTATGATAAATGGTAGGAGCATAATATACACTCCCAATGTTTTGTTGGTCTTTTTTTGTAAATAATGACCTTTTTTGCGGTTTCATTTATTTATTTATTTTTGTATCTTTAAATCCTATGACGTCATCAACTACTCAAGTTCTACTCAAGTTTTATTATGTTAATGTCGAGTTTAAAAATTATGTAGTTGTTCAACCCAAAGTGACTAATGATATAACTGTCAATATCAGTTTTAGCCACTAGATGTCGGCATTCTTGGTAACATGGTAAAACTAGGATGTATCAGAGTCAGAGTCAGAGTTTCTTTATTGTCATTTGCACC
>NC_056500.1:51893934-51895222 GCF_014905685.2 Nematolebias whitei | reverse complement strand
CTGAGACGCTCCAGACCGGTACAAAAGAAAGTTAAATGCTGGATCCAGGACAGTGGCCCCATACTGAGAGATTGTTTTGACCGAACAGATTGGCAGGTTTTCAGAGAAGCTGCTGAAAATGGAGGTTCGCTTGATCTTGACCAATACACATCCTCAGTACTGGGTTACATTAGTACATGTACTGACACCGTCTCCACTATCAGAAATGTTAAAAGCTACCCAAACAGAAAACCTTGGCTGAATGCAGAGGTGCGTCCTCTGCTGGAAGCCAGGAACACTGCCTTCAGGTCTGGAAACTCAGAGGAGCTGAGTAGGACAAGGAAAGAGCTGGTTGCTGGTATTAAGAGGGCCAAGGCCACATATGCAAAGAGGATCGAGGGTCAATTCATCTCACAAGACCCTCGGAGCATGTGGAGGGGCATTAAGTGCATAACAGATTATAAAGGAAGGAGCGAACAATGCCCCAAAGACCCATCTCTGCCTGATGTCCTCAACAAGTTCTATGCACGCTTTGAAGACCCGAACAGACCACCCAGCACCAGACTCACCTCACCACCGGATGAAGAGCATCTCAGCGTGACCTCAGCAGAAGTAAGGAGTACCTTCAGGAGGATTAATCCGCACAAAGCAACTGGCCCAGACAACATCCCCAGAAAAGTGTTGAAGGAATGTGCTGATTAGCTCTGCGAGGTGCTGGCAGACATCTTTAACACCTCACTTACCCTGGAGACAGTTCCCACCTGCCTGAAGACTGCCACCATCATCCGAGTCCCAAAAAGCTCTACAGTGAATGGTCTGAATGACTATCGGCCTGTGGCCCTCACCCCAATGATCATAAAATGCTTAGAAAAACTGGTCATGACTCGCATCAAAACAACCATCAACATCAACGAGGACCCTCATCAGTATGCATACCGTGAGAACCAATCAACAGAGGACGCCATCTCCTCTGTGGTCCACACTGCGCTCAACCACCTGGAGCAGAAAAACTCTTACGTCCGTATGCTCTTTGTGGACTTCACATCTGCCTTCAACACCATGATCCCCCAAACCCTGATGGACAAACTATCCACACTAGGACTAAGCCCCTCCATTTGCAACTGGGTCCTAGACTTCTTAACAAACAGACCACAGTTAGTGAGGATCCACAACTTCTCCTCCACCATAACCCTCAGCACTGGCTCTCCTCAGGGATGTGTGTTGAGCCCCCTCCTGTTTACTCTGCTCACGTATGATTGTGCAGCTACCCATCCAGGCTGTCACATTGTAAAGTTTGCAGATGATACAG
>NC_056500.1:51892371-51893834 GCF_014905685.2 Nematolebias whitei | reverse complement strand
AACTGGTTTTGCATTTTCTTTCAGCTGAATATTATATGTGAATGGTAACAAACCAAATCCTTTGAACACATCTGCATAGTTTTGCAGTATAGAGTCAACAGAATTATTTGCTGTACTCACATTCATGTTAATGTGATTTACTCTTTTCACCAGCTGCAAATCTTCACAGGCTTTGTCACCTAGTAGAGAGTCCAGACCTTCACTAACAACAGAGAAAAATTGATGATGCATTTTTCCTTTGACAGTCACTTTCAGTTGACATGTTCCCAAGCATTTAATGCTCTGTCCATTATAATCTCTGAGTGCAATCATCTTACTCTCTATGTTTGGTTTGACTTTCATTGTTTTGATGTCAGACATACTGATCAGGTTTGCTTTAGCACCTGTGTCCAGTTTCATGGTGAGAATAGTACCATTAATTTGCAATGGTGCTGTCCATTTATCTTCTCTGATAACATTAATCTTTTCACGTGGTTCATTTTCACAGTTTACCACACACAAAAAAAATGTATCACACAGGTCAGTATCTTGAACCAAGTTAACAGACTTCCCTTTCATTCCTTTTCTTTTTGAAAAGCACTATTTGGCAAAATGTTTTTTTTCCTCCACACAGAGAACATTGCTTACCATATGTAGGGCAATGTTTCAGCTTATGTCGAGAGCCACATCGCTTGCAGGAAAATATATCATCATCCATGCGCTACACAGGTTGATTATGTTTGTGATGTTTTCCTTTATTAGAAACTGCACCAACTGCTACAGTTTCACTCAAGCTTGCTGGGCCATCATCTACTTTGCTGAAAGTCCTCAGGTGGATCCGGGAGAGCTCGCTGGCTTGGCAAATCTTTATAGCTCCTTCCAAAGTAAGCTCAGTTTCTCTTAACAGCCTTTCTCGGATCTGCTTGTCTTCCACACCAAACACTATCTGGTCACGAATCATGGAGTCTTTCAGTGTGCCAAAGTTACATGTCTGAGCTTTCAGCTTCAGATCAGTCAAAAAAAAACATCAAACAGTTCATGTTGTTGCTGCACACGAGACCAGAACACGTCTCTCGTATGTTTCATTTTTCTTTGGCGAGCAGTGTGCATCAAAATGCTCAAGCACTTTATCCAACTTGTCTTTGTCCTCTTCACTATCAAAAAACAAATGTGTTGTACACTTCAATGGCTTGTGGACCTGCTATTGTTAGCAGTAGTGCTACCTTTCTGCTTTCTGACTTTTTATCAAGTCCCATGGCCGCCACATACAGTTGAAACTGCTGCTTGAAGTTCCGCCAATTGCTGTCAACATTGCCGATCAGCTTTAAATTCTCTGGTGGCTTGAGAGCATCCATGTTCTTTGTTTTGTAGTGACTTACTTTGCTCACTTTACTCCTGACACCATGTTGTGTTCCGTTGAAGACAAGAAGGAGGCCGCTTGTTTCTGTATGCAACACCACTTTATTTTGTTTGCCACACCTGTC
>NC_056500.1:51888680-51892271 GCF_014905685.2 Nematolebias whitei | reverse complement strand
TGCCTGTCCCAAAAAAATTAGCATATCATGAAAAGGTTCTCTAAACAAGCTATTAACCTAACCATCTGAATCAACGACGTAACTCTAAACACCTGCAAAAGATTCCTGAGGCTTTTAAAAACTCCCAGCCTTGTTCATTACTCAAAACCGCAATCATGGGTAAGACTGCCGACCTGACTGCTGTCCAGAAGGCCATCATTCGGTATGTTTACATGGACGTAAGTAACCGGATCAAATGGCCGGTCGGAATAAAAGTGTGTCATGTAAACACTCCGTTCGGGTTATTTTTTGTGTATTCGGCGCGATCCGTTATAATTTCTGATCAGAACGAAACGGGTGGTTTACGCCGATCCGAAACCCGATCGGTGCGCATGTAAACGCTTGATCTGTTCGTTTTTATCTGATGGTGAAAAACTGACCTGACTGCGCATGTGCGACTTTGCCATTTCCGCCTGGCTAACGCTAATAATATTAGCATGTCAGGGAAGTAAAACTGGTCGGTGAGCGACACAACATTTCTACTAGAAACTTTTAAAGAGCTCAAAATGATCTGTATTACCTGTAGCTCAGTCAGGGAGTGCAATAACGTCCCCACCATCATTAAAACCTGTCGCGGGTCCATTTTGGGTGCTCAGGTTTGTTTACGTTCACCCGGAAGTAGAACTTCTTCTTCTGTGGTTTTTTTAAGGAGAGTTTACCACTCTGCGCATGTCAGTACTGCTGTTCAGAACAAAGCCCGCTGCAGGTAAACGCTCATCATGAACAGATTGTGCCCATGTAAACAACACATTTTAATTATTCAAACAGAACACATTTCAATCCGGTCAAAGAATTCTGCGCATGTAAACATAGCAAGTGACACCCTCAAGCAAGAGGGTAAGACACAGAAAGAAATTGCTGAACGAATAGGCTGTTCCCAGAGTGCTGTATCAAGGCACCTCAGTGGGAAGTCTGTGGGAAGGGAAAAGTGTGGCAGAAAACGCTGCACAACGAGAAGAGGTGACCGGACCCTGAGGAGGATTGTGGAGAAGGGCCGATTCCAGACCTTGGGGGACCTGCGGAAACAGTGGACTGAGTCTGGAGTAGACACATCCAGAGCCACTATGCACAGGCGTGTGCAGGAAATGGGCTGTAGGTGCCGCATTCCCCAGGTCAAGCCACTTTTGAACCAGAAACAGCAGCAGAAGCGCCTGACCTGGGCTACAGAGAAGCAGCACTGGACTGTTGCTCAGTGGTCCAAAGTACTTTTTTCGGATGAAAGCAAATTTTGCATGTCATTCGGAAATCAAGGTGCCAGAGTCTGGAGGAAGACTGGGGAGAAGGAAATGCCAAAATGCCAGAAGTCCAGTGTGAAGCACCCACAGTCAGTGATGGTCTGGGGTGTCATGTCATCTGCTGGTGTTGGTCCACTGTGTTTTATCAAGGGCAGGGTCAATGCAGCAGCTATCAGGAGATTTTGGAGCACTTCATGCTTCCATCTGCTGAAAAGCTTTATGGAGATGAAGATTTCATTTTTCAGCACGACCTGACACCTGCTCACAGTGCCAGAACCACTGGTAAATGGTTTACTGACCATGGTATTACTGTGCTCAATTGGCCTGCCAACTCTCCTGACCTGAACCCCATAGAGAACCTGTGGGATATTGTGAAGAGAAAGTTGAGAGACGCAAGACCCAACACTCTGGATGAGCTTAAGGCCGCTATCGAAGCATCCTGGGCCTCCATAACACCTCAGCAGTGCCACAGGCTGATTGCCTCCATGCCACGCCTCATTGAAGCAGTCATTCATGCAAAAGGATTCCCGACCAAGTATTGAGTGCATAACTGAACATGATTATTTGAAGGTTGGCGTTTTTTGTATTAAAAACACTTGTCTTTCATTGGTGGGATGAAATATGCTAATTTTTTGGGACAGGCATTTTGGGTTTTCATGAGCTGTATGCCATAATCATCAGTATTAAAACAATTAAAGACCTGAAATATTTCAGTTGGTGTGCAATGAATCTGAAATATATGAAAGTTTCATTTTTATCATTACATTATGGAAAATAATGACCTTTATCACAATATGCTAATTTTTTGAGAAGGACCTGTACACCAGGGAAACACCTCATCATGGCTGATGCACTCTCACGAGCACCCCTTGAGGACACTGTGAGTACTTCTGCTGATGATGTGGAAAGCTATGTAAACATGGTGTGTGCAGCTTTGCCTCTGTCTAATGCAAAATTCAGACAAATAGTAGCTGAAACAAGCAAACTAAATAGCCCATGATCATTGCAGACATGCCAGTGGCACCTTGGCATAAAGTAGGGATGGACTTGTTTCATTTAAAAGGCAAAGATTATTTAGTTGTCATTGACTATTACTCTAACTTTCCTGAGATGTCATTACTGTCAAGTATTTCATCAACCTGTGTTATTACACATGCAAAATCCATTTTTGCCAGGCATGGCATTCTGTACAAAGTTGTAAGTGATAATGGACCATGCTTTGATAGCAAGGAGTGGAAGAGGTTTGCAGACAGTTATGGATTTGAGCACATCACATCAAGCCCGCTCTATCCCCAGTCAAACGGGAAGGCTGAAAAAGGAGTACACTTTCTTAAACAGCTATTAAAGAAAGCAGCTGACAGTGGTTCAGATCCTTATCTTGCTTTGCTCAGTTATCGAGCATCCCCGCTGGAATGTGGACTGTCACCAGGAGAACTGTTAATGAACAGAAAACTGAGAACCACATTACCATGTTACATAAAAGAGAGGAAGCTTCCAAAACTGCAGCAAAAGGTAAGATCCCTACAAATAAAACAAAAAGATGTATATGACAAAAGAGCCAAGCATCTTCCGCTTCTCACCAGCAAAGACACTGTCAGGATTCAAGATCGTACTGGATGGATGACTAAAGCTACTGTTCTTCAAGAAGTTGCACCTCGATCTTTCACAGTAAGAACTGAGGAAGGACAAATCATCAGACGTAACAAACGCAGTTTGCTTAAAACACAGGAAACTGTTAAAGAAACTGATGGTGCAGATGATACATCTGGAGAAGACAACAAATCAGTTTCTCCATCCAAATCTGTCTCTCAATCTTCTTCAAACACCAACATAGAGCTCCCTAATGAACCTGCTTTAAGAAGATATACAAGACAGATTAAAAAACCTCAAAGGCTGAACTATAATTAAAAAATGTATTTATTATATTTGTTATATTATTTGTTACATTTCTTTGCTATTTTACCAGTGGTTGAAGGGTTAATGAACTTGTTACTTTAAGATCTAGTTATTGTAAATGTATAGAATGTTGTACTTTAAAGAAAGGGGGATGTAATGATATAACTGTCAATATCAGTTTTAGCCACTAGATGTCAGTATTCTTGGTAACATGGTGAAACTAGGATGTATATGTGTCAGTACATGTACTAATGTAACCCAGAACTGAGGATGTGTATTGGTCAAGATCAAGCGAACCTCCATTTTCAGCAGCTTCTCTGAAAACCTGCCAATCTGTTCGGTCAAAACAATCTCTCAATATGGGGCCACTGTCTTGGATCCAGCATTTAACTTTCTTTTGTACCGGTCTGGAGCGTCTCAG
>NC_056500.1:51877464-51888580 GCF_014905685.2 Nematolebias whitei | reverse complement strand
GACAGGTGTGGCAAACAAAATAAAGTGGTGTTGCATACAGAAACAAGTGGCCTCCTTCTGGTCCTCAACGGAACACAACAGTGACCATATGTTATTTTCAATACTGCATCCTCCACATCATTCAACAACTACAGTAACTGAGTCTCATCTGGTTTCTCACCCATTTGCATTCAGGAATGCTTCAACTCTCCATATGGGACAAACTTTTTTTCCTCATATGCTGAGAAGATCCCAGGAGAATCCACCCAGGTCCTGTCGGAGGCAGCGAAGGAGAATAAGGTGTACCTGGTGGGAGGTAGGCAAACATCTGTGGCTCCAGTGATATTCAACAGTTTGACTAAGTTCAGCTCAGCTCAGCCAGAGTACATTGATAGCTGCAAGCAGGACAATGATTTTATTTCAAGTTTTGCATGTTGTGAAAATCGTCTTAATATCAAAAAGATTTTTAAGGCACTGTTTTCTTAAAACGGTCAAAATGTTTATTTTTATGGCTTACTCACCTAGACCAGTAAACATCTGAATTTCTGCTCAAATAAGTCATATTTCACAGTTCATATTAAAAGATGTGATATGCTGTGTTAAATCTTCATTTAGTTTAATATGTTCATTTAACTTTTTCATTAAAAAAACAGTCCCGTTTTATTTCACACAACAAATGGAACTTGGTGTGTGCTCATCGTACCTTTAGAAATTTAGAATTGCCTACCAAATCCATTATCTTTACCTGCTTCTTCCTTTTCGGGTCGCGGGGGTCACTGGTGCCCATATCCAGCAGTCACTGTGCGAGAGGCAGGGTCCTGGACAGGTCTCCAGTCCATCACAGGGACACCTGGACAGGTCTTCAGTCCATCACAGGGACACATAGAGACAAACGAGACAAACAACCATTCACTCTCTCACATAGGGACAATTTAGAGTTACCAATCAGCCTAACATGCATGTTTTTGGTCTGTGGGAGGAAACCGGAGTACCCGGAGAAAACCACACATGCACGGAGAGAACATGCAGACTCCATCCAGAAAGGTACCGACCGGGATTTGATCTGACGACCTGCTTTCTGAGAGGTGGCAGCTCTGCCAACTGAGCCACCGTGCTGCCCACATACCAGGTCCATACAAGAATTTCAAATTTTATTGTAAAAAAAAAGTATAAACAATCCAGAATCATCCCTGCCCCATCTAGAGCTTTAACATGTTGAATGGTATTTTCTTAAATAAGAAATGTCAAGTTGCTATTTGTAACTGCTGAGTTTAGTAGCCAAGAGGCTGCTAAAACAGAGACTGAGGATTGTTTAGTTGTGCACTGTACAAAAAAGCCTGTATCTGCGGTGATTTGGAGGAAATTGATGTCTCAGCAGGGATGACTTGAAAACTCAAAGGCAAAGTTTGATGACACCAATATTATGTTCAGGGTTTAAGGCAGACCTGGGCATTTTAAGGCCCGCAGGCCAGATACGGCCCGTTGGGCATCCCTGTCCGGCCCGCAGCCCCCCAGTCAAAAATGAAAACGTATTTTATGCGGCACATATTTTGAGTGCATCCACTTCTTTCTCTCTGCGGTTCTGCTGATCAATTACACGACACCAGTGGCCCCCCTCTTTGAATCCAGAGGTTTCTGAACCCACCTTCCAGAGTGGAGGTTTTTCTCTGACCCCCCGCTGATAATGTGAACATCTCCCGCTGAGGCTTTGTGTTAAACCACATGCACACACGCACGCACGGACAGACACTATATTTCTATCAACATGGCGGCGGACACACTGCTTTCTGAACTACGACTGATGGAATATATTTTTAATCTCGTAGTTAATCTACGTCAGATTCCAGCTGCTGTGACCGACATCTGTGTTGGAAGAGACACAGTCTGATCCAGTTCTAATGTCTCTGTTTATAGAACGAGGCTGTCAAGGCAGGCGGATATTTCACACCTCGTGCTGCACTATAACTTACTAAATGTGCTAAATAATACGTTTAACAATAATAAACAGTATTTATGTTAGTGTGAGAGATATAATGAAGCTATCTGGACATTATGTAATTCAAGTCATGTGATTTTAAACTTTGTGAAACATGTTGCATGATATTAAAGTTGAAAATGAAGACTTCAGGTTTCATTTTTATTTATTTATTCAACACCACAAACTGTATGTCACACAAACACTGATGATTAAACTGAACACACTATTAAAAACAAGTTAATCGAACCAACATTTTTCAGTCAGGTCATCTGGACAGTTTCTTTTTTTCTGCTGAAACGTTTCGCCTTCGATCCAGAAGGCTTCATCAGTCAAGGAAACACACAACAAAACTGATTCTTCCCCCAACAGCTCACTCCAAAGTGGAACAAACCAGTTAATCGAACTATAAACTGCATTAATGAACTAGACTCTGTTTTCATTCTGGATTTACTGGTCCCATGGTGTTAATCTGGCTCGTTCAGGCTGTCACTTGCTTAATGCAGCTTAAAACATTAAATGGATGGCAAAAATGAACTGAGGGGATTTTTAATTGAATAGTTCATCCAACATCCAACTTTGACGTCCTCCTGCAGTGCACCTGGGCTGAGGCACGTTCAGAACTGGTTTGTCTCTGGGCAGCAGCTTCTTCTTTCAGGAAAAATAAAAACTCAGTTGGTTGTTGTGTAATCAAAGTAAACACAAGCTAACATTATTAAGTACGTTGATTTACCTGCTGTAAATCAGCTACTGATTATCATGGAGTAAAGTCTGACATCATCCACTCGGCGACCGCTGTGGAGCTGTAAACGAAGCGGTCCTGCTTGGCATGAAATCTGTCGATTTCATATCTAAAATCCAGCTTTAACTTGTTGTTGGGATGTTGTTAGATGAGCTTTTTAGCCCAGAGGAAAGTCCTTACAGGGAGCGGGCCGAGGCAGCACGCATGCGCATTAGGTGAATGTACAAAATTCACAGCGCTAACTAATGACCCGGCATGGTAACTACAGCGGATTCACGGGGGTGGGGGTGGATTCCTCCGGTTGCATGTAAACACAAAGGTGATTTAAAGACTTCAAAATTGTTGAGAGTGAAATGCACATGGTGTCTTCTCCCTCCACTTGCAGCGTTGATAATGCACCCAGTGATGTTCAGATGGAACTCATTGACTTGCTCACAGACTCATGTTCATGTTTGTGCTGATGTTCAATGTTTTATGTTATGAGTGCTTAGTGTATATTTAGTTGATGTTTTTCTTAGTTCATATCTTAGATGTTATTACTGTTTTTCTTATACATTTTATTGTTGGATGTAACTGGGACCCCGTGTACATAATTTCGCTCCACCACATGTACCACATGAGGTGCGAATGACAATAAAGAAACTCTGACTCTCTGACTCTGACTCTGACTTGCAGTCTGACACTCTTCTGGCAAATCGCTTTGGGTCAGTCCCACTGCTCGTGTTTTACTCTTCACTCAAACAGGACAACTTTCCACACTTGAGGAGACATGCTCAAATGATCCTTGTGCTCTTCGGGTCTACATATGTATGTGAGCAGACCTTTTCAGTGATGAAGTTCAACAAATCCAGATACAGGTTTTCCATATCTGATGATCACCTCGCAGCTGCCCTGCGCATAGCCACATCAGACATTCAGCCAGATTTCAATGCACTTGTTGAAGCCCAAGACAGACTGGACTTTTCTCATTGAACAAGTAAACTGAACTATTCACATGATACTTGAATCTTTATATTCCATATAGTACTTCAGTTTTGGAGTACTTTATTTGTAGTAGAGGATTTTTATTTAAAGTACTTTGATGCTTTGTCGGTTCTTGCAGGTTTTCAAGTCATTCCAGTTTCATTTTTGTAGTTATTGTATTGTTACCTAAAGTGCTATTACTTTTTTGTGTGTACCTCTTAAGTTTTTGCCATATTTAAAGTACTTTGTGGTACTTTTTTCTATTCATTTTAATCTGATTGGAGGTACTTTTGTGTTATTCAGTCCTTTTCTTCAAGTTGCAGCACTTCAGGTCTATCAGGCCTTGCCATTACTTAAAACCACTTATTGCTCATGTATACAGTTGATCAGTTGTTTAACATAATACACACAATTTTGGTTGTGAAGAGATTAACAAATTAAAAATAAAATTAAAATGTGACAACTGTCTTTGTTTTAACCTAATAATCTAATAGAATATGTATTAATTCTCACTTCAGCCTAAACCACAATTTATTCACTTTTATAAATATTTACAGAATATTCTTATTTCTTATTACCAAAATAATCTGATTTAAGTATTTCATTATAAAAAGAGATGTAACGAGAAAACATATAATGACCCAAGATTAAATTTGAGTCATCGCTGGTTCGGCCCTCCGACACGTCAGATTTTTCATGCGGCCCCCTGAAGAAATTAATTGCCAACCCATGGTTTAAGGCAACAAATGCTGCTATCTTTCCCCCCCACTTCCCTCTTTTACAAATGACTGTCCCCTGTTACATCAAAATAAATAACGTAAAGCTGCTGGTGACAAACTGTACATGGCCCTGGTGTCGAGCCTAAAATGTTCTCTATCATTTTGCATCAACTGAGGATATGAGGAAGCCAGTTTAGTCTCTTTTGAAAATACAAACCGGATTCCAAAAAAGTTGGGACACTAAACTAATTGTGAATAAAAACTGAATGCAATGATGTGGAGGTGCCAACATCTAATATTTTATTCAGAATAGAACACAAATCACAGATCAAAAGTTTAAACTGAGAGAATGTATCATTTTAAGGGAAAAATCTGTTGTTTCCAAATTTCATGGCGTCAACAAATCCCAAAAAAGTTGGGACAAGTCCATTTTTACCACTGCGTGGCATCCCCCCTTCTTCTTCCAACACTCAACAGACATCTGGGGACAGAGGAGACCAGTTTCTCCAGTTTAGAAATAGGAATGCTCTCCCATTCATGTCTAATACAGGCCTCCAACTGTTCAATTGTCTTGGGCCTTCTTTGTCGCACCTTCCTCTTTATGATGCCCAAATGTTCTCTATAGGTGAAAGATCTGGACTGCAGGCTGGCCATTTCAGTACCCGGATCCTTCTCCTACGTAGCCATGATGTTGTGATTGCTGCAGAATGTGGTCTGGCATTATCGTGTTGAAAAATGCAGGGTCTTCCCTGAAAGAGATGACGTCTAGATGGGAGCATATGTTGTTCTAGAACCTGAACATAGTTCTCTGCATTAATGGTGCCTTTCCAGACATGCAAGCTGCCCATGCCACAAGCGCTCATGCAACCCCATACCATCAGTGATGCAGGCTTCTGAACGGAGCGTTGATAACAACTTGGGCTATCCTTGTCCTCTCTGGTCCGGATGACATGGCGTCCCAGTGTTCCATAAAGAACTTCAAATCGTGACTCATCTGACCACAGAACAGTCTTCCATTTTGCCACACTCCATTTTAAATGACCCCTGGCCCAGTGCAAACGTCTGAGCTTGTGGAGCTTGCTTAGAAATGGCTTCCTCTTTGCACTGTAGAGTTTCAGCTAGCAACGGCGGATGGCACGGTGGATTGTGTTCACTGACAGTGCTTTCTGGAAGTATTCCTGAGCCCATTCTGTTATTTCCTTGACAGTGGCATTCCTGTTTGAGGTGCAGTGATGTTTAAGGGCCCGGAGATCACGAGCATCCAGTAGAGTTTTACGACCTTGACCCTTACGCACAGCGATTGTTCCAGATTCTCTGAATCTTTTGATGATGTTATGCACGGTTGTTGATGATAACTTAAAAGTCTTTGCTATTTTACGCTGGGTAACACCATTCTGGTATTGCTGCACTATCTTTCTGCGCAACAATGGTGGAATTGGTGATCCTCTTACCATCTTGGCTTCTGAGAGACACTGACACTCTGAGAAGCTCTTTTTATACCCAATCATGTTGCCAATTGACCTAATTAGTGTTAATTGGTCTTCCAGCTGTTCGTTATATGCTCAATTTCTTTTTGCCAGCTACTTATTGCTACTTGTCCCAACTTTTTTGGGATTTGTTGACACTGTGAAATTTTGAATCAACATATTTTTCCTTTAAAATGTTACTACATTTACTCACATTAAACTTTTGATCTGTCATCTATGTTATATTACGAATAAAATATTGACATTTGCCATCTCCACATCATTGCATTCAGTTTTTATTCACAATTTGTCTAGTGTCCCAACTTTTTTGGAATCCAGTTTGTAAATATCCTGATGCATTCTCAATAATCCAGGTAGAAAAATCTAAAAAAGTTAAGTCAGGTCCTCTGAATGGGTTCAAAAACAAAATTTTTTTAGAAATGTTTTTCAAACAAAATACTTCTTCAGTCTGAGGTGCTGTATTCAGCACAGTCGTATAAATAGCTCCTTCTCATAGTGGAACAACCAGCTTGTTGACGATATTCAAAACTGTTCACATGATCAAGGAGGACCATCAGCCTAACAATGGATTGTTAGCACTGATGGTTGTTTGCTATTCACAGGGGGCTGAGTGATAAGGCTCCAGTATACTCCTGCTTCCTGTCAACAGCGCGGAAACTGTGTGCACTGTCTGCAGAGGTTTGAGACTTCATGCTCGAGCGTCCACCCTGAGCGGCTGCACAGCAGCTCCTCAGACAAGGGGCGTTTACCTTCGGGACAAATTGAGGTTGCTGATTGGTCAATTGCTGACACGCCTACTGGATTGATTGACAGGTTAAAAAAAAAAACGAGAGCTGGCAGCTCCAAACGCAGCGGTGTTCTGTGTTCATATGTTGTTAATTAAAAGTTATAAAAATAAAAATAAAATAAAAAACGGAGCGTTGGACCTGCAGCCCACACCTCAGAGCAGCTCACTAGGAAATCTCCAGACACTCCTGCAGCCACGCTGGACCTTGATTTTAATTCACTCGTGACAAATTCCTTCATTTTTCACCATTTCAGTCATGGCATCAGTGGAGGATGAAGAGATCACTTGTCTTTTGGCAAAAAAAGAAAAGAAAAGGCCAAATCAGGGATGAAGAAGGGGAATTTAATACATTGGTGTCACATACAAAACAGTCCGTCGCTGGGCAGTTTATTGTGCGCCGCCGCGTACGCCGTCGTAAAAATTGAGCTTTGCTTGGACATGCCCTACATACCTCCGTGTACGTACTTACGCGGGAGTATACTGGGGCCTTTACTAGCGATAACAGCATTTTAAAGACTCGCACAGACTTGGGCGGTCCTCAGTCCATACGGAAACTGTGCGCAATGTCCGCAGAGGGTTGAGACTTCATACTTGAGTGTCCACCCTAAGCGGCTGCAGCCCAGCTCCACAGGCAAGGGACGTTTACCTTCAGGACAAATTGAGTTCGCCGATGGGCCATTTGCTGACACCCCTATTGACATTAGAACACAAAACATCAACAATAACATGGTTGTGTTTATTATTGCTCAAAAACCATTATCTGGGCTGAGAGATAATGGTCAACAATATCCTTTACATCAAAGTCCATGCTCAATAATCCAGGTATACTATCCTCTATATAATATCCTTTACAACTTACTTACCTCCACCATGAAGCCTCCACTGTAAAAAAAGGCAGCAAATTTTAACAACAAAGTTTGTGACTCAGCAGAGAGAGAGAGAAAAAAAAAAGACAACAGTAGTAAAGTATATGTGCACGTTCAAAGGAGTAGTATAAACTTATTGTTACACCCACCACTCTTACCTCGATATTCAATTCAATTCAAAAATACTTTATTAATCCCAAAGGGAAATTATTTGTTGCTGTAACTCGTTATCTTCATTTCATTAAGAGATGTTATAGATGCGGATGGCTGTAAACAGGAAGGATCTCTTGTAAAGGTCCATCCCACAGTGCATCCTAAGAAACTGGCTGCAGATGTCATCCGATCCGTCCACCCAGACTCGGCTGGCCTCTCGGTTCCCCCGGGCTGTAGGAATGCCGGGCAGAACTCCTCCCAGAGCGATGGCCACTCCTCCCAGCAGTCTGCCGAGCTCCTCGTCGCTGCGAACAGACAACTGTAGGTGCCGAGGGACAATCCTGTCCTTCTGCTGTCATTAGCCGTGTTTCCTGCTAGTTCCAGGATCTCAGTGGTCAGGCAATTGAGCACAGCTGGCAGGTAGATGAGAATGCGTCCACAGAACATCCTTTTCAACTCATTTGAGATTTGGGGCTGTAGTTGAGATATTATTTGACCTTTTGAGACGTTATTCAGCTGCTGTTGGTTTCCTGATGCATGCTCAATAATCCAGGTAGAAAAATCTAAAAAAAAGTTAAATCTGGTCCTCTGGACATTCAAAAAAGCAAAACAACAAAAAAATGTAGAAACGTTTCGTCTCTCATCCAAGAGACTTCCTCAGTCTGAGGTGCTGTATTCAGCTCAGTCTCTTAAATAGCACCTTCTCAGAGTGGATCAACCAGTTTTGCTGCTGACAACCAAAACCAGCTGATCACATGCTCAAGGAGGACCATCAGCCTAACAATGGATCATTAGCACACTGATGGCTGTTTACTATTCACAGAGGGCTGAGTGATACTAGCAATCACAGCATTGTAAGAGGGGGACAATTGAACACGTAGGCCTCCACCCCTGTTTAATGATGGACGGTTTCTTTTCACAAAGATGGCCTCCTTTACTCCTCTCTCAAACCATCGTTCCTCTCTATCCAGGATGTGCACATCTTCATCCCTGAAAGAGTGACCGCTGGCCTGGAGATGAGTGTAGACCGCAGAGTCCTGGCCTGATGATGTTGATCTTCTGTGCTGGGCCATCCTTTTGGCCAGTGGCTGTTTTGTTTCCCCGATGTAAGACTGATCACAGCCCTCCTGACACTGAACAGCATACACAACATTACTCTGTTTGTGCCGGGGAACTGGATCTTTGGGATGAACCAAATTCGTACTAATAGCTCATCAACACCATCACTATTCCAATAACAATATATTCAGTGTAGGACAACACTCCAGTAGTCAATTACATGCCAGGGAGACAGAAAAGTGGGTGATGAATTTATCTGACAGACAGCTCACCCAGCCGGAGACAGAGATTCTTTCCAGGGGACTGAACTTTGCGGTTGCACCAAGTAGAATTCCTCTGGTGGAGATGATCACAGCTACTGAGTCAGCCATCCGCAACAACAAAATTAAAGAGGCTGAAGCAGAACAGCTCAGAATCAAAGTTTCAGCCTGCCTCAGCAATGCCAAACCACCACCTTCCAACATCAGTAGAGAGGAGAGGGACGCACTCACCACTCTTAGCAAGGACAAAAACATCATCATTCTCCCAACAGACAAAGGAAGGTGCACAGTGATTTTGAACCAGAAAGACTATCATGAGAAAGTTATGACACTCCTTAGTGACTTAAACACTTATGAACCTCTGAAAAGAGATCCAGGAAGTGGTTACAAGAAGAAATTGATAGATTGCCTGAAAATTTTGGAGCAGGACAAGGCTATTGACCGTTTTCTGTACCACAGACTGTACCCAGGGGAGGCCACACCTAGTCTGTATGTTTTACCTCAAATCCACAAACAAGGTGTACCTTTAAGACCAATTGTTAGCATGATTAACTCTGTCACTTACAATGTTTCCAAATATCTGGCGTCTGTACTCATCCCTTTAGTTGGCAGCTCAGAACACCACATACAGAACACCATGGACTTTGTGGATAAGGTGAGGGATGTCATCATGGAGACTGATGAAACAATGGTCTCTTTTGATGTCACATCACTCTTTATGTGCATTCCTGTTGATGATGCAGTAGAGGTGGTCAGTTTAAAATTAAAATCAGACACCACTCTGAGCAGCAGGACCATGCTTTCCACAGAACAACTGTGTCAACTCTTGAAACTGTGCCTGCAGTCAACCTACTTCACATATGGGGAGCAATATTATAGGCAGAAACATGGGTGTGCTATGGGGTCTCCAGTTTCTCCTATTGTTGCCAACCTGTACATGGAGGAGGTAGAAAAGAGAGCCTTGACGTCCTTTTCAGGGACACCACCAAGTCATTGGTTCAGGTATGTTGACGACACCTGGGTTAAAATTAAATCTCAGGAAGTCCAACATTTTACTGACCACATCAACTCTGTGGATAAATACATCAAGTTCACACGAGAAGATGAAAAAAATGGCAAGTTGGCTTTCTTGGACTGTGAGGTCTCAGTCTCTGATTGAGGACATTTGCAAACTGAAGTGTACCGCAAACCCACCCACACAGACCAGTATTTGCAGTTTGGCTCCCATCACCCTTTGGAGCACAAGTTAGGAGTCATCAGGACTCTGTATCACAGAGCAGACAGCGTCCCCACTAGCTCAGGAGCCAGGCAGAAGGAGAAATCCCACACAAGACGGGCTCTAGAGCAATGTAGATATCCTAACTGGGCCTTCCTGAAAGCAGAGAAGAAACCCAAACAGGACTCCAGTCAGCCAACAGGTGAAAAGGAGGAACCCAGACCCAGACCAGTGGTCATTCCATATGTTGAGGGAGTGTCAGAGAAACTGAGACATTTATTTTCTAAACATAACGTCCCAGTGGCTTTTAAACCCCAAAATACATTACAGCAAAGACTGGTTCATCCCAAAGATCCATTCCCCCGGCACGAACATAGTAATGTTGTGTATGCTGTTCAATGTCAGGAGGGCTGTGATCAGTCTTACATCGGGGAAACTAAACAGCCACAAGATCAACATCATCAGGCCAGGACTCTGCGGCCTACACTCATCTCCAGGCCAGCGGTCACTCTTTCAGGGATGAAGATGTTCACATCCTGGATAGAGAGGAACAATGGTTTGAGAGAGGAGTAAAGGAGGCCATCTTTGTGAAAAGAAATCGTCCATCGTTAAACAGGGGTGGAGGCCTCCAGGTTCAACTGTCCCCCTCTTACAATGCTGTGATTGCTAGTATCACTCAGCCCTCTGTGAGTAGTAAACAGCCATCAGTGTGCTAATGATCCATTGTTAGGCTGATGGTCCTTCTTGAGCATGTGATCAGCTGGTTTTGGTTGTCAGCAGCAAAACTGGTTGATCCACTCTGAGAAGGCGCTATTTAAGAGACTGAGCTGAATACAGCACCTCAGACTGAGGAAGTCTCTCGGATGAGAGACGAAACGTTTCTACATTTTTTTTGTTGTTTTGCTTTTTT
>NC_056500.1:51874499-51877364 GCF_014905685.2 Nematolebias whitei | reverse complement strand
CCTTCTTGAGCATGTGATCAGCTGGTTTTGGTTGTCAGCAGCAAAACTGGTTGATCCACTCTGAGAAGGCGCTATTTAAGAGACTGAGCTGAATACAGCACCTCAGACTGAGGAAGTCTCTCGGATGAGAGACGAAACGTTTCTACATTTTTTTGTTGTTTTGCTTTTTTGAATGTCCAGAGGACCAGATTTAACTTTTTTTTAGATTTTTCTACCTGGATTATTGAGCATGCATCAGGATACTAGGCTTAAAACTTTCCTTTTTGCTAAATCCTATAGTTAGGGTCGGCTTGGGTTTCCTGAGCTGTCCCTTAGTTATGCTACTATAGATTTAGACTGCTGGAGGACAAACTGACCACAATTTTCACTGTGCTACTGTCTTTACTTACTCTACTCAACCTGTTTTGTATTTGTAATTGTTCAATTTATTTATGAAAAGGCCTTTTTGTCACCTCTACCTTCCTTATTTGAAACACTTCCAGTGTTTCAAATGTGAAACACTGACAAAAGTTTATAAACAGTAACTGTTTGGTTCTGACCCCACCTGGTGCTAATAAATGAGCCATGTCTGGAGAATAAAAGGTGTCTGTACTGAAGTCTAAAAAAAATGAACATGCAACAACATTTATGGTTGGGTATTGTTCCACAGGATCCATCCCTGAAGAGGACTGTGGGAAGTTGTATAACAGCTGTGCAGTGTTCGACCCTGATGGAGAGATCATTCTTAAACACAGAAAGGTGTGTACATCACCTGCAGTAACCAACATTACAGCTGGATCAATATCAGAGGCACTAAATGTTCATAAAGTTCTGTTTATGTATTTATTTATTTTCTTAAAGATTCACCTGTTTGACATCAATGTTCCAGGAAAGATCCACTTTCAGGAGTCTGAGACACTGAGCCCAGGGAGCAGTCTGTCGATGTTTGACACACGTGAGGGACAGTTTAAGGCTCCTCGTCTGTGTCTGGTGGTGTGGACAAGCTGTTTATTTTGATCCCGTTCTCTTCCTTCTGGTGCTCCTACAGCATTCTGTAAAGTGGGGGTGGGGATCTGCTACGACATGCGATTTGCAGAGCTCGCTCAGCTCTACAGCAGGAAAGGTGAGAAGCCAGAGTCCGTGGTGGTGTCGGTCATACTGCTGTACAGGACAGATGACCGTCGATGTCCTTCTTGTCCTCAGGCTGCCAGCTGCTGGTTTACCCCGGAGCCTTCAACATGACGACAGGTCCGGCCCACTGGGAGCTCCTGCAGAGGGCGAGGTGAGACGTAGTCACCTGTAGACTAAATAAGAGTTGACTCGTTTTATTCACATCACTGAAAAGAAAATCTTATATTTCAATAGCTGATCTGTAGAAAAAAATGCACCAGCATAATGTAAATATTATTTTTTTTAGTACTCTATTAGTCCCCAATGGAGAAATTAATTAACTGCATTTTTCCCATTGCACATGTGAGCACACACACGTGCAGCAGAGGGCTGCCATCTAATGCCCCTCACTGTCACGGCGCGGGTCGAATATTTCCGGCTTGACGCGTGTTTGTGGTCTTTTCCATGGTTCTTGGGACCGGCTCACCTCCCAGAATTCTGGCCCGGCTTCTCAAGGGGTTCAAGCGAGCTGAGCCGTGATGTCAGAAACATTGTCGATCACTGATTGGTCGGGGGGAGGAGTCTGTGGAGTCTGTCCAAACAACCCGATCCGCTATTTTTCTCTACCACCTGCTATTAGCGATAACTCAAGGAGCGTATCTTTTAGTATTTTGAAGATATTAAAAAAAAACAGTAATATCAAAGCCGTGGTCAAATGCAGAAGTGCAGGTGTTGTTGTGCTTGGTGGCCGACGAAAAAGTCAAAGCGATCTAGATGGAGGATTGGAGGGTGGTTTGGACACGGTTACTGCTCTACTTGAATCATTTATAGAAGATGGTGAGTGTTTTCTAACTTTAAACATATTTTAAGTTACTCATCGCATCGGTTCTGAACATATTTTTAACTAACAAAAGAAACTGATGCCATAATAGGACAACATCGGTGCTACGATGCTAAGCTAATTTGCATAAACGCTAACTGTCCCCCGGTCCTGTTTCTCATTGTATTTTATCCAGAACGTATTTCAGCACATGACGGTTCGTCTCTAAACTCCACATTAAACCCTCCAAGCCTCCCGTCTTCTGCTCCTGCTCCATCAGCGGAGTCTGCACCTGCCAGAGCTCCATCGCAGCCCAGCTGCACCTCACAGAGCAGCACAACGCTGCAGCTTCTGTGCTCGGTAAGAACAGATGCAACATGTTCCACATCACTTTATTTGTGCCGATAAGGACTTGACTTATTTTATTTTTAAAGTAAAAAAATAAAATGTTGAATAAATACTGAAAATGCACCACATGTTGAACATGTGGTGGGATGAAATATGTACATAGGGTCCCAGTTACAGACAACAATAAAATGTAAATGAAAAACAGTAATAAGATCTATGATATGAATTAAGAAAAATATCAACTAAAAAACATCTAGTAATAATACACTAAGCACTAACAGCATTAAACAATCAAAACAATACGTCAAACAGCAACATGAACTTGAGTTTGTGCAGCCTTATGAATATCTAACCAGGATAATCACTGAAAAATCACATGTTGCTGGTGATCTGATTGTATGTATGTATGACATGTATGTATGTATATATGTATATATATATATGTATGTATGTATGTATATGTATGTATGTATGTATGTATATATATGTACGTATGTATGAATATATATGTATGTATGTATGTATGTATGAATATATGTATCTATATGTATGTATGAATATATGTATATATTTGTATGTATGAATATATGTATATATTTGTATGTATG
>NC_056500.1:51872055-51873235 GCF_014905685.2 Nematolebias whitei | reverse complement strand
ACTTAGAAATCATGGAGGGGTCTGAAATTTTCATCTTAGGTGCATGTCCACTTGAGAGACATAATCTAAAAAAAAAAAAAAAATCTAGAATTCACATTGTATGATTTTTTTATAATGTATTTGTGTGTTACTGCTGCAAATAAGTATTTGAACACCTGCCGATCAGCAACAATTCTGGCCCTCAAAGACCTGTTAATCCGCCTCTAAAAAGTTCACCTCCACTCCACTTATTATTCTAAATTAGAAGCACCTGTTTGAGGTCGTTAGCTGCATAAAGACACCTGTGTTACCATCGTGTCCTATGGGGATGGGTCTGTAGGTCCCCACATCCACTATTGAACATTTTTATGGAGAAACCTTATAGTGACCAGCATGCTCACACAGGTGTTTAGATTCAGGTGTTTATCAGATACACACTCAGTTGGGTTGTGGTGGCCATCAAATATATATTGTATTACCATGTACTGTATAAAATACTTTCTAATGATGTTATAAGTATCATTATATAAGTTGTTTGTTGTTGTGGTTTCTTGGTTCTGTCGTTTTTTTCTTTTTTCTTTCCGCAGGTCTAGAGGCAGACCTCAATGATGTTGATTTGTGTTCTCCTTATACCTCTCTCTCTTCTCTATTCCTATCTCCTTCTTTACATTTTAACCCTTCTCTCACTTTTCTGCTTTGTTTTCTTCTTTGTTTTTCATCCCCATGTCCATTACATCTGAAACAAACCCAAAGCAAATTCTAATAAAATTTAATTTATATATCAAGCAGAGCATTAAGGCCAGACATAATGCTCTGCTTGTGTAAGTAAATCTGTTGGACATCACTTTCACACTCGGACAATAATTCTGAGTGTCACGATGCCGGACAGGACAAGGGGGGGAAAGAAAAAGTAACATACAAATACATTTTTACTGTTATTACTGTAATATTCACTGTTTTTGGGTTCTGAATGATCGCGTCTTCATTAATGTTTATCGTAGTTCAATTATGGGGGCTAATTGTTACACTATTAACTCCTGTAATTACACATCAGTCACGGAAAAACTCAAGAAAATGTCTGATAATGTTGTTACTACTCTCAGGGATTCAGCCCAACCCCCCTCCCCCCCCCCACACACACACACTAATTACAGCCAGTGGTGGGATGTAACTAAGTACAAATACTTTGTTGCTGTACTTA
>NC_056500.1:51860667-51871955 GCF_014905685.2 Nematolebias whitei | reverse complement strand
TTTTTTGGGACAGGCATTTTGGGTTTTCATGAGCTGTATGCCATAATCATCAGTATTAAAACAATTAAAGACCTGAAATATTTCAGTTGGTGTGCAATGAATCTGAAATATATGAAAGTTTCATTTTTATCCTTACATTATGGGATATAATGACCTTTATCACAATATGCTAATTTTTTGAGAAGGACCTGTATGTATGTATGTATATGTATATATATGTATGTATGTATGTATGTATGTATATTTATATATATGTATGTATGTATATTTATGTATATGTATGTATGTATATAGATGTATGTATGTATGTATATATGTACATATATGTATGTATATGTATATGTATATATATGTATATGTATGTATATGTATGTATATGTTGTCTTGCTTTCCCGACTGAGGTAGGCACAGGACACGTGCCACGCCCTCACCTCAGCCTCTCCTCCAACGGGTCTCAAAACGAATCCTATGGCTCAGGTATTACCCGCAGCCGTTTCCTAGGACAGTTTTATTTTTAAGGCTGTGTTGAGATGATTCACCCAGACTGTTAACTACCTCCGATCCTTGCACCACACCCAAAGTTTCACCTCGTGCCTCGCCCGACCTAGCAGCAGGAGTGTGGACGTTTAGCAGTCGAGGGAGCGCATTTTAACGGTAGCTCATCTCCTGATTTAGCGTTGCAATTGTTAATCGATCTGGAGTTTTTTAGAGCCTAGGCACAAGGCTCATGGATGTTGTTTTATGATCAAAAGCTAATAAAACCGTTTAAAACCTCCCACATTTCTGTTGTTTCATTGAACCAAGTTTTCCACTCACTTCCAAGAACAAAAGGGTGTTTGAAATAAGAATCCAGAATTTTACGTTTTGCTTTGCTTTAATCAATAACTTTTGCAGGGGAACAGTGGTATAGCACAATAATGATTACACTGGATTACAAAGAGATCACATGATGAATAATTTTCACTCCTTAGTCCCTTTTTAGTTGTTGACTTTTCTGGGCAAGGTAGATCTCAGTCCCTGTGGATAGGCTTGAGACAGGCTCTTGGACTCCTCTCTGCTCGGCCACGGTCGTCCTTTAGTCCGGCCGGCCACGCCCGGTCTCCCTCAGGAACACATTTACCTACTCTCTCTACCTGACCCAACACGTTATTCCTCACCACAAAGAAAGCCCTTCTACAACTCTGAGCAACCAGGTTTTTAATATAATTGATTTTTCATCTTGTCAATTCATACACCACTGCTGTAATTTGGGATAAGGTTTCATTAAGGACTAATTTTGAGGAACATCCCCTTACCATGTTTTCTGAATTCAGTAAGAGGCAAATTTCCCCATCTTTCTCTCGGATGTGGGCCGTTCCTGGTCCTCGATCTGGTTGAATTTGAAGAAAAAAAGGGTTTAGGGATAATCCGGGCTGATGGGTTGAAGAACAGTTCCAAAAAAGAAACTTATTCCAACGGATTTCACCCTAGTTCTCCTCCAGCAGAGACCGTCCAAAATTGCCCTATTAATCCACAATTCGTCCAGAGGTTCTTCGGGTCTTATCCTGAGCTCCCTCGCTTGTGAAGTGGATCCCCAAAACAGCAGAGTTTTCACTGAAACTTTTGTTTATATAGCCTGAGGTTTTGACTGACATCTCCAGACCAGTCACCCCGTCAGGCCAACCCATCCCTTTTGGGTTGGACTTTGGTCCGACTTTACTGGCTTCTTATGAGATTTTGCCAGTCACTCCTAATGCATATTAAAATCTGGGTGTATTTTGTTCAATAATGCTCAGTCATTCTGAGTTGTCCTATTCTGATTCGCTCAGAGCTGTGTTCTGGGACTTTCCCATTGTGTAATGCCCTTACTTATAACTTCTTTTCCAGAACATTCGAGAAACTACTGTTTTTTTCTTTCAACAACATTACTGAGCTTAAAAACAGATTACATTGTAAAATCATAAAGATTACATTTTAAAATCACAAAGTTTATAATATCACTTGATCATCTACTTGTTTATTGATTTTATTATAACCACATATTTCTCATTCATCTGAAACTGGTAATTTTTATTAAAAAGAGAAGACATTTCTCCTGCTCTGCTTTTCTCCCTCCGCGTGTGTGTCTCCTAGGGAGCCTGTGTGTATGTCTGTGTGAGCTTGTATGTGTGTCTGTGTGAGCCTGCATGTCATATACATTCGTGTTTATGGAGTGTGTAAGTGTACGTGTTGAGCAACACATGGCTTTGTTTATCCAAGGCTTCGAGGCCTACAGCAGAGCATGAAACAAGCAGAATAAACATAGAATAACATGTCTTGACATGTCCTATATGTCGGGGCAGGCTGAACTCCGCACATGGCTTCCTTGACACCCCCTCCACGGAGTCAGGCTGTTCCCTTGACCCACACCTAAGCACCAAGCCAGTCTCGATCCTCATCAGCTGTATCCACTTTTAAGACATCTTCCTTGTAATCCAAATCGACCAGATCCTCGTGATACGGTGCTGGATCTTCAGTATCGCTAGGCCCAAGGCTTTGGGCCTCCTCGTCATCAGCATCCCAATAATCCACTATCGTCAGCTTGCCAGAGTCGACCTCTCGTGAGTTGCCAACTTGAGATGTCGGATCCCCGGGGTGATGTGCATCCTCAGACGAAGGTGGGGCTGTGCTGGTGACAGGCTGAGAGGATGTTGCTTCCACACTCATGGGAGACTCAACAGGAGTGACGGGCTCATAGATGGGTCGTCCTTCGTCTGAATAGACCCATGCATACGCCTCCGGCACTCGCTGTGGTCGTACTTGCGTCGACTCTTGAGGGGCATTTACTTGCCCATCAGGATGAGTTGGGTCCAGAAATGTTCCATCCGGGTTGATCAGGCTTGGTGGGTTGGAATCTTCAGGGCTGGTAGGATCATACGGAGCAGTGCTCGTGGAGTTGGTCGGACTAGGTGGGCCAACTTCATTGTTCACGAAATGATCAAGATAGGTTTCCAATTGGTACATTTCTGGGCACTCCAGGGAGAGAAGGGGTGGTTCAGGAGATGCTGCCCTTACTTCCATGGGCTCGGTCTCAGGCTGAGCCCCTGTAGGTGGCAGGTCAGGTGAAGTAACGGCTGGGGTCTCATGTCGAGTCGTCACCATCAGGGTTGGTGCCAGATGGACGTTAGGTGGATTTGTATGCCGTTCTTGAATTGCTGTCATCACGGGAGTCGTAACCAGTGGTGGAGTGGCTCCTAGGTTTGCCCCTAAGGAGGCTGGCACTGTCGGGGGCAGAGGCTCTGATGATCCCTGCATAACCCCGAAGGATGGGCCGTGGACCAAGGGCAGCCCAGTGTACAGATGGATTGCCACGAACCTGGTGACGTTATGGAGGTGTTCCCACAACTTGGCTATCACCGGGTAGTATGAGGCTCGTGGTGGGGTAGCTCCCCTTGGACAATAGGGCACTGAGTTCAGAGCCGAGGTCCATATGACTTTGCAAGTGCGCTCTGTTTCCATGCACACCGCTGCGGATACTTGCGGCAGACTATGGGGCTCGTCAGAGACAAGAATTCCATTCACCGCAGTTCTGGCCACCAAGCCAGAGTGACAGCACTGGCACCACCAGGACGAACCGACAGCCCAGAGATATTTGGTTTCTGTCAATCCTTTGTGACAGAAACAGCAGGTTACTTCATGCTCCTGTAACGACAAAAGGGGATAAAACAAGACCTAACACTACAACACAATTACCATTTTTTATTTTATTATTTTTATTATTTATTATTATTTTTCTTTCTTTTCTTTCTCTTTTTTTTTCTTCTTACCCGGGTTTCATTGCTTTTCAAAGGTCCTCAACCGTTACTGGACCTATACAGGCCGTCAGCCGACATCAAGGACCTCATCGAGCGATGTTGCCCGGAGTTAAACAGACATTAGATTAATAATTAATAATAGCATTAGCAAGGGGGTATTTAAGCATTGTTGGTTATAATGATGAAGTTTTTTTTGTATTTCTGGTGAATTGAGGATTCAATCTATGGAGATTCCGTGGCCTCCACTTCCCTCCGGTGCAGTAGGAGCAGGTTCGGGTCTGGTTTTGAAGATTGCAGCATAAGTCATCATCCATACTACGATGGGTACTGTGGTACAGAGACCAGTCCAATACCACTGGCCTGGAGATTAGTGTAGACCGCAGAATCCTGACCTGACCCACCCACACAGACTAGTATTTGCAGTTTGACTCCCATCACCCTTTGGAGCACAAGTTAGGAGTCATCAAGACTCTGTATCATAGAGCATACAGCGTCCCCACTAACTCAGGAGCCAGGCAGAAGGAGAAATCTTACACAAAACAGGCTCTAGAGCAATGTGGATATCCTAACTGGGCCTTCCTGAAAGCAGAGAAGAAACCCAAACAGGACTCCAGTCAGGCATCAGGTGAAAAAGAGGAACCCAGACCCAGACCAGTGGTCATTCTGTATGTTGAGGGAGTATCAGAGAAACTGAGACGTTTATTTTCTAAACATAACATCCCAGTGGCTTTTAAACCCCAAAATACATTACGGCAAAGACTGGTTCATCCCAAAGATCCAGTCCCCCGGCACAAACAGAGTAATATTGTGTATGCTTTTCAGTGTCGGGAGGGCTGTGATCAGTCTTACATCGGGGAAACTAAACAGCCACTGGCCAAAAGGATGGACCAGCACAGAAGATCAACATCATCAGGTCAGGATTCTGCGGTCTACACTCATCTCCAGGCCAGCGGTCACTCTTTCAGGAATGAAGATGTTCACATCCTGGACAGAGAGGAACAATGGTTTGAGAGAGGAGTAAAGGAGGCCATCTTTGTGAAAAGAAACCGTCCATCATTAAACAGGGGTGGAGGCCTCGGGTTCAACTGTCCCCCTCTTACAATGCTGTGATTGCTAGTATCACTCAGCCCTCTGTGAATAGTAAACAGCCATCAGTGTGCTAATGATCCATTGTTAGGCTGATGGTCCTTCTTGAGCATGTGATCAGCTGGTTTTGGTTGTCAGCAGCAAACTGGTTGATCCACTCTGAGAAGGTGCTATTTAAGAGACTGAGCTGAAAATTGCACCTCAGACTGAGGAAGTCTCTTGGATGAGAGACGAAACGTTTCTATATTTTTTTGCTTTGTTTTGTTTTTTGTTTTTCTGAATGTCCAGAGGACCAGATTGAACTTTTTTGGAATTAAAAACAAGCTTTTCTAAGATTTTACTTAAGAATGGTAAGTTGGATACAGGTTTATAATTATTAAAAACACTAGGATCTAGATAACTTTTCTTCAGAGGGGGTTTCACCACAGCCATTTTAAAGGCAATGGGGAAGACACCCATCTGAAGTTTACAATGTTTAAAATTTCATTCTCAGAGAATCTATAAAATGAATGAAAAAGTGATGAGGGAATTGGGTCTAAGAGGCAGGTGGTTGGTTTGACTTTGAAAAAACTCTGCCGAGCATCTCTGCATCAACCACAGCAAACTCTTCCAGTGTTTGCTCAGGTGAAAACAAGCATTCGATAGATTTAAAACCAGTATTTTGCTCAGATAAAATGTTAGCTCTAATTAACTCAATCTTACCTCTGAAGTGATTTGCAAACTGCTCACAAAGAGAGTTAGTTGGAGTGTTTGAAGAAGCAGTAAAGTCAGGGTTAATCAGATTATCAATGGTGGAAAACAAAACTTTGGGATTATTTTTGTGATTAATTATTTTGGCAAAATATGCATTTCTTGAATTTCTGACAGCAGAATTGTAGATATTAAGCTGTTCGCGCATTATTTGGTAGTCGATTGTCAATTTGTTTTTCCTCCATTTCCTCTCTGCTTTCCTGCAATTTCTTTTGAGTTTCTTTATGTCTTCAGTTTTCCACGGGCATACTCGTTTAATAAAAACTTTTTTTGAAAATAGTGGAGCTACATGATCCAGGTTTGTTTTCAGTTTGTTAAAAAAATTGACTGACCATTGAATCACAGGAAGCAGTTAAAATAAGAGGGGAATTTTGTTTAAAATCTCTAAAAAAAATTATCAATCACCTCAGGGGTAAGATGGCGCCTCCTAACAGTTCGGACCGTGGCTTTCTGCTGTATCAAATCAGTGACATTAAAAAACACACAATAGTGGTCAGACACAGCCAGGTCAACAACAGAGGACACACCAGAGGTCAAGCCATAGGTAATAACAAGGTCAAGGGTGTGTCCCCTGTTGTGAGTCGGCTGCTTGACGTGCTGAATAAAATCCATACAGTTCAGAGTTTCTAAAAACTGTTTAGACAAAAATCTGATGGATTATCAACATGTAGATTAAAATCACCAGTCACAATAATCTTATTATATTTAGCATGAATAAAACATAAAAACTCTGAAAACTCAGTCATAAAATCAGAAACATGTCCGGGTGGTCTGTAAACAGTAACACAAAGTATTGGCAAGCTGCTAAAAACAAAGGCATGATGCTCAAAAGACGGGTACTGGTCAAATGAAATCTCTTTAACAGCCATTAAATGATTAGATATTGAAACAGTGCCACCACCTTTTCTGCCACTTCGAACATTAAAAGAAAATTTAAAACCAGGTGGAGAGGCCTCAGTAAGAACAACTGGTGCATCGTCACTTAACCAAATTTCTGTTAAAAACAGACAATCCAATTTAAAATCTGAAATCAAATCATTTATAATAAAAGATTTGTTGAAAAGAGAGTGGACATTTAAAACAGCCATATTGAGGGTGACAGGTGAACTGTTAACAGTAGCTGTGGGTGATAAATAATGTTTTGCTAAAGATCTATGGTTATTAAAGTTCACTGAACGAGTATGGTTATGTATGGTTCGCTCCCTGTATGTAATCCGAACTGAAATTAATTGGTCGCTGGGAACAGATGGGCCTGGTCCAATGTTATGTGTACAACAGTTACAAGAGGAGCTATAAGAGCCAGGACCATGTAGACGTCAATCAGTAGCAGACTGGTCAGATATAGTGACATGGTTACCAGGTATGGATGGTGAGGTTGTGTGCTGTACCTTGTAGTCCAGATTGGCAGTTAGAGTATGGGTACCTGAGTTGTTCAGATGGAGGCCATCAGTCCCAAAAAGATGTCTCCTTCCCCAGAAAACATCAAAATTTTCAACAAAGTTTACATTTTGGAGGATGCAAACAGAAGACAGCCAGGTGTTCAAGCTGAGAAGTCTGCTGAAGCGGCCTATTCCTTTGCTACAAGTGGGAAGGGGACCAGAGATAAAAACTTGCAGTTGAAACTGTAGAACAGTGCCAAGTAGATGAATAAAATCCTGTTTCAAATATTCAGACTGCTGTTTGGGGATGTCATTGGTGCCTACATGGATGATGAGTCTTTTAGCCTGTGGATGTGATTTAATGATTTCCAGGAAAATAAAATGAAATGAAGTGAAAGTCTTGACATTGACATTTGTAGTAAGTGGCGAAGCAGCATATGAAGTGAATGTACACAGTGTATGTATGAAGTCCTTGATATTGGTATAGGTAAAGTGACATATGCAATAAGGCTAGGAAATATATATATATCAACGGTAGTGTAATATAAGCAGCAGTGTGAATAGAAGCAGTAGTGCAAATGTAAACAGTAGTGTGAATGTAAACAGTGTGAATGTAAACAGTAGTACGAATGTAAACAGTAGTGTGAATGTAAACAGTAGTATGAATATAAACTGTAGTGCAAATGTAAACAGTAGTGTGAAAGTTTTGTGTGTTAAGGCGGTACAAGAGGGAGGGGAGGCAGAGAATGCAGAGAGTTCAGAATCCTGACTGCCTGATGAACAGAGCTGTCTCTCAGTCTGCTAGTTTGAACCTGGAGACTTTGCAGTCTCTTCCCTGATGGCAGCAGGCTGAAGAAGCTGTGTAGTGGGTGTGTGAGATCACCCGCCATGCAGAGGGCTTTCCGAGTGAGGCGGGTACTGTGTAAGTCATGTAGTGAGGGGAAGGAGGTGCTGACGATCTTCTCGGCTGCTCTCACGATGCGCTGGAGTGTCTTGCGGCAGGATGCAGTACATGCACCGAACCGCACCATAATGCAGCTGGTCAGGACACTCTGCACCCCTGTAGAAGGTGCACATGATGGGGGTTGGAGCTCCAGCTCTTTTCAGCTTGCGGAGAAAGTAGAGGCTCTGGTGAGCCTTCTTCTCCAGTGATGCAGTGTTCCTGCTCCAGGACAGGTCCTCTGAGACGTGCACTCCCAGAAACTTGGTGCTGCTCACTCTCTTCACAGTAGTACCATTGATGGTCAGAGGAGCATGCTGGGTGTGCTTCTTCCTGAAGTCCACAACAATCTCCTTTGTCTTATCCACGTTCAGAGAGAGATTGTTGTGTCCGTACCACAAGGCCAGGCGGCTCACCTCGTTCTTGTAGTCTGTCTTATCGTTGTTGCTGATGAGACCCACCACAGTTGTATCATCTACAAACTTGACAAAGTAGTTGTTGGATGATGATGGTGTGCAGTCGTGTGTCAGAAGGGTGAATAGAAGTGGGCTCAGCACGCATCCTTGGGGGGCCCCTGTATTCACTGTGATGGTGCTGGATGTGTTACTGCCGACCTGTACTGCCTGTGGTCTCCCGGTCAGGAAGTCTAGCAGCCAGTTACACAATGAGGTGTTCAGCCCCAGACTGTCCAGTTTAAGGATGAGCTGTTGGGGATGATGGTGTTGAATGCCGAGCTGAAGTCAATGAACAGCGTTCTAACATAAGAGTCCTTAGTGTCCAGATGTGTGAGGGCTGTGTAGAAGGCATAGGAGATGGCGTCGTTGGTCGAACGATTTGGCCGATTTGCAAACTGGAAGGGATCCAGGGAGGCAGGAAGGACAGAGTTGATGGGCTTCATGACTAGCCGTTCGAAGCACTTCATCAGGATGGAGGTGAGTGCCACTAGACGATAGTCATTGAGGCAGGAGGGCAATGCCTTCTTTGGGAGAGCGATGATAGTGGTGGCTTTGAAACAGGTGGGGACGATGGTCTGACTCAGCGAGATGTTAAAGATATCCGTGAAGACCGCTGCAAGTTCCACTGCACAGTCCTTCAGCACACGACCAGGTATGTTGTCAGGACCAGAAGCTTTTCGGGCGTTGATCTTGATGAATGATTGCCTTACACTGTCTGTTAACAGTGTCAGCACCTAGTCATCGGGAGAGGGGGAGAGTTTATCTGCAGGTGTGCTGTTACATGCCTCAAACCAAGAAAAGAAGTCATTCAGCTCATTCAGCTTAGAGGTTGTGCTGTCACAGGTTTGTGGGGCTGGCTTGTAGTTCGTGATGGTCTGTATTCCCCGCCACAGACTCTGTGTATCTTTGCTGTCACTGAAGCGATGAGCTATCTTCCTGGAATACTGCTTCTTGGCTTTTCTGATGCCCCAGGACAGGTTATTTCTGGCTGCCCTCAGGCCTACCTGATCTCCTGCTGTGAAGGCAGCGTTTCTGGCTCTCAGGAGTCTGTAGACCTCTGCTGTCAGCCATGGCTTCTGATTTTCCCGAACAGTGATGGTCTTGAGGTCAGTTACATCATCAATACACTTGGTGATGTATGAACATACAGTATCTGAGTACTCTTGAAGACCTGTGTTGTTGTTTTTGGTAGCAGCTTCTTTGAACATATTCCAATCTGTAGTGTTGAAACAGTCCTGAAGAGCTTCTGAAGAGCCCTCCGGCCACACTTGTACCTGCTTGAAGACTGGTTTGGTGACTTTAACCAGTGGTCTGTATGCTGGCATTAGCATAACACTGATGTGATCAGAGACGCCGATGTGGAGGAGGGGAAGGGCCTTGTGGCCTCCTTTCATGGTGTTGTAAACTTGGTCCAGTGTATTGTTTCCTCTTGTTGGAAAGTCTATGTGTTTGTATGTCTTTGGAAACACACTCCTAAGATCTGCATGGTTAAAATTGCCAGCCAAGATGAGAAAAGCATCAGGGTGGGCTGTCTGCTGCTCACTGATGTGTAGATACAGTTCATTTAGTGCCTCACTTCTGTTTTTGTTGCTGGAGCTTGGAGGTATATAAACAGTGACGATTATAACAGCTGTAAATTCCCTCGATAAATAGAATGGTCGGCCTTTAATAACCATAAATTCCACTAAAAGTGAGCAGTGTTTGTAGACCACAGCAGCATCACAACACCAAGCATTGTTGATACAAACAGAGCCTGCCGCCGCGGGTCTTACCTCCCTCAATGCGAGCTCTGTCCGCTCTGTAGCATGTTAGCTGCTCGAGCTGAATATTATGGTCCGGAACATTGTTATTAAGCCATGTTTCCATGAACACAAAAACACAACAGTCTCTCACAGTCTTCTGTGTTGTTTGTAGTAGGCGTATATAATCCAGTTTATTGTCCAAAGAGCGTACGTTAGCCAAAACCATGGATGGGACGGCCGGCTTGTGTGGGCTAGCTGCTAGCCTAGCTCGGATACCTCCGCGCTTATCCCACTTCTGCTTCCTGTCGCACCGCTTATGGCACTTCCACTGTGGGCGTGATGGAGTGAGGGTCGGTGATGGTACCGGCTTCCAGAGCAGGCCGCAGTCACGTAGCTCTTCTTCGAGTTTGCTGTTTATTCCTAAAAGTGGGTTTTTTCCGACATCAAGCAGGAACTCACGGCTATACTTGTGTTTTAGGACATGTAGACATGACGAAGATATACAAGCACATTCCAGCTCGCAGGACAAAGAAAACGAAAACACTGTTTTGTCGGGGGAGAGAGAAGCCGCAGCATGTGCGCGCGCCGCCATCACAGAATGACATTATTGTGACATTTATGCTGTGATTAATAATGCTTTTTTGTTGTTGTTTCTGAGATTGATTAGCATAATGTTTGCTTCTTCGCAGGGCGGTTGATAACCAGGTGTTTGTGGCTACAGCTTCCCCTGCCCGAGATGAAGCTGCCTCCTACATGGCCTGGGGTCATAGCTCTGTTGTGAACCCATGGTAAGAAAACAACTAGAGCCCGACCGATATGGAAATTTTTGCTATCGCCAATACTGATATTGTGGGGGTGGGGGAAAGGCGAATGCCGATAACCAATATAATGCCTGACAATTTTTTTACTTTGTCCATCCCCAAGAATCAAATGCCCCTTTTCCGTAGTACCGGTACAGCACGGTCCGACTTGGTTCGGTACGGTACATGTTGTGTTTACATAATGCTTTCAGTACCGGTTCCATTGGGCAGGGTTCAAATTAACGTCACACGCTTCACCAGCTGGTGGCAGTAAGATCTTTAAACAGGTTTCAGTATAGGGTGAGAATTTATTTTGAAGTTTCTGGTAAATTAAAAAGAATACAGATTATTAAAATGATTGAA
>NC_056500.1:51852141-51860267 GCF_014905685.2 Nematolebias whitei | reverse complement strand
CCAGTGGTGGGATGTAACTAAGTACAAATACTTTGTTGCTGTACTTAAGTACATTTTTTGTGTATCTGTACTTTACTTAAGTAGAGTTAAATGTGGTTACTTTATACTTTTACTTCACTACATTTTACATCAAGTATCTGTACTTTCTACTACACTACATTTCTATAACGCGCTGCATTACAAGTTACATTCATGTTGTGGCTTTTTGATTTGTTTGTTACTTTGAAAGTAACCAATGGTGAGAGGAGAGCTGGTCCAGTGAATCACTGCAAAGTGGGCAGGTAACGTTAGACCCACCTTCAAGAAGAGCTGGGCCAATGATATATATTCTAGTATATATGTCACTGAGCTGGGTGCACCTTCAGCACTGCTAACACACCCAAAATGTATTCCACCGCAAGAGTGTCAGCCAGAAGGTATGCTCCACCCAGGGCCTTATTGAAAGACTGCTCAGTACAACAGGACAGCTTCTCTCTCCCCAAAGAGCCAGACTGGACTCAAAAATCTTTGAAAACCAACTTCTTCTGAACTTGAACAAGAAATTATTGCTGCAATATTAAAATGTGTCAGTTCATGATGTTAGGACAGGAGACAAGAGATGTTTCGACACTTGGGTCCAAGTTTTAAAAATGGTGTCAGGAAGTTAAAATATTGTTCAATAGACTCATTACAAGGTCGACTAGACAGTATTTTAACTCTAGTTGATGACAAACTGGAGTTGAAATATCAGTTGAAATGATCAGAGCCTGTTCCTTTGTTAGTTTGTTAGTTGTGTCTAATGCCCCTTTTTTCAGGCAGACAACTTTTACTTAAATGTGTTTACTGCAGTTAAAATGACACATTGGTTTTGCTTTGTGTTAAATAGAAACTTTCAAAGGTAAAATCATTCCTCTTTCTTATTTTGCTTACTGACATTTAACTCTGCAGGTCATCCCTGAAATTCTGACACAGAATCACAAGTCCAAGTGTGAACTGTGTCACAAAGTAAACACAAAAAAAACCATGTATTATCTGCAGCATTGTTCATTAAAATGGCTCAACACTATTAATGTATTACAGAAAATATACATACGGTACACAGACTTAATGATATGTATACCATTAAATTAGGTAATACATTCAGCAAGTACTTTTATTTTTAATACTTTAAGTATTTTAAAAGCAAGTACTTATTTACTTTTACTTAAGTAAAAATGTTAATGTGGTACTTCTACTTTTACTAGAGTACATTTTTGTCTGTTTATTTGTACTTTTACTTAAGTACAATGTTTGAGTACTTTCTCCACCACTGATTACAGCACACCAAATGACTTTTAAAAACATGTCAGGACTTCATTTTCTGCATGTAAATGCACTTAGCATTCTGAGAAAACTTGATGCCTTGAAAATTTTAGTCAGTTCTTCTGGGGCAGATGTAATCTTCATCTCTGAAACCTGTCTCAACAAATCTGTACTCAATAACGACCTGGTAATCAATGGATTTAACATCTATTGATGTGATCGTCAAAAAAAGTGGGGGTGGAGTCGCTATTTACATCAGAGATTCTCTGGTTTCTAGTCATGTGTCTGCTAAAACAATCCCAAACCAGTTTGAGGCCTTAGCTATAAACATTACTTTGAATGGAGGCCAGATCTTATCTGTAGTGGGTAGTTATCGTCCCCCCTCAGCAACACCTGAGGCTCTTTCCTCCCTGATGGAATTCCTTGGAAATTTAAAATTCAAAGAGATTTTTTTTGGCAGGAGATTTCAACATTGACTGGGATAAGTCAACCCTCCTCTGTGATAAATTCAAGGAATGTTGCCTGCTACTTAATCTATCCCAACTGATCGACTCTCCCACTAGACCAAACAAAAACTGTCCTGAAAAATCTTCCATCTTAGACCTGTTTCTAACAAATAGGTCTCACACATTCCCTGGTACAGGTGTATTTTTTTTTCATTTAGCCTTTATTTATACAGGTAGTCTCATTGAGCCACGAGAACTCATTTTCAAAAGAGACCTGTTTAGGGAGCACATGGTGGGGGTTAAGGGCCTTGCTCATGGGCCCAGAGTGGGGCGAATGAGGGTGGGGGCAAGTGCATTTGCAGACATTTTGAGTGATTGTGTAATAGCGGCTCTCAGAGATATTAAACTTCCACCTTCTAAGCCCAAATTAATTCAAAAAAGGGATCTGAAACGTTTTTGTGAACAGTCATTCCTCTGGGATCTATCCCACTTTGACTGACATCGTATTCTATTAACTGACGACGTGAACTCCACTTGGAACTATTTCCATAATAGTTTAACTTATTTTGTGAACAAACATGCTCCTTTTCGTCAGTTCAGAATAAAGGGACGAGACAGCCCCTGGTTTACCCCAGAGCTAGCTGACCTCCTGCACAGGAGAGATCATCTTTGGGCCACAGCGAGAACATCTGGCTCAGACACTGATTGGTTGAGTTTTTGACAGATGAGGGATGAATGCACAACTGCCATCAAAGCCGCAAAACGTAACTCTTATCTCAGACCTCCAAAAATCTAAATGACCCTAACAGATTCTGTAAAACCATGAGATCTCTCTGAGGAAGCTTCCAATCATCTGACCTCCCATCACAACTTCTCGTTAATCTGTTCCTGTGTCAAATAAGCACGAGATCCTGAACTGTTTTGACAAGCATTTTGTTGCTTCTAGTTCTTTATTTGACACAGTTACTAATGGAAAATCAGCCACTTCACTTAATAACCAAACTTCTACAAAATCAAATCCCTCCTACAAGTCAACCCTCAGTTAATCACACCTTCTCTTTTTTTCCATTCTCAGTCAGTGAGGTCAATAAACTGTTAAAAGATCTTGATCCTAAAAAATCTGCAGGTTCAGATGAACTTCCACCTTATTTCTTAAGGCTGGCTGCTCATATCATCACAGTCCCTGTGACCCACATCTTCAATCTCTCCATGAGACAAAACTCCATCCCAGACACTTGGAAAACAGCCTTTGTTCTTCCTTTGCTGAAGGGAGGTGACCCCACCTCACTGAACAACTATCGGCCAATCTCTAAACTCTGCATTTTAGCCAATGTTCTAGAAAAACTGATAAACTATAAAATCAAAAATTACCTGGACTCATTTAACATCTTACCACCCCATCAATCTGGTTTCAGGAAACAACACAGCACAACCACTGCCTCACTGAAGGTTCTTAATGACATCGTTGAAGCACTGGATGCTAAGGATTATTGTGCTGCACTTTTCTTAGACCTGTCCAAAGCTTTTGACACTGTGGATCATACCATACCATACCAATTTATTTATAGAGCACTTAAAACAGCAACAAGGCCAACCAAAGTGCTGTACAAAAGAAAACAAACATGCACAGCGGACAGGAAAACATAAAACAAAAATACAGATACAAATAGCAGCAGAAGCTAACTAAATTGGCCAACAGAGTAGAGAACAGACCGGACCAAAACAAATCACAACGTGTTAAAGGCAAGAGAATAGAGGTGGGTCTTCAAGCGAGACTTAAAGACTGAGAGTGTGGGAGCCTGCCGGACACTCAGTGGCAACTCATTCCACAGTCGTGGACCTGCAACAGAGAAAGCCCTGTCACCTCTGAGCTTACGACGGGTTTCTGGGACTGAGAGAAGCATCTGGTCTGCTGACCTCAGAGAGCGCGGTGGGACATATGGCTGCAGAAGATCAGTGAGATAGGATGGGGCGGAACTGTTCAGTGATTTAAAAACATACATGAGAATTTTGAATTGGATCCGAAGGTGAATGGGTAGCCAGTGCAGGGAGGCCAAAACTGGCGTGATGTACTCTGTATAGCCTGTACCAGTTAAAAATCGGGCTGCAGCATTTTGGACCAGTTGTAGACGAGCAATGGAGGACTGACTGATTCCAAACAGAAGTGAATTGCAGTAATCAAGCCTAGATGTTATGAAGGCGTGGATCACTGTCTCAAGGTTCTTCTTGGAGAGTATAGGTTTCAGCTTAGACAACCGTCTCAGCTGAAAAAAACAGGATTTGACCATCATGTTTACGTGACTGTTGTGTTTTAAGGACGGGTCCATTATCACCCCCAGATTAGTGACCTTTTGTTTCTCTAGCGGGGCTAGAGAGAAAAGGTCAATGTCATGGTTCATGAGTGAGCCACTGGGATGGAACAGCATGACCTCAGACTTCTTCTCATTCAAGCTTAAGAAGTTTAAAGCCATCCAATCCCGGATGTCAGCCAGGCAGTCAAGAAGAGGCTGAATAGAGCGTGTGCCTCTGTGCCTCAGGGGGAAGTAAATTTGGCAATCATCGGCGTAGAAATGAAAGCATAACATCTTGTATCATAAGCTCTCAGAAATTGGTTTCTTAGAACACACCATTGGTTGGTTCTCTATCTCTCAGACCGGAGGCAATTTGTTCAACATAATGGTACTTCCTCCAGTTATTTAACTGTCAACAATGGTGTACCACAAGTCTCAGTATTAGGACCCACCCCCTTTACAATCTACATAGGTAATGTAGGTCAGAGCATCCTTGACGCATCCTTATATTTCTATGCTGACGACACAGTTGTTTATTGTTGAGCTTAAACAGTTGAAAAGGCTTTCCAGCTTTTGCAATCCGCATTTGACATCATCCGGTCAGATTTGTTCCACCTCAAACTTGTCTTAAATGCTGATAAAACCAAAGGGATGTTTGTTTTTTTTTTCAAATAGGAAGTTGGTCCCAGCAGTTCTTCCTCCGATTGTATCCTCAAATGGTGTTCCCATTGAGTTTGTTGATTCCTATAAATATTTGGGTATCTTGGTCGACTCACATCTCTCTTTTAAGCTCCATGTGGAAAACCTAGTAAAGAAACTGAAAGTTAAACTGGGTTTCTTTTTCAGAAACAGTCTAACCCTGAATGTTAGGAAACACCTTGTATCTGTGACTTTCCTTCCCTCCATTGATTACGGTGACATTATTTACACGAACGCTCCTACAAGCACTGCAGATGTTGGATGCTGTCTATCATGGTGCACTAAAATTCATAACTGGCTGTGATTATTGTACCCACCACTGCACCCAGTATTCACTGATTAACTGGACATCATTAACTTCACACAGACTCTCCCACTGGTACATTTTCATCTTTAAATCACTTCTTGGTCTGCTGTCTTCATACTTCTCCTCCTACCTCTGTGTGAGTGCAGCTACAGCGTGCGCTCTCAGGACATTATTACCTGCAGTGTTTCCTCAGTGCGGACTGAACTTGGCAAAAGGGCCTTCTCTTACTCCGCTCCTGTTTCCTGGAATATCTTGTAAAAAGACCTGACGCTCTCGACCCTGACCTCTGTAAGTGGCTTTAAGAATCTGTTTGACTTTTGGCAGGGACCAATGCAGACATGGCCCTGTTTTTTTTTAGTTTTCTACATTCGCCTTAGAATCTAGCTGTTTTGTGGTACTTTTTTTGCCATCTTATTTGTAGAAAAAATACATTAAAAAAATTCTGTATACCTTTTTATAAGTCAAGTCAAATCAAGTCATATTTATTTATAGAGCACAATTTAAAACAGATAGACTTTTATCAAAGTGCTTAACACTAATGGTAACACTAAGAAATAAAAAGCAGTAAGAATATACCTTAAAAAATTTAAACAACAGCATTAAAATGAAGACATGGAACAAGATATACTAAATCAACTCACACAGTATGAAACGCCAGAGAGAACAGATATGTTTTTAGCAGGGATTTGAACACAGGAAGGGAGGTGGCATGCCTAATGTTGGGGGGTAGGTTGTTCCACAGTTTGGGACCCATGACTGAAAACGCCCGATCTCCTCGGAGCTTCAGTCGTGTTTTTGGAACAACCAAAAGCAGCTGATCGGATGATCTCAGAGCCTGAGAGGGAACATATGGTTCCAGTAGCTCAGAAAGGTAGATGGGTGCAAGGCCATTTAGGCACTTATAGGTCAGGAGGACAACTTTGAAATTTTGAAATCAATCCTAGTTCTCACAGGAAGCCAGTGTAGGGAGGACAGAACTGGTGTGATGTGCTCATACCTCGGTGTACCGGTTAAAAGCCGAGCTGCAGCATTCTTGATGAGCTGTAGCCGTGAGATAGAGGCCTGGCTGACCCCAGCATACAGTGAATTACAATAGTCCAGGCGGGTTGTGATGAATGCATGGACTAGTGTCTCAAGGTTGGGTCTAGACAGCACTGGCTTGAGCTTAGCTACCTGCCGCAGTTGGAAGAAGCTTCTCTGCAGAACTGAACTGATCTGTTTGTCGAACTTAAAATCCGATAAGGCTGAAGGGAGTCCAGGTTCACAGGATAAGAGGCGGCAGCTGAGCTAGGGCTAAAGACAATGACTTCAGTCTTCTGGTCATTAAAACTTAGAAAATTTGAAGCCATCCATGTCTTAATGTCGTCCAGACATTTGAGGAGAGGGTGGACGGAACAAGCACTGGCTGGTTTCAGTGGCAGGTAGATCTGACAGTCATCGGTGTAGCAATGGAATGGAATACCATGTTAGGATCGACCCCAGCGGAAGCAGATAGAGCAAAAATAGAAGGGGTCTGAGAATCGAGCCCTGCGGGACACTGCAGGAAAGAGGCATTGAACTGGATAGATTTTTACTCACCTTCACACAAAAACTCCTGTCAGAGAGGTATGAGCGGAACCAGTCTAATGCAGCACCTGTAATCCCAACCCAGTGTTCAAGCCGAGAGATGAGGATACTGTGGTCAACAGTATCGAAAGCGGCAGTAAGATCGAGGAGTACAAGAGCCACAAAATGACCAGAATCATTTGCTGTTAAAATGTCATTACAAACCCTAACCAAAGCTGTTTCGGTGCTGTGGAGCTGCTTGAAACCAGACTGAAAGACCTCAAAGATTTTGTTCTCAGTTAAAAACTGATTTAACTGAGTAAAAACAACTTTTTCCAGGATTTTGGACAGAAAGGGGAGTTTTGAGATTGGTCTGTAATTTGAGCAGGCTGAAGGGTCAAGACCAGGTTTCTTAATTAACGGTGTGACTACTGCATGTTTGAACGCCTCTGGGACCACGCTTGTAGCAATACTACTGTTTAGTATAGTTAGAACAGCAGGCCCAATCGCTGGTAGAACCTGTTTGAACAATGCTGCTGGGATGGGGTCCGATGGTGATCCTGATGGCTTCATGTGACCAGCAACTTTGTTTAACAATGGAAGTGTGATTGGTTTGAATTGCCTGAAAGTAGCAGAACACGAAACAAAAGCTGATGGGTCGACTAAGGAGCGGGGGATGGAGGCCCTGATCAAGTCCATTTTGTTAACAAAGAATTTAGTGAAGTCATTGCAGGTGTCAACAGAGGCCTCCATACATGAATACGAAGGGACATTTAGAATGGAATTTACTGTTGTGAATAGGGCGCGGGGGTTGTGTCTATTTGAGTTGATGAGTTGGGAGAAATATTTGTTTTTTTCAGATTTGACAGTGTTCTGGTAATTTTTTAAACAGGTTTTGAGCAAAATGAAAGAAACCTGGAGTTGGTCCTTTTTCCACCTGCGCTCAGCTCTCCTGCACAGGCGTCTCGCTGCCCTGGTGGTCTCATTCATCCATGGGTACTGGGCTCTCCTTGGTTTCCTGACTTTTAGTGGGGCCACCAGATCCAAGATCTTAGTGCAGGTCACATTGTGGTTACTAAGCAGCACCGACACAGGCAGAGGTTTCAGGTGTTGTAGCAGCAGTGGTAATAAAGGCAGAGGAAAAACGAGCAGCAGTTGAAGGGTTAAATAAACGACAGGTCCTGGGTGGAGCGGGAGATTTAGAGACACGAGCAAGAGGTATTACAAATGAGATTGGTTTGTGATCAGACATGACAGCATCCCCAATTTCCAGATTTAACACAGAGACACCACAAGACAGAACAATAAAGAAATAATAAAGAAAAGAACTGGCTGGGTGGAGGGTGTCTTGGAGGAGGGTATGACATAGGTTGGTAGCCAGAACGGCCGTCCAGAGCTGTTACAGAGCTCGGGTGGGCGGTCAGGAGGTTGTCCGACAATTAGCAATGTCAAGGGCGAAAAGCCGGGCGACCCTCCAACACCTTGCAATGGGGCCAGATCTGCAGCAGTTGGCGTGGAGAGCTGTGGAACTGCAGCAGTCGGCGTGGAGAGCTGTGG
>NC_056500.1:51810077-51852131 GCF_014905685.2 Nematolebias whitei | reverse complement strand
CTGTGGAACTGCAGCAGTCGGCGTGGAGAGCTGTGGAACTGCAGCAGGCGGCGTGGAGAGCTGTGGAACTGCAGCAGGCGGCGTGGAGACCTGGGGCCCTGCAGCAGGCGGCGTGGAGGCCTGGGGCCCTGCAGCAGGCGGCGTGGAGGCCTGGGGCCCTGCAGCAGGCGGCGTGGAGGCCTGGGGCCCTGCAGCAGGTGATGGGGTCAGAGCTGCAGCAGGCGATGGGGTCAGAGCTGCAGCAGGCGATGGGGTCAGAGCTGCAGCAGGCGTTGGGGTCAGAGCTGCAGCAGGCGTTGGGGTCAGAGCTGCAGCAGGCGATGGGGTCAGAGCTGCAGCAGGCAATGGGGTCAGAGCTACAGCAGGCGATGGGCTATGAAAAGTCACTGGGGTGGGTAGGCAGAACCTGGCACAGAGCATAGTTTTAACAAACTGTAACTGAGTGTCCAGACGTGTTAGAGAGCTCTCGACCCCTGAGAGCCACTCCTGGTCTGGCTTTGAATCCATATTGGCAAGATTATTCTGTCACGATCCAAGGTTTTGGATCCAATATAAGCCAGACACAGGAGTGCAAAAATTAACAGTTTTTATTAATAAGGCTGCTGGTAGCTGCAGAGGGAGGCCTTTAATGCTATAGACAGTGGGGCAATGAAAGTTTGTGGTCTAAAGGGCAATCCAAAAGGGTGATCCGTGAGTCGAGGTCATAGACTGAAGAGGAGGTCGTTACCGTGGTCAGAGAGGCAGAACAGAACCAGATGAGGAGCAGGCAAAAATCAAGAAATCCAGAAGGCAGGCGTGAGGTCAATAATCCAGAGAACAAGGCTTGAAGTCTAGGCATGAAACTATGAGGGCTTGAAAATCAGGGACCATGGAAGGTGTAATAATCTCGCACTGGTGGAGAGGGAAAATGGATCTTATGAAGGGTGCAGAGCAGGTGAACCAGATGAGCTGAACAGGTGAGTGGAATCAGGGCTGATTGCTGTGATAAACTGAGGGGGTGTGGTGAAGTGAGCAGGCAGAGGTGCAGGTTGACAGGAGATGAGAATAAACATGAACAGAAACTATGACCAGAATGGCAGAAAACATAGCATGTCATGAAGGGGCAGGGAATTGAGCAGATGGGGGTCAGTGGGGGCCGCTGATCATGACAGAAGGTTTTGTTTGTTAAAGACCTCACATTGAGGAGAGCAAACCTTGTTGGGTCAGCAGCTGAGGAAGAAGTTGAGGGGGGTGGGGGGGGGCGCAGATCAGCGGTTTCCGTTTGTTTACGTCGAGTCCTCGCCTCCTCCGGCCGGAGAAAGTGCAGCTGGGACGAACAGCCGGAATCCAGGAGCCGCCGGACACTGTCTATTGATAACTGTCTATTGTTGTCGTTGTCCACTGTTGTCATCATTCTTTGTTGAAATTAGGTCTCCCTTGTAAATGAGTTCTCGAGGCTCAATGGGATTAACCTGTCTAAATAAAGGTTGAATGAATTGAAAAAATCTTGAATTGGGATTTCCATATGTTTATTTTATATAGATTATGTCTCTCACAGTGGACATGCACCTAAGATTAAAATTTCAGACCCCTCCATGATTTCTAAGTGGGAGAACTTGCAAAGTCGCAGGGTGTTCAAATACTTATTTTCCTCACTGTATATATCATATATTGCGATTTATCTTAAAAATATTGAGATATAAATTTTGGCCTATATTGCCCAGCTCTAATATATACCATATTTTTTTGGCCTATAAGTCACGGGGGTTTTTTTTTCATAATTTACATGCCCTGTGACTTATAGGCCGAAGCGATGTATTTATGGATTTTTTTCCCATATTTATAAACCAATTTTTGGCTGAGATATGACCGTTATCATTCATTCTGATTGAATTTTTTTTTTTGGCACAACACCGGCCCACATTTCCAGATTGTCAGCGGTGATGTGTAACAAACGCGACATGTCAGCGATGATGCATAATTGATGCGACATATACAGACGAAGTGACATATTTTTGGATTTTTCCACTTTTTTAGACATATTTGGACTGATGCGACTTATACGGCGCTGCGACATGTACGTTGGAAATTATGGCATACACACATATATATATATATATATATATATATATATATATATATATATATTTTTTTTTTTTTTTTTTATATGTGTGTATTAAGGCTTTAACAGTCTACTCGAGTAATCTACACATCGATTCCTAGGACATCTATTGAGTTTTAGAATTCCATGTCAAGTATTCGTGGTGACATCATTACCTCGCCATTGCGTCATGTGTCACGTGATCCGCACCAGGCGCGGGCTACAAAATGGATTCCTCGAAGCAGACAGATGGCGCAAAGTAGGCCCAGTCTTGGCAAACAGGTAGAAATGCATCAATAGTATGGAAATATTTCACTAAAGATGAATCTTCTGGTTCAATTACCATAAGGAAACAGAAAATTAATAAACTTCCTGACTGTTTGGAGCTCGTTGCGAACCAGTGTTACACCATATTCTGTGACCAACGTATATTGTGACCGTAGGGGGCGGTGTTGCATGCACTGTTGCACGTCACAGAATATGGTGTAACACCGGGTCCAATCGACTGAACCAAAACCAGCTTCCTCTGACCTTGTTTCACAAACAGTGTCACAGCAGTCCGGGTTGTGTTTAGCAGAGGAGAGTAAATTTTGTAGAGTCCAGTTTATTTGGGTGAGGTCACTGGGTTGGACCTGAGAAGTGTTGGTTCCAGTCTTTAGTGAAGCTCTATGAAGGGGGTGAGGTGACTGATTCCGCCCTCACCAGAACCCTGAGAGGTGAGGCGACGGGACCCGCCCCCGCGGTGACACTGGGGCTGGACTAGGGAGGCTCAGTCTCACCGGACCGAGCAGGAGCGGCTTCTAGTGACAGTGGGGTGTCGGTCTCTTCCCTCACCGGAACCCTGGGAGGTGAGGTAATGGGACCCATCCCCACTGAAGCGCTGGGACCGCATCCAGGAAACTCGGACTCGCCAGACCGAGTTTGATCAGCTGGTCGTGATGGAAGAACTGACGGAAGTATGGTTGACCGCTTCCAGGTCCTCTTTCTGCCGCTCTGACGGTGGCGTTGGCGATGTGACGCAGAAACAACACAGAGCTCGTCCTCCAGTTCAGCGTCCTCCCCGGATGTCCACCCCGAGAAGACGAGCGGTGCTGGAGAGGAGGGGGGAACTGGGCTCACACGTCAGGTAGTTCACCTGGAGCTGGAAACGCTTTCTCTCCTCCTCCAGCACAAGAAGAGGCAAGGGAAGGATCTCCACCGCCTGTCTATAGTGTTCAGGAGTCTGGACGAGTTCAGTCCGGAACCCGCCGCACCGGATCACGGGCTCACCCACCTGTGCTGGCTCGTGCAGACTGGTGAGTGAAGCCGAGAAGATTCTGCTTGCTGGGTTCTGGTCTGGTCGGTGCATACTGTCACGGTTTTCAGGTGAAGCTGAGCAGGAATGACTCATTATTCTTGTATCTTTCCACTTCAAACATCACTGTGTTTCTAAACATCTAAACAACCTCAAGCAATAACTCTGAATTTAGTTGGATCTGTTTGTCTCTATTTTGACATGCGCTGGTCAAGTTTAGCTACTCACGCACAACTATGGGCACATTAAGGTTTGTGACTTGGAATGTCAATGGAACCAGTACTAAACAAAAAAGATTGAGTTTTTAACCAGCTTAAAAGATTACAGGCAGATGTTGTCTTTTTACGAGACTCATAAATCTACTACAACTGCAGATGATCTTAAATCATCTGAGTTTTCTGATGTGATTTGTACCTGCTATAACTCAAGACAAAGGGGAGTGACAATATTAATTCACAAAAATGTTAATTTTACAGTACTAGACACAGTTACAGACCCAGAGGGTAGATATTTAATAATAAAACTTTGTATAAATAACTACAAGCTGTGTATTGTCAGCATATATGCCCCAAATGTTGATGACACCTCTTTTTTTCATGATTTTTTCTCAGCATTGTCTGATCACATGGATTGCTCACTTATACTTGGAGATGACTCAACTTTGGTCTAAATGAAGAATTAGACAGATGTAATAGAGCAAGAACTCGGCACAGTTGGTAGTCCATAAATATAGTTAAACTACATGAGTGATTACGGACTTTGTGATGCATGACGATCTCTTCACCTGAACTGTAGGGAGTATACTTTCTTCTCGCCTGTCCATCACACTTGCTCTCGTCTGGATTATTTCTTAGTCAGAAGCTTGTTGTTGACGGACATCTCAGACACTGAGATACATCCTATAGCTGTCAGTGATCATGCTCCTGTCTCTTTAACTCTAGCAAACAAAAAAGAAATCCCAAAAAGTATAAATTGGAGATTTATTATATCATTGCTTAAAGATGAAGATTTGATCAACTATTTTACAGAAGAGTGGGCTTCTTATCTGGAGTATAATGACTTGCCTGTATTAAAGACGTGGCTGCGGGCCACCAGACCCGGAAACCCCCTCCAGCCCACGTCTTTCCCCCTGGCTCGAACCTCCCTCAGAAGTGTCAATTCACAATATCAATAAAACAAGGAAACGTCAATTAAGTTTTATCAATTATATTAAAATCAAGGCAGGAAAAGGTTACAATTCACAGCGCTGGACTCTAGCCTGTGACGCGTTCACAGACCCGGAAGAGCCCCATTGTCCCGTGTCATTACTCATTATAGGGTCCTGGACTCCTCTTTCGCAGAAGTGTAGCTCAACCTGTCAGTGTATGAGGGGGCGTGACTAAGTGTGATCTCAATGGGTCTTATGTGGTTCTGACGTGTTAGGAAATATGAAACGGTGCTTCAAAAGCCTTTCTACGTGATGTGGCAAGCAGATTAAACTCTATTCCTTGACTGATATTGAAATCCCAGGGAGACACTCTTAGAGCTGCTGGCCCAGTTGAACCCAGTCAGAACCGGGTCATAATTTCATTATAATCCTGTCTCTGAGCAGATCAAAACCATAGGACCAGTCTAGATAAGAAATATCCAACACCTGGAACATGAACATTTGTTCTCTGGGAGGCAGGGCAAGTAGTGATAAGAGGTAAAATCTCATTCTCATCACATAAGAAGAAAAAAGAAAATAAACATATTTAGGAATTAGAAGAAACCATTAAATTGTTACAAGCCTCCCAAGTTGAAGACATGCTGGACAAAATGTGTAAAGTAAAATTAGAATTAAATGAACTTAATAACAAAAAAACTCAATTCTTATTACAAAGACTCGGAAAAGAAAACTTTGAGCAGAACAATAAATCGGGTAGCTTTCTAGCAAAACAGTTCAAAATAAATAAGGAAAGAACAACTATTCATGGTGTTAAAGACTTGACTGGGAATACAGTTTGTGATCCTGAAAGAATAAACAGCATTTTCAGAGATTTTTATAAAGCTTTATACTCACCCCAGATAAACCCATCAGATAATGAAATTGATCAATTCCTGAATAAAATAACACTTTCTAAATTATCAGGTAGTCAATCAATGGAGCTGGACTCACCACTGACACCAGTGGAACTCCAGGAAGCCCTCAAAAGCATGTCCAATAAAAAGGTTCCAGGTCCAGATGGATTTCCAGCAGAGTTCTACAAAGAATTCTGGAATATCCTGGCACCACTATTTCATAGAATGCTACAGGAAACTGAGAAAAATAACAGACTTCCAGAAAATATAAACTCAGCCAACATTAGTCTCCTGTTAAAACCAGGAAAAGATCCTGTATTACCTACCAGTTATCGTCCCATATCTCTTATCAATGTTGATCTTAAAATAATTTGTAAAGCCCTCTCAAAAAGATTGGAAAAGATAACTCCTCTCATAATACATCCAGACCAAACTGGTTTTTATAAAAGGGAGGCATTCATCCACAAATTCACACAGATTATTTAATTTAATAGATTATTCTTACAGTAAAAATATTGAAACTGCAATATTCTCTCTATATTCAGAAAAAGCTTTTGATAGAGTTAACTGGAAATTTTTATTTGCAGCCTTACATAAATTTGGTTTTGGAAATTATTTCATAAACTGGTTAAAAATATTATACAGTTCTCCTTCAGCATGCATTAGGACAAATAATCAAATATCTGCTAGCTTTCTTCTGCAAAGGGGCACCAGGCAGTGATGTCCACTCTCCCCCTCACTGTTTGCTGTTTTCATTGAACCGCTAGCCGCAGCAATCAGGCAAACTACAGATATTAAAGGTATAAAATGCAAGAACATAGAGCACAAAATCAGTCTTTATGCTGATGATGTGCTGCTCTTCCTCCAGCATTAACAAACCTCCCTCTCTCAGGTTAGTGGATTGATAAACTCTTTTTCAAGAGTTTCAGATTACTCTATAAACTGGATAAAATCCACAATTCTACCAATTAATTGATATTTCAACAATTCACTGACTACACATCTGCAGTCAGGGAATATTACGTACTTGGGTATCCAAGTCTCTCCTAGATTGACAGATTTAACAAAACTAAACCACATCCCACTTTTAAAGAAAATTGAGGATGATCTTGCTAGATGGAAATCTCTACCCTTGTCTCTCATGAGAAGGATTGCTTCATTAAAAATAATGGTTTTGCCTAGAATAAACTATCTATTCTCAATGATCCCAAATAAACCATCACCTGACTGTCCTGATGCATGCTCAATAATCCAGGTAGAAAAATCCTAAAAAGTTCAATCTGGTCCTCTGGACATTCAAAAAAACAAAACAAAAAAATGTAGAAACGTTTCGTCTCTCATCCGAAAGACTTCCTCAGCCTGAGGTGCTGTATTCAGCTCAGTCTCTTAAATAGCACCTTCTCAGAGTGGATCAACCAGTTTTGCTGCTGACAACCAAAACCAGCTCCTTACATGGTCAAGAAGGACCATCAGCCTAACAATGGATCATTAGCACACTGATGGCTGTTTACTATTCACAGAGGGTTGAGTGATAAAAGCAATTACAGCATTGTAAGAGGGGGACAGAGGCCTCCACCCATGTTTAATGATGGACGATTTCTTTTCACAAAGATGGCCTCCTTTACTCCTCTCTCAAACCATTGTTCCTCTCTGTCCAGGATGTGCACATCTTCATCCCTGAAAGAGTGACCGCTGGCCTGGAGATGAGTGTAGACCGCAGAGTCCTGGTCTGATGATGTTGATCTTCTGTGCTGGGCCATCCTTTTGGCCAGAGGCTGTTTAGTTTCCCTGATGTAAGACTGATCACAGCCCCCCTGACACTGAACAACATACACAATATTGCTCTTTTTTTGTCGGGGGACTGGATCTTTGGGATGAACCAGTCTTTAATGTATTTTGGGGTTTAAAAGCCACTGGGACGTTGTGTTTAGAAAATAAACGTCTCAGTTTCTCTGATACTCCCTCAACATACGGAATGACCACTGGTCTGGGTCTGGGTTCCTCCTTTTCACCTGATGGCTGACTGGAGTCCTGTTTGGGTTTCTTCTCTGCTTTCAGGAAGGCCCAGTTAGGATATCCACATTGCTCTAGAGCCTGTTTTGTGTAGGATTTCTCCTTCTGCCTGGCTCCTGAGCTAGTGGGGACGCTGTCTGCTCTGTGATACAGAGTCCTGATGACTCCTAACTTGTGCTCCAAAGGGTTATGGGAGTCAAACTGCAAACACTGGTCTGTGTGGGTGGGTTTGTGGTACACCTCAGTTTGCAAATGTCCTCTATCAGAGACTGAGACCTCACAGTCCAAGAAAGCCAACCTGCCATTTTTTTCATCTTCTCATGTGAACTTGATGTATTTATCCACAGAGTTGATGTGGTCATTAAAATGTTGGACTTCCTGAGATTTAATTTTAACCCAGGTGTCGTCAACATACCTGAACCAATGACTTGGTGGTGTCCCTGAAAAGGACGTCAAGGCTCTCTTTTCTGCCTCCTCCATGTACAGGTTGGCAACAATAGGAGAAACTGGAGACCTCATAGCACACCCATGTTTCTGCCTATAATATTGCTCCCCATATGTGAAGTAGGTTGACTGCAGGCACAGTTTCAAGAGTTGACACAGTTGTTCTGTGGAAAGCGTGGTCCTGCTGCTCAGAGTGGTGTCTGATTTTAATCTTAAACTGACCACTTCTACTGCATCATCAACAGGAATGCACGTAAAGAGTGATGTGACATCAAAAGAGACCATTGTTTCATCAGTTTCCATGATGACATCCCTCACCTGTTGGCTAGAAAGTAATAATAGAAATTGGGTAGCTCTAGTCCTCCTTTATTTTTGGTCTTCTGTAGTGTTTTTAGTTTAATACGTGGGGGTTTATCTTTCCAGAGAAATTTAGAGATGGAGGGGTCCAGGGATCTAAACCAGTCAGATGATGTCCAAAAAAGTTCAATCTGGTCCTTTGGACATTCAAAAAAAACAAAAGACAAAACAAAGCAAAAAAAAAAAATGTAGGAACGTTTCGTCTCTCATCCGAAAGACTTCCTCAGTCTGAGGTGCTGTATTCAGCTCAGTCTCTTAGGGGCCGTTTACATGGCGCATATTTTGAGTGCATCCACTTCTTTCTCTCTGCGGATCTGCTGATCATTTACACGACACCAGTGGCCCCCCTCTTTGAATCCGGAGGTTTCTGAATCCACCTTCCAGAGTGGAGGTTTTTCTCTGACCCCCCGCTGATAATGTAACATCTCCCGCTGAGGCTTTGTGTTAAACCACGTGTGCACACGCACGCGCGGACAGACTCTATATTTCTATCAACATGGCGGCGGACACACTGCCTTCAGAACCTCAACTGATGGAATATATTTTAATCTCGTAGTTAATCTACGTCAGATTCCAGGTGCTGTGACAAACATCTGTGTTGGAAGAGACACAGTCTGATCCAGTTCTAATATCACTGTTTATAGAACGAGGCACGCGCACACGTCGCGCTGCACTATAACATAAATGTGCTAAATAATAAGTTTAATAATAATAAACAGTATTTATGTTAGTGTGAAATATAATGAAGCTCTGAGCTAAATGAAGCTATCTGGACATTATGTAATTCAAATTTCAAATGATGCTAAACATGAAGCGTGAACACTAAAGTTGAAAATGAAGACATCAGGTTTAATTTTTATTTATTTATTCAACACCGCAAACTGTATGTCACACAAACACTGATAATTAAACTGAACACACTATTAAAACACATTAACTGAACTTGAATGGATTGAATAAAAGAACTGAGGGGAATTTTAAATAAATAGTTCATCAACATCTGCCTCTTCGACGTCCTCCTGCCCTGCATCTGGGCCGAGCCTCGTTCAGAACCGGTCCGCCTGGTGGGAGGACAGCTTCTTCTTCTTTCAGGAAAAAATAAAAAGTCATTTGGTTGTTTTGTAACAGAATTAAACACAAACTAACATTATTAAGAACGTTGATTTACCTGCTGTTAAACAGCTACTGATTATCACGGAGTAAAGTCCGACATTGACTCAGTTCTGGTCCACTCAGTGACTGGTGTGGAGCTGTTAGATGAAGCGGTCCCGCTTGGCATCAAATCTGTCGACTCTTTTATCCAAAATCCAGCCAGAATCCAGCTTTAACTTGTTACGTTACGTTGTTGTTAGCTGGTTAGCACAGAGGAAAACAACGTGCCGAGGCAGCTTGCATGCACATTAGGTGAAGGTACAAAATTCACGGCGCCATCTAATGACCCGGCATGGTAACTACAGGGGATTCGGGAGGGCGGGGGGGAAATCCTCCGGATGCATGTAAGCCCAAAATGCGACTGTGTCAACGCAAATCTTTTCCTCTAATTAACATACAAAAAAAAACTACGTTTCCCCCCATCGTGTCCGTGTAAATAGGGCATTAAATAGCACCTTCTCAGAGTGGATCAACCAGTTTGTTGCTGACAACCAAAACCAGCTGTTCACATTTGATTGATTGATTGATTGATTTTATTGTCAATTCTGCATATGTACAGGACATACATAGAAATTGAAATTGCGTTACACTCCTACTCAAGTTGCAGCAAACAACAACATTAGCAAAAATAAACTAACACAACTAGTTATATAAAAAATATAAAAGTAAAAGTGAACAGCAGCAGGACCTCTGATGCAACGTGCTCAATAGTGACTAACAGGAGACAAAGGGACGCTGACTGAAGACAATAACATGATGAGAGGTAGATAATGGATGTGCAAGGCCAGAGTAAACAATAGTGCAATATAAAGTATAAACCTGAGAAACTTAGTAAAGTGAAGGTGTGCATACCGGTTCTATATAGAGTCACAGTTATGTACTGATGAGGTGATTAAGTGGAAATGACAATACCAGAATTACCAGAATAAACAGGACGAGTTGATCATAACAGTAGTGCAAAATATAATGCAATAAAACAGTAGAGTGAGCTTGTAGGCTGTTAAAGTGACCGAGTTCATAAACTATTCATAAAAATAAATAAATGTCCCAGAGCAGTTTTGAAGGGGGGGGGGTGAGGGGGGGGTGTCAGGAAGCTGAGTTAGTGTGTGCAGGGTGGCAGAAGTGGGAGAGGGGGCTGAGGGGGGGCAGGCAGAGAGTTCAGCATCCTCACGGCCTGATGGACGGAGTTGTTCCACAGTCTGCTGGTCCTAGAACTGAGGCTACGCAGTCTCCGCCCTAATGGCAGCAGGTTGAAGAAACAGTGTAGCGGGTGGTCAAGATCTCCCACCCAGCAGAGGGCTTTACTTCTGAGGCGAGAGCTGTGGAGGTCCTGAAGGCAGGGGAGAGAGGTGCCAATGATCTTCTCAGCTGTCCTCACGATCCGCTGGAGGGATTTGCGGCAGGATGCTGTGCAGGCCCCGTACCACACAGTGGAGCAGCTCATCAGGATGCTCTCGATGGCCCCCCTGTAGAAGGTTGTCATGATGGGGGTGGGGGCTCTCGCTCTTCTCAGCTTGCGGAGGAAGTAGAGCCGTTGGTGAGCCTTTTTGGCCACTGCTGCTGTGTTGATGGTCCAGGAGAGGTCCTCAGAGATGTGCACACCCAGGAACTTGGTGCTGCTCACCCTTTCCACAACAACACCGTTGATGGATAGTGGAGCATGTTTTGTCTGAGTTCTCCTGAAGTCCACAACAATCTCCTTGGTCTTCTCTGTGTTCAGCAAGAGATTGTTGCGTTTGCACCAGGAGACCAGCCGGCTCACCTCGCTCCTGTAGAGTGACTCATCGTTGTTGCTGATGAGGCCTACCACAGTCTTGTCGTCCGCAAACTTGATGAAGAGGTTGGAGGGGTGTGATGGAGAGCAGTCGTAGGTTAGTAGAGTGAACAGAAGGGGGCTCAGCACACATCCTTGTGGGGCCCCCGTGTTCAGAGTGATGATGCTGGATGTGTTGCTGCCAACCCGTACTGCCTGTGGTCTTCCGGTAAGGAAGTCAAGCAGCCAGTTGCACAGTGATGTGTTCAGACCCAGACTGTCCAGTTTCCAGATGAGTTGTTGTGGGATGATTGTGTTGAATGCAGAACTGAAGTCGATGAAGAGCATTCTGACATAGGTGTCTTTCTTGTCCAGATGTGTGAGGGCTGAATGAAGAGCAGTGGCGACGGCATCATCAGTCGAGCGGTTTGACCGATATGCAAACTGGTAGGGGTCCAGGGAGGGGGTGAGGGAGGACCTAATGTGTTGCATGACTAGTCGCTCGAAGCACTTCATGAGGATGGAAGTGAGTGCAACCGGGCGGTAGTCGTTGAAGCAGGAGGGAGACGTTTTCTTGGGGACAGGGATTATGGTGGTGGTTTTGAAGCACGTGGGGACCACAGCCTGGCTCAGTGAGGTGTTGAAGATGTCAGAGTACACCTCTGCTAATTCGCCAGCGCAGTCCTTCAGCACGCGACCAGGTATGTTGTCGGGACCAGGAGCTTTCCGAGCGTTGATCTTGCTGAATGCTCTCCTCACCTTGTCCGGGGACAGTGTGATCACCTGGTCTCCAGGAGGGGGGGTGGCTTTTTGTGCAGGTGTGCCATTCTGTGCCTCAAACCGAGCGAAGAACCTGTTCAGGTCATTCAGCAGGGAGGGGGTGCTGTCACAGGTCTGTGGAGAGGGTTTGTAGTCTGTAATGGACTGAATTCCCTGCCACAGGCTCCGAGAGTCTCTGCTGTCCTTGAAGTGTTGGGCTATTTTCTTGGAGTGCTGCCTCTTAGCTTTTTTAATGCCTCTGGACAGGTTGGCCCTAGCTGTCTTCAGGCCTGCCTGGTCTCCAGCGGCGAAGGCAGCATTCCTAGCCTTCAGCAGCTTGTGGACCTCTCCTGTCAGCCATGGCTTCTGATTAGCACGGATGGTGATGGTCTTCAGGACAGTTACATCATCAATGCACTTTGTGATATAAGCAGAGACAGTTTCTGTGTACTCCTGAATGTCAGTGGAGTTGTTGTGAGTAGCAGCCATTTTAAACACATTCCAGTCCGTGGTGCTAAAACAGTCCTGGAGTGCCTCAGATGAGCCCTCAGGCCACACTCGTATCTGCTTCAGAACTGGTTTGTTGACTTTAACCAGTGGTCTGAATGCTGGCATTAACATCACAGTCAGATGGTCAGAAGCACCAAGGTGGGGGAGGGCCCGGGCTTTGTAAGCTCCTCTCCGTGTGGTGAAGACCTGATCCAGCGTGTTATTGCCTTGTGTTGGAAAGTCTATATGTTTATAAAGTCCAGAAAACACACTCTTTGGTTCTGCATGGTTGAAATCACCAGCCAGGATGAGAAAAGCATCCGGGTGGGCTGTCTGCTGCTCACTGATGTTCTGATATAGTTCGTTCAGCGCTTCGCTCCTGATGTTAGCGGAGCTCGGAGGCAGATAAACAGCAGCTATCAGCACAGCTGAGAACTCCCTCGGTAGATAAAACGGTCTGCACTTTATAATCATCAGTTCCACCACCGGTGAGCAGTACTTGCAGACCACAACAGCGTTGCGACACCAAGCATCACTAATGTAAACACAAAGTCCGCCGCCGCGTGTTTTACCTTCAGTGAGGACTCGGTCCGCTCGGTAGCATGTCCGCCGCTCGAGCTGAACTGCGTGGTCCGGGATGTTGTCTTTAAGCCAAGTTTCCGTGAAAACATAAACACAACAGTCCCTCACGGTCTTCTGAGTTGACTGAAGTAAGCGGATATCATCCAGTTCGTTGTCCAGAGAGCGTACGTTGGCCAGTATCATGGAGGGGATGGCTGGCTTGTGTGGGCTAGCAGCTAGCCTCGCTCTTATACCTCCGCGCTTACCCCTCTTCTGCAGCCTCTCGTTCCGCTTGTGGCGCTTCCATTGTGGGCGCAGCGCAGCGGAGGGGGTCGGTGGTGGAGCCGAAGTTCTGAGCAAGCCGCTAGCACGCAGCCCCTCTCGAAGTTCAGAGCTAAGCTCGAAAAGTGAGCTTTTGCCGACATCAAGCAGCGATTCACGGCTGTATGTGCGCTTCAAGACGTGAGCGCACGACGGAGACGTACAAAAATACTGCGATTTACAGGAAAAAACACATGAAAAAGCTGCATTCTCGGGAGAGAGTGTAGCCGCAGCGTGTGCACGCGCCGCCATATCAAATAGCTGAAATATGGTCAAGAAGGCCCATCAGCCTAACAATGGATCATTAGCACACTGATGGCTGTTTACTATTCACAGGGGGTTGAGTGATACTAGCAATAACAGCATTGTAAGAGGGGGACAGTTGAAACCGGAGGCCTCCACCCCTGTTTAATGATGGACGATTTCTTTTCAACAGGCTAGAATACATCTCAAGATGGATAAAACACACACCCCTTGATGAACCCTGGTGTTACGTCCCGGCTCATTTTGGACGCAACATAAATGACATGACAAAAGTTTGTGTAAAAAAAAAAAAAATGTGACAATTTATTTTTAGCTGAGTTTACAAAATACTAAACAAAAACCACAGCAATAGCTGGCATTCTTTACACAACTTAAATAAAACAAGAATACTTCTGGTGCTGAACAATGACTCAAGCTACTTAAAACAAAATTGAAAATTCCAAGCCAAACAAAATTCAGCAACCCAACTAACAATGATCAAACTAAGAAGTGGTTCCCCAATGAGAATGAAATCTCCAACCAGACAAATGTGTCTTTGCTACACATGTCACAGTCTTTCAGAACCAATAAGACAAAGCAAGCCACAGTCTGAAAATATCTGTCTGCACCACCAAAAGTTGGCATACTGCACACTAAGCACAGCAGCCTTGATTGAAGGACAGGGCTGGCTTTTATGATCTTCCTCCTTCTGGCCTCTTCATTGGCAGTCGCTGGTGGATGGGTGGTACTGTCCAAACCTCCTTTGGCCAATCATCTTTGGACAGGCAAGTCTTGAAGGTTTGGTCGAAAGTCCACCAGTAGAGGGAGGCAACGAGCCAGAAGCAACCAGGCGTTACATAAAAGAAAACTACAAAAGAAGAAAGGCAGTACAAGCCTGAGGCCGTAACACCTGGCTAGACATAGAACAGACACGTTGCAATAATATAATGATTTCGGACCTTCCATTCATTAGCTCCAACATAAAACGACAGGAATGCTTTAAAAGCATCAATATCAGCTCCTCTCCGACAGCTTGGTGGGAGTTTCTTAAAATGACAGTCTTCACTAATTCCATGCAGACGTACGCCCATCTGGAACAACCCTGACATCCTACAACAGAATAATATGATAAACTTCCCAGGTTGGAGGTGTAAAGGAATCCAATATTTGGAACATATATATGAGAAAGTAGACCATATCCCATTTAACAGATTAATAACAACACGATATGGGATTGATGAGAATAAACTTTTAGAATATCAAGAAATTAAATATATAACAAAAAATAAATTTAACCTTAATAACACTAGAATTGAAATACCAACAAGTGTATTAGAATTCCTAAATCTTAACCCTCCCAAATTACTATCTAAGGTTTACTGGACACTCATTAAAATAGATGAATCAATATCCTTCCCATTGTAAAATGGGAGACAGACTTGTCAGTCAATTTTGACCAAAACTTCTGGTCTCAGACATGTCAAAGAACTTTTAAGATGATTAAAAACCCCAATTTACAATTAATACAATACAAAATCCTTCATAGAGTACACTACACAGGTCATCGGATGTTCAGGATGGGTTTCGCATCATCTAATATTTGCTCACAGTGTACAGACAATATTCCTGACAATTACATCTACGCATTTTGGTTCTGTCCACCTGTTCAGAGGTTTTGGTGCCGGATATGTGAAGACTTATCAGTGTCTGAGATGTAATATTCCACTCTGTCAGTTTGCTTATTGCGCCACTTAGATGATGTCACCTTGGACACAAAGTCAATTCACATGATTTTTACTGCTTTATGTATAGCAAAAAAACTATACTCATGAAATGGAAAAATAAAAATACTCTTAGTATTAAACAGTATAAAGACCTTTTGTTGGATTACATCAGTCTTGAGACAGCCTGTACCTCCGCATCACACCAATCTTTCTGGGCTTCTTTGATCAGCTCCAACATATAGTGGAGGTGGGTAAACCCCTTTGATTTCAGCCTGTGGGGCATCGTTGTTGATGTGGGGGGTATCGGGGCTGAGGGCATGGGGGGGTCGTGGGCCCGGGGCAATGGCGCTCAACTGGGGAGGTGCCTTTGGTGGTTCTGGGCATTGACCTCTGCTGGCTGCATGCAGGCTTCTGGGCGGTCTGTACCGGCGGGCGCAGGTTACTGGCCTAGTGGCCTGGCTGCTCCTGGGTGGGTTTGGGGTGGGCGTGTGTTCGGGGTTCTGGGGGAGTGCTGCTCCCGAGCTGGGGTCCCGGCTTGACCTGGCCTGGGGGCCCTTGGTGCGCTGGTGGGCTTTGGGGCCTCTGCCGTGTGTGTGTGTGTGTGTGTGTGTGGGGGGGGGTGATACTGTTGGTGGGGGGAGGATGGACCATGGGAGGGGACGGGTGGATTCGCCTGGGTGTCTTCTTGCCTGGCTGTGGCCGCGATCTGGTGCTTGGCTGGGGGTCTGGGCTGTGGTGGGCTGTGGGTGGGAGGTGTATTGGGGGCTCTCGCTCAGGTGGCTCTGCACTGTTGGCCCGGGTGTGTCTTGGCATGTTAAGCGTGTGCCCTCCCTTGTGTGGGGTAGTCTCATTGTGGGTGTTGCTGTGGTGGACTGGTCGGTTCTTTTGTGGGGATGCGCTCTCCGTCGTCATGGTGCACTATCTGCGGCTGTTCAGGCACTCCTGGCTGACGCTGTTGGAATTTGGTGGCTTCTTTGGTCGGGGGGGCTGGGTGTTGAGCTGGGGATTGGGTTGGGGGGTCTGGACGGTCTCTGGGGTGGGGGGGGGTGGGGGGGTCGCTGGCTGGCCCTGGTTCTGGTTGGTCCTCGGGGCTATGTGCCAGTCCATGGCCTGGGCCCCTGGTGGTGCGGCTGCTAGTGGTTGAACGACTACATAATTTTTAAACTCGACATTAACATAATAAAACTCAAGTAGAACTCGAGTAGTTGATGATGTCATAGGATCTCAAGATAAAAAGAATAAATAAATAAATAAAACTACAAAAAACAGTCATTTATTATTTACAAAAAAAGACCAACAAAACAGTGGGAGAGTATATTATGCTCCTACCATTTATCATACTGCAAATAAGTCACAGGAAAACCAAAAGTATTAGTTATTATTATTAAGCTGCAAAAGAGAAATAAATAACGTGCAGCACGTCAAAAACTAAACTTAAAAACAGTGGGGCAGACGACCACCCCACACCACCGCCAGCTGTGGTGCGCATTAGGTTTAGTTTTAGACATTAATATGTTTATAGGTTTTTTTAATAGGTTTAGAGATTAATATTTTTTGCTTTTAGTTTGTAAAACGAGATCGGAGGAAGCTGGTTCTGGTTCGGTCATTGGACCCGGTGTTACACCATATTCTGTGACCTGCAACAGTGCATGCAACACCGCCCCCTACGGTCACAATATACGGTGGTCACAGAATATGGTATAACACCGGTTCGCAACAAGCTCCAAACAGTCAGGAAGTTGATTCATTTTCTGTTTCCTTATGGTAGTTGAACCGGAAGATTCATCTTTAGTGAAATATTTCCATATTGATGCATTTCTACCCGTTTGCCAAGACTGGGCCTGCTCCGCTCAATCAATCTGCTGGGAGGAATCCATTTAATCGCTTCTACTAGTAGCCCGGTGTGGATCACGTGACATCGTGACGTCACTGCGAATACTCGACGTGAAATTTTAACACTTGATAGATGTCCTAGGAATCGACCTGTCGATTACTCGAGTAGTCTGTTAAAGCTCTAGCGGCTTCCTCCTGCTCCTGAATGGATGTACTGGAGCTTCCCTCCCCTGTTAGATCTCGGAGAATGGGGGTGCCTATTGGGGTCAGTGGGAGAGCTGACCCCCTGGGAGGGCATTGCCACCTTCCCATCCCGACATCTTCCTCCGCCAACTCCATCACACCACCACTCAAGCAGGGCCTTTGGGTTCAGGTGCACTACTGAGCTGCGGGGAGGATCCTCCATCTCCATGGTTCGTGGAGAATTGGGCCCCAATTTTATTAAAAAACCTACACACTCGCATATAACATTCTCACGAAACATGCATATATAGGGTCTGGAGTGGGCACACGGTGGCATATAGGGGGTGGGATGTGTAATCATTCTCACCTCCGGGACCTGTGCCCACTCTCATATGTAACATTTAGACATTTAGGGTTGTGGGCAAGGGTTGGGGAGGAGAATGGACACTGCCTGCTGTCTGGGGAGGGGGTGGGTCTGTGCCGGTCGCCACCTCATCCCCCCCATTTTAAACACACTATATAACAACATGCATCAACACCTTATTTGAGTGGGAGGAGGGAGGAGTTGGGTCTTCCTGTTTTATATATATATATATATACACAATAAATTTCCTTAAACCCTCGTTCTCCATTTGACATTTGGGGTTGGGAGCAGGGGGGTGGGTAGGCTGCCTGGTTGGGGTCTGGGTTGTGGGTGGGTGTTGGGCCTTGGGGGGCGATTGGGGGTGGGACCGGTGCTCTAGTTCTTCCTGGGTCGTTTGGATCTTTTGATCAGGGTTCCTGGTTGCAATGGCCGGCCCTTTGGCTGGGGTGGCTGCTGGGTTCCGGCGGGTGGTCGGCTGTGGTTGTGTGTGTGGTCGTTGGTGGTGTATGGCGGCAGTCGGGGGCGTGGCTTCATTTTGACAGGGTGCTGGCTGGTCGGCTTGATGTGACATTTGCAGTGGGGGGTGCTGTATGTGTGGGGGGGTGCATGGGTGGCATGCCGGGGCCTCTCCGGGCCTGTGGTGTGGGGCTGTTGGGGTGCCTGATCATTGGTGCGTTGGGCCGGCCTTCCTCAGCTGCTGTTCCCTGCTGCTCTGGCCCCCGGCCTGGGGTTGGCTTGCGGTCGCTGTCGGGTCACGTGCATGGACGGCCCGACAGAGTAAAGTCAAGTCAACTTTATTTATAGAGCACATTTGAAACAGAACCTGTTATCAAAGTGCTTAACAAAAACAACAACAACAATGACGACAACAACAATGAATGAGAGTAAAAGAGAAAAAAATACAATACACTAATAATAATAACTGAAGAATTAATAAAAAGCATTTAAAACATAAAGTCGCAGATTAAAAAAAAACACAATCAATTTACAGTGTGTGAAATGCCTGCAAGAACAGATGAGTTTTTAGCAGGGATTTGAACTGAGGAAGGGAGGTGGCCTGCCTGATGTTGGGGGAGCAGGTTGTTCCAGAGTTTGGGGCCCATGACTGAAAAAGCCCCATCTCCTCTGAGCTTCATTCTTGTTTTTGGAATAGCCAAAAGCAGCTGATCGGATGATCTCAGGGCCCGAGAGGGAACGTAAGGTTCCAGAAGCTCAGAGAGGTAAAGGGGTGTGTGGCCATTTAAGCATTTGAAGGTCAACAGAAGGATTTTAAAGACTATCCTAGTACGAACAGGAAGCCAGTGAAGGGAGGACAGAATTGGTGTAATATGTTCAGACCTATGAGTTCCGGTTAAAAGCCGAGCAGCATCATTCTGGACGAGCTGAAGACGATAAATAGAGGCCTGGCTGACCCCAGCATAGAGTGCATTGCAATAGTCCAATCGGGTCGTGACAAAGGCATGGACTAGTTTCTCAAGGTCGGGTCTGGACAACACTGGCTTGAGCTTAGCTACCTGTTTTAGTTGGAAGAAGCTTTTCTGCAGAACAGAGTTAATTTGTTTGTCAAACTTGAAGTCAGAGTCTAAAACCATCCCGAAGTTTTTACCAGACTGCTTAAGATATGGCTGAAGAGAGTCCAGGTTGACAGGATCAGTGGCGGCAGTTGAGCTAGGGCTAAAGACAATGACTTCAGTCTTTTCATTGTTAAAACTTAAGAAATTTGAAGCCATCCAGGCCTTAATGTCGTCCAGACATTTTAACAGCGGGTGAATGGATCAAACACTTGCTGGTTTCACAGGCAGGTAGATCTGGCAGTCATCAGCATAGCAATGGAATGAAAGACCATGTTTCCTTAGGATGAACCCCAATGGGAGCAAATAAAGTGAGAACAGAAGGTGTCCAAGAATCGAACCCTGTGGGACCCCGCAAGAAAGAGGTAATGAGACGGATACATTATTATCAACCTTGACACAAAAACTCCTGCCACTCAGGTATGAGCGGAACCATTCTAATGCAGCACCTGTGATCCCAACCCACTGTTCCAGCCGTGATATAAGGGTACTGTGGTCAACAGTATCAAAAGCAGCAGTAAGGTCCAGGAGCACAAGTACCACAAATTGACCAGAGTCGTTTGATAACATAATGTTGTTACAAACCCTCACTAATGCTGTTTCAGTGCTGTGGAGTTGTTTAAATCCAGATTGAAAAATATCGAAGATTCTGTTCTCATTCAAAAACTTGTTTAATTGAATGAAAACTATTTTCTCCAGGATTTTGGACAGGAAGGGAAGTTTTGAGATTGGTCTGAAATTTGAGCAAGTCGAAGGGTCAAGTCCAGGTTTCTTAATTAACGGATGAACTACTGCATGTTTGAAAACATCGGGAACCACACTTGTCACAATACTATTTATAATAGTAAGAACAGAGGGTCCAATCGTGGGTAGAACTTGTTTGAAAAACGACGCATTAATGGGGTCAGCGGGGGAACCGGAGGGTTTCATCTGACCAACGACTTTGTTTAGAAATGGGTTCAAACTGATTGAAGACAGCTGAGCAAGGGACAAAGACAGAGGGGTCAGTTGTGGACTGGGGGATGGATGACCTAATCATCTTTACCTTATCAGCAAAGTATCTGGTAAAGTTGTAGCAGATGTCAACAGAGGCCTCCATGCTAGCAGACCGAGGCACGTTTAAAATGGAATGTACAGTATTAAAAAGAACACGGGAATTATAACTGTTTGAAGCAATGATTTGGGAGAAGTATTTGTTCTTTTCAGAGTTAACGATGCTCTGATAGTCTTTCAGACACGTTTTTAACATAATAAAAGAAACCTGTAATTTGTCCTTTTTCCACTTGCGTTCAGCTCTCCTGCATAGACGTTTGGCTGCTCGAGTGGTCGCGTTCAGCCAGGGGTGTGGTTCCTGCTTTGGTCGCCTGATTTTTAGCAGGGCCATGAGGTCTAAGATCTTAGAGCAGGTCGCATCATCCCTACTGAGCAGCTCCTGCGTACTAATACAGGCAGAGGTTTCAGGGACTGAAGCAGCATCAGTAATGAATGCAGAGGAAAAAAGAGCAGCGGTTGAAGAGTTAAATATCCGACAACTCTTGGCTGGAGCGGGGGATTTAGACTCATGAATAACAGAGTTTTCGAATGAAATGGGTTTGTGATCTGAAACAATAGCATCCCCAATTTCCAGATTAACCACAGATAAACCGTGAGACAGAACTAAATCAAGTGTATGGCCCTGTTGATGAGTTGGACCAACAACATTTTGCACAAGGTTGAAAGATTGTATCAGATTTAGAAACTCCTGCACCAAAGGCTTGTCAGGACAGCAAACGTGCACATTAAAGTCTCCCAGAATCAAGACCCTGTCGTAGTTGAGCAGTATTCCAGTCAGAAAGTCAGAAAATTTGCTTATGAAGTTTTTGTTGTACGAGGGTGGTCTGTAGATCAGGCTGCACAGTGTTGGGTTGGAGCGGCCCAGCTCAAAATACAGAAGTTCAAAATTCTGAAAAGCTACAGCCTGTAGCTGTCTGCAGTTCCAGAGATTTTTAAAAACTGTTAATAATCCACCACCCCTACCAGAAGTCCTTGGAGCATTAAAAAAGGCACAATCCACTGGCAAAAGTTCAGAAAAAACACTTAACTCACCAGGGACGAGCCAGGTCTCTGTAACAAACATGAAGTCCAGTCCATTGGAGCAGAAAAAGTTGTTTAAGATGAAGGTTTTATTTGCCAGCGACCTCACATTCAGCAGAGCAATCTTTGTAGGACCTGAACAGTTCTTTTGCTTGTGTTTTCACACTCTCTGCTGCCCTACACAGAGGGAGTATCAGAGAAACTGAGACGTTTATTTTCTAAACACAACGTCCCAGTGGCTTTTAAACCCCAAAATACATTAAAGACTGGTTCATCCCAAAGATCCAGTCCCCCGGCACAAACAGAGTAATATTGTGTATGTTGTTCAGTGTCAGGAGGGTGATCAGTCTTACATCGGGGAAACTAAACAGCCACTGGCCAAAAGGATGGCCCATACCACTTTATTTATAAAGCACTTAAAACAGCAACAAGGCCAACCAAAGTGCTGTACAGACAAAACAACAGGTAACACGCAAAGCAAAATACAAAATGAGGTAAATCAGAATATAGACAAAAAACGATGCAGATAATGACAAACCAGTGTGGAGCATACAGGATCAAACACAGATCATCTGGTGTTGAAAGCTATGGCCCAGCACTGAAGATGAACATCATCAGGCCAGGATTCTGCGGTCTACACTCATCTCCAGGTCAGAGGTCACTCTTTCAGGGATGAAGATGTTCACATCCTGGACAGAGAGGAACGATGGTTTTAGAGAGGAGTAAAGGAGGCCATCTTTGTGAAAAGAAATCGTCCATCATTAAACAGGGGCGGAGGCCTCCGGGTTCAACTGTCCCCCTCTTACAATGCTGTGATTACTAGTATCACTCAACCCCCTGTGAATAGTAAACAGCCATCAGTGTGCTAATGATCCATTGTTAGGTTTATGGTCCTTCTTGACCATGTGAGCAGCTGGTTTTGGTTGTCAGCAGCAAACTGGTTGATCCACTCTGAGAAGGTGCTATTTAAGAGACTGAGCTGAATACAGCACCTCAGACTGAGGAAGTCTCTTGGATGAGAGACGAAACGTTTCTACATTTTTTTTGCTTTGTTTTGTTTTTTGTTTTTTTGTTTTCTTGTTTTTTGAATGTCCAGAGGACCAGATTGAACTTTTTTGGATTTTTCTACCTGGATTATTGAGCATGCATCAGGATAGCTTCTCAGAGTGTCAGTGTCTCTCAGAAGCCAAGATGGTAAGAGGATCACTAATTCCAGCATTGTTGCACAGAAAGATAGCAGTTACCCAGCATAAAATAGCAAAGACTTTTAAGTTATCATCATCAACCGTGCATAACATCAAAAGTTTCAGAGAATCTGGAACAATCGCTGTGCGTAAGGGTCAAGGCTGTAAAACTCTACTGGATGCTCGTGATCTCCGGGCCCTTAAACGTCACTGCACCTCAAACAGGAATGCCACTGTCAAGGAAATCACAGAATGGGCTCAGGAATACTTCCAGAAAGCATTGTCAGTGAACACAATCCACCGTGCCATCCGCTGTTGCCAGCTGAAACTCTACAGTGCAAAGAGGAAGCCATTTCTAAGCAAGCTCCACAAGCTCAGACGTTTGCACTGGGACAGGGGTCATTTAAAATGGAGTGTGGAAAATGGAAGACTGTTCTGTGGTCAGATGAGTCACGATTTGATGTGCTTTATGGAACACTGGGACGCCATGTCATCCGGACCAGAGAGGACAAGGATAGCCCAAGTTGTTATCAACGCTCCGTTCAGAAGCCTGCCTCACTGATGGTATGGGGTTGCATGAGTGCTTGTGGCATGGGCAGCTTGCACGTCTGGAAAGCAGTGGTGGAGAAAGTATTCAAACACTGTACTTAAGTAAAAGTACAAATAAACAGACAAAAAATTACTCTAGTAAAAGTAGAAGTACCACATTAACATTTTTACTTAAGTAAAAGTAAATAAGTACTTGCTTTTAAAATACTTAAGTATTAAAAGTAAAAGTACTTGTTGAATGTATTACCTAATGCAATGGTCTACATATCTTTAAGTCTGCCTACCATATGTATATTTTCTGTAATACATTAATAGTGTTGTTTTAATGAACAATGCTGCAGATAATACATGTTTTTATTGTGTTTACTCTGTGACACATTTCACACTTGGACTTGTGATTCTGTGCATCAGAATTTCAGGGATGACCTGCAGAGTTAAATGTAATTAATCAAAATAAGAAAGAGGAATGCTTTTACCTTTGAAACTTTTTATTCAACACAAAGAAAAACCAATGTGTCATTTTAACTGCAGTAAACACATTTAAGTAAAAGTTGTCTGCCTGAACAAAAGGAGCATCAGACACAACTAACAAAGGAATAGGCTCTGATCATTTCAACTGATATTTCAACTCCAGTTTGTCATCAACTCTAGTTTAAATACTGTGTATTCAACCTTGTAATGGGTCAATATTGAACGATATTTTAACTTCCTGACACCATTTTTAAAACTTGGACCTGAGTGTCGAGACATTTGGAGAAATATCCTGTCTCCTAACATCATGAACTGACACATTTTAATATTGCAGCAAGAATTTCTTGTTCAAGTTCAGAAGAAGTTGTTTTCAAATATTTTTTAGTCCAATCTGGCTCTTCTGGGAGAGAGAAGCTGTCCTGTTGTACTGAGCAGTCGTTCAATAAGGCCATGGGTGGAGCGTATCTTCTGGCTGACTCTCTTGCGGTGGAATACATTCTGGGTGTGTTAGTGGTGCTGCGGGTGCACCCAGCTCAGTGACATACAGTATATACTAGAATATATGTCACTGGTCCAGCTCTTCTTGAAGGCGGACCTAACGTTACCTGCCCACTTTGCAGTGATTCAGTGGACCAGCTCCCTCTCACCATTGGTTACTTTCAAAGTAACAAACAAATCAAAAAGCCTCAACATGAATGTAACTTGTAATGCAACGCGTTATAGAAATGTAGTGTAGTAGAAAGTACAGATACTTGATGTAAAATGTAGTGGAGTAAAGGTATAAAGTACCCACATTTAACTCTACTTAAGTAAAGTACAGATACATGAAAAATGTACTCAATTACAGTAACAAAGTATTTGTACGTAGTTACATCCCACCACTGCTGGAAAGGCACCATTAATGCAGAGAACTATGTTCAGGTTCTAGAACAACATATGCTCCCATCTAGACGTCATCTCTTTCAGGGAAGACCCTGCATTTTTCAACACAATAATGCCAGACCACATTCTGCAGCAATCACAACATCATGGCTACGTAGGAGAAGGATCCGGGTACTGAAATGGCCAGCCTGCAGTCCAGATCTTTCACCTATAGAGAATATTTGGCGCATCATAAAGAGGAAGGTGCCACAAAGAAGGCCCAAGACGATTGAACAGTTAGAGGCCTGTATTAGACATGAATGGGAGAGCATTCCTATTTCTAAACTGGAGAAACTGGTCTCCTCTGTCCCCAGACGTCTGTTGAGTGTTGTAAGAAGAAGGGGGGATGCCACACAGTGGGAAAAATGGACTTGTCCCAACTTTTTTGGGATTTGTTGACGCCATGAAATTTGGATACAACAGATTTTTCCCTTAAAATTTTAACATTTTTTAATTGTTTTTATTATTGCTTTTAACACTGTTAAAAAAAATCAAGACAATAAAATGAACTGTAACACAGCATACTTTCAGTCCAAAAATCAATATTTAAAAAAATATATTGTTCCTACTTCTGCTAGCAACATTTTAAAATGCTTTAAAATGCCTCTTTCATTATTTAAAGTTTTTCTACAAAGTAAATGTCTCTCATTCAGTTCAACCTTTATTTGTTCAGGTCTCACTGACACTCAAGGACTCATTTACAAGAGAGACCTGATTTAACAAAGAACAGATGAGGTACAGACAACAATAGACAGTCATATAAAATGAAAAGTAAATGGAAGAAATAGTTTTTTTTTTAGAAGCTACATTATAAAGCGATATAAAATACTAAAAACAGGAACGTGTCTGCGTTGGTTTGTGCCATGAACTTAGCAGTCAAAAAAACACTTAGCAATGATGAAAGTAAAAGCTGCAGCTCAGTTACAGTATCACTCACACTCAGCTAATTGTTATTCAAACCACTGAACATGGTCAGAAGGAAAAACTGTTACCCAGAACTTGGTGTGTACCATGATAAAGAAAATAAAAATGCATTAAAACTTGATTAAAAAGAATAAGATAACATACTTTAGTAATAAAGTTAAGAAGGACTGTAGAAGGCTTTGGTGGAATCAGGTTCCTATCATAGTAATGATGGAATGGACCCACCAGTTTGAAACGGTGAATGTTTCAGATGTTGGATTGTGCAGACATGGTCTGTATTTTACAGGGGGGAGGTCATCTCCAAGGCCGGAACAGAGGAAACCATCATCTATGCTGACATCGGTGAGTGAATAACACTTGTTTATTTTTTGTGTCGATTTGGTGCAGACTGTGAGAAAGAAGACTGTTTCTCATTAATGTCTGACTGTGGGCAACAAATTGTGAATGAGTTTTCCAAATGTTTTAAAAACGTTAGAAATTTTAAATTTCCTCATGCGAGTCACAAGTTCAGAACTTTTAAATTTCTGAATATAAAACAAGATTTTGCTCACTTTTTTTTTTTTTTTTACAATTTCTATTTCTGAAATTACTGGTTAAAATGTCCCTTGCACCCCTACCCTCTTTATATGAAGGCAGAAGGGGCAGCAAATTCCTCTTTTTTTTTTCATCTAAGACACAAATAAGACTGTACAAGCTCTAAAGTTATTGCCATTTGTTGACGCGTGTTGCCAACAGAGCTGAGCTTTGAGAAACAGACACTTTATGCCCTGGCAGGTATTTAAATAAAAATAAGAGGGTTATCCTCTAAATACAATGTATATAAATGTTGACAAATTGCACCAGTATGGAGAGAGCATATACCACAATGGAGGAGCAGAGCTCTCTATGGTGGATTAGACGGGTGATGTGCAGGTTGTTAGTGAGGCTGAGCTTCAGTGTACATGGTTCACACTTGGTGTGAAGGATTGGAGGAAGTTGTGAGTTCCACTGCTGCAGTTCTTGCTGCAGCTATAGTCAAGAAGACGGAGCCTCAGACTGGTTTAACAACAAGTTTTGCGTTATTTTATACTTGGTAAAAGTATTCCCATAATCCTAATCCTCAGTTGCAGAAATAATAATAATTTTAAAATATCAGAACAAAAAATATTTTGGAAGAACACAATAAGGTTTGCCCCCTTGAGCTAGACTTTATTCTGAATATTTTGACTTTAATCTCAGCATTTACTTTGTCTCAAAACTACAAAGCAACAATAAAACCTGTAAATTGTTTTTAAGAGATTCTAAAACATAATTGAAAAAAAAAACAAACAGTAATGCAGAACAAAATTTAATTAAATTAGCTCTGCAGAAAGATTCATGCCAGACTTCAACAAAGCAAATGAAACGGCTGACTGAATAGTCTGTAGCTGATGCAGGACAGGAGCGCTGACATTTAGCTGTTTTTATGTTCCCTTTATTTTGACACAAACCCTCTGTTGGTGTGTCGCCTCACTCCAGACTTACAGTATTTGGCTGACATCCGGCAGCAGATCCCGATCACGTGTCAGCGTCGGGACGACCTGTACGCGGTGACGTCCCTGCAGGACAGATCGGGCTGAACGCTTCAACTCTGCTCCTCTCTCTCCACTGGCTCAGCTAAATCTGGATGGAATCTTCCTGTTAATTTTCATCCAGGAGACTGGATTAAAGCAGAAATGTTAAAGCAGTGGAGTTTTAGGATGAAGAAGACACAGTGGTTGAATGTGTCTCACCGCTCTGTAATTTCTGCTTCAAAGGTTTTTCTGCAGTTTATGATTTGAATATATACATTTAAATAAATGTTCAGGTGCTAAATAATTTTGAAGAATCTTTAAGGCTTCACAGTTCAAGATGAAGAAGTGTCTGCCAGACTGTCCAGCTGCAGTTCAGTAGGTTTGGGGCTTCAACACTCTTGTGCTTTCTAAAAATCTACATTTATTAACCAAGTTGTCCACAAACTGAGCCCAAAGTCCTGCAGAGACCAGATGAACCACAGCAGCAGACTTTTTACAAACAAGTCAGGAAATGTACTCTGAAAAGTCACTGATCAGCTGATGAAGTAAAATGACTGTTTTTGAATTTAAAAAATGGATTGTCAAATTTATTATATCTGTTAACAGCTTTGAATTAAAAAACATATTTGAAACATTTCTTGTTGTGAAATTTTATTTGACTCTAAAAGAAAAACTGACAATTTCAGCCACTGTCACAAAATTATCAGTGGACTCATTCATTTTGTGTATGAATTCCCACACAGCACACCAAATGATTTCAAAAGCATTCATTTCAATTCACTTTATTTCTAAAGCTCCAAGTCTCAACAGAAGTCGTCTCAGGGACTGAACAGAAACATTAATCTATAAAATAATAATGGAACATTATTTATCTGAGGAGCAGCTTTGAGTTTAACTCCATCACTGAACTCTCATCTTGAACAAGCATGAAGGCGACAGTGGAAAGAAAAACTCCCTCATGAGGAAGAAACCTTTAGCAGAACCAGGACCAGGACAAGAGGACCATCTGCTTCGACCGGCTGGGTTTGGTAGGAATAGATACACAATGGCAGGCCAAGATCAACATGTTAAGATAGAAATAGTATCAAATGAAAACTATTCAATTTTAACAATTCATTTAAGGAAATGAGGTCAGTTTGTCCTCTAGTAGTCTAAGTCTATAGCAGCATAACAAGCCGACCCTAACTATAGGATTTATCAAAAAGGAAAGTTTTAAACTGGACAATGGGTCAGTCTCATGGACAGAAACTGGAAGTTGGTTCCACAAGAGAGGAGCCTGAGAACTGGAAGATCTTCCTCCCATTCTGTTTTTGTAAACTCTAGGAACCACAAGTAAACCTGCAGTCTGAGAGTGAAGTGCTCTGTTAAGAAAATGTGGAACAATAAGATCTGATATATAAGATGGAGCTAGGTTGTTGAGAGCTTTGTAGGTTAGAAGTAAGATTTTGAATTCTATTCTGGATTTGTCGGAGCCAATGGAGAGAAACTAAAACTGGAGAAATGTGATTTTTTTTTTTGGGTCTGTTCAACTGGGGCTGATGTAATTTTTATCTTTGAAACTTGCTTATCGAAATCGAAGAGTTTGTGTTCCAGTGGATGGTGAGAGTCAAACAGAAGATACTGGTCTGTGTGGGTTGGTTTCCTGTAGACTTCAATGTTGAGGTTGTCCTCTCATTCCATGTGAACCAAACAGTCCAAAAAAGGCGGCTTGTTGTTGTTTGCATCCTCTCTGGTGAACTTGATGTTGTTGTCAACCGGATTTCCTAACAAATTACATTTGAATGAACTTGTTTTTGCTGGAACTTGCGGTTTGAACGTCATCATGTTGGCTGCGCTATGAACGAGCTCCTGAGGAAACCTAAGAAATAGATAACCTAACCCCATTAACACGACGCAAACTTATCTGTAGACGTGAAAAAGGAAGGGGGTGAGTGAAATACACCAAAACCGATGCTTCGAAGAGGCAAAAGAAAAAGGCGAAGTTTAAAGTTGGGAAAATACCTCTATCATTTTGGCTAATGCTAATCACCATTCAGTACGAATCTGCACCGTGAAGAACTATTGTTGCCCTTTGTGACTTGAGTTAAGCAACCTACTGTAGAAATATGTTGAATTGGACACATTTCTACAAGAAATAAGAGGCTTTTGCCAGGAAAATAAGGTGCAATTAGGGGAAATTAAGAAAGAAATCCTAAAGGTGAGTGCCAGACTGGATGAAGCTGAGGGGCAGATTGAGAAAGCGGAGGAGAGAATTGACGCCATGACTGAAATAACAAAGCTACAGATACAGTTGGAGGATAAATTAATGGACCTAGAGAGCCATACAAGAAGAGAGAATATACGCATCTATGGCATAACCGAAACAGCAGAATGAGACTCCAACAGTGAGTGATTTTGTTGAGAAGTTGCTCAGTGACGGCTTGGAGCTGTCCCAAGATGAGCTCGATTTACATATTGAATGGACACATCGCTCTCTAAGCCCGAAACCACCAAGCGACACTCCACCGTGATCTATTATTGTGAAGTTCCTCAGTCTTAAAACAAAAGAACCCCTGCTCCACAAGTCATGGCAGAAAAGAGGATTTACCTGGAACAGCAAACAAGTGAATTTATATCATGACTAGACTACCCCCTTCTGATCGTAAAAAAAGAAAAGAATATGCAGATGTGCACAAGATTCTGAAAGAGCTGCAGATCCCTTTTCAGACCCTCTTGTCTATCTCGGTTGAGGGTGAAGTATGAAGATGAAATGAAGATCTACAACACAGTAATGGAAGCCACTGAAGACATGTCCAGAAGAGCCTAAACTGTGAAGGTCGTTAAATCACCAGAAACAGCCCTGGAACAACTGAAGCAGCTGACCTGGAGCATGGTGGGGAGAAGAGCGGTGCGGCGAAAGAGAGATGAGACCCAGCAGCCGGTTACAGAGAAAAACTCGGAGCCTTCAAGAAGACATCATCTACACGCTCAGGAAAATGAGGTTTACCCACTCTGATACTACTAATTAAGACTTGCATTTGGTTTATGGTGCACAATATGTAAATAAATAAGGTTTCTGATGAGTACTTTCTACGGTGAGTCCTTAGCCATTAAGGGCCCACTTCATTAACTAATGAGGCTGCCTTTGGAGGCGAAGCAGTGTCCATTTCTGAGACCCCTGCCTTGGAAGTTAGTTCAGTTTGAGTTTTGTTTGTTTTTGATGTTGACTTTTTCATATTTTATATGTTCATTGTTTATAAGGGTGAGCGGGTGTTGTGTATGACATACTTGGTAAAATAAAAGAATATTCAAGCAGATAACTGGAAGTACCACATGGCAACTTTATTATTTCCTCATTGGACTTCCTCTTCAGAACACCCCACAGATCCGGTCCCCATCTCTTGTACAGAGCAAGAGCACCCCCTTGTGTATATTTCTTATTCTTCATCTTCAACTTAGATACAAATAATCACCACACAGGAGAACAAATCATAACATAGTTTCAAAACTCTTTAAACTACATGTTCATAAATTTCTGTGTCTGGAACAACACAGCTCCTCCCCTGCAAAATCAATACTTCTCCATCGCTTAAACATTTTAGTTATGTTTTTTTTTTATCAACAGAAATCAAGGAAAAAAAATTTTTAACATCTATATGCAATTTTAAGTTCAGTCTATCAGGAGGCCGCTGGTTCCTCACTGGGCGAGTGTTCCCTTCGACTGTAGATGACGGCAACTCTATTGGTTGTTTCCCAACAGTGTTTTCTTCCATCTGTTGATCTACATCTTTGGTTTTATCAAGATCATCACAATCCCAAAAGGTTCCAACACAAGTCTATTTTAGTCAAATGAGCTGGATTTCCATGTACTCCCAACATCTGGTTCACGTTTTTTTTTACACACTTCGCATTCACTTCAACATTGTAAGTTACAGGGCCCAGAATTTCTTGTACAACTCCATTCAATCACTTCTCCCCTGTAATTTTTTTACCAATACAGGTTGACCTACTGTAAAAACTGTAACACGTAGAAAAGTTGGTTCTGTTTTGTTTTGCATTCTCTGAGAGAACTGAGGTCTGATCAATGACAGTCTTGTTCGAACTTGTCTTTTTAGAAACAACTCAGCAGTTTTCCCCATCATTGTATGAGGCGTGTTTCGGTACCCTAAAAGGAAATTTGACACACAGTGATCAAGTGTCATGCCCCCCATGGCTCGATTCTTTGCTAGCGACTTCTTAAGATTTTGGACTAATCGTTCTGCTAATCTATTGCTGGCAGAATGGTAAGCAGGTGATTTAATGTGCTGCACTCCATTTTTCTTTAGAAATGACTCACACTTGTGAAACAAACTGAGGCCCATTATCTGAGGATTTAGCTGAGGTAGTAGTATGCATAGGAATCACCTCTGGCCATCGAGCATAGGTATCCATCACTACCAGAAACATCTGTTTGTGGTCCTCTGCTAAATCCAGATGGATCTTCTCAACAGGGACTGGCAGCCCATTTCCATTTATGTACTGGTGTAGTACAAGGCATACTACGCTGCTTTTGACAAATGGTACATTCACTGACTTCCTGTTCAATGCACTCATCTGCTGGCCACCAAAAAAAACTTCTGACAAGTGATTTCATCTTTACTATTCCCCAGTGGTGTTCATGCAGTTCAGAGATCAGCTGATCCCTTAATTTTTTAGGAACCACTACTCGTAGCCCCCACAGCAGACAATCATCTTCAACAGTAAGCTCAAACCATCTTTGAAAATAAGGCTTCAGCGACTCATCATGTACATGTTTAGGCCAGCCAGTCAACACCATCTGTTTCACCACTTTCAACACATGATCTTTGCCTGTTTCTTTGGCGATCTCCCTTGCTGCGACAGGTAACGCTTCAAGGTAAGATACTTTATAAATGGGGTTTGACACCACCTCCACACTCAATGGGTAACCTTAATAAAGCATCTGAATCACTATGCTGCTCAGATCTTTTGTACTGAATCTCGTACTTGTATGCAGCCAGGATTAGAGCCCACCTTTGCAATCTAGCAGCAGCTAGTGTAGGCACACCTGTTTTTGGTCCCAAAACTTTTATCAATGGTTTGTGGTCTGTCACCAAAATTAACTTCTTTCCATAAAGGTAGTCATGGAACTTCATAACGCCAAATACTAAACCAAGTGCTTCTTTTTCTATCTGTGCATAGTTCTGTTCTGTCTTGGTTAACATTCTTGATGCAAATGCAATTGGTCTTTCACTTCCATCTTTCATTAGGTGACTGATTACAGCATGTAAGGGATTTTTTCCCTCGTAACACCTTTAAAGAATTCACACACAAGACAGAGTGTAAGAATTTTGAATGAGCCCTCTGCAGAGGTGGGAGTTCGTGACCTGACCAAACGTCAAGGTAGAAGTCTGCCATTCGACTGGAGAGCTCGTGCTTTATTTTGAGACGGGAGGAGTGAGCAACGGGCAATATCAACAGATACAGATTTTCTCCGACGCAGCGGAGCCAGAAAAAATTACTAAACAGACGGCTTGATTACAGAAACGGGACAGCCGGAGTAGCGAGGTCAGATCTGAATAACATCATGGTTGTTTAAAAACCCACGGTCTTGGTCTCACTGCATATGCACATGAAGCTGAGAACAAGACTCTGGCTGTTCTTTAGTTCACACGACTGGAGTTTAATTAAATAGTGAGAAGTCTAAAAACAGTTTTAAATGATAACATTTTAATTTTATCCAACATTCCCTACTGTTTATTATTTAAAACTAAGTTTTACCATATGCAAACTATAAATTTATGTGGGCATCACATTTAACTGAAGATTCTGTGTGAATGATGCGGAAAAACCCCCCAGGGCTGATGGTAAGAGCGTAGGAGGAAAACGCGTCATCACTCCAGACCCCCTCTGGCGATGACCCTGAACTTCAGGAGTTTACTCAGTATCTTCAATTTGTGGGCCCCGGAACAAGTAAATTAAAGGCAGAAAAACAAAAATCACACAAAGACCAAGCAAAACTAGAATTATGTGGGCTCTTTATGAACGAGCAGTATTTTTTTTTATGAACTGCAAAGATAACTGAATCATCACTTTAAACCAATCTAAAATAATAAAGATAGAACAGGTCTTTAGGTCTGAGTGTAAAGCATTGTGACTATTTTAACTATTAGTTCTGGTAATAAAACTATTGTACTTTGTTCTCCTGAAATGACCAAATAAAAAGCAACAACATCAATTTTCCTTTCCCTCAGCGTTTCGTTGCTCTGAAAGAGTTGGGAGGCCCTCGTGAGGGGTCCTTTGTTGCTCAGCGGCGATGTAATTATAGGACCGCGGAGTTCTCTTCATGTGTGTAAGAGTCTCTGTTATCAGTATGTTTTCAACTTTTCTAGGGACGTGTGTGCACTGGGGAGGCCTAAAAATCAGCGTGTCCATCTTGTTGTTTTTCTTTGGGGGTATAAGTTCAGTTCAGGATTTTCACGAATAATGTGCTTCAGGTCACTTGTCCTGACAAAAGTGGGGGATTTCATCAACCAGATCGATCTCAACGGGTTTGGCTTCTCTGCTGGCGTGTGAGGTTCTCTCAACCACCTGATAAGGTCCAGTCCACCTCGGTCCCTTCCTCTTGTGATGACATTCAGCAGCACCAAGTGTGTGGGACCTCCCAGGTTCATCTCTCTCCTTTGGTTTTGTCACCTTTGAATGAAGCCTGACACCAAAGTGCTGAATTTTTCAAAAGATGTTTTGTAACTGTATTCCTACATTTCTTCTCTCAAATGAGAGCAGTTGCTACACCCAGAGACTGTCTTCCTTTCACTCGCCACCTGTAATACAAAATCTACAAACATCTCCTGCATTGTTGTCTAGGGCGTCTGTCTTCAGATCTTTTTAATTTTTTCTCTCTACTTTTGTAGGTCATATGATATTCCCTGTGTTTAGTCCAAATGCAGCCCTCTAAGGCATGTAACTGTATTTTCTGTCTCTTCCACTAAAGGGGTTTGTCAAAATAAAATATTTCATTATTACTTCTACATTGTAGTAGTTTTATAGACCAACATAAATCACATTTCATTTGTACTTTCATCTCCTCTTTTCATGTTTACAAACCTGAACCTAAAAAAAAAAGGATATGTTGGATTCCCCAGAGTCCTTACTCTGGATCTTCCTAGAAGAAGCAAAGTTATTTTTCACAAGAAAATATAGAAATCAAAGACATTGTGTGTTATTACCACATGCAGTGAAAATTAGTAATCAGAATCAGAAAAGTTAATGTTTTTTAGTGGTGAATATTTGGCATGAGTGATGTTAGTTTTTAGTTAAGATAATAAATTTATTTGTCTTACCTCCTCCTGTCTATAGGAAAAAATTATTAAACGCATGCGCAGAAAATATATTTTCTTTCAAAACAATATATGCATTATATTTTGCACTACTGTTATGATCAACTCGTCCTGTCTATTCTGGTAATTCTGGTATTGTCATTTCCACTTAATCACCTCATCAGTACATAACTGTGACTCTATATAGAACCGGTATGCACACCTTCACTTTACTAAGTTTCTCAGGTTTATACTTTATATTGCACTATTGTTTACTCTGGCCTTGCACATCCATTATCTACCTCTCATCATGTTATTGTCTTCAGTCAGCGTCCCTTTGTCTCCTGTTAGTCACTATTGAGCACGTTGCATCAGAGGTCCTGCTGCTGTTCACTTTTACTTTTATATTTTTTATATAACTAGTTGTGTTAGTTTATTTTTGCTAATGTTGTTGTTTGCTGCAACTTGAGTAGGAGTGTAACGCAATTTCAATTTCTATGTATGTCCTGTACATATGCAGAATTGACAATAAAATCAATCAATCAATCAATCAATCAATACAACATCAAACATCAAGTTTTCTGATGGAGCTAGAACAAATAAAAGGAAATCAGAATCAGTTATCCAGCTCTGCTGTAGCTCCTCTGGAGATCTGTTTAGGCAGAACAAATATGTGATCATAATAAAAATGTGGTTAAAACACTCTATACATGAAAACTCAATTAATTTCTTGGTAGTCCAGTCACGTCAAGTTAAATATATCTAAAAACATAGATCCACCACATTTTCATTGTTCTCCTGGGTCTAAAAAAAAGTCTAAAAATGTCTACAAAAATCTACAAAGGTTTACAGAGTCTTACAGAGGGGCGTCCCCCTAAGAGAACCGTCCTGTACACATGAAAGTGAGATTCTTTGGTTATTAAAATCTTTTATTTACACAAATGATGAAGTATCCTTTAATTTTCTCAAAAAATCAACAGTGAACCAAGAGATGTCGTGTCTCTTTTTTTTATTATTATTATTAGTGTGTACTGTTTTGTTGTAAAGATTTGTATATTGAAGTTGATAATCTCATTTTAAATTTCTAGCAAGGCAAATCTATAAAATCTTTACATCAATCACTATATTCCTCCCCCATTTTTCTGAAACAGTACACCAGTGTGTCCTGTTTCAGAAACATCAAAGTAAAGTTTTCCTGTTTTGGTTATTGGTTAATAAGATTCCTGTTTTGTATTTGTCCAAAATACTGTTTATGTGTGAACCAAATCATCTCCTGTACATGATAATGTATTTATGTATTTATTTTTCAAATTATCACTCTATAGGAAATGTGAGATCAACCACAGTTCAGATTTTCCAGCTCATATTGCAGACCAACATTTGTTACCCAAAAAAAATACAAACGTCATTTTCTCTTTCTTGTCACTGAGTCCTTATGACTCCTGGAGTTTGTAAAGACAAAGTGAACCCAATGGAAAAGACTATAATTTGTTCAGGGGTAGCATTATTCATCCATCCATCCATTATCTTTACCCGCTTATTCCATTTTGGGTCACGGGGGTCGCCGGTGCCCATGTCCAGCCATCACTGTGCGAGGGGCGGGGTACACCCTGGACGGGTCGCAAGTCCATCACAGGGACACATAGAGACAAACGAGACAAACAACCATTCTCTCACTCACACCTAGGGACAATTTAGAGTTACCAATCAGCCTAACATGCATGTTTTTGGTCTGTGGGAGGAAACCGGAGTACCCGGAGAAAACCCACACATGCACGGAGAGAACATGCAAACTCCACCCAGAAAGGCCCCTGGACCGGGGTTTGAACCAAGGACCTGCTCGCTGAGAGGCAGCAGCTCTACCAGTTGCACCACCGTACTACAGCATTATTCATATTTGATACAAAGTAACAATAATAATAATAATACATTTTATTTGTAGGTGCCTTTCTTGGCACTCAAGGTCACCTTACATTGTCAATCATAAAAACAGACACAATAGTTGTCAACAAAAGTTGTAAAATTTAAATCTCTTCTTTTTGTCTAAAAGCCATTGAACCAGGCAGGTGTTCCAGTGATCACAAAACTACATTTCAAAACCAAAGTTTTGCTGTAATGTTTGAAAAGTGTGTCTATGTGGGTGCATTTATGTCAGAGCAACATGCAGCATCCATCTTGGATCCGGAGTGAACGCACGTCATACATCACATGCAAACGTCGACACTCAAATCCAGACGTGTAGTGACATTTTGCTTCAGGTTTTCTCCAGTGTGACTTTGGAGATACTGCAAGTTCAGAGTTCAAGAGTTCATCATGATGTTAGTCCAGCTCCCCCTCCTGGACAAATTGTAGGTCCACAGACACAAGCATTTTGTTTCGGTTCAGTCCATGTTCTCCAGACTTAGATTATTCTGTTGTTGTTTTGTAGCAGAACAGGATGTGGTCTCATGAAGTCACAAGTTCTTGTCAGCCTAGTTTTTCATCGACCATACACATGCGATCCACTACTGCGTATTTCAGAACCAGTCCCAGATGTCAATCTGCAACTTGCTTGTGGGTTTCAGCAACCTATATGATCAATCGTGCATTATTTGTCATCAGAACATCCCTCCTGATTCAAGAACTCACTCAGTTCAACTTTTTCTTAATTTAAAATTAGCTTAAAAATAAATCAATCCAATTAAATCCTGTTATTATTTTTTCATTTACATATTTATAGCTCTAAATCACACAAAAAGTTGTCTCAGGGTGCTTAACGGAAACAGTCATCTGAATAACAAATCCAATTTCCCAAATAGCAAATCCAATTGTAAAGTTCTCCATCTCAAGTTACACATAGACAAATAAAGCTCAGATTGAGCTCTCTGATAGCCATTTCCATCTCTTGAAAATCTATCTGCCTCTACCTCCAGCGGTGTCATAACTGCACTCTGACCAACACAAGGATCTTAATCAGCACCTCACACAGTGAAAGCCAAAAAACCATAAACACTAAGCTCAGAATCTAAGGCAGACCTTCCTACACCACACATGTCAAACTCAAAGGTCATGAGAGCTTAAACGGTCTGAATTGTCATACAGTAAATGAAACAGGAACACAATCTACTAGTGTATTATCCATATTTAATGCCTTAAACAGTGCTAAATCTGCTAAAATTTGCATTGTTAGGTCTGCTTAAAATGAGCCGTCAACTCCTAAATGTGGCCATCTTGAATTTAATTATATTATGTTAAATTTGCACCTAATTTATATGTTAAATAAGCAGTTACTAGTTAATTTTTACACACCCATATTGAACAAATGCTCCTTTCGTGGGTTGTTCAAAAATTCTATTCAACTGCTGTTATAAATCTCTTAGTGTCTTTTAAATGTTTTTTAAATCAAATCTTTAAATCAAATCTCAAATCAAATCTTTAAATTAAATGTCAAGTCTTAGCCATCTAATATTAGCCCTTTACAACCATCTGTTTAAACCCAAATGTTAACTTTTGGCCTGCAGTGACTATGCCGGGACGTTAGTTGGCGCTGTGGTCCTGTATCTCCAGTTACGCGCATGTACATTAATGTAGATGTCTGTGGGACGCAATTAGTGTTGTTTAATAAAACCGGAAAAAGATAAAAATTAATCTGTTTCAGTTATTTTTCATTAAGTGTGGTATTGATTTCAAAGTCAGAGGTATTCTCTTGACATGAAGTGAATTTAGACAGTTTAAAGGGACAGTTCAGATATTTTATAAGTAGGGTTCGGAAGAAGATTAAACAGTAGCACTATCTTACATGATGTAGATAGCACTTATAACAATAAATGACCTTTATTTTCTGATAGAACCGAAAATCAATGTCAATTTCTATCTTTTAACAACATGCAGTATTTTAATCTAAATTTGGACAACATGATTGTTAGTGCACGTCATGCTTCTTAATACTTTAGTGCAATGTGGCATTTGCGAGCGTGTGTGTGTTTGTGTGTGTGTGTGTGTGTGTGTGTGTGGAGGGAAAAGAATATACTCAAGTATTTTGTATTGTTTTAGTCAAGTCTTATGCATATTATTTAGTTAAGTTGTGATGTCCATCTGGTTGAGACCATCCGCATGCCATTTCCTATTGAAACATCTGTTTCTCATCACACCATGGGACAGGAAGTCAGAGGGGCCTTATTGAGCGTGCGAAGCCATCAGAATAATGGTTCCCAGAAACTGCTCGCACATAAATCACTGTAATAGGGATGCGCCTGACCTGACCAACAAGGAACTGTTTGTCTTGTTCTTGGTTTTGTATTTTGTAAGCCCTTAAGGCAAAGGATCCACCATCTGGAACCTGTCAATTGCCCTATGGGGCCAGGAATGTGAGAATAGAGTTTTATGACGTGTGAAGGACTGTATAAATGTGTAAGCTTAACACTGTATTTTCAGAAGTCACTGAGGTTTTCATGCGGTACTGTTCTCCTTTGCTGCAAAAAAAATAAAACCAACTAAAAGTTCTTTCAGTCTGCTGAATTTATTGAACTCTAAGTTTGATAAATACTTCTAAAATTTGGCGTCACGAACTGGATCCTTCGCTGGTCCGTCCACTTCGCTGGAAGCCAGGACAGTGGCTGATCACTGGGAATCATTGTATTCTTCCTCCAAACTTCCTGTAGGACATTGAGTGGGAGGACATTCTGGTTCTCCATCGGAGAGGATCGGCTTCGACAGGATCCAAACCAGACTGAGAGACCAAAAAAAAAGAAAAAAAAAAGAAAAAGGTAAACCCAATTTTATATAAAAGAAGGACAAGTAGGTTTTAATGCAATTAAAACTGAGGTAAATTTGTGGAAACAAATTGAGGTAGATTTCCAATGAGAAATCGAGAAATAGTAGGAAATAAAAAAATAATAATTTCTGAGGTAAATTTGTGAAAGCAAATTGAGGAAGATTTGTATAACATGAATCAAAGTAGGTTCCTGATAAGGGGCTGAGAATAAAATAGTGACAAAGTAGGTTTTAATGATTTAAAACTGAGGTACATTTATAAATAATAAATAGAGGTAAGTCTCATTTAGGAGACTGAGAATAAAGTCATAAAAATGGGGTCAGGAAATAGTAAATCAGATGATTATATTCCTTGTGGTCCAGAAGCTGACCGGATGCGCAGACTGCATGGAGATTCGAGTCTCAGTTTTGTTTCCCAGTAGCATTCTAAATTTGATTTTCCAAGAAATGGTTCATTTGACCCAGCAGAAATTCAGAAACTAGAACAAAAATTATTGGGTCAAAAACAAAAAATGTGTAAAATGAAAAAGGTCGGCAGCACGGTGGCGCAACTGGTAGAGCTGCTGCCTCTCAGTGAGCAGGTCCTTGGTTCAAACCCCGGTCCAGGGGCCTTTCTGGGTGGAGTTTGCATGTTCTTTCCGTGCATGCGTGGGTTTTCTCCGGGTACTCCGGTTTCCTCCCACAGACCAAAAACATGCATGTTAGGCTGATTGGTAACTTTAAATTGTCCCTAGGTGTGAGTGAGAAAGTGAATGGTTGTTTGTCTCGTTTGTCTCTATGTGGCCCTGTGATGGACTTGCGACCCGTCCAGGGTGTACCTCGCCCCTCGCACAGTGATTGCTGGACATGGGCACCAGCGACCCCCGTGACCCAAAATGGAATAAGCGGGTAAAGAAAATGGATGGATGGATGGATGAAAAAGGTCCCGTAGGACATGCTCGTGACGATGCACAATCACGAACAGGCATTTAAACTATGGAAAAATCAATCTAAATCAATCGCTCAGAAAACAGCATCTAAAACATATCAAATGACTCAGAAAATTGAAAAGTCAACCAAACTGGCTCCAAAAATGAGACAATGACAAAATCTGTCCCAGAAGCTAAGTTAGGGAAAGAAAGCAGATCACTAAAGAACAAACTAACTTTGCCTCTCCCCTCTGTCTCTTTTTCCTCACATGCACCAGAGTCCTGCAGATCTCTGCCTCCCACAGCACCCCTCTACCCCTCCCTGACTGGCCTCACCGCTCCTCCACCCTACACACCACCAGTTCCAAGAAAAGACAAAAAGGACAAGAAAAAACTGTTCATGAGCTCCGGAGCATGTCCAAAACCAACTCCTGTGTGGGCGCTGGACTCAGATGATGATTTCCAAGGACATGAGATCATCGAAGAGGAACCCAAATCAACAACCTCGTCCCACAGTGAGCTCACAACAGAGACTAACAGCAAAATCATTACCAGATCGACATCAAAGCAGGATGATCTCAACAAACAGAAAGATGAACTCGAAGCTGAGGCTGCTCGCCTCCAGCAAGAAATCGACAAATTGGAACGAAGGAAAAAAAATGATGACAAAAAGAAAAGGAAGTCTCCAGCCACCGCCTGCCCATCAGACGAAGAAGAAGATGACCCTGACTGGGTCCGCACAAACCCTATGCTGGAAGTCGGTGGACCGACTGGCCCCCAGCTGGTGTACCGAGCCTGGCCCAAGGCGACCTTGATCGAGATGGCGAACCAGCACTTGCCCGACATAGCACAAGGAGGAACTGCTGTATCCACCGCTGTGACAAACATGGTGGCTGTGGTTCGACCGACCCTGGCAGAACTCAAGCTGATACTGACCTCTGTGTGTGGTATTAGTTTTATTAACACTGTAGGAAACCACCTCTTTGATGAGCCTGAGGGCCAGCGACTCGTCCACGTCAACTATAGCCATGAAGAGAACCACCTATACAGAGGAAACCTGGAAAGAGTCACAGGACGCATCAACGAAGCATTCTCTCAGACCCCAAGCTTCACAGCCATCACAGACACTGTACAAAAACCGGATGAAGGCCCACAGGATTACGCCAACAGACTACTTCCTGTTTTCAGAACACTCTGGTATCACTGTGGCCTACGATGACTGGCGTCAAGCAACTCGAGCCACACCATTTGAGACCATTTTCTGCCAATACCTGATAAGTGGACTCATACCATCCATCCGCAAAGCTGTCCAGAGCACATATATAGGGTGGAAATCTGGCGTCTGCCTGAATGAACTGCTGAAACACACCAGGCATGCTTGGGACCAACACACCACTGAGCAGACCACCACACAAAAAAGGAAACAGAAGCAAAGCGAGGAGGCCCAGCTTACGTTGCTTTATGCTACTACACATCTAACATTGAATGCAACCAGACCCCATCTACATCAAGCACCGAGACCACCACCACAGCCTGCCCAGTCAAATCAAGATCAAACTGATCCTGTTGGACCTCAACCCTGTTTTCTGTGTGGAGGCCTGGACCACTGGATAAGAAATTGCCCTCAAAAGAGAAACCAGTGGCGTGGCAGGAGTCGCCCGCCGTACCAACCCCGTTCATACGGGCTGAGGCCTCAGCAATACGGCCCAGGCCAACAACAGTCAGTCACAAGATGGACAAAACTTTTTCCCGGGCCCACACCGACGAGGTGGACGTGGCCCTGGGCACCAAGGTGGCCGAGGTCAGAGAGGAAGGCATTCTACCTGACTAGTGCCAGGAGGTCGAGACCCGGGACTCCAGACTGCAAGTAGCAACACACACACCTGTTTTTCAGTCAGACACAGGCGAGATTGTTCCAACATATTACAAATACACCCAATCAGCGTATCTGAAGCTACCTATAATCACAGTGTTGGTTGAAAACGTCCCTGTTAAATTTCTTGTAGACTCAGGAGCGACACAATCTTTGATCATGAAAAAATGTTTTCCTGACGCTCCACTCTCAGGCAAAATTGTACACTCTACAGGAGTCAAGTCAAGTCAAGTCATATTTATTTATAGAGCACAATTTAAAACAGATAGACTGTTATCAAAGTGCTTAACACTAAGGGTAACACTAAGAAATAAAAAGCAGTAAGAATATACCTTAAAAAATTTAAACAACAGCATTAAAATGAAGACATGGAACAAGATATACTAAATCA
>NC_056500.1:51805412-51809977 GCF_014905685.2 Nematolebias whitei | reverse complement strand
ATAGCTTACACACCAGGTGCATATAGTTTAAGGCCTTATGTAAAATCCCCTTCATAAGCCCACCTTAAACCACATAATTGCATGACACATTGAACCAGAACGGCACAGGCTGGACGTCGCTGGAGACAACCTTCGCTGGAGGCGACCTGCAATCCTGACGTTGGTCTCCACTCTTCATCCAGTGGCCGCATCTTCAGTTCAATCCAAGGGTACCCCTCTGTATGCTGATTAATCAACACTTCCAATCGTTGTGGATTTACCGTTGTGGATTATATGACTTTTTCCAATGGATTACAGACTCTGTTTCCAAGGGGTTAAAGCATTGCTACAATGGAATTACTAACAACATTATGGAATTATCATCAACACAATGGAATTACCAAGAACATTGTGGAATTACCTTGACTTTGTTTTCCTTGCTGGATTACTTCTGACTTTGGTCTTCCTTGCTGGATTACTTTTGACTTTGGTCTTCCTTGCTGGATTACATCAAGCTCAAGGACATTTGAAGGCGTAAGTTCACGGTTGGAATTCATCCCCATGGACAGGCGATGATTTCCAAAGGGGGGACTGTAGTGGACTAGGCCCATGTCAAAACTGACCAGATGGACAGAAACTGTTATTTCATTGATCTGCATCCAGAAATACAGTTTGACCCATCCTGAGACTTTCTTTCTTGAATTAATCAAGTAGAAATGACAATTCTCTATGATCATTACTATTTTACAAATGTTTGATAATCAAATTGTGTTAGTTCACTCAATGTTTACAGGTTGAAGAGAACTACTCATTTTTATTTACATAAACAGTAAGTAATGATTTTTATTCCTCATTCTAAGAAGAAATCAGGTTAATATGCATTTCTTGATTTTTCTGTCTTCAATGAGCAAGTTTTGTAAGTGTGTGTTAAAGTTCAAGTTTCGGTCAACTAAAAGTTTACTGAAAAAGAAATGTCATGTTTAACTTTTACAGCAGATAATAGGAGTAGAGACTCCACGAAGTCTGAAGTTCTCCAATAATCTTTCTGTCTGTCACTAAAACAATCCTTGACTTTTCATAACACCTTACATCACAAACCACACCTCTTTCTGGTCCATCGACCAATCAAAAAGCTCTCAAATGACCCGGAAGTCGACCCATTTAAATGTGGCAACTTCCCAGTCTAGCGGCTGCGCTCTAGAATGAGTTCAACATGGGAGTTTTCAGAGCTTGAAAGTTTTCCTGGAGAAGAGTTCCAGACTTTAACTCTCTGAAGAGAGTTAAAGAGTTCAGAGTTCTTGGATGCTAACGCAGGCGTCCAGAATGCTTCTATTGGAATAGAGAGTACAGGGACGATTTTGGGAATTATAACTTCTGTTTGGATAACCTCGCACGACTCTCGAAGTATTTTAGCTGTACTCAACGGAGACGCTGAAAGAGTCAAAGGAAGGATTCTATACCGACGCTGACCTATCGTCAACCAGGTAAAAGTTCTACTTCGACCAAGCGTACTGTGACCAAGCTGAGAACTGAAGGAGCGTGCAGGTTTCTGGTCAAACAGATTAATTCCCTCACACATCTCTCTGTAAGATAAATCTCCATTTTCCATCTTAAACTCTCCTTTCTCCTTAAATCATTACAGATATTTTAGAAATATCTGAAGCAAAGTTCTCAATCACCGCCGTGTGATTGATGTCTGCTGTTCTGCTGAGAAGTGAGGACAATCGCCGTATTGTGCCCACTTTCTGTGAAACTAGCCATGTTATTGTTTTCATATTTTGCCAAATTAATGTAAATGTGTGATGTTAAACTTTGATTCTGCAAATAAATGACCGCATTCATTTGATGGGTCAAAGATAAATAACGTCTCTCGTTCGCATTTCTGTTAAACTCAATGCACGCATTTACACAGTCAGAAAAATGAAGAACTCGTGAAAATGTATGAATATATCCTGCATATGTCATACTACAGCAGACACTCCAGCTTGTTCCAAGATGGCGCCCGAGCTGGTGGCTTGCCGTTCACCTCTGTCCACTCTGTTTCTTTTTTTTGCTATTTTTTATCATTTTTCTTCAATAAGATCAACTCACTACTGGTGTATGATCGCCAGCAACTGATCAATCTACAATTTTCCACCACTTATCTTGCCTCCTATGAACATTTTGATCGGGGTTCTGGGCCCCCACCTCCGCTGCTTGGGAACGTACCTGGGTATCTCCAGCGCGCGGCATTCGTGCCTGCACGAAAACATCGCTCTAGTCGCCGTGGGAGACGTGCTGGCCGCCTCATGAGGCTCAAAGCTAGCCTCGCTCGTTCCTCAGCTACAGCTGTCCACCGGACTGAGGTTTCTCCACCTGGATGCTTCGCGGAGCCCTGCCTGCTGCAGAACATCGGGTCGGAGGCGTGCAGCGCGCGCGCGCCCAGCTGCGGTGTTTCCAACCATATCCAGCAAACCGAAACCAACCCGGGTCCAACAGCTGCACCATCTGCTGCCCCATCGGATTGTACCAACGACCCTGCTGTGTCCGGCGGCTCCTGGATTCCGGCTGTTCGTCCCGGCTGCACTTTTTCCGGCCGGAGGAGGCGAGGACTCGACATAAACAAACTGAAACCGCTGATCTGCGCCCCTCCCTCAACTTCTCCCTCAGCTGCTGACCCAACAAGGTTTGCTCTCCTCTATGTGAGGTCTTTAACAAACAAAACCTTCATCATGAACGACTTTTTCTGCACAAATAATCTGGACTTCATGTTTCTGACGGAGACTTGGCTTCCTCCGAGTGGGTCAAGTGTGTTTTCTGAACTGGTGCTTGCTGATTGTAGTTTTCTTACTTGCCCGAGGTCATCTGGAAGAGGTGGAGGAGTGTTGGCTGTTTATAAGAAAATCTGGAAATGCAGACTGTTACAGACACCATCTTTTCAGACCTTTGAACTTCTGCATTTTGAACTGGGCCGCTCCAACCCCATGTTGATTGCGGTGCTTTATCGACCGCCCAAATCCTCCACAGGCTTCATCAGTGAACTGTCTGTCTTCCTCACTGCAATACTGTTAAAATACGACCGTGTGCTGATTCTAGGGGACTTCAATGTGCACGTCTGTTGCCCTGAAAAGCCTTTAGTTCAGGACTTTTAAAATCTGATCCACTCTTTAAACCTGGTGCAAAATGTTGTCGGCCCCACACACCATCAGGGTCACACTCTTGATATTGTTCTGTCTTGTGGTGTCTCTGTGTTAAATCTGGAAATTGGGGATGCTGTCATGTCTGATCACAAACCAATCTCATTTGTAATACCTCTTGCTCGTGTCTCTAAATCTCCCACTCCACCCAGGACCTGTCATATATTTAACCCTTCAACTGCTGCTCGTTTTTCCTCTGCCTTTATTACCACTGCTGCTATGTAGTGAACCTGATCTGACCTCAAATCTGATCAGATGGACAGAGACTGTTATTTCATTGATCTGCATCCAGAAATACAGTTTGAGCCATCTGGAGACTTTCTTTCTTGAATTAATCAAGTAGAAAAGACAATTTTCTATGATCATTACTATTTTACAAATGTTTGATAATCAAATTGTGTTAGTTCACTCAATGCTTACAGGTTGAAGAGAACTACTCATTTTTATTTTACATAAACAGTAAGTAATGATTTTTATTCCTCATTCAAAGAAGAAATCAGGTTAATATGCATTTCTTGATTTTTCTGTCTTCAATGAGCAAGTTTTGTAAGTATGTTAAAGGTCGAGTCTCGGTCAACTAAAATGTTTACTGAGAAGAAATGTCATGTTTAAACTTTTTCAGAAGATAATAGGAGTTTGACTCCACGAAGTCTGGTTTTTCTCCAATAATCTTTTCTGTCTGTTAAACAATCTCATTCTCTGCCCTTGACTTTTCATAACACCTTACATCACAAACCACACCTCTTTCTGGTCCATCGACCAATCAAAAAGCTCTCAAATGACCCGGAAGTCAACTCATTTAAATGTGGCAACTTCCCGGTTCTCGCAAGAGTGCTGAAGAGTGATGGAGTGAAAGAGCTAAGAGAAAAAGAACCAAAGAGTTAAAGAGATGAAAAACTCTCTGATGCAGCTCATGGAGTAAAGAGTTCAGAGTTCTTGGATGCTAACGCAGGCGTCCAGAATGCTTCTTGAATCCAGGAAGCAGTGACGATTTTGGGAATTATAACTTCTGTTTGGATAACCTCGCACGACTCTCGAAGTATTTTAGCTGCTCTCAACGGAGACGCTGAAAGAGTCAGAAAGGAACCCTACGCCGACGCTGATTTTATCATCAACCAGGTAGAAGGTTCTATTTTCGACCAAGTGTACCGTGAACAAGCTAAGAACTGAAGGAGCGTGCACGTTTCTGGTCAAACAGATTAATTCCCTCACACATCTCTCTGTAAGATAAATCTCCATTTTCCATCTTAAACTCTCCTTTCTCCTAAAATCATTACAGATAATTTAGAAATATCTGAAGCAAAGTTCTCAATCACCGCCGTGTGATTGATGTCTGTTGTTCTGCTGAGAAGTGAGGACAATCGCCGTATTGTCCACTTTCTGTGAACTTGAAATTGTTATTGTTTTCAT
>NC_056500.1:51795069-51805312 GCF_014905685.2 Nematolebias whitei | reverse complement strand
CAGAACCAGAGCGAGTGGTGATTGAAAACACTCAGTTACCCCTAAAAATGTTGTATGATCAAGTCCAAACTCCACTCGACAGGTGGAATTCACATCCCGCATGAGCGGCAAACAGAATAAAAGTATCTTACAGAGGACACCCGCTGATCAGCCTGACAACAGCGCTGACAGAGATGGGAGAAGCCTACGACCAACATAAGGCCGCAAGAGAGGAGCTGGTGGAGCGAGTAATGGGAGAAGCAATGGAGAGATACGGTGATTGGGATGAAATGATTAGCTATCTTGGCGATCAGCTTGAGCCAACGGAGGGACCCCTAGGAGAACCCTCTGAATGGTCGGTCAGACAATGGAAGTGGGTGTGGCGAGGATTAAGACCAGACTTACAACACCCCTCACCGCTCAGTGTAGAACTTTATAAAGGGCGAGTAACAAATAGAGATCCCAGAGGATCTGGATCCGAGCAGCCCACGTATCCGGTCTACCAGAAAACAAGATACCCTAAGCGAGCATGTCTGATTGCACCCTCACCAGGGGCCCCGTACGTGAGGAAGATATTATAGACTCAAAACGCCTTAGCGCTGGAGTAGCCAACGTTTTGATCCAGTGCAAACAAACTGGCTCGAAGATACCAGCCTTAAAAACTACAAATGGCATAGTATGGCTCGACAAACCAGAGTTCGACCTCCCCAATTATAATAACCACTCAATAAGCTATTTCTACTCAAACCGCCAGTACAAAAGAAGGCCTCCCCTGGAGGACCCCCAAAAGGAACAGCGTTCAGAGCAAGTACATCTCCCCAGACTATCCATAGGGACGTATCCCCAACCTTGTCCACCAACATCCCCATGGATATTCAACGTGGTATACCTAACCCTATGGGGAAAAGAAATAAAGTTCAGATGGGGACCTAATTACCACAAACCATATCAAAGCCGCTTCTTCGAAGTGTCGATAGGAGGCATAATAATCTGGAGCACAAGCCCACAAATGGTGGAAGCCATAACAAGAAGAATGGAAAACCCAAATCGGTACGTGATTGAAAATCAACACCTGCCTATAAGAATTGAAAGACAGCGAATGCTTGAGCCGGGTTGCATACTCTGGCCTTGGACAGGAGGTGGTTATGCAGTACGGGTCCTATACCAAGAAAGCCTCTTAATAATGCAAATAGAAACATTAGCGAATGTGTACAAACAAAACTCCCCTATGGACATGGAACATGGCCCTGTCATGACTCCATATCTACCCAAACGCAAAATCAAACATTGGCTTGTAACTCAATGGAAATGGGTGTGGAAAGGACTACAACCAGGGCTGCCACACCCTTCTCCTATATACCTGGAACTCCTTAAAGGACGAGTATCGACAGCCCGCAGACACACAGAGCCAAGACATCGAGAACGAAGGAGCAAAGGCCCCTCTCGAAATGATTCACATGAGAAACAGAAACTCCAACAATGATGATCCAAGTAGCGATGAAAGCAATGATGAAGCGACCCCAAACCAACCTAAGGACCGTCAAAGGATTACGATTTTGGATAAAGCAACCTGCCTACGAACCCTGCTGCGGGGACTTGTAGTGTTAATAGGCTTAGCAATGTTGTTGGTTATCTTATACCTAGCCGGGGTCAGGCCCTGGAGCCTGACTCATGTGACAGTGGCCCATGGAAGATCAAAGTATGCAAACATGACCTGTTGGAATGTCACCGCAAAGAACATTCTTCTGCCCTGGAACCCCACGAAAAGCATCCAGAACCAAACAGCAACATGGAAAAACGTAAAGAGAGCAGGATATCAGGCCTGGATGGACAAATTGAAAGTCTCTGCAGGATGGAGCTCGGCTTTAATGGCCGAGAATCTAACCGTAACAGACCATTCCACCGACCCGGAACCCAATGGATGGGTCGTCACAAATCTAGAAATACGGCCGGATGGAAGAATCATCAGGATAGCAGTTTTGCATGATCGAGTCGAACGAACAATAAGATGTAATTGGGTACAACCTCAGAATGAGCCCTCCGAGTGGCACTGTGATTGGAGCTGCCGACCATTGATTGGATTAACGCGTCAAGGCTACTGGGACCACGATGTAGTTTTCCCAGCCCCACCTAAAAACGACAACTGCCAGTCAATACTCCCTCGTTGGAAGTCCTGGGGTGGTATCCACCTAAACTGTGACCTGATTCCCCCTCTCGTTCGGGGAAACCACACAGACAAATACCTGAGTCCGACCAAAAGTAAGGTAATCCACACAGTAAGACATGAGAAGAAGCTCAAAATCAATGCTACTGATTGGAAATCTAACAGGCGACCTACACCGCCTCCCGGAACAGCAGCTAAAGCTAAACCGGTGAGGGTAAGAACGCACTATGTAATATGGAAAGACGGAAAAGCAATGGTCGATTTGAACAAGGAGTGTAAAGACACTATAGCGCTCAAACTCTCTCATTGTTATTGGAACTTAGTAACCGAATGTCCAACTCAAAATTATTTACCCATAACTCCAGTACAGAATCAGCGTTATTATTACTGGAGTTGGGCAGCCATATTCCACCCACATAATGCCTGGCATGAGAACTGGTTGAACATGACATTACCATGGGTCTGGATTGAACCTGGGCTGCTACACTTCGAAGGTGACTTCGAGGAAGGGCAAGCCAGGCTTCTTGAAGGCCTCAAGGGACCGTATTATACGGATATGTATGTGCAAAAACTGCCAAAACCAGATGAACTACTCAATGCACCTAAGGGCGATTTTGACAAAATAGACAAATGTGTAGCTGAGCAAATTTTTCTTAGTCTTAACAACTCAGTGTGGGAGAGTAGTGGAGCATCGCCTAGATGTAGATTATGGGAGACAGAGGTTGCAGTTATGTCCACCTGGCGATATGATTGCACAGAATTACGTAGACAAAAAACGGCTAAAATCCTACTCCAAGCATGGCATGAATATCATCAACGGGATGACTCTAGAACATGGTGGGGGTTTCAGAAAGAAGAAATTAGAGAATGGGTAGCCCCATGTTTGGAACTTTCAAATAACTACTGGATTAAGTATCAGTATTTAGCCACGGTCTATTCTAAAGAGCAAGATATATGGGCCAGTGCCCTGTATAGACCGGATAGGTATGTTAGTCCCAGACCATGGCACATGACTTGTGATAAGGCAAAAACACAATGTGTCATTAAATTAGCCCAAAGGCCTTGTGGTACGATACCGGGATGGGAAAGCTACTGCAAGGGTTATTATGGGTCTGAATACTCCTTGTACACAGCAGAGGTAGTGTGGAAAAAACGCAATGGCAAGTGGATAAGATCAGTGCCTGAGGGTAACTGCCTAGATAAGATATTAGGACATCAGCTTCACCCGAGGAAACAAATTCAAGGAGTAATAGTTCCCTTTGTCTCAGATTCAATGATAGCTTTAGTAGAAGGCCACGCAGTGAGACGCAGCCTATGCTTAGGCGATGAGATAGATGGCTATGAGTGGGTAGGCCCGAATAAAATCTACTCGAATCTCACATGCCAGTATCCAGAGGAAAACTGGAAGAAATGTGGCACACATGAAGATGAACACACTTGCGCATGGTATGAAACCGTTAGTTACACCGTAGGCCGAAAGGTCACGGATGTGGTGAAAGGCGTAGGTGAAGTAATCAAAGAGGGTGGAGAAACGGTAGAAGGATGGATAGTTGATATCTTCCTCAAAATATGGCCTTATTTGTTAGGCGCAGTCGGAATGATAGCTGTTGCCTTATTAGGTAAAGTATTCTTACAAGAGTGCTTAAGAGCTGGGTGCCGCCCATGGAGGAGGAGCTATAGGCCACCCCCACCAGAGTAGGGTGCAGCTCAGCTTTAAATTAGATAGACAGGGAAGCAGCTTCACTCTTACCCCGGGAGCAGTAAAGAGCAAGGATCAGGACAGAAGCAATTCAAAATTTCTATGGACAACCAAGACGACTGCATGTCTTATACTCCAACAACCGATGTGAGTATTATAGATTGGGAGACAGAGGCTACGGTAACCCCCAATCTTACCATTTTGTCAGAATGTCCAGCCTATTTTAATGGGAGCAATATAGAATACTTTTTAACAATGGTTGCATGGATGTGCTACTGTCACACAGGAGACTGGAGTAAGGAAAGGCTGATAAGATTTCCAGTGGCAGTTCAGACGTACGCTAGAGTGATTGTATCCCATGTGATACTCAGAAGACCTGAGATATCGCCGCATTTCTTTGTCACCTATCTGTTAGGAAGAATCAAACTCACCTATCTGCAAAAGATTATAATTTCAGCATGGCTGATAGAAGATTCCATAGTGATTAGCCTTGAGTGTGCGGCAGCACTTACTCCTGTGCCAATACCAGTCACAAGCTGTGGAGGCACCGCCGGGAGAATAGTAGCAACCATAGTCGAAGGGACAGTAGCCGTAACAGTGTTGGCAAGTATGCTGTACCAGATAGTATCCTTGCAACCACAGAACAGACGTAAATGGACCAAAAAGCTAGCCATCTTAATTTGATGGAGTCTGGTCTGGGGAATATGTGCAATAGCCTATTGGGCCAGCCTCTGCACCACAATGCCTATAGTGGTATGGATGATGACCTATGCCGCTATCTTTAAGCCGAGACCTGATCCAGCTCCCCCTGCACCGGAGGGCAGCGAAGGCCGCAGAATCTCAGGAGGATGAAAAGACAAGCCAATCTAAAGATAAAATAACAAAAGTAATCAAGTAACCAACAACAGCTTTACCCCTCCCCGCTTATGCTAACTTTTATTAAACTTTGAAAGATTGATTTAGTGTTTAAATGTTTATTTTTCTCTTTTTATGTTTGATTTTATTTTTGAATCCTGTAAACTCGAGGTGTCATCGGTCTGGTAAATGCTCAATGGATAGCTGACGGCCTGTATAGGCCCAGCAATACGAAGTTGAGTGTTTCAAAGACACGATGAGGACCGAGAGTAAGGCAGACCTTGATTTCATTGTTATTATTTTGCCATATTATGTTACATGTACTCTCTTTTTAGAAAGCATAAGGAGCAGGATGCAGATGCTGTTCTACATACTGACCGCAGCGACAGTCTACAGCAACTGGGCGTTCGCTTTCACAGCTCCAGACAAACTCGTAGTAACGACAAATACCGGAGAAATCATCCTCTGCCACTGTGAGGAGAAAGTGTACGACCACCAGCAGATCCAGAGGATTAGAGTAACCCCTTGTGGTGACGTGTGCAAAATCCAAAAAATAGAAACTACAGGGCAGGAGAGATACATCAGCGTTACATATAGAGAATACGGCATCTCCAACACCTCAGGGTTAATGTTACCTGGGTACTGTGATTGGAAAACCGTGATAACAACCCAACAACTAAACCAATTGGAAGAGTGGGAGAAATTCATTACCCGCACCTATTGTGGGATCACCAGACGACAGGGCAGAACCACCCTTTATCGGTTTAAGAAAACCTCACTCTAAGAGATAACTAAGGGAAAAGGTTAAACCAAAATAGTCACAACAGTTAAAATGCAGGTTCAGCGCCCCAACACTTTAACAGCAATGGGACCTCAAACGGTCTGCTGTTATTGCCTTCTGGGGTTGGAAGATACCCGGTTCCTATGGGCCGTGGGTCCAACCTGGTGGTGCCAGGGCTGCCACTCTAAAGTTATAATCGCGACTGGAGTACATGGTATTTTGGTCTCTGATGAGCCCGCCAGCCTTCCTCGGGTGTCTGCAGAAAAGTGCTGGGAGATAGAGAGCACCTGCAAGATCATCTGGACCTCGGCTGAGGGCTCTGAACCCTATATACCTAGAACAGCCATCCCTCTAGGAGCCACGTATTACCCAGTAATTGTAAAACTCTGGGAAAACACAAATAAAACTACCAGGCATGTAGCCTACCATTTGGCCACAGGGTTGCCCTTAGTCCACGGCCCCTCCTTTGGGGTCACACAGGAGCCCCAAGAGCTCATGTCCTCATCTATCATGGTCATTTTAACGGCAGGGTTAACAACTAGCCCTCCAGTAGTCTCCGTGCCCATGGTAGCTAGGGGAGAAGGTAGACGAGCCAGTGTTAGTGTCCCTACAACCCCAACTGAGATAGCCAACCAGCCTCAGGAACCACCTACTGGCCCACCTGACCTTTTGCCAACTACATCCCATAATGAAACTGAGCCCATGGAGGTGGAGATATCTCCTAGAAGGTTGACTGAACTTCCATTAGATCATAACGATTTAAGTCTCCTGGAAAACTACCTGGATGACTTTGACAGGTACTTAAGTAGCGAGGCGAGCCGGTCCGGTCCTCTGAGTACCGATGGCACAGTCTTCACTGACCCGACCAGCCCATCAGATTCTGAGCCTCCGATCTTAACACCAGAAGGCTTGACCCATTCAGAAACAGCTGAATCTGAGGTGTTACAGGTTGTCCCTATGCGGCTGAAACAGCTCCGTCAAATGCCCAATTTAGTTGCCATAACCCCACAAATCAGGAGGCAGGTCATAATAGAACCCATTACTCCTGTAGGTTCACCCCTGATCGAGATCCCACCAACCCTTCAGTCTACTAGATCGGCTGACCTAACAGAGATCGACCTACCAGGTCCATCCGCCATCCTGGCCCAGGAGGTCCGGGTACCCAGGAAGCGACCAGCGCCGGATGAAGACCAGGCGGGGCAGTCCACTTCAAATGCCGACCTGGACAACATGACGGTGGTTGACTCCTGGGAGAGAGAACAGGAGGGCTAGGTTACAGCGAACCTGGTGCCGAAGAGGAGAAAGATCCGACTTCAAGAAGGGGGTGTCAATAAACCTGGTATCTGTAGTGAAGAAGCATGACAGACGACCAGCTTTAATGAAGAATGAAGCCTGATCAAAAAGTTCTCCTCAACAGTTGGAAACAAAAGGACTGAACTCCTGCTTTAAATCAAGCTAAATATGATAATGTGTAATCAAAAGTGTTTTACTGTTTTACTAATAATCAACAAGTAATCAACTAATGAACGTATTGATTTTTAAGAATTGTATAATCCATTGTATGATTGTGTGATTTACTTTTACTTGTGAAGTGTTGAAGTGAAAGAGTAGTCCTGAGGCCTCATGTAACAGTGAACAAGTCTGGACATGCCCATCTAGGACAGGTCTGGGCTTGCCTCGAGCAGTAGAAAGAAGAACAAGATGTCATGGAGTTCGAACTCAACTCATCTCATCTCATGATGACGCATTTTTGAGCAAAACAAAGTTCTGGAAAGTACCCGAAAACTGGTCTAAACCGGTTGAGGTGCAAAACAGCAGACAAGTTACTGGAAAAGAGATGATGTAATTTTCCAAAACCCCTCCTTAAGAGGAGGAGGGAAAAAGAGGTCTTTAAATACAGACTGAACGGATTGAACTTGGTCAATGCAGAGTCAAAGCTGAATTGGAGAGCCGAGCAGAGGGAATTACAGGCAAGAGGCAGCTCGTCGGATTAGAAGGAGCCCAAAAAGGAGTTGGATTTTACCAGTCTTGAGACGATGTTGGAAGTTAATTCTTTTCTTCACCGAGATGGGATTGGATTTAAGCTTTCGTTCATCGATACTTAAACTGGATGAGCTTCCTACTTCTATTAATAGCTTGACCTGGGCCCGTCCAAAATTCTGATCCTCTAATTTGGGATAGCTGTGCTTGCCTTCGAGGTTCGGCCGGTATCTCTCTCCTAGAGAACTGGAAATATGCCCTTACCATCACAGTGACTCACTAAGGGTCGCCTCAAAATCATGGTAAGCGGACGACCTCATTCTTACTCTGCTCTAAATAAATTGTTTCATCAAATTGGAAGAACAGCATACAGAATAAATTTGGGAGTACTGAATTGGTTACTGGTGAGACTTGCTCGAAGGTGCTTCTGGTTCATGAGGGAGTTGAGGGAGAACATCTTTTGGCTTGATTTGTGAAAGGTCTATGTGAAGGCAGTATCTATAAATCCTCAAGGGCCCTTGAGGTTTAGAATTCCTCAGATAGTAGTCATCACCTTACTTAGGGAAGAAAGTGTATCCTATGTACTCATGAAATTTAATCATTATAAAATTGTGCCTGATGCTGTATCCCCTGCCAAACTATTGATTAAAGCAACGCAAAATGAATAATTCTGGACTATTATTTCACCCTTAATGAACAAAAACATGGTAATGCTTGGTTCACTTAACAACACCAATAAAGGAGGTTTTGACAGGTTTATTAGCTACTGAGTGACAACACCCTTGTGCCCATTTCCAGGGCCCTAAAGATTACCAGAACAATTAACAATTGCAACGCTAAGGTGAGAGGTGAGCGGCCATAACGCGAGTTTCTCTGGACCAGAAGATCCATCCCTGCTGCTTGGAGGTTCGAGGTAACAGAGTGAGATCAGGGTGTGACTCACGGATTTAAGGTCGTTAATATTCTGGATGAATCACCTCGTCGCAGCCTTAATGAGGCTACTTTAGACAGCTACAGGTAATACCACGGCGCTAGAGTAAGCTTCCGGACCCCTTGGAGGAGAGGCTGCAAGCAAAGGTGCTTATTGCTACTTCCAGTGGTTACCTTTGCTTATCGGATAGCAGACAGCTGAGATGCTCTTCATCCGGTGGTGAGGTGAGTCTGGTGCTGGGTGGTCTGTTCGGGTCTTCAAAGCGTGCATAGAACTTGTTGAGGGCATCAGGCAGAGATGGGTCTTTGGGGCATTGTTCACTCCTTCCTTTATAATCTGTTATGCACTTAATGCCCCTCCACATGCTCCGAGGGTCTTGTGAGATGAATTGACCCTAGATCCTCTTTGCATATGTGCCCTTGGCCCTCTTAATACCAGCAACCAGCTCTTTTCTTGTCCTACTCAGCTCCTCTGAGTTTCCAGACCTGAAGGCAGTGTTCCTGGCTTCCAGCAGGGTACGCACCTCTGCATTCAGCCAAGGTTTTCTGTTTGGGTAGTGTTAGATTTCATATTTTATCTTTTATTAATTTTAATCAAGCTTGAAATTTCATGTTATAAAATGTGTATGTGTCGTTTTTAAAAGGTTTCACTACCTTACAATCATTTAAATGTTAATCAATTACTTTGCTTAAATATAATCTTACATTAGCTAGAGACAATCTTATAAGTTCACAATCTTATAAATTTACATTTTGATATAATTACAAGCGAATCAGAGCAGGTAAGATACTGATTAGACTCCAGGGAAGTGTCCCTGAGTATGAACGCACACACATACTCACACACACACACACACACGCACACACACACACACACACACACACACACACACACACTGACTGATTAATGTATAGAGAACTAGAACACATTTCTTTAATTTAGACTTAAGATAGTTTGACTAAGTAAAATTAGTATGATAATAACAATTAGCAGGTAACCGTACAACCATTATTTGATGATGGGTCAGCTTAGATGAATACAGGCTTAATCTTCACAGTAAAATACCAGAGAGTCTTTGTTGGGGGGGGGGCAGGGTGACTTCAGCTAACTGAGACACAAGTATAAGCCAGCGAGATCAATCAAAATCACACAGACAGGAGTTAGTTAATAATTAATAGTTATCAATTATTCCTAGAAAGAAACTAACTTTAAAACAAAATCATTTGGTATCACTAAGGTATAATTAGGTTAAAATGAAACAGAGCTAAAACAAAGAACCGATTTCAGTAAGTCATAAAACTCCTCTTATCTAAAGAATGTCGAAAGTCCCTGACAGAGCAGAGTAACCATGGCAACGTTTTTGTCTAAACCAATCAGAGGAAGGGCCTGCTCAAATCTGTGATAAGATCCAGGGACAGGCTGCAGAACTTTGCATTTGCTTGGTGACTCGTCTGAGAAGGTCGGTTCGGTAAAATGCCCTTTGTATGCATACAAATGTACTTGATTTAAATGTTCTCTGAATACTTGTAATCCGTTGTCAAATAAATCTTTTGAACTAAGGTGGCTGTCTCAGCTGTCTTGAACACGACCGTGGCCCCCAGCCACATCAGTAGCTTTTAATATTTCTGATAGTGGAGACTGTGTCAGTACATGTACTAATGTAACCAAGAACTGAGGATGTGTATTGGTCAAGATCAAGCGAACCTCCATTTTCAGCACCTTCTCTGAAAACCTGCCAGTCTGTTCGGTCAAAACAATCTCTCAGTATGGGGCCACTGGCCTGGATCCAGCATTTAACTTTCTTTTGTACCGGTCTGGAGCGTCTCAGCGGGGGCATATAAGCAGGAGCCAGGA
>NC_056500.1:51790490-51794969 GCF_014905685.2 Nematolebias whitei | reverse complement strand
TTATTTATAAAGAATCTCATGAAGTCATCACTACTTATAGTTGTAGAGATACATGGTTCAACAGAAATGGGACTTTTAATTAGTCTAGCAATAGTACTAAACAGAAACCTAGGGTTATTTTTATTCTCCTCTATTAAAGATGAGTAATGTAAAGTTCTAGCTTTATGGAGAGCTTTTTTATATGTTAGCAGACTATCTTTCCAAGTTAAATAAAATTCTTCAACATTAGTAGAGCGCCATTTTCTCTCCTGGTTTCTAGATGCCTGCTTTAAAGTAGGTAACTCAGAATTGAACCAAGGAGCCAGTTTCCTCTGATTGATTACTTTCTTTTTCAGTGGAGCAATTTTATCAAGTGAAGTTTGCATTGAAGTTGTAAGATGATCAACTAGATGATCTAAGTCACTGTTCTCTGATGCATTACTCTGCAAGACAGAGGAAAACATGGATGGAAGAGATTGTTTAAATTTGGTTACAGCATTTTCTGATAAGCACCTGCTGAGATGAAATTTACTCTCAGTGACTGTGGAGTCATTTAATGTGAACTCAAAGGTTATTAAAAAATGCTCAGACATTATAGGATTTTGAGGAACTATTACCAAGTCCTTAATCTCTACACCATAGGTCAGAACTAAATCAAGAGTGTGATGATAAGAATGAGTAGATGTGCGGATGTTTTGGATAAAACCAAATGAGTCTATTAAATTATTAAAGGCTATGATTAAGCTATCACTCTCAACATCCACATGAATATTGAAATCACCCATTATGATGATTTTATCAGTATTTAATAATAAGTCAGTTAATAATTCTGAGAATTCAGACAAAAACTGAGAATAAGTGCCTGGTGGACGATATATAACAACTAGTAAAAGTGGCTTTTCTGATTTCCATTTTGGATGAGAAAGACTGAGGGACAATGATTCAAAAGAATCATAACTAATAACTGGTTTGGCATTAATTAATAATCCTGACTGAAAAATCAAAGCTACTCCTACACCTCGGCCAGTTGTTCTAGGAACATGAAAATTTAAATAATTAACAGGAGTGGATTCATTTATACCAACAAAATCCTCCTGTTGTAGCCAAGTTTCTGTCAGACAGAATAAATCAATATGATGATCAGTTATCAGTTCATTAACTAACAGGGATTTAGAGGAAAGAGATCTGATGTTCAATAATCCACATTTAATGATTTTATGATTTTGCTCTGGTAAAGTAACTGTGTTTATTTTAATCAGATTTTTATGGTTTATATTTTTAGAGCTGATTTTTGGTTTATTTAATTTGAGCCATGGGCGAGTTAACACTGTTACAATGGGGGTGTGGGTGGGTAACAGAGAAGAAGCAGCAGAGAGGTGTGGAGGACTACAACTCTGCTTCCTGGACTGGACCCTGGGTTGTCAATAATTTGGGGGATAAACAAAATCAGCCATATTTCTAGAAAGAAAAGCGGCTCCGTCCAAAGTGGGATGGATACCATCTCTCCGCATCAGACCAGGTTTTCCCCAGAAAGAACTCCAGTTATCTATGTAGCCCACATCGTTGTCAGAACACCACCTGGACACCCAGCGGTTAAACAACGACATACGGCTAAACATGTCATCGCTGGTCAGTTTGGGGAGGGGGCCAGTGAAAACTACAGAGTCTGACATGGTTTTAGCAAAGTTACACACCGAAGCAACATTAATTTTAGTGACCTCCGATATAGCGTAACCGGGTGTCACTAATGCCGACGTGAATAACAATCTTATTGTATTTAGCCTTAGCCTTAGTCAACAGTTTCAGATAAGATTCTATGTAGCCCGCTCTGGCCCCCAGAAAAGCATTTGACTATGGCCGTTGGAGTCCCTAAGGCCACGTTTCGGACTATATCTTCAATATCTTGAAGAAAAAGGTGAGACTTCAGTCGAAATCCTTTTAAAGATTTTTGAGTGAGACTCATAAGCCGGCGTTGAACTTAAGGAAAAAATAAATAGTAGAGCTCTGATACGATAATTTTGTTGTTTGCTGTGCGCATGCGTGTTTTATTTATGAATGCACGAAGGATTTGTGAGTGGATATCGCTGATTTCTCCCCTCTTCCTTACTTCAAATAACTAATAACGATGGGAGGAATATTAAGCAAAAGAGTCCCCTCTGAACTAACAGAAGATAAAAGACAGGTAGACTATGGTATCCTGTTTGAAGTAAAACAAAAGGCAGCAGAGGATGTTGCAGAACTGAGGCTTAGGTATGAACCAAAATTTAAAATCCACAGTAGAATTGATTATGACGACACTGTAGTATGACATATGCAGGATATATTCATACATTTCACGAGTTCTTCATTTTTCTGACTGTGTAAATGTCGTGCATTGAATTTAACAGAAATGTAACGAGAGACGTTATTTATCTTTGACCCATCAAAATGAATGCGGTCATTTATTTGCAGAATCAAAGTTTAACATCAAACATTTACATTAATTTGGCAAAATATGAAAACAATAACATGGCTAGTTTCACAGGAAGTGGTAACAATACGGAGATTGTTGTCACTTTTCAGCAGAAACAGACATCAATCACACGGCGGTGATTGAGAACTTTGCTTCAGACATTTCTAAAATATCTGTAATGATTTTAGGAGAAAGGAGAGTTTAAGATGGAAAATGGAGATTTATCTTACAGAGAGATGTGTGAGGGAATTTATCTGTTTGACCAGAAACGGGCACGCTCTTTCAGATCTCAGCTTGGTCACGGTACGCTTGGTCGAAGTAGAACTTTTACCTGGTTGATGATAGGTCAGGTCGGCGTGAAGTCCTTCCTTTGACTCTTTCAGCGTCTCCGTTGAGAACAGCTAAAATACTTCGAGAGTCGTGCGAGGTTATCCAAACAGAAGTTATAATTCCCAAAATCGTCCCTGCATTCTGGATTCAAGAACTCTGAACCTCACTTCAGAGCTCTACTCCTTTAAGCTCTTTTCATCTCGTCGCGTCTCTCTTCGACAGAGACTCGACACAGAGATCAGACCCTTTTTTTGACACTTCTCCATGAGCTGCATCCGAGCCAGACTCTGAGAGAACCGGGAAGTTGCCACATTTAAATGGGTTCGACTTCCGGGTCAATTTAGAGCTTTTTGATTGGTCGATAGACCAGAACAGAGGTGTGGTTTGTGATGTAAGGTGTTATCAAAGTCAAGGACAGAGATTAAGTTTGTTTAAAACAGACAGAAAGATTATTGGAGAAAACCAGACTTCGTGGAGTCAAACTCTCCTGTATCTTCTGTAAAAGTTAAACATGACATTTCTTTTCAGTAAACTTTTAGTTGACCGAACCTCGAACTCTAACACACTTACAAATTTGCTCATTGAAGACAGAAAAATCAAGAAATGCATATTAACCTGATTTCTTCTTTGAATGAGGAATAAAAATCATTACTTACTGTTTATGTAAATAAAAATGAGTAGTTCTCTTCACAAGCTGTAAACATTGTTTGAACTAACACAATTTGATTATCAAAACATTTGTAAAGTAGTAATGATCATAGAGAATTGTCTTTTCTACTTGATTAATTCAAGAAAGAAAGTCTCAGGATGGGTCAAACTGTATTTCTGGATGCAGATCAATGAAATAACAGTTTCTGTCCATCTGGTCAGATTTGACATCAGGTTAGGTTCACTACAACACCCCAGGCTCGGCTTATCAACAACAACTTAAGTATGGCCTGTTGCGGGCTTTTAGACCAGAAATCACCAATTGGATTAACAAACATTGCATTGAAGTGGACACTTGTCATGTGTCCACTCTGATGCAATGGGCAGAAGACACAGAGGAAATAGCTAAAAATAACCCCAGCCAACCTAAGCCCAGCACCGACACATTCCACACGCTCGATGCTGCAGACACAGAAACCCCCTACACAAATGAACACCCACACAGACCCCAATTTTATTCAGGACGCAGAGGAAGTTTTGGACCACAACATAACAGAACCAGAGGTTCTTATCGGTTACATAGACCATGTCGTACCCCGCAATTTCGTGGCCCACCAAGATACGCTGGACCACTCGAAAAACAACAACCTCAGGATGGCCGCTGCTGGCGATGTGGTCAAGCCGGACATTGGGCAAGGCGTTGTAGAAATGCCCCCTCCACAGAGCCAACGGCATAAGAACTAACCGTAGTTTTCCCACAAGGTCAGTGTGAGAACTCTTATCTGTGGTGTTGCCGGCTCTTTGTCTGGGAAACCACATGAACGCACGCATGAGCTCCCTCCTGTGTGATAACCACACACATGTAGAAATATTTATCAAACTTATTCAATAAATTCAGCAGACTGAAAGAACTTTTAGTTGGTTTTATTTTCTTTGCAGCAAAGGAGAACAGCACCACATGAAAACCTCAGTGACTTCTGAAAATACAGTGTTAAGCTTACACATTTATACAGTCCTTCACAAGTCATAAAACTCTATTCTCACATTCCTGGCCCCATAGGGCAGTTGAC
>NC_056500.1:51781187-51790390 GCF_014905685.2 Nematolebias whitei | reverse complement strand
CCCCCCCCCCCCCCCCCTTCAAAACTGCTCTGGGACATTTATTTATTTTTTTGAATAGTTTATGAACTCGGTCACTTTAACAGCCTACAAGCTCACTCTACTGTTTATTGCATTATATTTTGCACTACTGTTATGATCAACTCGTCCTGTCTATTCTGGTAATTCTGGTATTGTCATTTCCACTTAATCACCTCATCAGTACATAACTGTGACTCTATATAGAACCGGTATGCACACCTTCACTTTACTAAGTTTCTCAGGTTTATACTTTATATTGCACTATTGTTTACTCTGGCCTTGCACATCCATTATCTACCTCTCATCATGTTATTGTCTTCAGTCAGCGTCCCTTTGTCTCCTGTTAGTCACTATTGAGCACGTTGCATCAGAGGTCCTGCTGCTGTTCACTTTTATATTTTTTATATAACTAGTTGTGTTAGTTTATTTTTGCTAATGTTGTTGTTTGCTGCAACTTGAGTAGGAGTGTAATGCAATTTCAATTTCTATGTATGTCCTGTACATATGCAGAATTGACAATAAAATCAATCAATCAAAAATCAATCAATCAACTGAGAAACAAAACTGAGGCTCGAATCTCCATGCAGTCTGCGCATCTGGTCAGCTTCTGGACCGCAAGGAATGTAATCATTTGATTTCCTATTTCCTAACCCCATTTTTATGACTTTATTCTCAGTCTCCTAAATGAGACTTACCTCGATTTATTATTTATAAATCTACCTGAGTTTTAAATCATTAAAACCTACTTTGTCACTATTTTATTTCTCAGCCCCTTATCAGGAACCTACTTTGATTCGTGTTATACAAATCTTCTTCAATTTGCTTTCACAAATTTACCTCAGAAATTATTTATTTTTAATTTCCTACTATTTCTCGACTTCTCATTGGAAATCTAACTCAATTTGTTTCCACAAATTTACCTCAGTTTTAGTTGCATTAAAAACTACTTCTCCTTCTTTTGTATAAAATTGGGTTTACCTTTTGTTTTGTTTTTAGGTCTCTCAGTCTGGTTTGGATCCTGTTGAAGCCGATCCTCTCCGATGGAGAACCAGAACGTCCTCCCACTCTCAATGTCCTACAGGAGGTTTGGAGGAAGAATACAATGATTCCCGGTGATCAGCCACCGTCCTAGCTTCCAGCGAAGTGGATGGACCAGCGAAGGATCCTATTTGTGACGCAAAATTGCAGAAGTATTTATCAAACTTACAGTTCAATAAATTCAGCAGACTGAAAGAACTTTTAGTTGGTTTTATTTTCTTTGCAGCAAAGGAGAACAGCACCGCATGAAAACCTCAGTGAGTTCTGAAAATACAGTGTTAAGCTTACACATTTATACAGTCCTTCACACGTCATAAAACTCTATTCTCACATTCCTGGCCCCATTGGGCAGTTGGCAGGCTCCAGATGGTGGATCCTTTTCCTTAAGGGCTTACAAAATACAAAACCAAGAACAAGACAAACAGTTCCTTGTTGGTCGGGCCAGGCACATCCCTATTGCAGTGATTTATGTGCGAGCAGTTTCTGGGAACCAATATTCTGATGGCTTCACACGCTCAACAAGGCCCCTCTGACTTCCTGCCCCATGGTGTGATGAGAAACAGATGTTTCAATAGGAAATGGCATGCGGATGGTCTCAACCAGATGGACATCACAACTTAACTAAATAATATGCACAAGACTTGACTAAAACAATACAAAATACTTGAGTATATTCTTTTCCCTCCACAATTCCTCCCTTTTTGTTCCATTTGGAACAATAATAACAATGATGATAACACAAGGTATATACAGATAGTATCAGACACTGATAAGGTGAGAACATCAGGACACAGGTGGCATACAGTGTATGTTTTAACATGAGACCATCATAAACATCAGTTAGAAAATTGCATAGGCTGTTTTTGTGGGGGACAGGTCCCCATAATTATGGCAAGCAAAAACAAAGGAAACAAAATTATTCTTTTAATGAAAAATTAATAAAAGTAAAAACAAAATATAAGTTAAAATAAAGCAAAGAAATGAGAAACTTCTTACAGCATTGTATTTTTGTTGGTCAGGACAAAGGTTGTGGATTCTGCAGTTAACGTCAGATCTAAGTCTTCAGGTGTGTTTTTAAGCATATGGGCATAAGTTTCAGCCAGTCGTTCAGGGGTCATTGCAGTAGTTATGATACGTGTGGATAGTGTGCGAAGGCATGGTATGCAGCAACAGCCACTAACAGCAAAGATGGCTATGACGACAATTATAGACAGAATTATGGACATAACAACACCTTTCCATTGTCCAAATATTTTAGCAAACCAATTTGAGATTGGGTCATTTATGCCTGATGCATCTTGCATTTCTTGGGACAAATCGTTTATGCCTTTTAATGCACGAGATACTTTACCATCAGGGGCTGTGTTGTTGGGGATGAAGGTGTAACATTCATCACCAATCATGTGACAGACACCTCCTTGTTCAGCTAGAAGCATGTCTAGAGCAATTCTGTTTTATACAGCCATTTTAGAGGTGGGACGAAGTTGATCAGCTAGGCCTTCTACAGTATCGCGAGTTAAGTTGGTCAGACGCAAAACATTGTAATGGACAAAATTTATTCTGGCTACGTTTTTGTTTACTGTTACGTAGGGAATTAGAGATTCAAATCCTGCAGCTATGGGATTGGCTAATTTATATTCATCAGGAACGCCTCTAGGGACACCAATTGCATCTATGTAGGTTTTTTAATCTGTTTGGTCGAAATCTGTAGAACGTCGACGTCGTTTAGGAGTGTTGGAGGCTATGGTGTATCCTACTAGGGTTAGAGGGGCAACTAGACAGACTAAAGCACAGAGTCCTCTAGTTTTGAGGGGAATTTGAACAGATATTCTTTGGCCACCGCAATAATAGTATAGGCCAGCTCTGGCCCAAGATCCAATTATTTGATCTTCTTCTTTGTCAGTCTTTACAGCTAAAGTTAGATTACACCAATCTTGCTGTATTTCTCCATAATTTAACTCTGGTTTATTTGAAGTGAAATTGAAACAGTGGTATCCACCTAATATTTCACGAGGTCAAAACAAGCCGGGTGTGTTTTGTTGTGAATGGATGGGTAGATGTCGGTTAAAGTTGTGCAATTTGTCACAGGGTTTTATCTGGTTAGATTCAGCATGCAGTTGTATCCCCATGTGTCTTCAGGAAACAGTGGGGCGGATTGGGTGACTAGTTTTGGTCTGGCTGCAGTACAAGCTACACAGTTGCTAAGTTGAGCTTCTCTAGCTGCTTCACCTAACCATGATAACCACATATTGTCATCACCATAGCCAGTTGCACGTTCTATTAGTTGTTCAGGTTTGAATTTGGTGTAATCTACAGACATGATTGGTATGTTATCTCCTGCATTTGTAATGTTAGGCGAGGTATGTGTGGATGTCTCGGATGGTTGAGACTGAGGTGAGGAAATAAATCTTATTGTGATAAATCCCTTTGGATCTGTGCCTGTTACGTAAGCCTGGAGTAAGAAAGTATAGTAAGTTGACCTTGTTTGTGAGATAAAATGTTGTAGAGGGCCGGATAACTTATTCAACGAGAGAGTGATTGGGTTCTTTGCTGGGTTGTAATCTCTTTGAAACCTGACTTTGTCCCACCATGCTTTTGTGTCCTCAGTCAAACCAGAACGTGGGGGTGTCCACAGTCCTGTGTGTGCAGTGGTTGTGTACCAGGAACAGACTGGTTCACGGGTTCCTGGATACTGCAGACCTGCTTGGTGAGGGACCTATGCATGCGAGTGGTGTGAACAGGGAAACCATCCGCGTTCATTGAAATATCTAAACACAAATATAGATTGACGCTTCGATACCATTGATCATGACCACCACAATCGATTACATCACACAGGTCGAACTGGAATGCAGTGGTTGAGTTGATCTCATAGTCGAGGATTAACTTCTGATAAGCAGATTCTGGAAGGCTCCTTCTGGTGACCTTTGTCTGTGTACAGGGCCCTTCATTTGGGAACATGAAAAAATGTTCACACAAGAAAATGATGACAGTTGCCAAGAGAATTATGGACCCAAACATCAGGGTAGTTTTCCAAGGATGTTGGAACAGGTTCATTGTTACAAACATGAGTTAAACAATTACAAGAATCAAACCAGATGGATGGATAGATGTATGGATGACAGCAAGTTGGAAGGCCCTTCTTGGCAAGGGGTCCTTAGTAGCTCAGCGGTATGTTGTTTCTAAACCGTGGAGTTCTCGTCATGTGTGTGAAAAAAGTTTCTATATCAGTAGTCTGTGACCGATACTTATAGTATAAGATTTGTTTCTTTATGTATGTGTGTTGACGCCCTGTAAAGAAATTTCAATAGTTCAGTTTGTTTGTGTTAGGTCACTTGTCCTGACAAAGTGAGGAGGGGGAAAAGTGGGACGCCGCCTCACCTAGGCATTTGCCCAGTGAGTGTGCTGTCCTAGTCCTTCTAGGCTTGGACTTGACCTAGTGGACTGCTGCCTCAGCTGCCCGTTGGCACTGAGTGACTCTTCAGGTACTTAGGTACCCTGGTCCTCCCTTTTGCCCTCCCTCTGATTGGGGGGTGGTTCCTTTAAACTGCTTGAATGGAATGCGTGGATCCAGGTGGCTCGATCAGCCACCTTAACAGCTGTGTGGGTTGTCAACAGCACCTGGAAAGGGCCTGTCCACCTTGGGGAATTCCACCTTTTCCTCCTGAAAAATGTAATCATAACAAAGTCTCCAGGGGTTACGTTATGCAGTTGTTTCTGAGCTGGGCTGGGGAGTCCTCCCTGGACCTGAGACCTGAGGAATTTTAAATGGTTAGTCAATTCAATGCAATAAGCAAGCATGTTGTGATCACAGGGTTTCAGGTCATTAGTTGGATTTGTGGTGGGTCCTGTTCCTAGATTTGGTGGTGCTGCGAACAGAATTTCAAAAGGGCTGAGGTTGTGTCTGGCCCTTCGGCACATGCGCATGTACATCAGTGCAATGGGCAAACATGTAACCCAGTTGAGTTTTGTCTCATCACAGATTTTTGTCAGTTTGTTTTTTAATGTCCCATTCTCTCTTTCTACTGCTCCTCCACTCTGTGGGTGATATGTGCAATGTTTAGTCAGATCAAAGTGAAGTATGGTGGACACTTCTTCAAGTATCTGATTAGCAAAATGTGGACCGTTGTCACTAGAAATTCTTTGTGGGATGCCCCACCTTGACACCACTTCCTGCAACAAAATTTTAGCAACTGTGCTGGCTGTGGCATGCTTTGTGGGGAAAGCTTCCACCCATTTGGAAAACATGTCTACTATAACCAAGCATTATTTTTTGTTCTGAACAGGTGTTAGTTCAATAAAGTCAATCATCAAATGTTGAAATGGTGCTCTAACAGTTTTGTGAGCTCCTGGAGCTGTTGTTTTTATTGTTTTTGAAACATTGTGAGTGGCACACACGAGGCAGGAGTCACAATGTTGAGCTGCTGTTTTTGAAAAAATTACCGTAAACCAATCAGCATTAATCTGTCTTAGCATTCCTCCCTTTGACACATGATCCAAAGCATGTGTCAAAACAGCAAAGGAGGGGAAAAATGTTTTGGTAAGCATGGGTTACCATTTGGGCCAATCTAGATGTTTTCAGTAAAAACACAGCCGTGCTTTTTCCATTCAGCTTTTTCACTCGCGTTGGCAAATCGTTGCATGTCAGAAACAGAGAATGGTGAGTCAGGTTCTGTCTGTGTGTTTGTCAGAGTGTGAGTGTGCACTGAGGTGGAATAGGCTGCATGCTTTGCAGCTTCGTCAGCCAAAGTGTTTCCTCTTGAGACAAAGTCAGTGTTGGATGTGTGTACAGCACATTTAATGACTGCCACTTGTGATGGGAGTGTGATAGCGTGTAACAGGTCAGCAACAAGTTTGTGATTGAGTATGGGCTGTCCGTCAGAGCGTAGGAACCATCTGTGCTTCCACAGAGCTCCAAAGTCATGAACAACACCAAATGCGTACCTGCTGTCAGTGTAAATATTTATTTTCTTCCCTTCAGACAAAACACAAGCACGTGTGAGAGCAATCAGTTCACAGGCCTGTGCTGAACATGATGATAAGGGTTGTGCCTCAACTGTGTGTGTGTGAGTTATGACAGCATAAACACTTCTTATCTGGCCTGTTTCAGAGTCACATGACGCAGAGCCATCCACAAACAGATCCCAGTCTGGACTGTCCAGTGGGTGTTATTGTAGGTCAGGCCTGGGGGTGCAGACAATTTCCAACTCAGCAATACAATCATGAGGTGCACCATCTTCAGTTGTGGGTAACAATGTTGCTGGATTTAAAACATTACAGCGTTGTATGGTGATATTGGGCATGTCCAGCAGAGTGGTGTGGTATTTCAGCCAAAGTGCTATAGAGAGGTGAGCAGTTTTTTGTTCATTCAGAATTTGTGTGACAGCGTGGGGAACGAGAAGGGTCAGATCAGAATATCCCACAATGTCTCGGCTAGCAAGGACCGCTTTCTCAGCTGCTGCCATGGCGCGCAGGCAGAATGGAAGACCAGCTGCTACTGGATCCAATTTGGATAAGAAATAGGCTACCGGTTTAAATTTGTCGCCATGTTTTTGGAGCAAAACAGGTCATGCAGCCACCACGCTCATCCATAGCCTGAATGAAGGGGTGTGTTGGGTCTGGAATTCCAAGGGTGGGTGTTTGCTGCAACTGCTTTTTCAGCTATTCAAAGGCCTGCAGAGCCTCTGATGACCAGGTCACATGAGAATTCATTTGGAGGCCTTGTTCATGACAAATTGTACACAGCGGAGTCTCCATCTCGGCATAATTTGGAATAAAATGGCTACAATAACCACAAAGTCCTAGGAAGGACATTAGCTGTTTTTTAGTCTCAGGACGAGGCAGTTTCACTATGGCTTTAACACGTGAATCTACAATCTCCCTACCTTCTGCTGAGATTCGATGACCCAGAAATGTCACAATAGGTTGCACAAACTGCAGTTTATACAAAGATGCTTTATGTCCCTGCTCAGCCAAATACTGAACCAGACAGACAGTGTTTTCTTTACAGGACTGTTCATAAGGCATGGCCAGTAACAGATCATCAACATACTGCAACAGTGCACAATTGGCTGGGAGTGTGAAACCAGCAAGGCTGTCATTCAATGCCTGATGAAATATAGTGGGAGACTCACAATAGCCTTGGCAGAGGCGAGTGAACGTGTAAGACCTCCCCAAAAACTGGAAAGCAAACTAAAATTGGCTATCTGGAAGCACAGGTGTCGTAGTTTGAGGTTAGCAGCGAACCCAGAGTGCAGAACAGGGACTCAACTCGGCAGATATACAAAAATATGATTTAATGGTAAATAAAAGTACAAAATAAACAGGCTGACGGGGCAGCAAAACTTACATGAATAGGCACGGGGAACTCAGGCGACAAGAGAGACACGGGGAACTCGAGGGACCAGGAAGACTCAGGACAGACTCAGGACAAGACTCAGGACAAGACTCAGGAGACCCAAGGGAGAGAACCAACGAAGACGACCCGACAAGAACAAGACAGAATAGGACTGCTTAAATACTGTGAGGAGACGAGACATGATGACAACAGCTGAGACGAGACGCAGGTGGCAACAATGGAAACTAACGAGGAAGCACGAGGGAAACAGACACAAACTGGGCCACAGAAAAGTACCGTCCTTACAACAGGGACATTAAAAAAATGCATTTGCCAGATCTATCACTGAAAAATGTGTGGAGCCTGATGGAATTTGTGACAAGAGCACATAAGGGTTTGGGACAATGGGGGCACGAGCCTGTACTGCAGAGTTCACAGCTCTCAAATCTTGAACAAACCGCCACTCATCTGGTGGTTGGGGCCTAATTTTCTTCACAGGAAAAATAGGTGTTCTGACAGGTGATGATGGGCAGGGGACAATTACTCCAGCTTTCAGCAAAGAGTGGAAAACAGGAGTAATTCCCTTTTCTACATCAGGTTTGTGTTAGGATTTGTGGTCGGAGCGAACCCAGAGTGCAGAACAGGGACTCAACTCGGCAGATATACAAAAATAGGCTTTTAATGATAAATGAAAAGTACAAAATAAACAAGCTGACGGGGCAGCAAAACTTACATAAACAAGGAGGGAGGCACGGGGAACTCAGGAGACACGAGGAACTCGAGGAACCAGGAAGAAAAGGAGAGACTCAGGAGACTCAAAGAAGCGTACCCAACGAAGAACGACCCGACAAAGGACAAGACAGAATAGAGTGACTTAAATACAAGGAGAAGACGAGACATGATAGCAAACAGCTGGGACGACACAGGTGGCAACAATGGAAACTAATGAGGAGCACGAGGGAAACAGACACACCGGGCCACAGAAAACTAACATCCTTACAGTTTGAGAGGGTACTGAGGTATTTTAGGCCTGTAAGTGGATTTTGGTGTAATTTCAATGGGCTCCTGGCCTTTAATTAATCCTATATCATACTTAGTTTGAGCCCACAGATGTGGGGGGACCTCTGCCAATTCAGGGCTGTCCAAAGACAATGTGGACATTGTTAGTCATGCATTATTGTCAATGACTTCCTTTGTAGGTCGCACTGTCAACATGTGACAAAAATCTTGTCTGTACATGTTGAGAGAGGGTGAGAAAAAACAGCTGTCATGTGGTTCCCAGTCTGGGGCAGTGTGTGCTCTGAGTTCTAAAGGACCCAGAGAACGCCACTGTGAATCAGATGGTTTAGCCAGTGAAACATGTGGGAAAGAGTCAGTCACTGTGAAATAAGGTGTTTGAGGTGTCACCTTGTCATTCAGAGTCAACAAAACAAAACAACAGTCATGTGTCCAGCAGATGGACGAAGTGACAATTTGTGTGTCTGGTGTCAGCAAAAATGAGTCTCCTAAATGATCAGCAGGGTCTGAAGTCACACGAGCAGTGTAGTGTAAACGCTGTTCAGACATTAAACAGGTTGTGGGTGGGAGTCTATCTCTGGCCATGGTGAGCAGAGAGTTTTGCTGAGCATGGTCTGTTAACAACCATTCAAAAATGTATAACAAATCAGGAGCGAGAGAAACGAGAGTGTTGGTACTTTCTTCCTGTTTTGACACGAGCAGACCTGCAGGTCCACAGCTAAGTGTCAATCTAAATTTTAGAATCAGATCTCTAGCCAGTAAATTTACTGGGCAGGAGCCTGACAGCAAAAAT
>NC_056500.1:51764528-51781087 GCF_014905685.2 Nematolebias whitei | reverse complement strand
GGGGGGGGAGATTGGGAGGGATGGCAATATTTTTGATCCCTGTCAAGTCACATGTCTGGTGATTTAAAGGTTTCCTCAACACCTGCTGTTAGATTCCTAAGTTGGAATGTTAAAGGTCTGAACAATCCAGTGAAACGGTCTAAAATATTTTCTCATATGAAACGCCTGAACCCAGACATAATATTCCTACAGGAAACACATTTGCAAAATTCAAATCAAGTCAGGCTCAAATATCCATGGATTGGGGAGATTTATCATTCGAGCTTCAACTCAAAAGCTAGAGGAGTTGCCATAATATTTAATAAGAATATTCATTTTACAGCATCAAGAATAATGAAGGATATAAATGGCAGATTTCTTATAATTGCAGGCTCCTTGTTCCACACTCCTGTTTTATTAGTAAACATTTATGCACCAAACTTTGATAAACCAGATTTTATAAACAATCTAGTTAGCACACTTCCATATCTTGATACTCATTTGTTAATTCTAGCTGGAGACCTGAATTGTGTAATGAATCCATCATTAGATCGCTCCTCATCTCGGTCCTATACACAGTCTAATATGTCTAAATCTATTTTGGATTTTGTGTCCCAAAATGGATATGTAGATCCATGGAGGACACGGAATCCACTAACAAGGACCTATTCTTTTTACTCTCAAATACACCAATCCTATTCCCGTATAGATTATTTTTTTGTTGATAGCTCTTTAATGCAGAGAGTCACGTCTTCTGAATACTATCCGATTGTTATTTCAGACCATTCTCCTCTAAGCATTGATATAAATTTTATAAACAAACCCAATTCTAGTCCTCGTTGGAGATTTAATACTCTCCTGTTATCAGATGAGCCATTTAATAAATTCATCTTATCATCAATTGATGATTTTCTAAGGTTCAATAAGAGCGATACAATTTCTCCCTCACTACTGTGGGAAACATTAAAAGCTTATCTTCGGGGTCAGATTATCTCTTTTTCAGCTAATATTAATAAAAATCTACGCACTAAGATATCAGAAATATCAACAAAAATTCAGAATATTGATAGGCAAAATGCCGTTAATCCGTCACATGATTTGCTGAAACAGCGACAGGATCTTCAGATGGAACTTGATCTCTTAACTACATCTGATGCGGAGCGACTCTTGATACGATCTCGAGCCACTTATTATGAACATGGGGAAAAACCAAGTAGACTTCTGGCACATCAATTGAAACGAAAAGCCGGCTCTCACATAATATCACAAATCAACGATCGGTCGGGCAATCTTGTTTCAGATCCTGTCTCTATTAATGATACTTTTAAAAAATTCTACTGCAATTTGTATAAGTCTGAACTACAAGCAGACTCAAATGAGCTATGTGCCTTTCTTCAGGATATTGACATACCTAGGATAGACAAATTGCTTTCTGACCAACTTGAAGCTCCCATTAAATTAGAAGAAATATTTGCGTCAATTAAGGATATGCAAAGTGGTAAAACACCTGGCTCAGATGGTTTCTCTGCCGAATTTTTCAAAAAATTTAAAGATAAAATAGCCCCTCTTCTTCTTGAGGTTTATAATGAGTCATTTGGGCAGGGCTTGTTGCCTCCCACCTTGACTCAGGCCTCAATTTCTCTCCTGTTAAAGAAGGATAAGGATCCTACTGCCTGCGAGTCCTATAGACCTCTTTCACTTTTGAATGTGGATTTTAAGATTTTGTCTAAAGTACTCGCGACTCGGCTTGAGACAGTTCTCCCTCGGATTATTTCACAAGAACAGAATGGATTCATTAAAGGTCGCCAGTTGTTTTTTAATACTCGTACACTGTTGAATACAATTTTTTCAACTCATTCCTCTAAATCTCCTGAAGTGATAATTTCTCTTGATGCCGAGAAAGCTTTTGATCGAGTGGAATGGGAATATCTCTTTGCTGTTCTTAATGGGTTTGGTTTTGGAGAGAGGTTTGTGTCTTGGATCAAGCTACTTTATACATCCCCTCAAGCATGTATTCTCAGTAATTCCGTCCAATCTGATTATTTTACGGTGGGACGTGGTACTAGACAGGGTTGCCCTCTTTCTCCCCTCTTGTTTGCGTTAGCCATTGAACCCCTATCCGTTGCTCTAAGATCCCTTTCTTCTTTTCATGGAATCGTCCGCTCTGGTGTCGAGCTTAAATTGTCCTTATATGCAGATGACCTTCTCCTGTATGTCTCTGACCCTTTACGGAGTCTTCCCCCAATTTTAAATATTCTAGAAAAATTTGGATCATATTCTGGCTATAAAATTAACTCACTTAAAAGTGAATGCTATCCAGTGAATTCATTAGCTTTAAAGCTTAAGCCTTCTGATATCCCTTTTAGGCTCAGTCCCTCGGGATTTAGGTATTTAGGAATTAATATTACACGTACTTTGCCCTCAATGTTTTCTCAGAATTATGCCTCACTAGTTTCCCAAATTGCATCAGATTTACAGAGATGGAACTCTCTCCCTCTTTCATTGATTGGTAGGATTAATATTATCAAAATGAATGTGCTACCTAGACTTTTGTTTTTATATCAAAATATCCCTCTGTTCTTGCCCAAACAGTTCTTCAGGTCCCTGGATCAGATGGTCTCATCTTTTTTATGGAACGGAAAGGCCCCCAGAATGAGACTTTCTTTATTACAACAGTTCACCACAAACGGGGGTCTTTCTCTACCTAATTTTACAATGTATTACTGGTCCTCACATATCCATAAACTGACTTATTGGTTAAATTCACCTGATCTGATTTGGTGTAAACTTGAAATTCAGTCGATTTCTGCATCTTTTTCGCCCGCTTCAATTGTTTATTCATCATTACCAATTAAATTATCCTCAGTTACTACAAATCCTATAGTGCTCTCAACACTCAGGATCTGGTCACAATTTAGGTCCCACTTTAAATTTGTATCACCCTCTAATAAAATGCCGTTACTAAAGAATCACATTTTTTCTCCAGCATCTAATAATGCTGCCTATAGAATTTGGTATGAGAAAGGTATTAGAACAATGAGAGACCTGTACGAAGATGGTTTATTTCTTAGTTTTTCAGAATTGTCTTCTAAATTTAATCTACCCACTTCACATTTGTTTCTTTACTTCCAAATTAGGCATTGCGTTTCATCGCAGTTTCAAAATTTTCTAGCTTTGCCTACTGACCCACCATGGGTTGAACTCTTAGTTTTGAGCCCCAATTTGAAATCTCCTCTTTCAATTATTTATGGAAAACTTATGGCAATAGAGGCCGATTCATCGGGTAAAACTAGAACTGCATGGGAACGTGAACTGGGTGTTAAACTATCAGATTCATGGTGGGATAAAGTTATTCTCAGCATACGTCAGAGTACACCATGTGCCAGACTACAGTTAATACAATTTAAAGTAATAAATAGAGTACACTTCTCAAAAACACGTTTATCTAAAATGTTCCCCTCAATACCAGACCAGTGCGATAGATGTCAGACTTCACCTTGCAACTTAAGTCATATGTTCTTTTTCTGCCCAAAACTGCAAGGGTTTTGGAAATATTTTTTCTCCATACTCTCAGGAGTTTTTAAGATTCAGTTTCAAAGTGATCCACTTATTGCTATTTTTGGAGTTCCTGGGACCACACTTAATCTATCCCGCCAGCAGGGGGAGGTCTTGGCCTTTTGCTCTCTCCTTGCCAGACGTTGTATTTTGCTCGCCTGGAAATCTCCCACACCACCATCCACATCACAATGGCTTAATACTGTAAGATTATACTTGAAGATGGAAAAAATTTTACTAACAGTGAAAGGTAGTTCAGAAAAATTTACCCACAAGTGGACACCCTTTGTGTCATATGTAAAATCTTTACCTTCATAGCGTATAGACTGATATGATTGACTCATCACATTACCATGTGACTTGTTTTTAGAGGATAAATGAAAGACTGAAATACTGTTTTCCTTTTGGTTTGTTGGGTCCCTCCTGTTCGTTCCTCCTCCCCCTCTCTCTCTTTTTTTTTTTTTCTCTTTTTTTTCTTTCCTTATTTTGTCTTGTTTTTGGTTAAGGGGGGAAGGGGAGGGAGGGGAAGAGGGGAGGGAGGGGGGAAAGGGGGAAGGAAAAAAAAAAGAAAAAATTGGAGAAGTCATGTAAATTCTGTTTAATGTATGTAATGTCAATTATATATTCTCCTGATAAATAAAAATTAAAAAAAAAAAAGAAAAAGGAAAAAGAGATTAAAGTTGATTAAAGTTGAGAAAAAGTTGATCCAGACGCCTGAGGAGGTGTGAGTGGAACAGAGAAAAAGTTGTACCGGGATGGGAAGAAGTCCCATCCCAGTTGTTAGTGTTGTGTTTGAGAGGTGGGAAGAAGCCCCATCCCAGTTGTTAGAACAATTCTCTGAAAGCAGATAGTCCGGGTGATGTTTTGACCGCTTTGCAGGTAATAAAGGTCAGAAAGAAGGCACCAGTGACAGGGCTTCAGCGTCGTATGTGGATGTGTGTGGCAGCCTGGGGAAAGAACTGCATGGGGAGAGTCAGAGGATGCAATTGCAGGCTCAACGGAGCAAGAAAGAATGTGAGGACCGCCTGCTTGTTGAATGAACGGCACATTCAGTTGCTCGGTGCTCAGTTTGGGAGAATGAGCAGGGTGGCTGAGGGGGCGGTGGAGCAGGTGTCCCGGTTGAAGTGAGAAAAATTCAAGAGAAAGAGGCGCAATGTGTTATCTAAACAGGTACGAGCTTTTGTTGCCGCACTAGATGACAGATGGGATCCGTCGAGTTGGGACGGTAACATCTGGGGAGACAAGGAGGTTGTTTACTTGTCTAAAATATATAAACAACGGACTGCACAACCCACAGATGCTCAGATAGCTAGGCTGTTGGATAAAGGTGGAGGTCAGGTAGTGAATTCAGCGCATCGAGTCAGAACTTTGCAAGACTCGAGACCGTCATTTGAAGCTTGTGCAGAGGCAGCCCGACAGATGTTTCCTGGAGCATCGGATTGGTCTGATTTACAGGGGCATTGGGTGACCCTAGGGGAGTGCGAGCAGAGATTGGTTCAGATGTGTGTAAGGAATGCGCTCGCTGTGCGTTGGGTAGTAAATTATCATCTACATGTTTTTTCAAGGACTGATGTTCGAAGCCGACTGTTGGAACTGGGTGCACTTGGAGATCGGAACACAGAGCTGAAAACCGTGAAAAAAAAAAAAAAACATTTAGTCAACCCATGGGTCGTGGGCCGAGAAGGGACGGCCGGAAAAACATGCAGGAACTTACTCGTTCTGCTTTCCGGAGGGCATTAATACAGACAGGAGTGCCTCCAGCTGAGACGGATGGTGTGTCACCAGAAGAGCTGAGGGCTGGAAGCCATTATTTGGATTAAAAGGGCCAAAAGTGGAAGGTCCAGAAGTTGACATCAACCTTCTGAAAGCAGATATTGTCAACATTGAACATCAAAGGTCCAGAATTAGAGAGCCCAGATTTTGACGTTAAATTAAAAGGCCCCAAACTTGAAGGTGATATTGATGTTAAAATGCCAAAGGTCAAAGGAGAAATTAAGACACCTGATGTTGACATTAAAGGCCCAAACGGTGACAATGAGGGCCACAAAGGATGAATTAAAATGCCTAAAGCCAAGATGGTTGAAGGGGAAAAGGGTGGATTTGAAATGTCTAAAAAAAATGTCATCAGAGCACTTAAAGGGGATGTGTTAAGCTGGCTGCTTTGAAGGAAGTGCATCATATGTTGTTTATAAATGGTTCATCTGCAGCTGTAGTTTTGACGGCAACTAAAACAACTCAAAGTATTTAAAAATATCTGAGATGAAAAAATTTTCCATCTTGTTTTGCAGTTGTTTCACATTTAAAGTAAAAGTTCAGCTCTTTTCAAGAGGGGTTCTGTGGAAAAAGTTATGAACAATTAATGTCTTGCCTGCTGCACATAGGCTTTAGAACAACCTCAGTTTGGAGAAACTGATGAGCTAAATATTCTGAGTGGGGCCAAGACCAGAAGAAGGATTTCTTTTTAATAAATAAAAGTTAATTGTTGACACTTTTTGCATGAAGTGGTTATATATGAAGAATTGTTTTATTAGTTGTAGAACAAGACGGATGACATAAAACTGCAATACAGCAATGTGAGGCATGTCAGCATTAGAAAAAGAGGGTCACCACAGTATATGCAGGGACAAATAGAGGAAAGGGACCATATCAGATCTGGCAGATGGATTTCATTGGCCCTTTGCCCATGTCACAGGTGTGTAGATATGTATGTATGGCTGTAGATACATATTCAGGTGTGTTGGTGACTCATCCTTGTAAATATGCAAATCAGACATCTACTTTAAAATGTCTTAGTATGATGGAATAATTTTATGGGGTTCCCCTTCAGATACAAACAGATAATGGGACCCATTTTACTGGAAAACAAGCGAAAGACTGGTCAGCTGAAAAACATGTTGAATGGATTTATCACATTCCTTATCATCCACAAGCTGCTGGGCTGATTGAGAGAATGAATGAACTGTTAAAAGAAATGCTGAGAAAATTAAATGAAAAACATGATTTGACAAACTGGAAAGTAAATTTGTTGCAGGCTGTGTTTCAATTGAATAACAGACCCATTGCACCAGGCACCACTCCTCTAAATTGAATGATACTCCAAAAAAAAAAAAAGAACCAATTAGTATGTGGAAAATTGATGACAGAGCAGAGCTGCCTGTCAAAGCAACTCCCGGATCTGATGGACTAGATCTGAGGACTCTAGAGCCAGTGACATTGATTTCAGGTCAAATTCAAGTTATAAAATTGGTCTAGGTCTGCAATATCTAAAGGCAGGAGAAGAAAAATGGGTAAATGTATCTGTAAACAAGTGTTATATAAGAGAAAACTAATGATTCTTCCTCTATCTGTAAGCAGTACTTTTTGCCTCTACAGCTTGATGTTTCCTTGATCTTTGCTGACTGGACGGTCGGGGCCGCCCAGGAGTCAACATGGGAGAAGCTGGTGGCAGGCGCCTGTCAGATGGGAGTGCAGGCTGTTTGGGCATCACGTGCCTTGTCGGAGGCGCCATGGTCCTGATGGTCAACGTCTCATCAGCAACACCAGGACGTGTCTTGGAGGAGGATCAGGTGTTCACGTTTGGTTGAAAAAATGCAAGCAAGATCAGAGTGCAAAGTAACTTCACATGTTTGAAACACAAAAAGGCTGCCTGATAGGGCACAACTGACTGTCCTATGTACAAGTGTCGGGCACGCTACAACAGAAAAACCATCCCAGTGATACCTCAGGGATGTCAGATTAGAATTTATGTGGAAACCCCACTGTGTAGCATGTATAAGAACGGTACATGTAAACCAGATGAAAAAAAAAAGAACAAAGTTTGACTTTACTGCCAATTAAACAAAGGAGGACGAAACATGCTTCATTGGCAGTTACCCAAGTTGGAGTCTGGATGCCATCAGTTGTCATGACTCAAGAGGAAACGGCCAAAATACTGCTAAAAGAAATAAACTGGCAGCTGAAGATGTGGGGGAGCACAGAAGAAGTGCTCTCCAACATAACTGAAGCTTTGAACTTGTTTTCCTGTGTACCTTGCAATTTTTCCATGCACAGCTGCCAGAGGGTGGTGACCACATCCAATCACCACGAGTGGAGGAAGCTGTGGAACATTTCTAGTACATATTGGGTAGTTGTAAAACCTGAATTGACAAAGTGTACTGAATATATGTGTGAATGTTATTGGGTTCAGTATCTTGTGAGCAATGCAACTACAATGTGCAAGTATCATATTTTACCTGTACAAGGATACTGGTTTTTAAAAGTACAAGGTGAGTGGTTTGAGCCAAAGACAAATCTCACGTATGACATGCAATTATGCGAGACAGCTGATAAAGGAGTGGTATGTATGCTGAAAATAGGTCATGTTAACCCATGTTTAACCAAAGACGAGGTATTGTGTGATTGGACTCATGAACTAGCTAGAGCAACAATAAAAAGTCATCCTCAATTACCTGAGGTGCCTTTCTCTGGATGTGTGTATGGTGTACATCTGTGGACTTGGAACAACCAGACTTATCAATTAACTAATTATAGTTAATGATTGAATCTCATAAGTCTAAACGTGTCTGATCTAACAGTGTCCACCTGCATTGCTCAAGGAAAGGTTTTACATATGGCTAAACTAATAGTGTAGGCGTCGGCTCACCATTGGTGGGATATATTCACAGGAATATCATCTACGGCGCAAAATATATGCAGTATCTCCTTTGCTTGTTTAGTGAAAAGAAGAATAACTAGTTTGTAATTTGGGATAGCTGTGCTTGCCTTCGAGGTTCGGCCGGTATCTCTCTCCTAGAGAACTGGAAATATGACCTTACCATCACAGTGACTCACTAAGGGTCGCCTCAAAATCATGGTAAGCGGACGACCTCATTCTTACTCTGCTCTGATTAAATTGTTTCATCAAATTGGAAGAACAGCATACAGAATAAATTTGGGAGTACTGAATTGGTTACTGGTGAGACTTGCTCGAAGGTGCTTCTGGTTCATGAGGGAGTTGAGGGAGAACATCTTTTGGCTTGATTTGTGAAAGGTCTATGTGAAGGCAGTATCTATAAATCCTCAAGGGCTCTTGAGGTTTAGAATTCCTCAGATAGTAGTCATCGCCTTACTTAGGGAAGAAAGTGTATCCTATGTACTCATGAAATTTAATCATTATAAAATTGTGCCTGATGCTGTATCCCCTGCCAAACTATTGATTAAAGCAACGCAAAATGAATAATTCTGGACTATTATTTCACCCTTAATGAACAAAAACATGGTAATGCTTGGTTCACTTAACAACACCAATAAAGGAGGTTTTGACAGGTTTATTAGCTACTGAGTGACAACACCCTTGTGCCCATTTCCAGGGCCCTAAAGATTACCAGAACAATTAACAATTACAACGCTAAGGTGAGAGGTGAGCGGCCATAACGCGAGTTTCTCTGGACCAGAAGATCCATCCCTGCTGCTTGGAGGTTCGAGGTAACAGAGTGAGATCAGGGTGTGACTCACGGATTTAAGGTCGTTAATATTCTGGATGAATCACCTCGTCGCAGCCTTAATGAGGCTACTTTAGACAGCTACAGGTAATACCATGGCGCTAGAGTAAGCTTCCGGACCCCTTGGAGGAGAGGCTGCAAGCAAAGGTGCTTATTGCTACTTCCAGTGGTTACCTTTGCTTATCGGATAGCAGACATGGCACCCCAGATGGGACCAGAACGGTCCCAGAAGTGAAGACGCGCTACAGAGGACTGATAGGCGTCGATAGAGCAGCTTTAGAGAGTAAGGAGCTGTTAGTGACTGGGAGACCCCCCAGTTAGTACCCCCAATAGATCACTAGAGGCTAGTGAGGAGGGGTAGAAGGCTTACGAGGGTTACTGACCATAATCCAGAATCGTAGGCAAGCAGCTAGTCTGTCCTAGTCCAAAACGTTAGGATAAAGTCTGGAGACTTTGAGGACCGACGACCTTGACCCGACAAGAAAAGACATAACGATGGCCTCAGGAGAGGCATCTACGAGTGCAGAGCTAGAAAAACCCGAGCCGGCTCCGGCGAGCCAAGAAGAACAGAACCCAGTAGAAGGAAAGACAGATGGTCAAAAGCCAATTGTACAAAGTACAGGAGGAAAACCAGCAGAAGGAGTGACCAAGGTGGAAATCATCCTATATGGAAAAGGGTATCATACCTGGAATCCAGTAGTAAGGGAAACATTAAAAGAAAGCAATCCCCAGATAGGTGAAAAAGTCCTGGAGCAAGGACTAAAAAAATTTATAGAAGAAAAAGGAGTGTATTTCTGTTCAAAAGTCCGGCGGGGAGTTCAAACAGTAGTAGCAAGAGACCCAGGCGAAGCAAAATCAAAAAAGGAAGTTAAAAAATGGTTGCAATGGTGGGTGCAACAGATAGAGGCACGAAAAGATACAACAATAGTGACAGTAATTAGCCCCTCAGTCGAGTATGACCCCATAGTAAAGATGATATCCAAAGTGACAGGATTAGAAGGGATCATTACAAACCCTCTAGTAAGGGCAACAGCAAAATATAAGGAGTGTGAAGAAGAATTGGCAAGAATGAGAGAATATAGAAGAGAAAGAAAGTTAGAGATGGATCCGAAAAGTGAGCAAAGTTCCGTCGCACAAACCCCTGAAGCTTCGGAGAGTGAAAAAGACCAAAGCGAACCAGAGGACGAGGTTATAAAGAATATACCCCCCCTCCAAATTAAAATAGAAGGAGAAAACCCAGGAGGTGCGAGGCCAAAAAAGAGAGCTTACCTTCCAGCCTCTCATCACCCCCCCACGTTTGTGAGCTCCACTCCGAACCTGAGTGCGTACAGGGAGACTCCCAAATACCATTCAGATACGGACGAAGAAGCCAGAGCAGAGCAACTGAGATTATTCACAAGTATGATCAAAGGAGAAAACGAACCTGAAGGAAGTAATAATGAGAACACAAGGTGTAAAGAGTATCTTAAACAGGTTGACAAGAACTTAGACCTGCTTGCCCAAAGCATAGTAGAGAGGATGGGGAGACTCGAAGCCACTGAAACTGGGTGGGCAGAAAGGGGGTTACGAGGAATGCGAAAACAGGAGCAGACAGAACCGCTAAAAGACCAGCCGAATAAACAAGAGAATCTTAAAAAGAATCCCTCAGGGGAAACCCCAAAAACTTACGGAAAAAAGAAGGCTAAAGAAAAACACCTAAAACCAGAATCTGAGACATATTCCAGTCAAGAGGAAGATGAAAAAGAAAATTTCCAAAAGAAACCGGAAAAGGAAATCAGGCAGATAACAGGGCTCAAACAGGTTCCGTCCCACTCTGGTTCCACTCTAGAACCACTCCCGAAGGAGACTCAATGTGTGAAGTTTCAAAATGGTACCCGGGTATACCAAGTGATAGGGACACCATGGTCTATAGAGGCGGATGCATTACTGGTGTTTACAAATCATAAGTACAAAATCCATAACTCGACCTACAGAAAAGCTCTAAAGAAAGTAGCCGGCAGGGAGTACCAAGCTGAAATAAAACAACTCATTGGTGAACCAAATAGCAAAGAGCCAAAAACAAGAATGACCAGTGGAGCTGATGCTCCGTATTATGCGATAATACACATCCCAATTCGAAGCTATGAAGAAGCAACCGATAATACCAGCTACCTCAGGGAAATGTTAGAAGCTTTGCAGAGAGGAGTATTCCGAGCCATAGAGTTCGGCTTCAGGCGCATAGTGATAGGGATAGATGGGCTCCGGTCCCATCATTTGCAGTGGGAAATAGCTGAGAGAGTAGCAGTCAATTCAATGACGTACCTGGCCAAAGACATGCCAGCGGAAGCCCACTTAAAAGAGATGATTATAGTGACCCTCACTCATCTAGATGAAGATCGGAAATCCAGAGTCGTGGCCGCAATGACAAAACAAGAGGAAAAACCAATCAAGGAACCCCTAAAGTTAAGGAAAGAAGGCACAGAAAAATCATTAACATCACCGGGAACCAAGAGAAGTGAGGACCCGTTAAGGATCAGTCCTCAAGGGTCAAAAATGTCTCTGACCTCACCCTCAGAAAATGACCTGAAAATTTCAACCACAAGACGACGCAGAAGCGGAGCAGACTCACGAGAAGGACAGCCAAAGAGAGAAACATTAACAAAAATACAACCCTTAAACACAGAGAGTGAGGAGGATGACGACGAGAGCTCTCAGGGAGAACCAGATGCAGACCCGAGTCAGGAAGACACCGATGATGAAGGTAGTGCCAGTCTGGAATCAATAGCAGGCCAATACGACGGTCCAGTTAAACCATTAAGAATAGGACAAAGAAAAGGACAAAAGAAGGGAGTAGAAATACTGGACGTACATAGAGTATCAGAAAGGTTAGCCAGGGACTTGAGTTGGGGCCCGGTGCAGGCGAGTGATGGGCGTCGAACTTACATCCCTGAAGCCGGCCAAAATCACTATGACATTCCACCAGTATGGGCAGACAGGTCAGAAGAGACAGTGGAACTGACTGTTAAAGCTACTTTGGGAGAGTGGGCCAACATTTTAATGATGCCCTCATACCCCACATTAGCAGCCCACAAACCCTTAACTAGTAAGTTTAGGACCGCGTACTTAGGAATTGTACATGATGTGATGCTGAGAAGAATGAAAAAGACGGCCTACAAATATGCCCAAGAAACAGAAAAGAAATTGCGAGATGAAATATCGGCCGATGAGGAAGATGATACATACCCGGCTGAGACAAGCCCACCGTATCAAGTGCCCGAATCAACCCATGAGCCCAGGCAGGCTAGACAAAACCAAGCCCCAGGCCCAGAAACTGACAGTTATCGTGAGTACAAAAAGCTGAAAACCTTAGTGAGGGAAAAACAACCCCAGGAGACCACTGAAGAATACATCAAAGATGTGTGGCCCATGGTAGTTAGCTCCACTGAGTGTGATGCAGCAAAAAAGTTGTGGCTAGGTAATGTCACCACAAACCCGATGAGTAAAGGGGAACCGGCTCAAAGCCAGTATGAGAAACTAGTCCTAGAAGACATGGACGATGAAGACTCTCACATTCAGCGGGCAAGGATGCGCATGGATCAAGGCCAATGCCTCACCCCAGTTTGGTATCAACTTAAACAAGTAATTCCCCCTAAAAGGTATGTTAAAGCCTTAAGGATAGTATCCAAGGGAAGAAGGGGAGAGCTCACCTTTGCCAGAATGCCTCATGAAACTAATGACGCCCAGATAGACCAGGCAGTGAAATCATATGACCTAGAACAGCTGTTCTGGGAAGAAAAGAAGAAAAGTGAGAGCAGGCAAACCCAAAAACCGCCAAAACCGACACAAAAGGCCCCTCAACAGCCACAATACAGAGAACAGTTCCCGAGACAGCAAGGGACACAGTACAGGGAAAGACCACCAAGGCAGTCAGAGCCACAATATAGAGACCAACAACCAAAACGATTTTCAGCTCCAGCTTCAAACTCCACACCACAGAAAGGGGGTAAATACCTACCCCCGGAAGAATATGCAAAACTGACCCCAGAAGAGAAAAGAGCCCTCCATGAATCCCGTGAGAAAGGGAGTGGGGGGCCAGCTAAATAATGGCAGATAGGTTGCGGGTCACTCTGGAAGATGCCTATTGGGAGGGGGACGAAATCTACACCAAAGTGGAGGGAGAACCTTACCTAATAGATTCCGGAGCAGAGGTGTCTATGACCCGCAGAAACCTAAAAACAGTAGGACACCTGACAGTTCAGTTAGCAAACGGAAAAATTGAAACAATGCCTTATGGGTTATGGCAAGGAATTGTGTGGATAAAAGGGCCTTATAACCTTATGACAATTACAGATCTGAAAGAACTAAAGAAACCAAAAAAGAACCGAAGAGCCTTAAACAGGAGGTTAGAGAAGTTAAAATCTAGGCTAGTAAAAATAGGGTTCACACACAAACAAAATGAGTCTGAGGATTGGTATAAACCTGTAAATATCCCTGAAGTGACTAAACGAAAAATAGATGAGAGTGACTTCTCCCCGGCTGGGAAAGAGAAGTTAAAACAAATACTAGAGAAAGCCTCAATAGCCAGATTTAAAAATGATTGCGGAGACCTAGGCCCAAAGTTTGTACATATAATCGAAGGAGGAGTTCACCCACCTGTGAGACAATATCCCCTGAATCCAGGAGCAGTTGAGGAAATGAACAAAATTGTGAAAGAATTAGGAGCGTTAGGAATTATCAGAGAAGAAACAAACCCCATAACTAACAGCCCAATCCAGGCAGTTAAGAAACCCGAACCAGCAGGAGGAGGGTGGCGACCAGTGATTAACTTTAAAGCCCTTAACAGGCGAACAGTGGCCAACAGAGCGAGCCTAATCAACCCGCAGGGCACCCTAAAAACTCTACAAGTGAAAAAGTACAAATCTTGCATCGATCTAGCAAATGGATTTTTCTCTCTTAGGCTGGCAAAGCAATCACAGGGAAAGACAGCTTTTACCCATCAAGGGAAAAGTTATGTTTGGCAACGATTACCACAGGGATATAAAAACTCTCCTAATGTATTCCAGTCGGTCGTGATGGACGTGCTCAAAGACTTAGGTGCCACAATTTATATCGATGATGTGTTTATCGCAGATGACACAGAGGAAGAACACCTGGAGAGGTTAGCTAAAGTGGTGCAGCGAGTCACAGAGGCAGGATTGAAACTGAATTTGAAAAAATGCCAGCTTGGACAGTTCCAAGTTAATTATTTAGGGTTTCAAGTGACAGCAGACCTAGGACTCTCGGAAGGGTATAGGGAGAAACTCGAGCAAATTCAGCCTCCTGAGTCAGAGAACGACTTACAGAAGATCTTAGGGCTGTGTAAGTATGTGAGAGATCATGTCCCTAACTATCAGAGATACGCCAAACCACTGTATGCCTGCCTAAAGAAAAAAGAAAATGACAGTCAAACGAATAGCAAGAAATTATGGGTCTGGACAGCAGAAAATCAACAGGACTTAGAAGAACTTAGGAAAAAGATTCAGGAAGCAGTAAGGCTAGAACCAAGAAGCCTAATGACAAAACTCATAGCTGAAGTCAGCTGCGACAGTGATGATGCCATGATAGCCGTAAAGAACGAAAACGGTGGATTAGTTACCCTATGGAGTTACACCTTGACCTCAGTAGAGAAAAAGTTTCCTCAGGAAGAAAAAGAGCTAGTAGTGCTTGCTAGATACTGGGGGACATTAAAAGATTTGGCCCAGGGGCAGCCTATTAGAGTAGTGACACAAAGCCAAGTGCACAAGTATCTCAGAAAAGGGACAATAGAAAGTACCAAAGCTACTAACACAAGGTGGGGTAGATGGGAAGATATTCTATTAGATCCCGATTTAGAGATAGGCCCTGCACAGCCAGTGAGTAAAAAAGCAGCCAAAGAAGTGCCCGAAGAACCGAAGCAGCACGACTGGACTCTCTACACGGATGGATCCAAAAAAGGGTCAGATCAGGTAGCACACTGGGGATTTATCCTCAAATATCAGGGGAACGAGTGCTGCCGTAGAAGGGGGAGAGTACAGGGAAGTGCACAAACAGGAGAAGTTACGGAAGTACTCCAAGGGCTACTAGAATTAACTCACAAGAGAATAAGAACAGCTAAAGTAGTGACAGACAGCCACTATTGTGCACAAGCTCTAAATGAGGATTTAGCCATCTGGGAAGAAAATGGATTTGAAAGCGCCATGGGCAAAGTGGTAGCTCACCATGACTTGTGGAAGAAAATAGCTGAAATTAGGCTAAATCTGAAGTTAGAAGTAGAGCACCAAAAGGCCCACACTAGAGAAGGAAAATACTGGCAAGGCAACGAAGAAGTTGACCGTTATGTACAGCAGAGAAAAATAGTCTTTGTCGGGATCGAGGAGTGGGACAGAACCTCTGAAGGTCGGAGAGTCCCAGAGAAGTACGTGAAGCAGGTTGTACGGGGCGTGCATGAGGGTCTAGGTCATGCAGGCGTACAACCCACACGTAAGGAGTTGGAGTGTCAGGAGCTCAGGGTCCCGTTGAAACAAGTCCGCAAGGTGTTGCAAAACTGTGATGTATGTGGTCAATACAACACAGGAAGGCGAGGGCACCGAGTGGATGGACAGACCATCAAAAGTACCACACCATGGGGCTCAGTATGCATGGATGTAGCTGGGCCTATGGGAGTCACAGGCAAGAAAGGAGAGAAATACCTTCTAGTGCTGGTAGACTCGATGTCAGGGTACGTGGTGGTGAAACCAGCTAGAAAAGCTAATGGCAACAGTGTTGTTAGTATGCTGGAGCAGGTCTGTGGGTCGTTAGGAGTTCCAAAAGAGTTGAGAACTGATAATGGGACACACTTCCGCAATGCACAGGTAGATCACTGGTGTCAGACTTTTGGAGTCATGCGCGTTTATTCGCCTCCTTACACACCTCAAGCCAATGGAGTAGCAGAAAGAGCCATAGGTTTAGTCAAAAATTGGATAGCTAAAAATGCTAATACCAAAGAATGGAGTACTAAAACTGTTGAGGTAGGGCAAGCCTTGAATGACAGGAGACAAGCTAGTAGACCCTCCCCCTCAGAAGAGCTCAACCAACGACGGTTTAGCACGCCTGAAGTTGGGCGGAGCTCTGAGGATAAAGAGGAACAGTCAGACTCTGAGGCCCCATTCAGGGTAGGACAGAAGGTGTGGGTCAGAGCACAGGATCACCCATCAGCAGTTGCAGTGAACCCCAAATATAACACCACAGACAGAGTGAGAAAAGTGTTAGATAAAAACACAGTTGAGCTAGAGAAGAAAGGGATCCAAGGAATAGAGCAACTGAAACCAATTCCTAGCTAGTTGAAACCAGAAACTAGAGTATGGCCACAGAACCAAGCACCATGCTCCCCTATATTAGACTGGCCACTATATGCGGGGGAGTGATACTAAGAAGAACAGTCTCAGGGCTTTGGACGGGTAGGGCCTTGAGCACATTGGAATATGCAAAGAAAGGATACCTGTCAAAGGAAGGAGAAACCTTCAGGTGGAGCTTGCTGGAGAACAATTGTACGCTCTGCCTGAAACCAAG
>NC_056500.1:51762055-51764428 GCF_014905685.2 Nematolebias whitei | reverse complement strand
GGCATTAATCGACGAGAGACTTTCACCCAGAACAGCATGGAATTCTGCTTTAATTATAGCAGCAAGGTCCTCTCGGAGAGCTACAAGTATTTCTTGCTTAAGGCTGCTGACGTCGCCCTCAGACGGAGGAGGTGATCCAGGACAGCTCGAGGCTTCACTACGAGGATTAGGCCGCAGGTGAGCGTGGATCGAACTTACCCCTTTAGTCGGTTTTGGTGGCATTTTAATGGCCAAATAGGAGGGTTATGTAAAGTGTGTAAGTTAGCTATTGTTTGCTGTCGGACTCGGGAAAAAGTGCCCAGGCATTAATCAGAGAAAAGGCTAATTCTGTAGGAGCACACCCAAACACACCTTATCTCACCGCCATTCAGCCGGAAGTCCCTCTTTTTCCTTTTTCATTGCTCAGCCTTCCCACCATCCTGTTTGTGACGCCAGAAATGTTCTATGAAATTATCTTTAACAAGATAGATACAGGTTAGGGGAAAGGTCAGAGCAATGAATGAAAACTCTCAAAAGAAATTCTCAGGCTGTTTTCTGCTAGAATAATAAGTGCCATTTATTAAACGGCCACAGATACAGCAAAACAATGTACATTCAGTACAAATCAAACATTGATGTGAAAACCCCTCACCGTGACACAAGACCGAGGAAGCCGTTATCAGTCCGAATAGAAAGGTAACATCAATTCAGGCTGGGCATCTGGAACCGGACCCGCAGCAGACTTCAACTATTTTTCTGAGTGTTACACTTTTATACTCCCCCTCTGACGGGGTGACGTGCGGGCAGAGCAAACATGTTTTCCATCATCAAGGCAGTTTGTACAGCAGAGCGATGGCTCATAAAAACATGTCTTTCAAACCCAAGGTCGTGGGTGGATGAAAGACCTGTCTACATCAAACTCCGGGTCACTGTAACCGCAAGATGGGCCAGATCTTGCGGCAAGAGCACCCCCGGAGGCTTATTTTCATTCCTCCAAAACACATCTGCAGTACAGGCCTGATTTGCACAGATAAGCTGCATATAAAATGAGTATAAAATAAGTATAAATTGACATAAAAGCATCAAAATAATCATTCCTATATCAGACCTTGTGTACATAATTTCGCTCCACCACATGTACCACATGAGGTGCGAATGACAATAAAGAAACTCTGACTCTGAAATGAGGCAACTTTAAAAATTTCACTAGAGCCTGATTTATGTTTGGACAGTTTTTGTCCTGTTGAGCTCTGAATTGCCAAAAATAATAACCTCATCCAAACCATCCACATGCCTGCTAGATCCCATCCCAACCAGACTGTTTAAAGAGGTATTTCCACTAATTAACGTCCACATTTTGGATCTACTTAATTTGTCTTTAATGGATGGTTATGTACCACAGCGCTTTAAGTTGCTGTAATTAAACCTTTACTTAAGAAGTCTGACCTTGATTCAGAAATTCTGGCCAACTATAGACCTATATCTAATCTAACTTTCATCTAGAAAATTCAAGATAAAATAGTTGCAGGTCAGTTGTATGAACATCTACAAAGAAATAATTTGTTTGAAGAGTTTCAGTCAGGGTTTAGAGCTCATCATAGCACAGAAACAGCACTAGTAAAAGTAACTAATGATATTCTCATGGCTTCAGACAATGGACTTGTCTATACTGGTCCTATTAGACCTCAGTGCTGCATTTGATACAGTTGATCACAATATTTTACTACAGAGGCTTGAATATGATATTGGGATTACAGGAACGGCTCTAAAATGGTTTAAATCATATCTATCTGATAGATTCCAGTTTGTAAATGTAAATAATAACTCCTTTTCATACACCAAAGTTAGTCATGGAGTTTCTCAGGGCTCAGTACTTGGGCCAATACTCTTTACTTTATATATGCTTCCATTAGGTAAAGTTATTAAACAGCATGGGATAAATTTCCATTGTTATGCTGATGACACACAATTATATTTGTCCATTAAACCCAATGAATCCAATCAGCTACTTAGACTACAAGCATGTCTTAAAGACATAAAAACCTGGATGACCCTTAATTTTCTCCTGTTGAACACAAACAAGACTGAGGTTTTGGTTTTTGGACCTGATCACCTTAGGAATGAATTTTTCAGTCTTAGATGGCATTAATCTGTCCTCCAGCTCTAATGTTAAAAATCTTGGTGTTATTTTTGATCAGGACATGTCTTTTATCCCCCACATTAAAAACGTTACTAGAACTGCCTTCCTCCATCTTCTTCCATCTGGGACTTCCGGTAAGATGGCGCCCATGTACATGGCTTGCAATCCACCTCTGCTGATGGTGTTCGGATTATTTTTGTTTTTTGCATTTCACATCTGTGACATAAACTCTCTGCTGGTGTATGACAGACAAC
>NC_056500.1:51759846-51761955 GCF_014905685.2 Nematolebias whitei | reverse complement strand
GGTCAAATTTACTTCCCCCTAAGACACAATGGTACATGCTCTATTCAACCGCTGCTCAACTGCCTGGCTGACATCAGGGACTGGATGGCTTTAAATTTCTTGAGTTCAATGAAAAGAAGTCTGAAGTCACGTTGTTCCCTCCCAATGACATGATCACAAACCACTGTATCGACCTCTCCGCTCTAACCCTGTCAGTAAAACAAAGAGTCACTAATCTGGGCGTGATAATGGACCCTTCCCTGAAACTTAACAATCATGTAAACATGATTGTTAAATCCTGCTTTTTCCAGCTGAGGCGACTGTCTAAGCTGAAGCCCATATTGTCCAAAAATAACCTGGAGACAGTAATTCATGCATTCATTACATCCAGGCTCGACTATTGCAACTCACTCCTTTTTGGTATCAGTCAGACCTCCATAGCTAGAATTCAACTGGTCCAAAATGCAGCAGCCCGGTTTTTGACCAGCACAAGCAAAAGAGAGCACATTACACCTGTTTTGGCATCCCTACACTGGCTTCTGGTTCACCTTCGAATCAAATTCAAAATACTCTTGTATGTCTATAAATCACTAAACAGCTCTGCCCCCTCCTATCTTACTGATCTGCTCCAGCCGTATGTCCCACCACGTTCTCTCACATCAGCAGACCAGTTGCTCCTAACAGTCCCAGGAACCCGTCTCAAGCGCAGAGGTGACAGGGCCTTCTCTGTAGCAGGCCCAAGACTTTGGAATGAGTTACCTCTGCTCGTTAGACAGGCCCCCTCCCTCACAGTTTTTAAATCTTGCTTAAAAACACACTTCTATTCCCTGGCTTTCAGCACTGTGTGATCTGTGCTGAGTCTGTGTGCATCACACTGTGTTGGTCATGTTGCGGTTGTTGTTGTTATCCATTATTGTTTTTGTTGGTTTCTATTTTTTGGTGTCCTGTTATGTAATCTGTTGCTGTGTGCTTGTTCTGTTTGTCCCTGTACAGCACTTTGGTGTGCTTTGTCACTGTTTAAAGTGCTTTATAAATAAATTGGTATGGTATGGTAATCCTTTTCTTCAAATTCAGACCAGCTGAAAAGACCAGAAACGGCCCACATCCAAGAGGGGATGGAGAAATCTCCTTCTTGCTAAATCGGTAAAATGGTAAGAAGACGTTTCATAAACTTTGTCCTTAATAAAACCTTATTCCAAATTAAAGCGGCAGTGCATGAAATGGCAAGCAAAAAGGTAAATTATATTATAAACCTGGTTGGTCAGAGTTGCAGAAAGGTCTTCATTGCAGTGAGAGATAACGTATTGGGTCAGGTAGAGAGTGTAGGTAAATTGTGTGGATACTGGTGTGCCTGAGTAAGACAGGGCGTGGCCGGTCAGAAGAAAGACATCTGAGGCCGAACAGAGTGGAGTTCACAAGCCATCCTCAAGTCCTCCACAGGGACAGACATCTACCTTGGCCAGGAAAGGTAAACAACTGGAAAGTGACTAAGGAGTGAATATTATTCATCATGTAACCTCTTTGTAATCGAATGTAATAATTACTGTGCATACCGCTGTTCCCCTGCAAAAATGATTGATTAAAGCAAAGCAAAACTTAAAATTCTGTATTCTTATTTCAACACCCCCTTTTGTTCTTGAAAAGTGGAAAAACTTGGTTCAGAGAAACAACAGAAGCACGGGAGGTTTTAAACGGTTTATTAGATTTTGATTATAAAACAACATCCAAGAGTCTTGCGCCTAGACTCTAAACAAAGCCAGATCGGTTAACAATTGTAACGCTAAATCAGGAGATGAGCTACCGTTAATTTGCGCTTCCTCGTCTGCTAAACGTCCCCACTCCTGCTGCTAGGTCAGGCGAGGCACGAGGTGAGACTTTGGGTGTGGTGCAAGGATCAGAGGTAAGTTAACAGTCTGGGTGAATCATCTCAACACAGCCTTGAACTAGTCTGTCCTGGAAAATTAGCTGCAGGTATTACCTGAGTCTCAGGATTAGTTTTAGATCCCTTGGAAGAGATAGGCTGCAGTGAGGGCGTGGCACGTGTCCTGTGCCTACTTCACTCGGGTAAGCAAGACACAAGATACAACAACAAAATAATTTCCCTTTGGGATTAATAAAGTATTATTGAAT
>NC_056500.1:51758337-51759746 GCF_014905685.2 Nematolebias whitei | reverse complement strand
GTAAAGAGTGATGTGACATCAAAAGAGACCATTGTTTCATCAGTCTCCATGATGACATCCCTCACCTTATCCACAAAGTCCATGGTGTTCTGTATGTGGTGTTCTGAGCTGCCAACTAAAGGGATGAGTACAGACGCCAGATATTTGGAAACATTGTAAGTGACAGAGTTAATCATGCTAACGATTGGTCTTAAAGGTACACCTTGTTTGTGGATTTTAGGTAAACCATACAGACTAGGTGTGGCCTCCCCTGGGTACAGTCTGTGGTACAGAAAACGGTCAATAGCCTTGTCCTGCTCCAAAACTTTCAGGCAATCTATTAACTTTTTCTTGTAACCACTTCCTGGATCTCTTTTCAGAGGTTCATAAGTGTTTAAGTCACTAAGGAGTGTCATAACTTTCTCATGATAGTCTTTCTGGTTCAAAATCACTGTGCACCTTCCTTTGTCTGCTGGGAGAATGATGTTTTTGTCCTTGCTAAGAGTGGTGAGTGCATCCCTCTCCTCTCTACTGATGTTGGAAGGTGGTGGTTTGGCATTGCTGAGGCAGGATGAAACTTTGATTCTGAGCTGTTCTGCTTCACACTCTTTCATTTTGTTGTTGCGGATGGCTGATTCTGTGGCTGTGATCATCTCCACCAGAGGAATTCTACTTGGTGCAACCGCAAAGTTCAGTCCCCTGGCAAGAATCTCTGTCTCTGGCTGGGTGAGCTGTCTGTCAGATAAATTCTTCACCCACTTTTCTGTCTCCCTGGCATGTAATTGACTAATGGAGTGTTGTCCTACACTGAATGTGTTGTTATTGGAATAGTGATGGTGTTGATGAGTTATTAGTAAGTTAAACTTGTTTTGTTGTCGAGTCTTGGACTTGACATGCTGTGCTAAGCGTGCCCGTGTTCCTCTGGTGGAGATGATCACAGCTACTGAGTCAGCCATCCGCAACAACAAAATTAAAGAGGCTGAAGCAGAACAGCTCAGAATCAAAGTTTCATCCTGCCTCAGCAATGCCAAACCACCACCTTCCAACATCAGTAGAGAGGAGAGGGATGCACTGGTTCATCCCAAAGATCCAGTCCCCCGGCACAAACAGAGTAATATTGTGTATGCTGTTCAGTGTCAGGAGGGCTGTGATCAGTCTTACATCGGGGAAACAAAACAGCCACTGGCCAAAAGGATGGCCCAGCACAGAAGATCAACATCATCAGGCCAGGACTCTGTGGTCTTCACTCATCTCCAGGCCAGCGGTCACTCTTTCAGGGATGAAGATGTTCACATCCTGGACAGAGAGGAACAATGGTTTGAGAGAGGAGTAAAGGAGGCCATCTTTGTGAAAAGAAACCGTCCATCATTAAACAGGGGTGGAGCCTCCGGGTTCAACTGTCCCCCTCTTACAATGCTGTGATTGCTAGT
>NC_056500.1:51700366-51758237 GCF_014905685.2 Nematolebias whitei | reverse complement strand
GCCTCCGGGTTCAACTGTCCCCCTCTTACAATGCTGTGATTGCTAGTATCACTCAGCCCTCTGTGAACAGTAAACAGCCATCAGGTGCTAATGATCCATTGTTAGGCTGATGGTCCTTCTTGAGCATGTGATCTGCTGGTTTTGGTTGTCAGCAGCAAAACTGGTTGATCCACTCTGAGACGGTGCTATTTAAGAGACTGAGCTGAATACAGCTCCTCAGACTGAGGAAGTCTCTTGGATGAGAGACGAAACGTTTCTACATTTTTTTTGTTGATTTGCTTTTTGTTTTTTGAATGTCCAGAGGACCAGATTTAACTTTTTTAGATTTTTCTACCTGGATTATTGAGCATGCATCAGGTTATAGACAAGTTGTACAACAAACTTAATGTAATTTGTCTTTTTAACAGGTTGAAGAGATGAGACACACCTGGAGCCAGTTCTAAATGATACAGTTTATGGTTTATAAATTACAGTTCAGAAGTTTTTGTGCCGGTTTGCACAGGTTTTGAAATTTTGTTAAAGTCTTACTAAATATGAATCAATATGGTTAAGACGTCTGTATATTTCATATTAGGTTACGTTTTGAAAATATAACAAATGCTAGAGCAATATCTTATAGTCTTCACTTCCGGTGAGTTGATGGACAGCAGCTCCCTCCGGCTTCTCTGCAGTCTTTTATCATCAAACTGACCCGTTTTTTCGAACCGGACTAAAGTTGGTCCCCCTTCCAACCGAATTCGGAGTTCAGTGACTCAGAGAGCTGGTCGGGACAGTCAAAAAATATATTTTGGTCCAGGACCGGCCGCTCCCACCCCACCGGTAACTATGAGCACACCGTGCGGCCAGGTGACCCCTCGAGCTGGGGAGTCGTCGCACGAAGGTCCGGTGTTTTCTCTCTCTCTCTCTCTCTGGACCCCAACTAACTCTCATCTGGACCTCTGTGGTTCTACCTGGTTCCGACAACAATCGCCGGGTGGTATTTCACTGGTTTTCTGCTGGACTGGCCCTCGTGGTGTCTTCATTGGTGTGGGGGAAGTGTACCTGTCTCTCCCGAACTGGACCAGAACCGAACCAAATTGCTGTGGGGGACTTCGTCTTCAACAGAGCCGGTCTCAGGTTCAGTGAGCAGCCCATTACTTTTAACGAAGGATGGTCCACCTCCGTGGAATCGCTGCGTTCGCCTGGAGACGACGCTCCAATGCTTTGAAGCTCCGCGGGAACCTGACTGGGGCAGAACCGGGCCAGGGACAACTTCAGCCTCTTCATCTCTCGAGCTGAGGAGCGCCAGAGCTGGACTGGAGCAGAACCGGACTGGAACCGTTACGACTTCAGTCTCAGCCTCTCCGGTCAGTCTCGTAGTTTTCGCCGGGGGTGCCTCTAGTGCTGTCGGGTGCGGAGGTGTCGTGCAGAGAAGCAGAGGAGCAGCATGGAAGAGCAGCGTGGAGGAGCAGCGCTGCGTGGTGCTCGAGAGAAGTTTGGAGTTTATATCGGACTTGCTGCAGGTCTCCATCCAAACTCACCTGGATATTAATTATTTTTATTCCGGATCACGTTGTTGTCCCGTTGACCTGAAACGAGCTAGGACCATGCCTTTCATTTCAGGAGAATTTTCTGGCAGCTCGCTCTGCTATTTGCTGCAAATGACCTGTTTCTGCCTGTTGGTTCTGGACCCAGCTTCTGTTTCTCATGGGAGCATCCATCCATCTTTACAGGGGGGCCGGAGCCCCCCACAGCCCAACTCAAACTGCAGTTGGGCCACCTCGTCGGATTTGTTTAACCATTTGGTTTGTGATGTTCTATTTCGTATAGGCTTCACCCTTTAAGGCTGTCGCTAGTGGGTTTTATCCCGTCATGCAAAGCATCGCACTGAAAAAATTTAGTCCATGCTCACCTGTTGTGTGGGCCCCACCCGGTCCGTATAAATTACGTTAAAAGCGGGTAATTGGCTCCCATTTTTCTTCAGCAAGCTAATAACACTGTCAGAAGAACGAAGAAGGATAGTTGTCCAGCTTGACCAGCACAACCTTGGTTAAGGCTGCCTGTGGTCCCGTCATGCCAACCTCCTGCCATCCCGGTGAGTTCTCCTCCCAGAGGAGAAGCAGACGAGCAACCTTGTTTCAAGGTAAGCGCCGAAGAATATTTCTCAGTGGCGGGTCGCTACCCGTTGGACGACGCCATCGACCCTTTTTTACTTTTATCGCCGACTAATGGAGTGAATCGAATGGTTCCTCCGGGACAGGCAACGTCAGCAGCAGCCCCTGCTGCTCACTCCCTCCTGGAGAGCGTAGTGTCGGAGCAGTGACGTCCTACTGGAACGAGGCTGCAGCCGGACCTGGTAGACAGAGCGCCGGTTTCTACATCCGCGCCCATCACCAGAGTGGAGGGGTTTTACCCAGCGGAAATTCTCTCAGTTCATTAAATTCCCCCTCCCTGTCGGAGAAGCTACAAATGGACTCACTGGAAGGCCCCAACATGACGGACGTGCTGTTCGGAGCCAATTTTCAAGCTGGAAGAGGTGTCGGAGACTGTGAGCCATCTGATTAAGTCGCACCCCTCCTCTAGCCCCCCTGCCCGCTGGAGAGAGTGCCGTGGCCGAGACAGCAGAGACGCGCCACAGCTGCAGCAGCGTCTTCTCGCTCCGCCACCAGCCCCTCCCATCAGAGTACAGCCCTCCTCATCCCGACAAGCTGCCGGGCTCACGGGGGAGAAGATTTAAAGATGATTCATTGTGGAGGATGGGTGTGCATAATGATGATTTGAATTTTTGGAATAAAAGTAAACATCATTCAGGAATTAAAGTGTCTGTTTTCAGCCTGACTGTCAGTTCGTATGATCTCACAGTGGCTTTTCCTCACACATCCTCCACACAAGCGAGCTGGTGTACTCCAACAGGGTTTAAATCACCGCAGCCCGAGAAAACAGACAAAATGTGCACGTGAGCGACACAGCAGTCAAAATGAATGTTTTCAGCAAACCGAGTCTAGTGGGAAACCTCGCTCTCAGCCCAAGCTGTGCTCTGCCTCCTCAGCGCAAGCCAGCTCACATCAGCATGGATGTGAGCCCGCAGCCTGTGCGCGCCACTGAAGCACCGCGCACCCGCAGCAGCCCTAAACCTAAACGGTTCCGCATGCTCTGGGGCGCGCACCTTCCCTCAGCGCACGCCAGCTCACATCAGCACGGATGTGAGCCCGCAGCCTGAGCTCAACACAGAAGCGCTGCACCCTGCGGCATCAGTAGTCCTCACCTACACGACCCTGCATGCTCAGGGGTGCGTGCATTTCTCCCTTGGCGCACGCCAGCTCACATCAGCACGGATGTGAGCCCGCAGCCTGAGTGCAGCACGGAAGCGCCGCGCCCCCGCGACATCGGCAGCCCGCACACGGCCTCACATGCTCAGGGGCATCCGCATTTTTTCCTCAGCGCACGCCAGCTCACATCAGCACGGATGTTAGCCCGCAGCCTGAGCGCAGCACAGAGGCGCCTTGCCCCTGGCGGCATCAGCAGCCCGCACATAGCCCCGCATGCTCAGGGGCGCGCGCAACTTCCCTCAGCGCACGCCAGCTCACATCAGCATGGATGTGAGCACGCAGCCTGAGTGAGGCACACATGACTGCGGTGATTGGCGTCCGTAAATAATGTGACGCAGCATAAACGCGTGCCCGCTTCCAGAATGTTACGCGGAGTGGCACATAGTGTCCAGATAGATGGATGAACCATTTTTATCAGCAGAGGATCCACACTGCAGTACAGCACAAACCTCGTTCGGAGGAACTCTATAGACGTTTTCTGTCATCTCTAGAACAGATCTCGTCCCCGAACGCAGAAGCTCAGGAAATTCCGATTAAAAATGTAATTTCCAGGGTCCCAGAAGTAGAGAAAAACACAGGGTTCCACTCTCATCACTTCCTGGTCCCAAATGGACCGGAAGGATGAGATTCATCTTAGATTTGTCAATTTTGAACTGTGAGACAACATTTCCATTCAAAATGCATCGAGTCGCTCTGTAGCTGCCACACAGAGCAGGGAGGAGAATTCTGCTTCATCTGGACATCTGTTGCTGCTGATCCGCTTTTCCAGACAGGTGGCAGCAGTGCAACTCACGTGAAATCGGCAGAGTGATAACAGCTGTTTCCGTCAGCAGACTTAAGTCACACGTGTCAGACTTCACAGAGGCACATGCATTTCTTGAGCTGTGGGGGCGCTGTAGCCACCCCACACAGCAACTCGTATAAATGTTTTTGGAGTGTCACGGTTTTTGAATGTGATTCATTTCATTTAGTTTCATTTATTTTGTGAACAAACATGCTCCTTTTCGTCAATTCAGAATAAAGGGACGAGACAGCCCCTGGTTTACTCCAGAGCTAGCTGACCTCCTGCACAGGAGAGATCATCTTTGGGCCACAGCGAGAAAATCTGACTCAGACACTGATTGATTGAGTTTTCGACAGATGAGGAATAAATGCACAACTGCTGTCAAAGCAGCTAAACGCAACTATTTCTTATCTCAGACCTCCAAAAATCTAAATGACCCAAACAGATTCTGGAAAACCATCAAATCTCTCTCAGGCACCCCCCAATCATCTGACCTCCCATCACAACTTCTCATTAACTCTGTTCCTGTGTCAAATAAGCACAAGATCCTGAACTGTTTCAACAAACATTTTGTTGCTTCTAGTTCTTTATTTGACACAGTTACTAATGGAAGATCAGCCACTTCACTTAATAACCAAACTTCTACAAATCAAATCCCTCCTACAAGTCAATCCTCAGTTAATCACAGCTTCTCTTTTTCTCCATTCTCAGTCAGTGAGGTCAATAAACTGTTAAAAGATCTTGATCCTAAAAAATCTGCAGGTCCAGATGAACTTCCACCTTTTTTCTTAAGGCTGGCTGCTCATATCATCACAGTCCCTGTGACCCACATCTTCAATCTCTCCATAAGACAAAACTCCATCCCAGACACTTGGAAAACAGCCTTTGTTCTTCCTTTGCTGAAGGGAGGTGACCCCACCTCACTTAACAACTATGGACCAATCTCTAAACTCTGCATTTTAGCCAAGGTTCTAGAAAAACTGATAAACTCTCAAATCAAAAATTACCTGGACTCATTTAACATCTTACATCCACATCAATCTGGTTTCAGGAAACAACACAGCACAACCACTGCTTCACTGAAGGTTCTTAATGATGTTGTTGAAGCACTGGATGCTAAGGATTATTGTGCTGCACTTTTCTTAGACCTGTCTAAAGATTCTGACACTGTGGATCAGAACATCTTGTGTCATAAACTCTCAGAAATCGGTTTCTCAGAACACACTATTGGTTGGTTCTCTAACTATCTCTCAGACCGGAGGCAATGTGTTCAACATAATGGTACTTCCTCCAGTTATTTAACAGTCAACAATGGTGTACCACAAGGCTCAGTCTTAGGACCCACCCTCTTTACAATCTACATACATAATGCAGGTAAAAACATCCCTAATGCATCCATACATTTCTATGCTGATGACACAGTTGTTTATTGCCGAGCTAAAACTGTTGCTAAGCCTTTCCAGCTTTTGAAATCTGCATTCAACTACATCCAGACAGATTTGTTCCGCCTCAAACTTGTCCTAAATGCCGACAAAACCAAAGGGATGCTTTTTTCAAATAGGAAGTTGGTCCCAGCAGTTCCTCCTCCGATTTTATCCTCAAATGGTGTCCCCATTGAGTTTGTCGATTCCTATAAATATTTGGGTATCTTGGTCGACTCACATCTCTCTTTTAAGCTCCATGTGGAAAACTTGATAAAGAAATTGAAAGTTAAACTGGGTTTCTTTTTCAGAAACAGATCCCGTCTAACCCTGAATGTTAGGAAACACCTTGTATCTGTGACTTTCCTTCCCTCCATTGATTACGGTGACATTATTTACATGAACGCTCCTACAAGAACCCTGCAGATGTTGGATGCTGTCTATCATGGTGCACTAAGATTCATAACTGGCTGTGATTATCGTACCCACCACTGCTCCCTGTATTCACTGGTTAACTGGACATCATTAACTTCACGCAGACTCTCTCACTGGTACATTTTCATCTTTAAATCACTTCTTGGTCTGCTGCCTTCATACATCTCCTCCTACATGTCTCTGCGTGAGTGCAGTTGCGGAGTGCGCTCTCAGGACATTATTACCTGCAGTGTTCCCTCAGTGAGGACTGAACTAGGCAAAAGGACCTTCTCCTACTCCGCTCCTGTTTCCTGGAATATCTTACAAAAAGATTTGAAGCTCTCGACCTTGACCTCTCTAAGTGTCTTTAAGAATCTGTTGGACTCCTGGCAGGGACCAATGCAGACATGTTCCTGTTTTTAGTTTTATACATTTGTCTTGGAATCTAGCTGTTTTTTTGTTACCTTTTTCCTTTTAGCCATCCTATTTGTTAAAAAAAAAACAAAAAAAACTGTAGTATGAGTTTTTATAACTGCTTATTGTTGTTGCTGTTGTCCATTGTTGTCATCTTTCTTTGTTGAAATCAGGTCTCGTAAATGAGTCCTCGAGGCTCAATGGGATTTACCTGTATAAATAAAGGTTGATTGATTGATTATTTACATGAACGCTCCTACAAGAACCCTGCAGATGTTGAATGCTGTCTATCATGGTGCACTAAGATTCATAACTGGCTGTGATTATCGTACCCACCACTGCACCCAGTATTCACTGGTTAACTGGACATCATTAACTTCACGCAGACTCTCCCACTGGTACATTTTCATCTTTAAATCACTTCTTGGTCTGCTGCCTTCATACATCTCCTCCTACATGTCTCTGCGTGAGTGCAGCTACAGCGTGCGCTCTCAGGACATTATTACCTGCAGTGTTCCCTCAGTGAGGACTGAACTAGACAAAAGGACCTTCTCCTATTCCGCTCCTGTTTCCTAGAATATCTTACAAAAAGATTTGAAGCTCTCAACCTTGACCTCTCTAAGTGTCTTTAAGAATCTGTTGGACACCTGGCAGGGTCCAATGCTGACATGTTCCTGTTTTTAGTTTAAATTTGTCTTGGAATCTAGCTGTTTTTTTTTGTTACCTTTTCCTTTTAGCCATCCTACTTGTTAAAAAAAAAAAACCCTGCAGTATGACTTTTTATAACTGTTTATTGTTGTTGCTGTTGTCCATTGTCGTCATCTTTCTTTGTTAAATCAGGTCTCTCTTGTAAATGAGTCCTCGAGGCTCAATGGGATTTACCTGTCTAAATAAAGGTTGAATGAATGGATAATTCAAAGTAGTGCAAAGGCTGCACTGGTCCAAAGACAAGTTGTCCAAGATCAAGGCTGACCTGGACCACGCTTGCAATCACTGCAAACTCCAGCTACACTCTTGATTACATTCTGGACCTGTCCCAAACTAGAGATTTTTTGGCAATCTATATTTGACACCATCTCTGGAATATGTGGCAAAACTGTACAGCCGTCACCACTCATCTCGCTGTTCATGGTGATCCCTGTGGATTCATCCTTCAGTAAAAGCGAGAAGAATGTAATTGCCTTTGGCTCTTTTCTGACCAAGAGGCTAATTTTGTGCAATTGGAAGGACGCACACCCCCCAGCATATGTACATTGGATAAGGGAGTTGACATCATATCCATTTAGAAAAAAACAAGATAGCTTAAGGGGTCTGTCAAAAGATTTTGGGACAAGTGACAGCCTTATGTTTATGTGGTAAACTTGTCAGTGCCTGTTTAATTTATTCATGTATGTGTGACTGATCTGGTGTGGGAGGGGTATCTTTTTTGTTTCGTGTTCTTTGTTTTGTATTATCAAAATAAAAATTTTATAAAAAGACTGTTTAAAATAAATCAAAATGTAGAATAAGGACATTTTCAGAATTGAGATTAATTTCAAAATGTATACTTTTATTAGGACTTTTGTATTTTTCAGCTTTGGTCAACATCATTGATGAATGTATCATTTTAACAGCCATAATGGGGTACATCTATGTTTTGAAGTCATGTTTGAGTTTGAGCAGCCATCTTGTCCAGCAGCAGAAGAGGTGCAAAATTTGGTTCTTTGATATGGCCACAGATTCACTAATTTACCCTTACTAAGAGGCAGTATGTCCAAGAGAACAACAGCAATTCTCTTAAGTTTTCTAAAAACTGAAAACTATCTGCCCTTTTGAGAACCAAATCATCTAATCTATCAGGAGAATCCAAGAGCTGCATGTGGGTCTGGTAAGACCAGGACAGTGAAAAAACTTTCTGAAAAATGAGAAGGGTGGAAAGACTGAAGCAACGTCTTAAGAACTTGGACAAAAGTTAGAATCAAATCTATCAGTAAAAAATAAATGATTCACAGTATAATAGACATTTTTTTTAAATCTTTCTTCAAAATTAACATGAGCAAAAAACAAACAAAAAAAAAAAACATTCAAACACACAATCTGAGGATATTCTCCACACAAAAAAAAAAATAAAATAAATAAAAACAAACAAACAAAAAAAAGACGGCAATGTTTTTCTAATCAAAAGGGTTTTGCCAAGTTTCATACAGCTACGAATTGTTCTAGTGTTCAAGACAAATCAAGAATTTACTGAGTGAGCTGCAGTAAATTGATTAAAAAACAAACCCATCATTAAAAAAATGACTAAACAGGCCTCTCTGTGGGCCAGAATCTGTTTAATCTCAAATACAGACATTTCAAAACTATTGTTTTCATCTTGCATTCAGCACTGGCAATAAATGTTACAATGTGGAAGCCGCGGAAAAAACAAACAAAAAAAAGTTCTACATCGATATGATTTACCGTGTCTTTCAGAACTTCCTAAAGTTCTCACAGCATTTTCTGTGGATTTTAGTTTTACAGAACCGTTCTTGTCAACGACTGGTTCAACAAAATGCACATATTTCAATAATTCACGTTATAACATGGTCATTTGGGTGGATCCCCCCCACCCCTCTGGATTTAACAGTACCGTAATGTTGACTTATGTGTCAGCACTGGGATGCGCTGACCCAAACCATCCACTCCACTAATCCTGACACAACCAGAGACCTGGACTGTGGCCTCAGTTTGATTGTGAACAGAAATCCTTCCTTTCAATACGATTTCAATACAGCACATATTCAGGGTTCTACTTTTTTCTTTTAAAATTTTTCTCTTTTTGTTTTCTAAACAAATAAAATTTAAGTTGAACAGTCTCACATTTAACACTCATATCAAGACGGGAGGTCAGCCGGCAGAGATGTTACAGTGTTGGGGGTTTGAGCCCATACTTCCTGGCCACTTCAGTCTGAGCGTACGCTGCGTCACATAATGAGTACAAATGGGCCATCTCCATCTCAGACTTGGCCAGGTTGATGGCTTTGTTGAACATTTCTATTGCCTTGTCCAGATTTCCCCTGTAAAGAAAGCACACGGGTCATGTAAAGCACTTTAAGAAGCAGACTAAAAATGTTTGCTTTTGTTACAATTCTTAAATCACACCTTTGGACTTCAATGGTTCCCATGGTTTCATATGCAAAGTCACATTTGTTGTCAATCTCAATGGCCTTACTGATGAGCTCTAGACCCAAGTCGAGGTCTTGTTTCCACTGAAGCTGCAACAAACTGGACACCAACTGAACAGTTACCAACATGACTTGTCTAATGAACTGAACACATAGAATCAACATGGTACATGAGGGCTGGCAACTGAGCAAATACTTTGACCATCAGTGACAAAGCAGTGTTTCCCCTACCATTATACAAGCACGGCGCCCCGCCCCGTCAACAGAACCGAGCGCCCTGTCTACCGAACCCCACCCCCAAACACCTGTCGGCACTGACGTAACGCTAAACTAGCGGCTCGCAATGCAGGTGTGCTAGCTAAAAAGCTAAAGGAAGCCTCTTCCTTCATGCTGAACCCTCACGCTGAATGCACCCCCGCCACTCAAAAAGATGTGCGTCTTTCCTCCCTCCCCCCAAAAAAAACAAAACAAAATTGTTGGTTCAGACAGCGCACAGCTGAGATGTCTCTCCTCTCCCACACCCTGCTCTAAAACTGTAAAACTGTCGATGCAAATGTAGATGAACAGATGCTCAGATATATTCATCATTTAACACGGATTCCTCATTTTTCTGGACTGAATAAAACGTGCATTGAATTTAAGGAAATGCAAACGTGAGACGTCATTTATATTTGACCCATCAAAATGAATGCGGTCATTTATTTACAGAATCAAAATTTAACATCAAACATTTACATTAATTTGGCAAATTATGAAAATAACAACATAAGCAATCAATCAGGAAAAATCATACGGCCATGATTTTTCCGTTGCTTCACCACAGACATTTATGAAAACTGTACAATTATGATCTTTTACCCACATGAATGTGGGTGAGCATTTTACACAGACATTTCTAAAATATCTGGAAGAATTTCTACTTGATAGAAAAGTTTAAAGATGGAAAGAAGTTTAGAGGGAGTAAGATGGTGTGTGAGGGGTGAAATGTGTTCACCAGAATCGACACTCTCCGGCTTTCTTCAGCTTTTCCTTACAGTACACTTAGGTGATGAAATCGGCTCCTTTACCTGGAGATGTCTCAGGTGAGATTCCGTTTAACGCACCCTTTCAGCGTCTCAGTAGGATGCTGTTACTCGTCCGAAGTAATGGCGAGGCTCTGTTCGACACATATTCACCTCAGTGGAAAATGTTATAATCCCATGGAACTCGGAAGAGCTCTGTTGTCAGGATCATCCCGTCTCTCACAGAACTGGTTGGACTGTGTATCCAGCAGAACTCCAACAGCACTCCATCAGAACTTCAACAGAACCAAGACCGAGTAGACCAGGAAGTACTGACATTTTAAAGAGCTGTTTCCCGGTTCACTTTTGGGATTTGTTCATTGGTCAGAAACGACCAGACGGGGTGTGTTTTGTGACGTAAGAGGTTAGAGACAGCGAGAATTGTTATGAAACAGATCAGAAATGTTCTCACAGACAGAGAGAGTTTTGTTTTGGCGCTGTTTCAGCAACAGGTGCCAAAACTTCTCTATTTACGTCTGAGAGGATTCTAAAACATGACAGTTCGTTCAACAACTTGTTTTTCGTTTGACTCCAACCTTGGAAACGCACACTTGCTCACTCAAAGGCAGAAATCAGAAAATGCATAATTATTCTGTTACAGCTTTGACATGAGAATAAAAATCATTACACAGTTAATAAAATTGATTAGTTCACTGCCACATCTAAAATGGTTTGAACTAAGACACTTTGATTATCAACATTTGTAAAATAGTAATGATAATAAAAAGAGAGTGTTCTTTTCACTTGAATCTTCAAGAAAGAAAGTCTCAGGATGGGTGAACCTGTATTTCTGAGTTCAAATCAATGAAATGACAGTTCCTGTCCCACAAGGTTCTAAAGGTCAAGAGTTTTGACCTTAGACTTAGTTTTTGACATGGGCCTAGTCCACTACACAAACAGTGCGCTGTTGTCTCTGTGTCCCCCACTCCAAAACTGTTGGTTTAAACAGCGCGCTTACGCTGTGTCTCCGTCCGTGTTAAGAAGTCTAGTACCCAGTTGCAAATGGAGGGGCTTAGACCTAGTGTTAATAGTTTGTCCATCAGGGTTTGGGGGATCATGGCGTTGAAGGCAGACGTGAAGTCCACAAAGAGCATACGAGCGTGGTTTTCTGCTCCAGGTGGTTGAGCACAGTGTGGACCACAGAGGAGATGGCATCCTCTGTTGATGATGTTGATTGAAGTTAAGCTCATCCAAACAGTCACAACAACTACTTATTGCTAAAACAGTGTAGAATTAAAATGTATAGGTTTGAATGATGAACTACAAGTAGGCCTGTCGCGATAAACAAAAAATCAATTAAATTATCAACCTCACTTTCATTTACCGGCTTTATCATTTCTTCGTGTCTCTCCCTTTCTACTTGAGACACAGCTCAACTCTGGCGCTCTTGACTGACCCCTCCGTTTCTCTTTAAAATCCATTTTAACCGTCCAAAATCGCGTTTTTGGATCATTAAAAGCAGCTAAGCTGAGAAGCTAAGTTACGAGCTAAGCTAACAGGCCGACCTCGGGAATAAACCTGTCTTGTTGAGCTCCAAAATTCATGGCTGAAACCCGTGCCTTTGTGTAAAAAGTTTTTTCTTTGTAAAAAGCAGCTGAGAACTTGTTTACTGATTTTTTTATTAAAAGCTTTGTGTGAAAAATGCTACGCTAAAGAGCTCAAATCACTGAACATCCACCATGTCAGGCCATGTCATGTCAAGGGGCCTCCCTCCCATTTTTCTAATAGACACGCTGCTCAACTATCCATCCTTTGGTTCTAACAGTCTTATACTGCCATCAGGTGGTCAAAAAAGGTACTACACAATAAACAAATCAAATTTTCTTCTAAAATTTGACAATAATTGTTAAATTTCAAACAATACTATTGTTTGTTATCGTAACAGGCCCAACTACAAGCACCTGAAGCTGACTCTCTCACAGAGATAACTTGGTGAGTTTAAGAAAAAAAAATCGTCAACACGTGAACATGTACAGTGGGGCAAAAAAGTATTTAGTCAGCCACTGATTGTGAAAGTTCTCCTACTTAGAAAGATGAGAGAGGTCAGTAGTTTTCATCATAGGTACACTTCAACTATGACACAAAATTAGGAAAAATAATCCAGGAAATCACATTGTAGGATTTTTAAAGAAATTATTTGTAAATTATGGTGGAAAATAAGTATTTGATCAATAACAAAAGTTCAGCGCAATACTTTGTAACATAATCTTTGTTGGCAATGACAGTGGTCAAACTTTCCCTGTAAGTCTTCACCAGGTTAGATGAACACACTGTAGCTGGTATTTTAGCCCATTCTGCCATGCAGATCTTCTCTAGAGCAGTGATGTTTTGGGACTGTCACTGGGCAACTCAGACTTTAAACTCCCTCTACAAATTTTCTATGGGGTTGAGGTCTGGAGACTGGCTAGGCCACTCCAGGACCTTGAAATGGTTTTTAAAGAGCCACTTTTTGTAATCCAAGTGGTGTGTACAGGTCTCTCTTGTAAATGAGTCCTCGAGGCTAAATGGGATTTACTTGTCTAAATAAAGGTTGAATGAATTCTGTTTTTTTTTTTTTCATATGTCATTCTGTTTTTTCTAATGTGATTCAGGCCACTTCTGCTTTGGCTTAATGTAATTCCGTTTTTTCAAATGTAATTCCGTTTTTTCAAATGTAATTCCGTTTTTTCAAATGTAATTCCGTTTTTTCAAATGTTGTTGTGATTTTTTTTTTTTTTTTTTCAAATGTAATTCTGTTTTTTTAAATGTTGTTCATTTACATCTTAGGGCCACCCTAGAAAAAGGCATAAATTAGCACAACAAAGTTGAAATTATCTGAGAAAAGCCATAATTTGCCAACAACAACTGAATAGTAGCTAAAACAAGAAAGAAGCTTAAATTACCAGAAGGAAGTCGAGGGGATCATGTTTTTGCTGAATTAGGCTGAAAAATGTTCAAGTGATTGCATAAATATGGAATTAGCTGATAAAGATGAAATTAGCATTAAAAAACTAAATGCTAGCTGAAATAGCAGAAATAGCTGAAACCTACAGAAATAAGCAGAAAGGAGCAGAATAAGCTGAAATTAGCATAAATAAGTTTGAAGAAGCACATAACAGCAGAAAAAAAAACTGAAATTAGTTGAACTAGCTGAATTTTTCCAAAAATTTGTACAAGGAAGCTGAAAGAAGGTTAACCGGACCTAAATGTAAAAGTAGTAGTAAAAGGTTGTACACAGATCAAAAGTTATGAAAGATGTAAAATGAGCTCAATTCATTGTCAATGGGAAAGAAAATGGTGGAAAAGGCTAAATATCTCAAAAAGCTAAAGTTGCACCAATACCAAAAGTCATAGCAGTCATGTCCTGAAAGAGCTGAACGTTTCGATATATGATTTGTTGAAATAACACAAAAACTGTGGTAGTAGTTAGATGCCGAAAAACGTATGGAAGAAAAAGGGAATCTCAATAGTGTGAATGCCTATATGCCTATAGGCGTTCACACAAAGAGAACAGTGAGAAAATGGTATTATCAACAGAACCGGTTTCTTAAAAGAAATACCACAGCTGCAGGCACGGAAAAATGGTTGAATGTTCTACAAGTTGGAATGTTTTACTAATCAAAAAAATTATGATTTTTAAATGAATATTAAAGAAAAGGTAATTATATGTGATTAAAAACTTGTGATCAAGTTGAACTGACTGTAGTTAAGAAAGAATCTATCTAAATGTTAAACTGTGGGATGGCTGACATGGACAGAACATGGACAGAGTGTTCCGAGAACAACACCCGTGACTGTTAAGTTAAACTGCAATAACCCTCCTTAAGCAAGAACCGGGTGGTGGAGCTTGTAACAGAGAGTTCCATAAAAGGACAAACTTCCTGATCACAGATATTTCTTGGAACTGATAGTTCTGAGAAAGTTAGTTTGTATAACAGCGTAAAGGACCAATCAGAGGGTTACAGCAGATGGTTAAACCCGTAGAGGCAATACCTTAGAACAAGTTCAGACTTGTGTGAACTGGTTTGGGGCTGGACTCCGCTATAAAAACATTTCACAGCCTCAGAACTACGCTGAATAGTACGGGGAGTTGGAGAAGACACAGGACGGTATTAGACTTGCCCTTAAAGCTATTGAAGAAAGATTTGGACAACCTGAAAAGCGCTCCTTTTCAGTCAAGATAGGAGCAACTCTTTTTATTTCAGCCTGAGATAAAGCCAAACCAGATCTCCTTCAAATCAGGAGCTTGGGGCGCACTTTTCCAGCGCTCTGGAAAGGGATCTCACTTGCCTTTAACCAAAAATTTCTTCAGAGACGGAAGAAAATATGGTAAGAGACACCCTGCTTTACCCAACATTTTTCAGTCAGGTCATTTGGACAAAAAATGTTGGATTGTATACCTGGATTATTGAGCATGGACTTTGTTACCCTGCTTTACCGTTCTTTTAAAATTTTATACAAAATAATAACAACAGTTATACCAACAAATAAGGAAATCAGATTAATATTAGCAACATTCTGGGTCCTTTGTTCATGAAATGCCATCTTATGGGACAAGTTTTATTAGATAAATAACATCAGTTTGGAAAGATTTCTTATGAATTGATCAATGAGTTTTAGAGTTTTTGAGGTTCTAACATACTGGGACTTTGGGCGTTGCCCATCAGATGGTAGGAAGGCTTTCCCCCATCAGCTCATAAGAGCTTTAAGGTCCACTGACACTCCATCAAAGCTCATCGGAGCAAGGAAATCAACACTTCAGTGGACTTCCAATCCTTTGGACACCAAAATCAATTGACAGGATCCTCCATCAAGTAATTTATAGACTTTTATTACTGATTTCACTATATAACCAACTGTAATAATTTTTGGATTGTGCATAACGCTGTTCCCTTGCAAATCATTAATTAAAGCAAAGCAAAACGTAAAAACCTGGACTATCATTTCATTACTTCAAGTTCATGGATTTAAGAAGCTTGGTTCAACTATAATTAAGTAGGAAGATTTTAAAGGATTTCTCATCTGTGATTAAGTAAACATCTTAGAACCTTATCCCTAGATTCTAAAAAGAACCAGATCAGTAAGAATAGCCATTCTACAATGAAGGTGAGCGGCCGTTAATGTGAGTTTCCCTGTGGACGACGATCCAACCCCGGCTGCTAGGTTGGGCGAGTCACGCGGTGAGATAAGGGTGTGGCTCACAGATGGAAGTTGTTACAAATCTGGGTGAGTCACCTTCAACACAGCCTAAGAAGAACTAGCCTGTAGTAACTCTGGGTAATATCCAAACATAGGTTTAGCTCATTATAATCCAAGCATAGGTTTAGTTCATTATACCCCTTAGAGGAGAGGCTACAGTGGGGTTTAGCCATAATCCAGGTGGTAACTCCACTGGGTAGATTCGAGACCTGTCACACCTCAAATATTGTATGTACTAGGGCATTAACAGAGTCCTCGAGTAATCTACACATCGATTGCTAGGACATCTATCGAGGTTAAAAATGTTATGACGAGTATCCGTAGTGACGTCATATTATGTGACCACCGTATGACCGTAGGGGGCGGTGTTGCACTGTTGCAGGTCACAGAGTATGGTGTAACACCGGGTCTAATCCACTGAACCAGAACCAGTTTCGGTTTAAGTTTCGTTTTTGCCGTGCTGCACGTTTCTTCACGTTTGCAGTTTAATAATAATAACTAATAGTTTAGTTTTTCCTTTGACTTATTTGCAGTATGATAAATGGTAGGAGCATAATATACGCTCCCAATGGTTTGTTGGTCTTTTTTTGTTGTAAATAATTACCTTTTTTTTCAGTTTTATTTATTTATTTATTTATTTTTGTATCTTGAGATCTATGAAGTCATCAAATACTCGAGTTCTACTTGGGTTTTATTATGTTAATGACGAGTTTAAAAATTATATCCTCGTTCAACCCCTAGTATGTACCACCTCGGTCATGGACTCTTCTTCTTCTTCTACATGTTGGTCTTCAATCAAATCACAAGATGCTGATATGTCCTTTGCCTCTCCCCTCTGTGTCTCTATAAGTCAGGTGAGGAAGCAGCTGGAGAGACTGAAGGCTGCAGGTCCAGATGGTATCAGTCCCAGAGTTCTGAAGGTTTGTGTAGAGTAGAGGATGACATTTTTTCGGGAGAACCGCGGGTCAAGTGATTCTGGCCGGAATTCCGGTGGGACCGGAGTCAACCTCATTATAACTCACGTGACCGGACTGAAAGCTAACGGGAGCAGACAGGAGAGGGAACCGACCATTAACCAAAAATGAAAATGAAACAATCAAACAAAAAAAAAAGTCATAGCTATTTTTTAGTTTTCTTTTAGTAAGCATTCACTTTAACACAAGTCAAAAGAACTACATTTCCCAGAAGTCAAAACACCGTAGCTTTTCACCGAGAGGGTGGGAGGAACAGCCAAGTCTCCAAAGAAACTGAATGGCTGAAATAGTTTGCAACACAAGGTAAGAAACTGTCTGTCTATTAAACTAACAGAACGGGCAGGAAAGTGTCAAATAACACTTCATGAGAGTTGTGTTGGTGCTGTTCTGATTTAAACGTTTAGTCTCAACTGCAGTGAGGAGCTGCGGGGAGTCGGACTTTTTTTTACCGTCAGTAAATAAACAGACTCAAACAGCACATTTTTCTCCACCTTGTCCCTTTTATTTTATTATATTGGTGTGAGGTCTGTGGGTCCTCCCCCATAACTTTCTGAATAAAGCAACTGTTATTTCCTACATTCTGGTGTATTTTAACAGGTTTTAAAACATCTATGTTTACTTACCTACAAAATACTTGATTCAATAACTGTTTTAGAAAGCGGCACAACAAGAAGTAGCACTGAGTTTTTTGTTCATCTTTAATTTAATTTAATTTTTCCAACTAACACAGGAAGCTGTTAGTTCTATTTTTTATAAGCGTTGCCCTTTAAGGCTTTCGCTGATGGGTTTATCCCGATATGCGAAGCATTGCACTGAAAAATTTAGTCCACGCCCACCTGCTGTGTGGACCCCACCCGGTCCGTATAAATTACGTTAAGAGCGGGAAATCGGCTCCCATTTTTCTTCAGCAAGCTAATAGCACTGTCAGAAGAACGAAGAAGGAAAGTTGTGTAGATGACCAACCTTTGTTAAGAATGCTTGGCCTGGCACGTCGACCTCCTGTCGTCCGGTGAGCTCTCCTCCCCGAGGAGAAGCTGACGAGCAGTCTTGTTTCAAGGTAAGCGCTGAGGAATATTTCTTAGTGACAGGTCACTACACGCTGGACAACGCCATCTTGTAATTTTCCTCTTATCGCCGACCCTCGGAGCGAATCGGATGGTTCTTCCGGGACAGGCGGCGCTCAGCTGCAGCCCCCGCTGCTCATTCCCTCCTGGAGAGCATAGTGTCGGTGGAGGGGGGCTGAGTGAATGCTCACCCCATCCCACCTCGTTTCGCATTGGCGATCACACTGCTCCCGGCCAACGGCACCCTCTGGGGTTGCCCGGCGTAACCCAGGGACCTTTTTATACGTCCCACGCCTTTTCCCGCCAGTTCGGATGATCCGGCGGGAAGGTTGTTTTTACTAGGTTTCATTCCGGCTCACCGTCTTGATCCATCTGGCCTCGTTTTCCCAACAGGACGTCCTACGGGTGAGGCCACAGCTGGTTTTTCCTGGTAGATTGGGTGAGCCGGTCTCCACAGTCCGCACCCATCTCCAGAGCAGGGGTTCACCGAGCGGAAAGTCCCTTAGGGCCCCCTGGAGCCAAGCCGGACAGAGGCTTCATTGGAGCAAGATGTTCCAGGTGGACCAGCGTCCCGTGCCTCCGGTTAGCGTAACCGAGACGGTGACACCGCTCTCCAACTGAGCTCACTAGCATGTGTTCCAGACAGCCGCAGCAAACAACACGTTACGCTGTTGGCGTACACGTTCAGAGGCGGGAAGAGCTGATGGGCCCTCTGACCTTCGGCTCGCTCCGCTCTCATAGCGGCTGCTTGCTAACGACGCTATCGGCCCCTGCAGTACGCTCCGTCTACAGGACAGCTGACGTCATCCCCAACCGGTGCGCCTCTTTTGCCGTCTGCCGCCCCGAATCGCAGCCAGAGAACGAGGTCCCAGAGGTTCTCCTGGCTCATCACTCCACCTTCCTCTCAGTAGAGCTGCAGAAGCTTTTGTTGGAGGGCCTTTTTCATCAGCGAGCGATCATTTCAAGATGCTCCACGGCTGCACAACGCCTCCCCAGCTATGCTACGCCAGCCCCTCCCGTCAGACGTCCCCGGCATCCGGAAGTTCATTTTTTCCCGGTTTTCGCCAACAGGGGGCTTCTAGGACAACAAGCAGAGCTCAAGGGAGGATAACCAGGTGTTGGTTTGCTGGAGGTGTGTTGATGACACGAGATGTGGAATAACATCATTTTATGATGAAGTGTCTTTTAGCCAGGCTGTCAGCACGGATGATCTGACAAGCGGCCCCATCACACACACTCATCACGAATGAGCCTTTTAAGGTTGTTTTCATTCACTGCCAACGGTGCCAACATGCGCTCCCGCGGCATGAAAGCGCGCACGCAGCTCTCAGCGCCCGCCGTTCACGTCAACGTTAACGTGAGACCGTGGTACGAGCCCAGTAACGTATCTCGCTCTCGGCAGGAGCGACACGCACCATCTCAGTGGTGTCAAACGCGCGCTCCCGTGGCATCAACAGTTTAACAAGCCTCACAGCGGCTCCGCTCCTTCATCCTCGAAGAAAGTTTTTTTTTTTTCTGAATTAATACTGCAGCTCGTGGAATCACTCAAAAGCTCACGTGATTCGCAGCCAAGAATGAACGCGTTTTCTGCAGACCGAGCCCAGTGGTAACCTTGCCCCACTGATGCCGCACGCTCCTTCCTGACCGCACCAGTGTCAAAAGCGCGCTCCTGTGGCAATCCTGGCTTAAGGTGTTGCATGAATGAGGGCGCGCACACACGACTCCTGAGGGCACGTCGGCTCATACGTGCACCCGCTCCCTGAGCATTTACACGGAACAGCTGCACACAACGTGAGCACGATACATGAGCTGCGTCCCGCAGCATCGGCAAACGCACAAACGATTTGCATGCTGGGGGGCGCACGTTCTTTCTTTCTCCTTCAGCGCGCACCAGCTCACATCAGCATGCATGCAAGTTTCACAGCATAAACGCGTGCCTGCTTTATAACTTTATAAACGAGTGGCAATGAGCGCGCGCTCCAGACGGATAGGCGAACCGTTTTCATCCGGGGATTCACGCTGTAGTACAGCTCAAACCTAGTGCGGAGGAACTCTAATGACGTTTTCTGTAATTTCTGAACAGATCTCGTCCCCTCTCGCAGAAGCTCAGGAAATTCTGATTTAAATGTAATTTTCCAAAGTCTCAGAAGGAGAGGAAAACGCAGGGTTCCTCTCTCGTCACTCCCTGGTCCCAACGATCTGGAAAGATGAGATTGATTTGTCAATTTTGAACTGTGAGAAACAACACTCCATTAATGTGCCCGAGCCGCTCTGCAGCCACCGCACAGAGCAGGGAGGAGGATGCTGCTTTATCTGGACACATGCTGCTGCTGAGCAGTTTGTACAGACAGGTGGCAGCAGTGCAACTCACGTGAACCGGTTGAGTGATATCAGCTGTTTCCGTCAGCAGACCTACATCACACATGTCAGATTTCACAGAGGCACACACATTTAACGAACTGTGGGGGCGCTGTGGTTCTCCACACAGCAGCTCATTTAAATGTTTTTGGAGTGTCGCACGGGTTTTTTTTATGTGATTCAACACTTGCCTTGAGCTGCAGAATCATCAGGGTACATCTCATGTATTCTGAACAGGGGACGGATGTGATGTCCAAAGACGGTCCTTTGCGGCATGGGGACCTTGAACCTTCCACCCAGAGCTATGGCTCAGACACGGCAGAAATCCTGCCAGCGCCTGTGGACGTGTAGCAACACGAGAGAATGTTCAATGTCAACTATAATTATCGTGGAGCCACGGGACGATCCACCGCTGGGGTGGACGTGTCTGCTCACAGCCTGTGGTCAAAATGCTTTTTCACCTCCCTCTCTCCCTCTGATATCAGTTTTCTGAACCGAGCTCAGGAGGAGGGACTGACAGCTCCTCTGTCCCAAGTGCGTGAACGCATCATGGTCCCCAGGCCTACGACACTTGTTATCGGGGCGTTCGTGGAACCTGCCGTGGAGGGAGGACGCTCTCCTCCAGGCGGGAGGAGCGATCAGGAGTTAATCAGAATAGGCCAGCACCTGTGGTCTGGCCGCTGTGCGGATCTTTTTGAGAGGATGGATCTCTGTCAAGCTGCAGTGCGTGCGATTCAGAATTCACGTGCTGCAACCACCACAGCGCTGTTCACATCAAGTGGTCAGTTTTTCAGTGCTGCTGAACAGAGAGGTGTAGAGGCCATTTCATGTTCACTAGGTGGTGTGCCGTCCTTTCTGCAGCAGCTGATGGACAGAGATCTGGCATTCAGCTCATGTAAAACGTTCACTGCGGCCATCTCTTCCTGTCACGAAATTTTCGAGACAGAACAGCTTTAATCATCTGCTGATGAAACGTTTTGTAAAAGGTGTACAGAGAAGGCGTAGAGGCCACTTCATGTCCACTGGACGACATGCTGTCCTTTTTCTGCAGCAGTCAATGGACAGAAATCTGGTGTCCAGCACGATTATCGTATGCTGCAGCCATGTTTTCTTCTCGTCTCAAAGTTGTCGGAGACAGAACAACCTTTAATCATCCTCTGACGGAGCATTTTGACTCAGATAGAAATAGCAGCTGTGGGCCTGTTTGTGACACGAGAAAACGCTGTCAATTACGGTTTTCTCTGAGCCCACGAGACGAACCACCGCTGGGGGTGGATGCGTTTGCTAATAGCCCATGGCCCAAAATGCTTCTGTACGCGTTTTTTCCTCCACCTCCTCTGATTTTACGGTTCCTGAACCGAGTTCAGGAGGAGGGATTGACAGGTCTCCTGGTGGCCCCCGAACGCGTGAGCGCACAATGGTTCCCAGTCCTGTAACGCCTGCTGTCGGGGCGCCCGTGGAAACTGCCGTGGAGAGAGGACGCTCTCCTCCAGGCTGGAGGAGCGATCAGGAGTTACCCAGAAATAGGCCAGCACCTGTGGGTCTGGCCGCTGAACGGATCCGCTTAGAGAGGATGGGTCTCCCACAGGATGTAGTGCGCACAATTCAGGTTTCACGTGTTGCATCTACCACAACACTGTACACATCAAAGCGGACAGCTTTTCAGCGCTGGTATACAGAGAAGGGTGTAGAGGCCACCTCATGTCCATTAGGCGGCATGCTGTCCTTTCTGCAGCAGCTGATGGACAGAAATTCGGCGTCCAGCACGATTAAAACGTACGCTGCAGCCATCTCTTCCTGCCACAAAGGGTTCGGAGACAGAACAGGTTTTAATCATCCGCTGATGAAGCGTTTTCTGAAAGGTGTACAGAGACGCAGGCCTGTTTCACACCCACTTATTCCACAATGGGATTTAACACTGGTCCTGCAGGTCCTGATCAAAGCTCCATTTGAGCCTCTGGATCAGGTTCCAATTAAATTCTTGTCTCTTTAAACAGCTCTGCTGTTGGTTTTAACATCCGCTAAGAGGGTGAGTGATTTATCTGCCCTCTCTGTCGCGCCGTCATGTCTCAGAATTCAGGCTGACTGCAGCTCAGCTGATTTAAGACCAAACCCAGCTTTTTTGCCTTAAAACATCACAAGCTCTTTTAAATCAAGAGCAATATTGTTAGAGGGTTTTTTCTCCCCCCCCCCCAGATCAGAAGAAGTAGCATCTTTTCATCTTCTCTGTCGTTGCGGGCGTTGACGTGTTACATAGCGTGCATAGCTGCAATGCGTCAACATTTGTTTGTGCATTATAAAGATGCATCTGCAGGTCGCCCGTTATCCACCCAGTGCTTGTCACACTGGCTGTGTGAGGCTATTTCTGAAGCCTACAGAGCATCAGATTTAGAGCCTCCTGTCAACCTCAGAGCACACTCGACCAGGGGTATCGCATCTTCGACTGCCTTGCATAATGGTATGACAATGCAGGACATTTTGCACTGTGGCCGCGTGGTCAACACCCTGCTCATTCATTCACTTTTATCTACGTTATGTGACGGCTCATTCCATGACACATTCTGTCTTTAGTGTTAACAGAATGAATATTGTTGTTTCATAGAACTCACATCTGTCTGCATGCATTACAGTGTGAGATGTTATCAATCACAAGTTGTGATTGTTATTTTGGTTCTATTGTCACTAATCAGTTCATGACTATTGTTACCAATCAGTTCATTTGATTAATAATCAGCTCTTCTGTTATTAATCTGTTCATACTGTTCAGCCGTAAACCGGTTGATTCATGGCTCTTTTCAGCATTTTTCCCTCCCCGTTGAATTTTCCGGGGCGTTCATGCATTCAGAACGCATAGTTACACAACCCGCGTCTGTGCATGGCACACATAATTACGCAATGCGTAATTACGCACATGTGGAGCTGAGTGACAAGACGTTTTTTTTTGGGGGGGGGGGCAAGCTTCTGCTTCATACGGTGTTCGAATGGACCGAGAGGAGAGGACAACATCCGCTTAGCCCTTAACCCATCAGCGACAGCCTTAAAGGGCGAAGCTTATACGAAATATAACATTGGTTATGTACTGTAACCCCACATTCTATGAGTATAAGCGTAGCCCTTTAAGCGTCGGGCCTCACTGGCTCCAAAATGGCTGAAGAAAAAGCTATTTTGGGAGCCGATTTCCCGCTCTTAACGTAATTTATACGGATCGGGTGGGGCCCACACAGCAGGTGGGCGTGGACTAAATTTTTCAGTGCAATGCTTCACATAACAGGATAAACCCATCAGCGACAGCCTTAAAGGGCTCAGCTTATACTCATAGAATCTGGGGTTACAGTACTTAACCAACGCTTTGGAAACAAGCTGTTAAACAGCTTTGGACACAAAGACACTTGTCACACACTTCAAAAGAGCAGGTAAGATACATAGAATCTTGTAATCTCTGCCTGGTGAGGCTAATTAAATAATTATAAAATATGATAAGTGAAATGAAGAAAGAACAATTAAGCTACTGTAATTTATAATTGCAAATGTCACATTTTCTTGACTTAATTTCAATTGTAAATCTCTCGTTTTTGATAAAATATTTTTTCCAAAAGAAAGGCCAACAAATTGTAATTTGTAGTCACGGTAACCTTATTTTGACTCGTGCACTGTCTTCTTTCAATTTTAGGTTACACAAGGCTCTGGTCTGGTCAAGCTGTGTAGAGATGAGGTGGAACACCAGACCTGCAATGGTCCAGTCTGTAAATGATGCTCTGAAGTCTGGTAAGATGCACGACATCATGCTTCACCGAAACGAGCTCGTTAACTCAACCACATAGATTGTGAACTTCTTGAGGACACTGTCCAATGTATAATAATGCCTTTAAACATTTTTATTTGAGTTCTCTGCTTGGTACATTATTTTTCTTTTTTAGTTTGTTTGTTTAAACAATTTAAAACATGACAGGAATGTCACTGTTAAAAAAAAAACAATTTCTCAATAAATTAGTAAAATGCAACTTGTTGTGTTTGGGTTCTTTCATCTAAGGTAGACACGGTGTGACCCATGGACTGGTTTTGATTTTTTGTTTTTACTGTAACTGACATTCAAAAGAGCCAGAAACAGACTCAGCAGCTGATCCTCCGTAGAAACATTATATGGACTACAGACCATGTATTATTTGTTTTATGACATTTAGTGAAGTCCAAAAAAGTTCAATCTGGTCCTCTGGACATTCAAAAAAACAAAACAAAGCAAAACAACAAAAAAATAATTTCTTTCTATCATCTATCATTTTTTTGTTGTTTTGCTTTGTTTTGTTTTTTTGAATGTCCAGAGGACCAGATTGAACTTTTTTTGATTTTTCTACCTGGATTATTGAGCATGCATCAGGACATTTAGTGAAGGTTTTTGTTTGGATTAAGGCAATAAATGTCTCTATTTCACTACAGATGAACTGTTCCTGTTGACATATCTTTTGAAATAAAACTGCACAACAAAAAGTAATTTAAACAGGAATGGGTAGAAGATCAAATCAAATTCAATGTATTTCCTAAAAATTAAATGAAGATTAAAAAAAAACAGGAGCAGGACAGGAGTGGGAGTCATGTTACCAGGATTGGGACAGGACAGGATTTTTTTTCTGTGGGACCAGGACAGGAGTGAAAATCCACTCCTGTGTCATCCTCTAGTGGAGAGCAGCTCTGTGAGGTTCTGCTGCACCTCTTCAACCATAACCTGACCCAGGAGAAGATTCCAGTTTTGTGGAAAACCTCCTGCCTTGTTCTAGTACCTAAGAAAACTCACCCACAGTCCTCAATGACCTGTTGTCCTGACATCCCACATCATGAAGGTCTTAGAGAGACTTCTTTTGGCCCACCTGACTCAACAAACAAGCACATATCATGACCCACTGCAGTTTGCTTATCGGCATGGACCGCTATTGTGGCATGGTGTGGAAACAATCATCTCACCTTGAATGTGAACAAAACAAAGGACATGATTGTAGATTTCAAGAGGAACAGGAACAGGTTAAACCCTATTTCCATCATGGGAGAAGAAGTGGAGGTGATGGAGAAGTATATCTTGGGGTTCACCTGTACCACAGACTGGACTGGAAATGCAACAATGAAGCCATAAACAAGAAGGGACAGAGCAGACTGTACTTCTTGAGGAAGTTGAAGTCCTTCAGTGTTTGCAGCAAGATGCTGCAAATCTTCTATAAGTCTGCTGTAGAGAGCACACTCTCTTCTGCCATCATCTGCTGGGGTAGCATCATCAGATCAAGTGACTTAAAAAAGATCAACAAGCTCATAAAGAAGGCTTGCTCAGTTCTGGGGATTCCTCTAGAACCTTTGGAGATGATTGTACAAAGAAGAATTCTTCATAAAATGAAGATTATAGACAACCCTCAGCATCCTCTTCATCAACCTGTCATACAACAACAGAGTGTCTTCAGTCAGAGGCTTCTTCAGATCCACTGTAAGACAGACCGCTACAAAAGATCCTTCCTGCCCACAGCCATCAGCATCTAAAACAACTCTTTAATGAAACCAGGATAATGAGTTACAACAACATTTAATTTCCCTCTGGGATTAATAAAGTATTTTTGAATTGAATTGTCATGCTGGAAGACCCAGCCACGTTCCATTTTCAATGCTCTCACTGATGGAAGGAGGTTTTGGCTTAAAATCTCATGACATGGCCCCATTCATTCTTCCCTTAACACAGATCAGGAGTTCAGTCCCCTTCGCACAAAAACGCCCCCAAAGCAGGATATTTCCATCCCCATGCTTCCCAGTAGGTATGGTATTATTGGGATGCAACACAGCATTCTTCTTCCACCAAACACGATGAGTTGAGTTTTTACCAAAAAGTTTTATTTTGGTTTCATCTGACCACATGATATTCTCCCAATCCTCTTCTGGACCATCCATATGCTCTCTGGCAAACTTCAGATGGGCCTGGACATGTACTGGCTTAAGCAGGGGGACACACCTGGCACTGCAGGATTTGTGTCCTTCTCTGTGTATTGTGTAGCCTTTATTACTTTGGTCCCAGCTCTCTGTAAGTCATTCATCAGGTCCCTCCGTGTAGTTCTGGGATTTTTGTGCACCGTTCTCATGATCATTTTGACTTCACGGGATGAGATCTTGCATCGAGGGAGATTATCAGTGGTCTTGTATGATTTCCATGTCTTATAATTGCTCCCACAGTTGATTTATTCACACCAACCTGCTTGCCTATTATAGATTCACTCTTCCCAGCCTGGTACAGGTCTACAGTTTTCTTCCTGGTGTCCTTCGACAACTCTTTGGTCTTGGCCATGACTGAGTTTGGAGTCTGACTGTTTGAGGCTGTGGACAGGGGTCTTTTATAATGTGTAATGTATCGTCACCATTGTATGTTCCCATAAAATGGCAAAATTGTCTCTCTGCTTTTAACCCATCCACCACCAGGTGAAGCAGTGGGCAGCTATGGATAGCGCCCGGGGAGCAACTGGGGATAAGGTGTCCTACTCAGAGACACCACGAGATGAGCAATGACCGGGGATCGAACCCAGGACCTTTGGGTCGCGAGTCAGCTGCCCTACCCCTACACCATCTGAGCCCCTGGTGCCATTAATACAGGTAATGAGTGGAGGACAGAAGAACTTCTTAAAGAAGAAGTTACAGGTCTGTGAGAGCCAGAAATCATTGGTTAAGTACTGTAATCCCAGATTCTTTGAGTATAGGCGTAGCCCTTTAAGAACCGTCGCTGGTGGGTTTATCCCGTCATGCAAAGCATCGCACTGAAAAAATTAGTCCACACCCACCTGTTGTGTGGGCCCCACCTGGTCCGTATAAATTACATTGAACGGGTAATCGGCTCCCAAATAGCTTTTTCTTCAGCCATTTAGGAGCCAGTAGGCCCGACGCTTAAAGGGCTATGCCTATACTCATATAATCTGGGGTTACAGTACGTCTCCAACATTCTATTTCGTATAGGTTTCGCCCTTTAAGAGCTGTTGCTGGTGGGTTAAGGGCGAAGCAGATGTAGTCTCCGCCTCACTGGGTCCATTCAAACACCATAAGAAGCGCCCGCTTGTCCAAAAACAACATCTTGTCACTAAGCTCTCCATGTGCATAAATACGTATTGCGTAATTACGCGCACCATGCACAGACATGCACTGCATAATTTATGCGTTCAGATTGCATGAACGCCCCAGAAAGGTTTTCAACAGAAAAGAGGAGAGCCTGAAAAAGGCCGTGAACAGAGCAGATCCACGGCTCTTCAATATGAACAGATTAATAATAACAAGTGAACTGATTATTAATCAAATGAACTGATTGATGACAGTAGTCATGAACTGATTAATAACCATTGAACAAGAACAACAGTCATAACCTGTGACTGATAACATCTCACACTGTAAATGCATGCAGTCAGGTGTGAGTTTAAACAAGATTCCATGAAACAACAATGTTCATTCTGTTAAGGCCCTAAGGACAGAATGTGTCATGGAACGAGCCGACACATCACGTAAATAAAAGCGAATAAATGAACAGGATGTTGACCACGCAGCCGCAGTGCAAATATCTTGCATTGACAGACCATTATGCAAAGCAGTCGAAGATGCGATACCTCTGGTCGAGTGCGCCCTGAGGTTGTCAGGAGGCTCTAAATATGATGCGCTGTAGGCTTCAGAAATAGCCTCACACAACCAGTGTGACAGGCGCTGTGTGGATAACGGGCGACCGGCAGATGTGTCTCTATAGTGCACAAACAAATGTTGAGTCTGACGCAATGCCGCCGTGCGTGTTACGTAACACGTCAACACACGTACAGGGCAGAGAAGATGGAAAGATGCTTCTTCTGATTGTAAGGAGGAGGGAAAAAAATTCCTCCAACGACACCGCTCTTGATTTAAAGAGCTTGTGATGTTTTAGGCATAAACGCTGGATTAGGCCTCAAATCAGCTGAGCTGCCATCAGCCTGAATTCTGAGACATGTCGGAGCGACAGAGAGGTCAGATAAATCACTCACCCTCTTAACGGATATTAAAGCCAATAGCAGGGCTGTTTTAAGAGACAAGAATTTAATCGGAACCTGATCTAGTGGCTCGAATGGAGGTTTGATCAGGGCTCGCAGAACTAGCGTTAAATCCCACTGTGGAGCAAGTGGACGTGAAACAGGCCTGCGTCTGTACACCTTTTAAAAAACGCTTTATCAGCGGATGATTAAAAGCTGTTCTGTCCCCGAAACCTTCGTGACAAGAAGATGGCTGCAGCGTACGTTTTAATCATGCTGAATGCCAGATTTCTGTCTATCAGCTGCTGCAGAAAGGACAGCACGCCACCTGGTGAACATGAGGTGGCCTCTACATCTTTCTCCATACAGCAGCGCTAAAAAGCTGTCCACTTTGATGTGTACAGCGCTGTGGTAGATGCAACACGTGAAACCTGGATCGTGCACACCACATCTTGAGAGAGACCCATCCTCTCTAAAACGGATCCGCTCAGCGGCCAGACCCAAAGGTGCTGGCCTATTTCTGGGTAACTCCTGATCGCTCCTCCCGCCTGGAGGAGAGCATCCTCCCTCCACGGCAGTTTCCACGGGCGCCCAGATAACAGGTGTTGTAGAGCTGGGAACCATGGGGCGTTCACACGCTCGAGAGCCACCAGGAGAGCTGTCAGTCCCTCCTCCTGAACTCGGTTCAGAAAACTGTGATATCAGAGGGAGTGGGGGAAATGCATAAAGAAGCATTTTGGGCCATGGGCTTTGAGCAAACACGTCCACCCCTAGAGGTGGTTCATCTTGTGGGCTCAGTGAGAACCATCACAGAGTTCTCTCGTGTTGCAAACAGGTCCACGGCTGCTTTGCCAAATTTCTGCCACGTCTGAGCCATCAGCTCTGGATGGAGGGTCCAGTCCACGTGACGCAGACCGCCCCCTGGACATCACAACTGCCCCCCTGTTCAGAACACCGGGGATGTACACTGTTCTGATGGAGAGCAGATTCTGGTGTGCCCAACACAGCAGCTGTCTCACAATGTGTAACATTTGGGCTGAGCGCACACCCTCCTGCAGGTTTATGTATGTAGCAGTCACCTTGTTGTCTGTGTGAGTCAACACATGTTGATTCCACAGCACAGAGGTAAAGTGTTGTATCACATTCAAAACCGTGCAACACTCCAAAAACATTTATATGAGCTGCTATGTGGGGTGGCAACAGAGCCCCCACAGCTCGAGACATGCATGTGCCTCTCCAACCTGACAGGGACGTGTCTGTGAAGACTGACACGTGTGACGTAGGTCTGCTGACAGGAACTCCCTCCGACAGAACAACTGGTTTTCTCACTGTCTCAGGTCGATTCTCACAGAGGGGGGCACAGCGATCAACCGTCTCTTCTGCCTCACCGGGTCCACACGCAAACAAGCGAACCACCTCTGGAGGCGTTGCACCGTGTGAGCATACAACATGTCCTTAATAACTTCATGACGGAAACAGCTGTTATCACTCTGCCGGTTTCACTTGAGTTGCACTGCTGCCACCTGTCTGGAAAAACGGGTCGGCAGCAACATATCATCCAGATAAAACAGAATTCTCCTCCCTGCTTTGTGTAGCGGCTGCAGAGCAGACTCGATGCATTTTGAATGGAAATGTTGTCTCACAGTTGAAAATTGACAAATCTAAGATGGGTCTCATCCCTCCGGTCCGTTTTTGGACCAGGAAGTGACGAGAGTAGAACCCTGTGTTTACCTCTCCTTCTGGAAAGCTGGAAATTACATTTTTTATCAGAATTTCCTGAACTTATGCGTGGAGGGACGAGATCTGTTCTGAAGATGACAAAAACGTCTCTAAAGTTCCTCCAAATGGGGGGCTTGAGTTGTAACTGCAGCGTGTATCCCCTACTGCTAAAATGGTTCATCCATTTGTCTAGAGCGTACGCTCGCTGCCACTCCGCGTAACGTTCGGGAAGCGGGCACGCGTTTATGTTGCGTCACGTTATTTACGGATGCCAATCACCGCCGTCATGTGTGCCGCACTCAGGCTGCAGGCTCACATCCGTGCTGATGTGGGCTGGCATGTGCTGAGGGAAGGTGCGCGCGCCCTCGGGCATGCAGAACCGTGTAGGTGAGGGCTGCCGATGCCGTGGGGGCACGGCGCTTCTGTGCCACGCTCAGGCTGCGGGCTCACATCCAAGGCAGCACACAGCTTGGGCTGAGAGCGATGTTTCCCACTGGAATCGGTCTGCTGAAAACATTCACTTTGGCTGCTGTGTCAATCACGTGTGCATTTTGTGTTGTCTCGGGCTGCGGTGATTTCAAACCTGTTTGTAGGACACCGGCTCGCTTGTTTGGAGGATGTGTGAGGAAAAGCCGCCGTGAGATCATACGAACTGACAGTAGGGCTGAAATCAGACACTTTTATTCCTGAATGATGTTTACATTTTATTCCAAAACTCAAACAATCATTATGCACACACACATCCGGTAAGATGGCGCCCGTGTACATGGTTTGCAATCCACCTCTGCTGATGGTGTTCGGATTATTTTTGTTTTTCGCATTTCACATCTGTGACATCAACTCTCTGCTGGTGTATGACAGACAACAACTTTTGAATCTTCGTTTTTCTGGCACTGAAGTAGCTTATTTGGACAAATATGAGCATACCTCTGGACCCCCACTCCTCCCCCACTGCTGGCGGACGTGCCAGCTTACCTTTGCTGCACTCCTCACCTGCCTGCCCGGAGATCTCGCTTCAGACGTCGTGGAAAACGTGCTGGTCAGCTGGTGAAGCAGAAAGCTCTGCGCGCTGCATTTTCCTCTTCAGCTGGCGGCCATGGTCTCCAGCTTCCCACGTGCCCGGACCAGGTAACCAGCGGGAGTTGTCAGCCGGTGCACCGCTCGGATCGACCTGGAGGGGCTGTTATTGAAAACTTGCAGCCATTAGCGTGCGCTAACTCCACCGCTGCTAGCTCCACCGCTGCTAGCTCCACCGCTGCTAGCTCCACTTTTGACAGTATTTGGATGCGTTTGGTCAACGCAAGATCTGTTACCAACAAAACTTTTATCCTCAGGGATTACTTTCAAGAGCACGATTTGGGCTTTCTGTGTATCACAGAGACTTGGATGTCTCCGGGTGAGTCCAGCGCCTTGACAGAATTACTTCCACCGAATTGTCTGTATTTTAACGCCCCGCGACCATCAGGCCGGCGATGTGGTGGATTATTAACAATATTCAAATCAACTTTTGACTGTAAACAACTGCCCATCCCAGTTTCCCGCGCCAGCTTTGAGCTGAGCGCCTTTGAACTCGGACATTCACCTGCGACGTTATTTACACTGGTCTACCGCCCGCCTCGATCTAAGGACTTCATAAATGAGTTTTCTGACTTCTTGGCTGAAATCACACCAAAATATGAGCATCTTTTCATTATTGGGGACTTTAATTTGCACGTGTGCTGTCAGGAGAAGCCCTTGGTTAAGGACTTTTTAGATTTATTGGACTCATTTAATTTAACTCGGCATGTAAACGGTCCCACCCAAGAGCGTGGACATACGCTGGACCTTGTTTTAACTCATGATATGACTGTTAATAATCTTGTTATTGGTGATAATGTTTTTTCAGACCACATGCTAGTCCGGTTTGAGTTCACCCTCCCCCATCTAACTCCTAAGACGTGCATTCCTGCAGGTCGCACCCGGACCATTAACCATTTCACTGCCACACGTTTCACAGATGTTTATAACTCTGAAATGATCATTCAGCCCCCGGTGTCTCTCACCACCACTGAGGAGCTGACATCCAAGTTCAACTCAGTCTGCTTAAAGACTATTTTGAACCCATCACTCCTTCTTCTCTAGAGCAGGTCATGTGCCGCTTGAAACCTTCTGGCTCCCCCTTTGATGTGGTCCCCCCTCGACTAATAAAGGAGGTTTGTCCAACTCAAGGTCCGTCCATTCTTGCCATAGTAAACAGTAGTTTATCCACTGGCGTGGTGCCAAAATCCTTTAAACATGCTGCTGTCCAGCCTCTCCTGAAAAAACCAAACCTTGACCCCTCAGTCATTTCCAACTACCGGCCTGTCTCCAAACTCCCGTTTGTTTCTAAACTACTGGAGAAAATAGTTGAGTCCCAGTTGAAGTGCTTCCTGGAGGATCACGCCATTTTAGAGCTTTTCCAATCTGGCTTTAAACCTCTCCACAACACTGAAACTACCATGCTGAAGGTCTTTAACGACATCTTCAGATTCATAGATACTGGTGATTCTGTGCTACTTGTCCTATTGGACCTCACAGCCACCTTTGACACCTCGACCATGAGATCATCATTGCTAGGTTGGAGCAGTGGGTGGGTGTCACAGGATCAGCCCTCAATTGGTTCAGATCTTACCTCACTGACGGATCCATTTGTGTCTCCAGCAAGGATTTTAGTTCCACAGAGGCAGAGCTTAAATGGGGGTTCCCACAGGGGTCCATCCTGGGTCCCCTCCTATTCTCTTTATACCTGCTGCCGCTTGGTGCTATTTTCCGGAAACACAACATGCCCTTCTACTTCTATGCCTATGACTGTCAAATTTACTTACCCCTAAGACACAATGGTACATGCTCTATTCAACCGCTGCTCAACTGCCTGGCTGACATCAGGGACTGGATGGCTTTAAACTTCTTAAGTTTCAATGAAAAGAAGTCTGAAGTCATGTTGTTCCCTCCCAACGACACGATCACAAACCACTGCATCGACCTTTCCGCTCTAACCCTGTCAGAAAAACAAAGAGTCACTAATCTGGGCATGATAATGGACCCTTCCCTGAAGCTTAACGATCATGTAAACATGATCGTTAAGTCATGCTTCTTCCAACTGAGGCGGCTGTCTAAACTGAAGCCCATATTGTCCAAAAAGAACCTGGAGACAGTAATACATGCATTCATTACATCTAGGCTTGATTACTGCAATTCACTCCTGTTTGGTATCAGTCAGACCTCCATTGCACGACTACAACTGGTCCAGAATGCAGCAGCCCGATTTTTAACCAGTACAGGCAAAAGAGAGTACATTACACCAGTTTTGGCCTCACCGCACTGGTTACCGGTTCACTTTCGAATCCAGTTCAAAATACTCTTGTATGTCTACAAATCACTGAACAATGTCGCCCCCCCCCCCCCCCCCATCTCTCTGATTTACTACAACCGTATGTCCCACCACGCTCCCTGAGGTCAGCGGACCTGTTACTCCTCACAGTTCCAGGAACTCTTCTTAAGCGTAGAGGTGACAGGGCCTTCTCTGTAGCAGGACCAAGACTCTGGAACGAGTTACCTCTGCTTGTCAGACAGGCCCCCTCCCTCTCAGTTTTCAAGTCCCGTTTAAAAACTCACTACTATTCAATAGCTTTCAACACAAGATGATCTGTGTTTTGAATCCTGTATGCTCCAAACTGGTTTGTCGTCATTATCTGCATTGTTTTTTGTCTATATTCTGATTTACTTTATTTTGTATTTTGCTTTGTGTGTTACCTGTTGTTTTGTCTGTACAGCACTTTGGTTGGCTTTGTAGCTGTTTTAAGTGCTTTATAAATAAAGTGGTATGGTATGGTATGGTACATCCTCCACAATGAATAATTTTTTAATCTTCTCCCCCGTGAACCCTGCAGCTTGTCGGGATGAGGAGGGCTGAAATCTGATGGGAGGGGCTGGTGGCGGAGCGGAGCGAGGAGACGATGCTGCAGCTGTGGCGAGTCTCTGCTGTCTCGGCCACGGCACTCTCTCCAGCGGGAGGGGGGGCGAAAGGAGGCGTGAGGTTTGATCAGATGGCCCACAGTCTCCGACACCTCCTCTGGCTTCTTCGATTTCTCGAGCATGTCCTTGAACATTGGCTCCGAACAGCGCGTCCGTCGTGATGGGGCCTTCCAGCAAATCCATCTGCAGCTTCTCTGACAGGGAGGGGGAGTAACAAGCCAGGTAGACCTCTGACCCATTGTCATCCAGGCTGCGATGCGAGACAGGCAGACAGCAGACGAGGCACACGGGTTGAGGGTGACGTCAGACACCTTGCAGAGGGAGCTCTTGGTCTCCTGAGGCAGGTCTGTCCCTTCGGCCTCTGAGATGCTGTAAGTCAGCGACGCAATGTTATTGCTCGCTGTGGCCACTTGGAACGCATACTGGTGAGCTCCGTTGGAGAGCGACATCACCGTCTGGTCATGCCTCCACGGAGGCGCAGGAAGCTGGTCCAACCTGGACATCTTTGCTCCGAGAGCCTCTGCCAGGATTGGCTCCAGGGGGGCACCGAGGGAATTTCTGCTCAGTAAAACCCATCCACTCTGATGAAGGGAGCAAATGTGGAAACTGGCGCTCTCGCTCTCAGTCTACCAGGTCGGCTGCACCTCGTTCCAGTAGGACGTCACTGCTGGGAAACAAGGCCAGATGAGATCAGGACGGCGAGCCAGGTGGAGCCAAAAAAACATTCCTGCTAGATCTTCCGATCTGGGTGGAGGAAGGAGAGGGACGGAAAAAGGTCCCTTCATGTCAGCCGCTTCCTGGATTATGCTGGGCAGCTCCGAGAGGAGGGCACTGACAGCGATGTGGTCGCCGATGCAAAAGGGGGGGGGGGGGGGGGCATCCGCTCAGCCCACCTTGTTCCGACACTACACACTCCAGGAGGGAGTGAGCAGCTGGGGCTGCTGCTGACGTCACCTGTCCCGGAGGAACCATCCGATTCGCTCCGAGAGTCGGTGTTAAAAGGAAAAAAGGGTCGATGGCGTCGTCCATCCATCCATCCATCCATCCATTTTCTTCCACTTATCCGGGGTCGGGTCGGGGGGGTAGCAACCTAAGTAGGGAGGCCCAGACTTCCCTCTCCCCAGTCACTTGGGCAAGCTCTTCCGGGGGAATCCCGAGGCGTTCCAAGGCCAGCCGAGAAATATAGTCCCTCCAGCGTGTCCTTGGTCTTCCACTGGGCCTCTTTCCGGTGGGACGTGTCCGGAACACCTCACCAGGGAGGCGTCCAGAAGGCATCCTAAACAGATGCCCAAGCCACATCAACTGGCTCCTCTCGACGTGGAGAAGCAGAGGCTCTATTATGAGTCCCTCCCAGATGATCGAGCTTCTCACCCTATCTCTAAGGGAGAGCCCAGACACCCTGCGGAGAAAACTCATTTCGGCCGTTTGTATCCGAGATCTCATTCTTTCGGTCACAACCCAAAGCTCGTGACCATAGATGAGGGTAGGAACGTAGATTGATCAGTAAATTGAGAGCTTCACCTTTTGACTCAGCTCTCTCTTCACCACGACAGACCTGTACAGTGCCTGCTTCACTGCAGACGCAGCACCTATCCGCCTATCGATCTCACGCTCCATCTTTCCCTCATTCGTGAACAAGACCCCAAGATACTTGAACTCCTCCACTTGGGGCAGGACCTCCTCCCTGACCCGGAGAGGGCACTCTACCCTTTTCCGGCTCAAGACCATGGCCTCGGATTTGGAAGAAATGATCTTCATCCCGGCCGTGTCGCATTCGGCTGCGAACCGCTCCAGCGAAAGCTGTTGATCACAATCTGATGAAGGCAATAAGACCACATCATCTGCAAAAAGCAGAGATGCAATCCTAAGGCCACCAAAATGGATCCCCTCAACACCTTGGCTTGACAAAGGGCAACCTTGGCGGAACCGGGAACAAGCCCGACTTACTGCCGGCGATGCGGACCAGGCTCTAACACCGGTCATACAGGGACCTAACAGCCCGTATCAAAGGGGCCGGTACCCCATACTCCCAGAGTACTTCCCACAGGGTTCCCCGAGGGACGCGGTCGAACGCCTTCTCCAAGTCCACAAACATGTAGACCGGTTGGGCAAACTACCACGCACCCTCCAGGACCCTGCTGAGAGTGTAAAGCTGGTTTAGTGTTCCACGGCCAGGACGAAAACCGCACTGCTCCTCCTGAATCCGAGGTTCGACTATCCGACGGACCCTCCTCTCCAGAACCCCTGAATAGACCTTACAAGGGAGGCTTAAAAGCGTGATTCCCCTGTAGTTGGAACACACTCTACGGTTCCCCTTTTTGAATAGGGGGACCACCAACCCGGTCTGCAAATCCAGGGGAACTTCCCCCGATGTCCACGCAATGTTGCAGAGTCACGTAAGCCAACACAACCCTACAACATCCAGAGCCTTAAGGAACTTCGGGCAAATCTCATCCACCCTTGGGGCCCTGCCACCGAGGAGCTTTTTAACCACCTCGGTGACCTCAGCACCAGAGATTGGAGGGCCCGACCCAGAGTCCCCAGGCTCCGCTTCTTCAGTGGAAGACGTGCCGGTGGGACTGAGGAGGTCTTCAAAGTATTCCGCCCACCGAGCCACAACATCCCAAGTTGAGGTCAGTGGCACACCACTCCCACTATAAACAGTGTTGGTGGCGTACCACTTTCCCCCCCTGAGACGCCAGATGGTGGACCAGATTTGCCTCGAAGCCATGCGGAAGTCATTCTCCATGCCTCTCCGAACTCCTCTCATGCCTGAGTTTTGCCTCAGCGACCACCCGAGCCGCATGTCGCTTGGACCGCTGGTACCCATCAGCTGCTTCCGGGGTCCCACAGGCCAAAAAGGCACGATAGGACTCCTTCTTCAACCTGACAGCATCCCTCACCGACTGTGTCCACCATCGGGTTGGAGGGTTGCCGCCGCGACAGTGTAGTGAACTAAGCCTGAGGTCAAATCCTGACCTTAAGGACCTTATGGGACAGAAACTGTCATTTCATTGATTTGAATCCAGAAATACAGGTTGACCCATCCTGAGACTTTCTTTCTTGAATTGATCAAGTGAAAGAACACTATTTTCTATTATCATTACTATTTTACAAATGTTTGATAATCGAAGTGTTTTTAGTTCAAACCATTTTTAGATGTTGCAGTGAACTAATCATTTTTAATTCAACTGTGAAACAGTAATAATGATTTTAATCCTCATGCAAAGTAGAATTCATGTTAAGGTCTGTTACAGAGTACTTATGCATTTTCTGATTTTCTGTCTTTGAATGAGCAAGTGTAAGCTGGTCCAAGGTTGGAGTCAAACGCAAAACAAGTTGTTGGAACGAACCGTCATGTTTTTAAAATCCTCTCAGACGTAAATATAGAGGTTGGCACCTGTTTTCCCCCAACCCGTCTAAATATTCCTCTCGTCTGTCTGAAAAACATTTTCAATCTGTTCCATAACATTCTTGCTGTTTTTCTGACTCCTAGTGACCTCTTACGTCACAAAAACACACCACTGTCTGGTCGAAACGACCAATCAGGAAACTCCCAAATGAACCGGAAGTAGAGCTCTTTAAATGTCGGAACTTCCTAGTTCAAACCAGAGTTTTGGAGTCGAGCAGAGTCGAGTGGAGTCGGGTGGAGAGTCGCTTCAGGCTTCGGCTTCAGTCGCTTGCCGCTCCAGTGCTGGGAGAACAGAAGTCCAACATGATCCAGAGCTCTTCGAGTCTTGGGGATTATGACATCTTCCACCTCTGAGTGGAACTCTGACGGACTCCACTCCTGTGAGTCCACCGAGAGGTGAACCTGTGCCGGACGGAATACCGTCGCTACTTCGGACGATTCACAGCTGTTCCTACGGAGACGCTGAAAGGGGGCGTTAAATGGAACTCCGTACCCGTGGAGACGACATCTTCAGGTAAAAGAGTTGATTTATATCACCTAAGTGTACCGGGGAAGAAGCTGAGAACTCACCGGAGAGTGCCGTTCTGATGCCGACACACATTTCCCTCATCCATCTTTTTCTCTCAACTTAAACTTCAATTTCCATCTTTAAACTCTTCTATCTGCTAGAAATCATTCCAGATATTTTTAGAAATGTCTGTTGTACAGCTGGAAGCAAGGTTTTCAACCATCGCCGTATGGTTAATCAAATTGTACAGCTTGCTAAATTAGTCATGTTGTTATTTTCATATTTTTGCCAAATTAATGTAAATGTGTGATGTTAAACTTGATTCTGTAAATAAATGACCACGTTCATTTTGAAGGGTCAAAGATAATTAACGTTTCCGTCCACATTTTATTAAATTCAATGCACGTTATTATTCAGTCCAGAAAAATGAAAGAATCCGTTTAATTTATGAATATATATCATGCATATGTTCATCTACAACAGGCACTGACAACCTTGCGGCCGCAGCTCTGGTAAGCCGCCTCGACAATAGAGGCACGAAACATGGTCCACTCAGACTCAATGTCCCCCACCTCCCTCGGAACATGTTCGAAGTTCTCCTGGAGGTGGGAGTTAAAACTCCTTCTCACAGGACTCTGCCAGACGTTCCCAGCAAACCCTCACAATAAGTTTGGGTCTGCCAGGTCTGACCGGCATCCTCCCCCACCATCGGACCCAACTCACCACCAGGTAGTGATCAGTGGACAGCTCCGCACCTCTCTTCACCCCAGTGTCCAAGACATGTGGCCGCAGATCAGATGAGACGATGACAAAGTCGATCATCGAACTGTGGCCTAGGGTGTCCTGGTGCCAAGAGCACATATGGACACCCTTATGCTTGAACAAGGTGTTCGTTATTGACAATCCATGACGAGCACAGAAGTCCAACAACAGAACACCACTCTGGTTCAGATCAGGGGGGCCGTTCCTCCCAACCACACCCCTCCAGGTCTCACTGTCATTGCCCACATGAGCATTGAAGTCCCCCAGCAGAACAAGGGAGGTGCACTTTCTAGTACCTCCTCCAAGGACTCCAGAAAGGGTGGATAATCTGAACTGCCGTTTGGTGCATAAGCACAAACGACAGTCAGAACCCGTCCCCCCACACGTAGGCGGAGGGAGGACACCCTCTCATTCACCGGGGTGAATCCCAACACACAGGCACCAAGTTGTGGGGCAATAAGTATGCCCACTCCTGCTCGGCGCCTCTCACCAGGGGCAACTCCAGAGTGGAAGAGTGTCCAGCCCCTCTCAAGGAAACTGGTTCCAGAGCCAGAGCCATGCGTAGAGGTGAGTCTGACTATTTCTAGCCGGAACCTCTCAGCCTCACACACCAGCTCAGGCTCCTTCCCCACCAGTGAGGTGACATTCCACGTTCCAATAGCCAGCTTCTGTAGCCGAGAATCAGACCGCCAGGGTCCCCGCCCTCGGCCACCACCCATCCCACATTGCACCCGACCACTTTGGCCCCTCCCACAGGTAGTGAAGCCATGGGAACGTGGTGTCGTCCAGCCACTGAAAAATATTTCTCGGCACTTACCTTGAAACAAGAATGTTCGTCTGCTTCTCCTCGGGGAGGAGAACTCACCGAGACGGCAGGAGGTTGGCGTGGCGAAACCCCAGGCAGCCTTAACAAATGTTGTGCCAGTCAAGCTGGACAAATTCCCTTCTGTTTTTCTGACAGTGCTATTAGCCTGCTGAAGAAAAATGGGAGCCGATTACCCGCTCTTAACGTAATTTATACGGACCGGATGGGGCCCACACAACAGGTGGACGTGGACTAATTTTTTCAGTGCGATGCTTTGCATGACGGGATTAACCCACTAGCGACACCTCTTAAAGGGCGAAGCCTATACGAAATAGAATTTGCTTGTTTGCTATTGACTAAATACTTATGTTCCACCATAATTTACAAATAAATTAAAAAAAAATCCTACAATGTGATTTTGTGGATTTTTCCCCCCTCATTTTGTCTCTCATATTTGAAGTGCACCTATGATGAAAATTACAGACCTCTCTTATCTTTCTAAGTAGGATAACTTGCACAATCAGTGGCTGACTAAATACTTTCTCGTCCCACTGTATGCTTACATTGTTTATTTTAGGTCCTCTTGCACCTTGCAGAGATCAGTGTTTTAAGTTTTCTCCAAAGCAAAAAAGATTCTTAACTAAAAATGTTGCCTCCTCGGTGAACTGTGAGGCTAAGGTTATCAGAAAAATGCAGTTTTCCAAGATATTTTGTGTGTAGTTCCCAACTTTCATTAATAATCTGTGCTGTGACATGCAGGGAACCATGTTAAAAGTTAAACGTATCTTGTTGTTGTTTGTATGACACAAACTGTCTGGAGCTCTTTACTTATTTATATCAAACCAAAACTGGTTGCAGAGATCTGGAATATATAGTCAAGTATGAACAAATTTTTCTTCTTTTGGCTGTTCCCCTTTTCAGGGGTCGCCAAAGCCAACTAACTCGTACGAGGACTTGGTAATTGTTTTTACGCCAGATGTCCTTCCTGACAACTACAGACTACCGAGCTACCACATCCATCTGTGTGGAGCAGAGACCTGCCATCTAGGGCACCCGGGGGAGCAGATGGTGGGAGTTAAGGGCCTTTCTCAAGGATCCAGAGTGGGGCAAATGAGGGTGGAGGCAGGTGTGGGTGATTCACCTTTCCCACCCACATTTTGATGCTTTCAGTTCCGGTTGAACCGGCAACCTTCCAATCACAGGCCCATCTTCTTTAACCTCTGCGCCACCACTGCCCTCAAAATGTTTTAACCAAATCCTTGCTTTGAAACCAAAGCAACTCAAACTCTGCAACTTTGTGTCTTAAAAAAATCCATGCAAACACACTTGCTCAGTTGTTAGACCAACGATTGCTGAATGAACATTTTGACATATTACCCAATCCTATGGTACATAAAAAGGAAAACATGCATACCCCTTGTGCACATATGTTGTAGCGTTGTCTGGTTCCAGTTCAATACACTTGTCATACATTTCATCAGCTTTTCCAAACTGTTGCTGATCAGTCAAAGCCTGAGAAAAAAAAAAAGTTTATTTCTAAATTATTTAAACATGCGTGTGCATTTTGTAAATACGATTTTAAAAAAGTCAACTGTCAGATTGCAATCCAGTTTCAGCAAATATTTCAATCAACTCAGGATACAATGTCAAACCTAATACAGTATGATTGGTGAGACACAGTCTTTGTTATTCCTTTTACAGTGAGGAAAATAAGTATTTGAACACCCTGTGACTTTGCAAGTTCTCCCATTTAGAAATCACGAAGGGGTCTGAAATTTTCATCTTAGGTGCATGTCCACTGTGAGAGACATAATAAAAAATGTAAAAAAATCCAGAAATCGCAACGTCTGATTTTGTAATAATTTATTTGTGTGTTACTGCCGCAAATAAATATTTGAACACCTGCCAATCAGCAACAATTCTGGCACTCAAAGACCTGTTGGTCCTTCTCTAAAAAGTCCACCTCCACTCCACTTACTATTCTAAATTAGAAGCTTCTGTTTGAGGTGGTTAGCTGCATAAAGACACCTGTCCACCCCACACAATCAGTAAGACTCCAACTACTAACATGGCTAAGACCAAAGAGCTGTCCAAAGACACCAGAGACAAAATTGTAGACCGCCACAAGGCTGGAAAGAGCTACGGGGTAATTGCCAAGCAGCTTGGTGAAAAAAGATCAACTGTTGGAGCAACTATTAGAAAATGGAAGAAGCTAAACATGACTGTCACTCTCCCTCGGACTGGGGCTCCATGCAAGATCTCACCTCGTGGTGTATCAGTGATCCTAAGAAAGGTGAGGAATCAGCCCAGAACTACACGGAGGAGCTGGTCCATGACCTGAAGAGAGCTGGCACCACTGTTTCCAAGGTTACTGTGGGTAATACACTAAGACCTCATAGTTTAAAACCATGCATGGCACGGAAGTTTCCCCTGCTTAAATCAGCACATGTCCAGGCCCGTCTTAAGTTTGACCATGACCATTTGGATGATCCAGAGGAGTCATGGGAGAAAGTTATGTGCCCAGATGAGACCAAAATAGAACTTTTTGGTCTTAATTCCGCTCGCCGTTTGGAGGACGAAGAATGATGAGTACCATCCCAAAAACACGTTCACTACTGTGAAGCATGGGGGTGGAAGCATCATGCTTTGGGGGTATTTTTCTTCACATGGGACAGGACGACTGCACGGAGAGGATGACCGGGGCCACGTACTGAGAGATTTTGGGGAACAACCTCCTTCCCTCAGTTAGAGCATTGAAGATGGGTCGTGGCTGGGTCTTCCAACATAATGACCTGAAGCACACAGCCAGGATAACCAAGGAGTGGCTCCGTAAGAAGCATATCAAGGTTCTGGAGTGGCCTAGCCAATCTCCAGACCTAAACCCTATAGAACATCTTTGTGGAGGGAGCTCAAACTGTGTTTCTCAGTGACAGCCCAGGAACCTGGCTGATCTAGAGAAGATCTGTGTGGAGGAATGGGCCAAAATCCTGCTGCAGTGTGTGCACACCTCGTAAAAAACTACAGGAAACATTTGACCTCTGTAATTGCAAACAAAGGCTACGGTACCAAATATTAACATTGATTTTCACAGGTGTTCAAATACTTATTTGCAGCAGTAACACACAAATAAATTATTAAAATATCATACATTGTGATTTTTGGATTTTTTTTTTATTTTTTTTTTTACAGTAGACATGCACCTAAGATGAAAATTTCAGACCCCTCCAAGTGGGAGAACTTGCAAAGTCACAGGGTGTTCAAATACTTATTTTCTTCACTGTATTAGTACACCACGATATGCCAAACCCTTCTCAAATAAAAACTGTGCACTTCCAGAGAAAAAAAAGATTTTCTTTTACTTATACCTGAGCATAAAGAGCGTAGCCCTCAGCACATTTTGGAAACCGACGGATTACATCCTCAAAGCCATCTATGGCTGTTTGTACCTGTGCCGGGTTGTTTCCAGTATATGCTTGTCTGTACTGAAACATAGAATAGAGGGAAAAAAACTCACCAGCCAGTCTTAAAATCAAATAGAATTACAAGTCGCATCTCTAAATCATTAGCCAAACAGCCTAAATAAAGTTAGGTGAACAAATATCTGAGTTAATTTTTAGGTCAATACTCACAAGAGCAAAGCACTTCTGTGCCTGAGCCAGAGCAGAGTCAGGTCTGAGCCGTATGCACTCATCAAAGTCTCCCACTGCTTCATCCACCTGATCCAACAAGATCTTCAACTGAGAGGAAAAAAACCCAGACATGTTGTTACAGGGTGTGAAAAAAACATCCAGCTCCACTGCATCAACCTGAATTACTGCAGAGACGTCAGGTCAGTTATTGTCATCCAACACCAAATGTTTGGTTCAAACTAGAGCTGATCGATATACATTGTAGGATTGATACAACAGTAGGATCAATATTTTAGGCTGATATAGACGTTTGGGGATTTATCAGTATCGGCGATGATGGTTCCATTATTGGCTGATACAAACACTTCTAATTTTCACCTCTAATATGCGGGGAACACGCTGTAATTGTACAATGTGTCCAGCAGAGGGTGCATGAAGACTACTGTCAAGCCATAGCCATTCACTAAGTTTCACAGTCAGCACAGACGAAGGAGGGAGCAATATTGTGCGGTGTATTTTGCTGAACAGACCATGGTAAGTTTATTTCAACTGATCTGTAAAATAAATTAAAAAATCCACAACAATAATAAATTCTTTCCAATCCTCCAACCCGCTTGTCATTAGCTACGTGCTTCTAAAGTTAAACAAGCTAATGTTAGTGTGGGTCTGCTCTCCTCACATGTGACTATGTGAAGCTAGACAGCCAGTGAACAAAATAAAAAGTCCTCAGACAAGGCTTGCTTTCTTGATTTTACTGAAGATCTTTTATGATTTTTGTAAAAAGACAACAGTCTCCCAAGACACAAGCGTATAGGGCACATTTAGTGTGTATATAAGCTGTTTTCGCCTTTATTTTCCAAAGCACTTGTTTTACTGGAGAAAATACATCAAAGATATAGTGGGCTGAGATAAGTAGAGGTAGGGCAGCCGACTTGCGACCAGAAAGTCGTGGCTTGACTCCCAGCCATTCCCACATGTTGTGGTGTCTCTGAGCAAGACACTTAATCCCCAATTGTTCCCCGGGTGCTCAATAGCTGGCCACTGCTCCACCTGGGTGCATCCCAGGTGTGATGAGTTAAATATAGAGAACCAATTTCGTCATTGTATGAGAACATACAATTACAATTGTTACAAAATCCCTAGTTTAACTGCGTTGTTCTGAGCAGGAACTGTTTAGTGCTGAATTCAGTGTTTTTTTTTTATGTTAGGCACCTTGTTGGGCAGCAAAGGGGTCCTTGGGAATATATACCGAGTTGTTCATTGCGACTCTGTTTCTTTTTACATTGATGCCCGTCTGTGTTTGTGATAAAGTTGAGCTGTAACGAGTTGTTAATTATCACTAATTTTTTCATATGCAAATGAAGTGGCAAACATGCATATGAAGCAGAGAATTTCAGCACTAGTATATGTTAGTGTCACTTGTGTAGGAGTGTCATTTAGTGTTTTATTGTTCTAATTGACTTGTTAACAATTCATTTAAGTTGAAGCTAGACCTCAAGTTATTTTGTGCTTGCTTGTCTTCTCAATTATGGCCCGTTTCAAATAGTAACGGTACAGCACTGTTCGACTCGACAAGGTTCCAAGGCTTTTCCACTAGCAATGGATCGTGGAATTGGCCCATTTTTTCAGTACCATTTTCTCTGGGGTTCCAAGCGTGCCGAACTGGCACTAAAATGTGACGTCAGAACACTGTCGGTCACTGATTGGTCAGGAGGTGGAGTCACTGGTTGTTTAAGAAACTTTCACATCAATAACTTGATCCACCATTTGCAATAACTAACTTGAGGAGCGACTGGACCTATTTTTAAGATTTTTAAAACAATAATGTCAACACAGTGGTCTAATGCTTAACTGCAGGCGTTTTTTTTGTGCTTGGTGGTCGACGACAAAATTCAGAGCGGGCTAGATGGATGGGGCGGCTGAATGGTTAGAGCAGTCGTCTTCCAATGTGAGAGTTGGGGGTTCGAATCCACCAGCAGTTACATGTTGAAGTGTCCCTGGGCAAGACACTGAACCCCTCATAGCCTCTGATGTGTGTCCCATCAGTGTATGAATGTGATCTAAAAGCACTGATTAGTCTCATTAGAATGTTTTGTTCAATTTGCATTGTAGAGATCTGGTAGAGTGCTGAATGAATGGGTAAATGAGGACACAGATTGTAGTGTTAAGAGCTTTGAGTATCTTGAAATAAGATAGAAAGGTGCTATATACAGGTCCTTCTCAAAAAATTAGCATATTGTTATAAAGGTCATTATTTTCCATAATGTAATGATAAAAATGAAACTTTCATATATTTCAGATTCATTGCACACCAACTGAAATATTTCAGGTCTTTAATTGTTTTAATACTGATGATTATGGCATACAGCTCATGAAAACCCAAAAAGCCTGTCCCAAAAAAGTAGCATATCATGAAAAGGTTCTCTAAACAAGCTATTCATCTGAATCAACGACGTAACTCTAAACACCTGCAAAAGATTTCTGAGGCTTTTAAAAACTCCCAGCCTTGTTCATTACTCAAAACCGCAATCATGGGTAAGACTGCCGACCTGACTGCTGTCCAGAAGGCCATCATTGACACCCTCAAGCAAGAGGGTAAGACACATAAAGAAATTGCTGAACGAATAGGCTGTTCCCAGAGTGCTGTATCAAGGCACCTCAGTGGGAAGTCTGTGGGAAGGGAAAAGTGTGGCAGAAAACGCTGCACAACAAGAAGAGGTGACCGGACCCTGAGGAGGATTGTGGAGAAGGGCCAATTCCAGACCTTGGAAGACCTGCGGAAGCAATGGACTGAGTCTGGAGTAGAAACATCCAGAGCCACCGTGCACAGGCGTGTGCAGGAAATGGGCTACAGGTGCCACATTCCCCAGGTCAAGCCACTTTTGAACCAGAAACAGCGGCAGAAGCGCCTGACCTGGGCTACAGAGAAGCAGCACTGGATAGTTGCTCAGTGGTCCAAAGTACTTTTTTCGGATGAAAGCAAATTTTGCATGTCATTCGGAAATCAAGGTGCCAGAGTCTAGAGGAAGACTGGGGAGAAGGAAATGCCAAAATGCCAGAAGTCCAGTGTGAAGCACCCACAGTCAGTGATGGTCTGGGGTGTCATGTCAGCTGCTGGTGTTGGTCCACTGTATTTTATCAAGGGCAGGGTCAATGCAGCTAGCTATCAGGAGATTTTGGAGCACTTCATGCTTCCATCTGCTGAAAAGCTTTATGGAGATGAAGATTTCATTTTTCAGCACGACCTGGCACCTGCTCACAGTGCCAAAACCACTGGTAAATGGTTTACTGACCATGGTATTACTGTGCTCAATTGGCCTGCCAACTCTCCTGACCTGAACCCCATAGAGAACCTGTGGGATATTGTGAAGAGAAAGTTGAGAGACACAAGACCCAACACTCTGGATGAGCTTAAGGCCGCTATCGAATCATCCTGGGCCTCCATAACACCTCAGCAGTGCCACAGGCTGATTGCCTCCATGCCATGCCGCATTGAAGCAGTCATTCATGCAAAAGGATTCCCGACCAAGTATTGAGTGCATAACTGAACAGGATTATTTGAAGGTTGGCGTTTTTTGTATTAAAAACATTTGTCTTTCATTGGTGGGATGAAATATGCTAATTTTTTTGGGACAGGCATTTTGGGTTTTCATGAGCTGTATGCCATAATCATCAGTATTAAAACAATTAAAGACCTGAAATATTCCAGTTGGTGTGCAATGAATCTGAAATATATCAAAGTTTCATTTTTATCATTACATTATGGAAAATAATGACCTTTATCACAATATGCTAATTTTTTGAGAAAGACCTGTAAGTACAGTCATTTACCATTTACCATTTATCTCCACCGGTCCTCTCCTCGGAGCCCCCTAAGGGCATTATCTCCCTGGCTCCAAGTTCCGCGGGTCACCGCAAAAGATCCTCCATGCTGCCAACCCATGGGAGCATGCAAAGCTAGGGCGTTCGGGCCCCGGCCTCGTGCACTCCTGCTCCAAGATCCACTGGTCACCGCGGAGGTGCATATGAGCTGCCGACCCATTGAACCATGTGAGACCGGGGCCTGCCCAAGCCATGGCCTCACGTGCTCCCGTGGGCCGGCAGCACGGAGGATCTTTTGCGGTGACCGGCGGAGCTTAGAGCCAGGGAAATGACGCCCTGCCCAGCCTGAAGGGGCTACGAGGACAGAACCGGTAGGGACCAGTGGAGCTCCATCTAGCTCGCTTTGAAGGTCGGACCCCGAGCCCTGACAAACAGGTGGACTGGGACGGGTCTGGGAAGGAGGGTGGAAACGATTTTTAAAAACATTTTATGTATAAAAAATGTTTTTTTTTTTTACCAGTGACAATGAAAAAAATAAATAAATGGTGCCGGCTTTATCATGAAATCCTGTTTTCACTTTAATGACTTTATTAAATAATCTGTTAAAGTTTCTCAGCTGAAAAATCATAAGAAGACAAATTTATTGGATCTCAGGAATATTACCTTCAAATTAGAGCTGGACAATAATTTGATATAGATATATGTCGCAATATATTTTTATTCAATGGTGATATGAGTTTTAGCACATTTTCAATATTTTAATATGATTACAGCGTTTCACTGATGCATTTCTTTTTCTGCTTGGGTTGAAGTGGCCGCTTTAGTTTCAACCCGGACAGAAAAAGGTGCAACACAACTAACTACAAGTGCGTGGTGACGTAGATGTTACTCAGAGCTAAAGTCCAGAAGGAGTCAGCGGGGCAGGCTAGGCTAGGTTAGGCTAGGCTAATCTCCAATGTGCCTTAAGTTTTTGCTTCAAAATGAGTGCCTACGACTGTCAGAATGTGACTGAACAAGCCTTCACAAGCGAAGAGAAAGCAGATGACATCACTGATAAGAGAGGAAAGACTAATTTGGTGGTGTGGAAGTGGTTCGGCTTTCTGTGAGCCAATAAACTGCAGGTTTCAGTGTGCTGCAAAATGTGACGGAGAGTCGTTCCAACTAGTGGTGGGAACACATCTAACTTGTTCCATCTGAACAGTTTCCACTCATTAGAATATGATGAGTCACAATGAAGCACTATAAAAGTATGAGCCAACGTGTCCCTGAAACGACATCCCCAGCTGGATCAAAAGAGAAAGACATGCAGCAAACGTGTTGTTTCTCTAAGTGGCTTTAAACATCTGTTAAGTTCCTGGCAAAAACCAATGCAGACATGTTCCTGCTTTTAGTTTTCTACACCGCCTTATAATCTAGCTGTTTTTTACGTTACTTTTCCCTTTGACTGTCCTTTGGTTGCCATAGTTTTGATTTGTAAAATAAAATAAAAATAAAAGAAAGAAAGAAATTTAAATTTCTATGTCCCTTTTGTGACCGTCTATTGTTGTCTTTGTTATTCACCGTTGTCATCACTCTCTCAAAATCAAGTCTTTTGCAAATGAGTCCCCGAGGCTCAGTGGGATTAACCTGTCTAAATAAAGGTTGAATGAATGAATGTTGTTTAAAGTCAAAACTATTAATATTGACAAAGTAGAAAGTTTTAGGTTTATTGACAGTGATTTAAAATTTCTTTGAAGGCTAAATACAAATAAAAGGTGAAATATTAATTTGTTTGTACAGTTTTTCTGAGGCTTTTGTATTGTTTACACCTATATTGAATTATAAAGTTATTGACCAAAATTAAGAAAAATATTGTGATAAAAGTTTTGGACATATCATCAAGCCCTACCACAAAAAATGTTTAAAGAAGAACTATGGCCTTTAGTTCAACTTTATTCTAACCCACAGATGTAAAAATCACAAAACAAGAATTAAACTTTATATTTATTTTATCTTTGCTTTAATCTGTATACAAGAAACAAAACTACACATCTAAATTGAATAAAAACAAACAATGAGTAAAAATGCATTGAATGATGAAGAAAACCTATACAATTTTAAGATGTTTAGACATTTTTCTAGAATCTGGTTAATCAGAGATTTAATTGTGAACTTAAGTTCATTAGCAGACTATACAAGGAACAAGCCCAACTTAATGCCGGCAATGCGGACCAAGCTCTGACACCGGTCGTACAGGGACCTAACAGCCCGTATCAAAGGGCCTGGTACCCCATACTCCCGCAGTATCCCCCACAGGGCTCCCCGAGGGACGTGGTCGAATGCCTTCTCCAAGTCCACAAAGCACATGTAGACTGGCTGGGCAAACTACCACGCACCCTCCAGGACCCTGCGGAGAGTGTAGAGCTGGTCCAGTGTTCCACGACCAGTACGAAAACCGCACTTCTCTTCCTGAATCCGAGGTTTGACTATCTGACAGACCCTCCTCTCCAGAACCCCTGAACGGACTTTACCAGGGAGGCTTAAGAGCGTGATCCCCCTGTAGTTTGAACACTCTACAGTCCCCCTTTTTGAATAGGGGGACCACCAACCCAGTCTTCCAATCCAAGGGAACTGCCCCTGATGTCCACGCAATATTGCAGAGTCGTGTAAGCCAACACAACCCTACAACATCCAGAGCCTTAAGGAACTCCGGGCGAATCTCATCCACCCCTGGGGCCCTGCCACCGAGGAGCTTTTTAACCACCTCAGTGACCTCAGCACCAAAGATTGGAGGGCCAGACCCAGAGTCCCCAGGCTCCACTTCCTCAGTTGAAGATGTTTCAGTAAGATTGAGGTCTTCGACGTATTTTGCCCACCGACCCACAACATCCTGAGTTGTTGACAGTAGCACACCACCTCCACTATAAACAGTGTTGGTGGTGTAGCGCTATGGGAACCAAGCTGCCATCGCCATAGAGATCGTTGAAGATCTACAGGCTATCCCACCTGTCCGTGGTAACCAGCCAAAAAGAATCATAGAGCTCATCCAAGCAGTTGAAAAGGCCCTCTATGATTTAAATGAATTGAACAATGCAGATGCCATAAAGAACCCATTAGTAACAAAATCCATTGAAGGAAAGCTCCCAGAGATCCTAAAGAAAGACTGGCTTACCTATGCTGCTAACAAGAAAAATGCTGTGAACACTCAGAACCGCTTCGACAAGCTCCTTGAATACCTACAATCTCAAGAATCTATCTACGAGCAGTTGGAGCAGCTGAGAGACATCGATTCTGTAAAAGAGAGGACAAAGTTTCAAACAAAGTACGCTAGAACAAAGACCTCCAAATCCTGCGGTGAATCAGCAGGCTGCATCATCTGTGGAGACTCAAAACACAAGAAAAAACTACCTTTGCAGAAGGTTCAGAACAACCACAAAGTTACCAGAGAAGAGGGACGCAGTCCAACGAATTGGTGCTTGCAAAAAATGTCTTGAAATCCACGACGATGAACCCTGCAGAAAAACCACTTACCTGTGTGGGAATCCAGAATGCAGAGACCAACACCATTACCTTCTCTGTCCCTTACCCAAGCTCCTGTCTCAAAGACAAAGACCTAAGTTTGGTCCAGTGAGAGCTGCGGGAAGAAGGTGGACTGAGGCCCAAGATGAATTTCTTTCCAAACTTTCACCTGAATTAGCGCAGCAGTGTCGGGATGCCTTCTGTAATGCAACATCCAAAACATGCAACTCCACTGCAGCTGAAGGAAGCCTTGTGGAGGAGACTGGGCTGCGTGAGTATCCTATGATCCTGATGCTCCTGAATGTCACAGCTAATGATGGTCAAAGAATTGGAACCCTCATTGACCTGGCTTCTGATACAAACTACATAACTCATAAAGCCGCAAGCAAGTTGAACCTTCGCAGTGAAGACGTCACACTCGTCGTCCATGGCGTCGGCGGTATGAAGGTAACCGTTGCAACCAAACGGTACTTCATCAAGATTCATGTCAACACTTCAAGAGGGACCCTGAAAGCTCATCAACTAATCTGCTATGGACTCGACAACATTGCAGAAGTTCATAAACATGTTCTAGCTTATAAGTTACAGAAGATCTTTCCTGATGTTCCCCTCCAAGAACTCATCAGACCCAGAGAGATCCAGCTTCTAATCAGTCACAAAGAAGGCCAGCTGGTGCCCCAGAAAGTCCGCTCCATTGGGGATCTGGTGCTCTGGGACGGTCCACTCGGCAAGATCGTCGAGGGAACGCACCCAGATCTCTTCGAAGAAGCCACACTAGTAGCTCACACATCTAAGACTCATTTTGCCCGATCCATGAGAGCTGCGGCAGTTGAATACCAAGAACTCACCAAAAGTTTAAATTTCTGCCAGTATCCTGACCATCTCGAGACCCAGTCCAATACAACCACCAGTAGCAAAGACTTCCTCAAGTGGTGGAAATGGGAAAGTATTGGAGCTGCATGTGAACCGAGATGTGGTGGATGTCGTTGTGGAAACTGCCAGCCAGGGGGAAAAGAAATTACTCTTGTAGAAGAAAAAGAGATGGAGATCATAAGAAATGGACTGACGTATGTGACTGGAGATAAACATGGTGCCGAACCACACTGGCATACCAAGTATCCATGGGTTGTAGATCCTGCAACCTTACCAAACAATAGAAAAGCAGTTGAAGCAACGTTCCTCAGAACAGAGAAACAACTGTCAAAAGAACCTGAGTGGAAGAAGACCTACACTTCGCAAGTCCACGAAATGATGCATCGCAGAGCTGCTATGAAGTTGTCCAAAGACATCCTGCTGAGCTAGACTGGACCAGTGTGGTACATCAGCCACCTCATTGCACCAAATCCACACTGTCTCTACTCCAGTGAGATTGGTGTAGAATAGTAGCCAAAAGTACAAAGGTCTCAGTTTGAATGACATCCTCATCAAAGGTCCTGACGTCCTGAACCCAGTTAGAGCTGTCCTGCTGAGGTTCCGAATTGGTGTCTACGCTGCACTTGGTGAAATCCGTAAGATGTACAATTCTGTCTGGTTGGAAGATCAAGAGGTCCACCTGCACAGATTTTTGTGGCGTGACACCGAAGATGCAGAAATAGAAGATTATGCTATAACCAGAGTCAACATTGGAGATAAACCTGCTGGTTGCATAGCCCAAGTCGCCATGCGAGAGACTGCAAATTTGCCTTCATTCAGGCACTTTAAAGAAGAAAGGCGTGTGCTGGAGGAAGATACTTACGTCGATGACATCCTGACTTCACACAATGACCTTGAGCATCTGAAACGTCTCACAGCCAATATCGAGTACATCTTAAAAGCTGGACAATTCTACATGAAACCTTGGGTCTACTCTAGTCAAACTGGGAGGAAAGGTTCCAAAAGTGAGGCAACCAAAATAATCAAAACGGAGCCCATCACCATGATCCTGCCTAACCAGCTGACAGAAGATGACAACAAAGCTCTCGGCCTTGGTTACACCATCGACAATGACAAACTCAATGTCATGGTTGCAGTGAACTTCTCAAAGAAAAAGAAGAAAATGCGTATTGGTCAAAACCTGCTCAGAGAAGAAGTCAGAAACCAAACCCCTGATCCACTCACCAGAAGAGAACTGCTGAGCCAAGTCTCCAGCCTATATGACCCACTAGGCTTTGTGACTCCTGCCAAGCAAAAAGGTGCCATCCTGGTAAGGAAAGCTTTTCAAGAAGCTAAAATAAAGTACTGCTTAGAAGACACTTGGGACACCGCCTTGTCTGAAGGACTTCGAGAAGACTCCATAAACCTTCTAGAAGAGTATGCTAACCTGAGCCAAATCCAGTTTACCAGATCCCTAACTCCACCAGATCCCTGCACAGAGCCCATTGCCATTACATTTTCTGATGGAAGTGAGAATGCATATGGCGCAGTGATGTATCTTCGTTGGAACTGCACAAGTGGCATCGTGGTAAGACTGGTCGAGGCTAAAGCAAAGCTGACCCCCCTCGATCAAAAAGGTGATCCTGTGAAAGCAGAATTATGTGGAGCTGTTTTTGCTGCCCGCCTAAAAAACTACTTTCAGAGACACTGTCACATGAAAATCAAGAAGTGGTACCATTTTGTTGACAGCCAAACTGTACTGGGTGCAATCCAGCGAGAAAGCTATGGCTACCAAACATTCTTCGCAAATCATGTTGGTGAAATCCAGGGTAGTACTGACGTCAACAACTGGTGGTGGATTCCTGGGCAGGTGAACATTGCAGACATCATTACCAGAGGGGCCAGTCCTGAAGCCCTGACTGAGGACTCTGAGTGGCAGTTGGGTCCAAAGTTTCTCCAACTTCCTGATGATAAGTGGCCAAAAAGATCTGCCAAAGATGTTGCTGCACAAGCTCGAGATAAAGTTGAAAAAATTCAGAAAAAGACATTTGCAGCCATCCTGACCAGAAGTCACTTGAAGGCAGCTCAAGATACGGCCCATAAAGTGCCAAGAAGACCACCTGCTGAAGAGGTAATTTTAAGCTTAGTTGATGAAAAACGCTTCAGCAACCTGAGAAGACTGATTGGGACCGTGGCGTGGATCTGGAGAGCAGCCAAAAAGTTCCTGAGAGTCAAGGTCGCAGATCAAGAAAAGTGGGAGGCAGTAACATCATCGGGGATCCTTTCAATCAATGAAAGACGAGATGTGTTCCGAGATCTCTGTCTAGCAGCACAAAAGGGTGTGAGCTTCCCTAACACCACAACAGACAGATTAGTCGTCTACAGAGACCAGATAAGTGGACTTCTAGTTTGTGGTGGTCGAATCCAGAACTTCAACGAAGACTGCAAAGCTGTTCCTCTTTTACCATTCCAAACCTGGATTTCCACCCTCCTAGCCAGAGAAACACACAGCGAGGGACATTATGGAGTGGCAGGAACCCTTCTGCGGATGAGGAAGAAGGCGTGGGTCATCAGGGGAAGAGTTATTGCCCGAAAGGTTGTGGACAAGTGCATCACCTGCAAGAAAGCAAAAGCAAGAACCTGCAAGCAAATAATGGGAAACTTGCCTGAAGAGAGGTCAACTCCTGCTGCACCGTTTGAATTCACATCTGTCGACTTGTTTGGACCTTACCATGTGAAGGATGATGTCAGAAAGAGGGTGACAATGAAAGTCTGGGGTGTTGTGTTTTGTTGCATGTCCAGTCGAGCCATTCATGTCGAGCTGGCAAACACATTATCTACAGAAAGCTTCCTGCTTGCTTACCAGAGGTTCACCGCAGTCCGAGGCCATCCCCAAAAAATATGGTCTGATCCTGGTACCAACTTCATTGGAGCAAAACCTGTATTAAAAGAGATGTACATTTACTTGAAAGAACAAAATCAAGAGTCAATTGGAGAATATGCTGCCAAACATGAAACTAACTGGACATGGAAAATCCTGCCAGCTGACTCGCCTCACGGGAATGGAGCTGCCGAAGCTGCTGTCAGAATCACCAAAAAAGCACTCCAAAGTCTTGGTAATGTAGGGGGCCTTACCTTTAGTGAATTTCTCACAGTACTCCATCTAGCTGCCAATCTTGTTAACGAAAGACCCATCGATGCCAGAATTCAGAGCGCAGAAGAGAGGATCCAGTACATCACACCAAACACTCTGTTACTTGGTCGAGCCACACAAAATGGTGACTTCAAAAGTATTGACTACACCACTTACCCCTTCAAACGACTCCAACAAGTGCAAAACATGGTCAACAACTTCTGGAAGTCCTGGAGCCAACTCGCTGGTCCAAACCGGTTTATTCGCAGTAAGTGGCACACTGCTGAAAGAAATGTTGCCGTTGGAGACATAGTTTGGCTCTGTGACCAAAATGCACTAAAAGGGCAGTTCAAACTTGCAAAAGTTATCCGTGTGAATCCAGATCCTGGAAATGTCGTCCGAGATGTTCATGTAAAAGTCTCTCCAAGTTCCAGTTTTTCGATGAAGACCCCAAAACCTGTCGCCAGAGATCCCAAGTCAATTTGCCAAGATACCATACTGCATCGGGATGTCCGGCGCCTTGTTGTCCTTGTACCAGTTGAAGATCAAGTCAAGAGTGCCTAGCTCGCCTGAGAAGGTACGACCATTCTGTGTAGCACCACATAAAGATCGAGTGGGAGGTGTCACGGCAACCTGGCGCCGCCCACACCGTGCACGCTGCACACTGTGCACGCGCTCTTCACACGCTCTACACGGCAGCGCGACTGAGCGCTGAGCAGGTGCGCTTAATCAAATCAGCTGACTGCTCGCACTGGCACTAGAAAAACAACAGCAAACCAGCCGCTCGGTTGAGAGAGAGGAAAAGCACAGCGAGCAGGGCGTGCGGCAGCAGAGACAGAGACTTGAAACCTGTGAGGAAAGGGGACTTTAAACTTAAAGGACTATCGGTAAGCTCATTAATTGGAGTTTTAAGCCCCTTATCCACGGGTCTTTTTGGTACTCCTATGTAACTAGTTGTGGCCGATTGCGGGTTTTATCAACAATGCCTCTAGTGGTGGAATCCACCCCATTTTTGGGACCTAAATCACTGAGGTCCCAGGTCTGGTTCTTTTAGGGTCTAGTTGTGACATCAGCGCACTGTAGGTCACTGATTGGTCAGGGGGCGTATTCATTGGTGGAGGGCGGAGATTCAGTCTTCCACCGGAAATCACAATCCACCATTTTCTTTTTCACCCGCATAACAGACAACAAGAAATCGGAGGAGCTTATTTTGGAATATTTTATAAGGTAAAACAAATAATCATGGCACAACCGTGGTCGAATGCTGAAGTTCAGGCATTTCTCTGTTTGCTGGCCGATGAACAAGTGCAGCGCGAGCTAGATGGAACGAAACGAAATGAAAAGATTTTTCAAGAGGTGTCTGCGCAGATGGCGGTGCAGGGCTTCCATCGCACACCAAAGCAAAGAGGAAAGCTTAAAAAACTATTAGTTGATGGTGAGTGTATTTTATTTACTTTAAGCATATTTCCTTTTCCTCATGCAACCGTTTCTTTGCGTTTTCTGAAAGTACTCTGAACAAACGAGGCTGACGCGGTTACGTCGTCATTAGTTAGCATCATTGCTAACTGTACTCTGTTGCTGTTTTTCCACTCTTATTTTGATGCAGAAAGTCCCACTGAACATGAAGGTTCGCCAGATTCTGCTTTTGACTGTCCAATCCTCCCCGCTTCTGACCCTTCCCGACCACACCAGCTCCGAGTACATGCATGCCACCGGGCACATGCACGCCACCGGGCACATGCACGCCACCGGGCAACACGCAGCAGAGCGGCACCAAACAGCACCCGTTACTAAGTAAGAAGAAGCAACAATCGTGTTTAACATCACATTGATCATGTCGATATGAATGTTGTTTTGTTTTTGTTGTAAAACACCTTGCATGTATTCAAACTACTTGTTTATTCAGTTGTAATGGATAACTGTTAAATTTAGTTATTCATTTATTACTTAAACTTTCATTTATGAAGTTTATTATTGAAATTATACAGGGTGTAGTGATTTTTGTTCAGATTAACGATGCTCTGTTCTTTTTCTAAATTAGCACAAACCGTTGTAAATGACTACATGTAGTTTATTTATGCCCACCTGCTTACTATCATTAAAGTACTAGACTGCTTTATGAACAGAATCATTTCTGATCTTGTAAACAAACACCTTTTGAAATTAGCAGGAACTTTAATGTAAATAATTTATTTAAAAACTCTACCTGTACTTCATCATCTAACAGCCATTTTCTTGTGTGTTATTCCTAGGCAATAGAAAGCGCAGATCAACAAGTGCAGCAGAGAGCTTCGTTTCTGCACATACAGAACAAGAGGCGATGAACCGGAAGCAGAGAGAGGAACACTTCCATTTTATTTGTGAGGATGCCAAAAAAGCAAGGCAAGAAGAAGCTGCAGCAGCGAGGAAGCAGGAGAAGGCAATTAGGAGGGAGGAGATGGCCTTGAGGAGAGAGGAAGCAGATGTTCGCAGAGAGGAAGCAGCACAGCGAAGGCAGGAGGCTGAACAGAGTGCTGCTTTCAATCAGGCACTCCTTGGGGTGCTGGAATCCATTGCCCGTTCCATGGCAAACAGACATGTTTAAAAATATTTAGAGTAGATCATAGTTGATCTATAGAAATGTAGATCCTGCAAGGTAAGCCCACAAATAGCCAAACATGTAGCTTGTTAAGTTTGCATATATAATTAGTGTATAATTGTTTTTTTTTGTACAGGTCTTTATTTCTAATAAAAGAAACATTTTCAAGTCTTGAGCTTCCATCTGATCATCAAAAGTGAAGTGCTTACAGTGTTTTTTTACGTCAATAGTGTAGATAAGTGAAGTAATTGTTTTTTACCTGTAACAATGCTGGTGAAGATTCTCAGTTATCCTTGACACGGCAAATCCCCCCCAAAAAATATAAAAACAAAACCACAGGACTTTTTTTAAAACTCCAAAAAGTCCAGTATTTTTATTTATGTATTTTTTTTGGTTTTATCTGTAATGAGTACTGAAAAACGTAACCATAATACAGAATGTCCATGTGTTGTAAATGAACTTTGCAGTGGAGTTAAAAAGGTGTAGGACTTGTGTAATCTACGTTTACAATCATCCTCATTCAGGAGGTTTTCAGTCATTGCATGTCAAACACTTCGGCCATGATGTCCATCCTGTGGATCCAGCAGCTTCTGCATCTTTTTCACCCAAGGTCAAAAATTCTCTCCACGACTTTCACTGTGGTACAAAGGAGCACTAACTTAATATTACTAAACAGCACTTCAATCATGAAGATAATTTGCGACAGCTTAATTTAAAGAGCTGCGTGGTAAACATAAGCTCTGAAAGAGTTGTTAAATGTCAAATCAAATGTAGGTTATTATGTAATGTACGTAATATATATATACACATACACATACATACATACATATATACAAATCAAATTACAAAAAGACTATTGATCCCAGAGGGAAATTAAATGTAATTCATCATCCTGGTTTCATTAAAGAGTTGTTCTAGATGCTGATGCTGTGGGCAGGAAGGATCTCTTGTAGCGTCTGTCTTACAAGGGATCTGAAGAAGTCTCTGGCTGAAGACATATATATATATATATATATATATATATATATATATATATATTATATATAT
>NC_056500.1:51681583-51690366 GCF_014905685.2 Nematolebias whitei | reverse complement strand
GTGTTGATGTGATGGGATGTCGTAGTGGAGCTCAATAACTTTAAAGTTGGCGCATCAACAACATAAATGTAGATCCAGAGTTTTAAAAACTCCTGCAACTTGTGTTATTGATCTGGACCGATCTGAATTACCTGATAAAAGTTGTTTAAATGCTGCTGTTATCGGTCTTTGCAACAAGCTGCTAGAAGAGACGTTCATGTTCGGATGATGTCGTTTCAAGTTGTTAACAAGTTGGACGTGTTGCTGCTGCAGATCCTAGAATTGTTCTAGAATTGCACCGCTCCAGGTGGCTGCATGTTGGAGCAGCTCTGTTACTTTCATTCTGAAATTTTGCTTTTGGAAACTTTAGTTCCTCCTTTTCTGGATGTAAATCATATTTTTTGGATGATTGTTTCCTCAGGTATCAGATGCTGTGCAGCTGGAAGGATTTTTACTGAAACTTTTTTAGTTTTAGACATTTGTTATGATGCGTAACCATGGCAACATGCAGTTTTCTACAATCAACAGCAGCTGATTAACGTCTCAAAAGCTCAAATAATATCTCAACTATGGCCCCAACTCTCAAATGAGTTGAAAAGGATGTTATGTGGACGCATTCTCATCTACCTGCCAGCTGTGCTCGAGTGCCTGACCACTGAGATCTTGGAACTAACAGGAAACATGGGTCATGACAGCGGAAGGACAGGATCGTCCCTCAGCACCTACAATTGGCTGTCCGCAGCTATGAGGAGCTCGGCAGACTGCTGGGAGGAGTGGCCCATCGCTCTGGGAGGAGTTCAGCCCAGCATTCAAGCGGTCCTACAGTCCAGGGGAACTGAGAGGTCAGCCGAATCTGGGTGGATAAATCGGACGGCATCTGTAGCCAGTTTCTTAGGATCCACTGTGGGATGGACCTTTACAAGAGATCCTTACTGCATACAGCCATCAGTATCTATAACAACTCTTTATGAAATGAGGATAACGAGTTACAACAAAAAATAATTTCCCTTTGGGATTAATGAAGCATTTTTGAATTTGAATTGAATTTGAATCCAATCTCCGTGAAACAACGTCGACACACAGCTTTGGATTTGTTCACTTGTCTTTTAACAAGAAAGCCATAATATTCCCCAACAAGAAACCGCAACGAGATGCTAGGCTGCTAATGTTATGTGTGCTGTAAGACTATAGCGCCGTGCTGAAACACGCTTAGGAACTTTAGTTCTGTGGCGCATAATCTCTCGTTAATAAAATTTAATGAGTGAAAAAATAACTGAAACGGTAAACACATGGACCGAACCTAACATGCTGTAATGAAACGGTTCAATACACCCACGTGTACAGTTACACCCCTAGTGGTATATTTAAATATATGTATGTATATATATATATATATATATATATATATATATAGGCACTTTTAACACTTCCCAAACTAACGTTTCTAAACTCTAAACGCTCTAAATGAGCAAAGAATATCATGATTTCAGGTCCCTGCCTCGTCTGCTCTTTGCCACCTGCAAGCATTCTTGGCCACGCCCACTTCTCCGCTCTGCACGGAGAACAGTTGATCAGCTGCAGCAAGAAGCTTATCCTGCAGTATGGGATGCACAAAGATGCATCAGGTGACAAATAATTAAAAATAATTTATTTTAAATAAAAATTCCATGCCAATTGTGCGGCTCTTCCATCAATCAGCCAATTGTGTGTCATGTCCAATCTTATTTTGAAAAACCGTGATAGAGAGAGTCTGCAATAAATGAACCGCGAAGTAGAGAGGGACTACTGTAGTGTGAAGTTATCAATACACATTTTTATCACAATAATTAAAACACTACTCATAAACTTCATGTGTGGTAGGCTTCAAGACAGGCAATGTGTAACTTTGATAATCGTAAGATCTTAAGGCTTTCTCGGGACTAAAAACAAATTGAGAGACACAAAAAAGGAACAGGAATACAGTTGTCCCTTGCTACTTCACAGTTCAAATTTTGCGGAGTCGTTCTTTCGCCGTTTTTCAAAGTGAGATTGGACATGACACACAACTGACTAACTGATGGATGAGTCACACGAGCAGAATGAATAGTTTATTTAAAATAAATTATTTTAAATGATTTAGCAACTGTGCGTCACACTTATTTTTATTGTGTGTTGCGCTTCTTCAGTGCTCCCCAGTGTCCAGCGTTTTTGTTCCTGCTCTGTTCCTGACCCACTTCAGGCCACGGATTCCTCCCCTTTGCCTCCAAGATGGATTCTTCTGCCCACTGGATTTCTGGACCTCGATGTCTGCTCTGCCTTCAGACCACTGATTCCAGCTAAAACCCTCTGAGAAGTTTAGCTTATTTTTTTTACGTCTGAATAGCTCTACTTACACGGGATTAGTTTTACCTAGGGACCACATGCTATTTGTAATAATTACGGAGATTGTCTGTGTTGTTAATCCCGTGCGAATCGGCCATGTCAGTAATTTGTAAAGTGAAAATTCCCCTGCAAATTACCTACTATATTTTGCTGAACTCCGAGGTCCTGTGATAATACTAATCCAATGCGAATAGGCATCTCTGTGATTTGGACAGAAATAGGCCGAATCTGAAACATGAGGCGTTTTTGTTTAAGCAAAATAATTTGGAAAAATATAGAACAAGGCTATTTTCAATTAATGCGCTGCTCGCTTCGGCTTTATTTATTTATTTTTTATGTATTTTTCTTTTTCGCTTCAACTTTTATGCTGCTACTTCCTTCATCGCAGATGACAAGAGGTGCAGAGATGTGTGCGTGATCAACTGACCCATGCTTCCACCCATTATATTTATCAGCTTTTTCCTTTTCGGGTAACGGGAGTCACTGGTGTCCATGTCCAGCCATCACTGTGCGAGACATGGGGGACACCCTGGACAGGTCGCAAGTCCATTTCAACCGAGGGATCAGCAGCCACGCGTCCGTTCACGTGCACAGCCGGTGACAGCTGTCCATCTTTACCTCTTAAACCAGTCGGTCGTTAAATACCGTATTTTTCCTTTTCACTTCGGCTTTTATGCTGCTACTTCCTTCAACACAGATGACAGGAGGTGCAGAGACACGCGTGATCAAATGACCCATGCATCCATCCATCCATTTACCCACTTCTTCCTTTTCAGGTAGCGGGAGTCGCTGGTGCCCATGTCCAACCATCATTGTGCGAGAGGCGGGGGACACCCTGGACAGATAGCAAGCCCATTTCAACCGGCGGGTCAGCGGCCACTCACGCGCACAGCCGGTGATAGCTGTATATCTGAGCTTAACCTGACTTTTTTTACCTCTTAAACCGGCTGGTTGGACCTGCCTCCTCAAGTAGATGAACATAAATTTTATATCTAGTTTTCTTTGTGATGATTTGTAAAACCACATCAAAGCCTGAGACCGGCTCGGCCCCCACTTTAGATGAACTGGCCCAGTCGTGACAACGCAGCTCGTTAACATCATATCAGGAAGATGTCAGTAAATTTCAGCTAAATCTCTGGCTTTGGTTATCCTGTGTGAATGCGCCACATAAAAGCACACGTTGGGGAGTAATTTATTAATTACACGTGGTCCTTAGGCAAAACTAATCCCGTGTGAATAGGGCTGACTCACACCTGTATTTTTATTTTATTTTTTTTGTGATGGCCTCCCTTCTCCCCTTACAGCCATCCTCTCCACACCATTATTATGAAATATTTATTATAGTGACTATCTAGTGTAGGTGTTGTTGGGTTTTTTTTTTTTATTATTATTATTTTTTTTTTAATAGAATAGAAAGAAAGAAAAGACAAAGAAAGACTCCAAAATATAAGAAATATACACAAAGAGAGCACATGTCAAAACACCCGGCCACTGTCTGTTCACCTGCAAATAACATGACAAAACACAGCAACAAAATACATATGTATAAAGAACTTAAAATATTCATGGCTTTACAGTAAGTTTCCATAAATATATATACCCATACCTACGCCTATATACATACATACATACATACACATGAATATACACTCTCATACATATCTATATATCTACATTTAAAGCCTACATAAGCATCCCTGCTTCTATTTGTGTGTGGTTGTGAGCATGCATAAGTGTATAAGGCTTCTCTAATAGAACATTTATTAGTAACTGTGAAGCAGCAGAGACCCGACCCCCAAGACCAGAGGCAGACGAAAAAGGGGGGACCAGAGCCCAAGACCCCAGGAGGGACCCCGACCGCGGAGCCCCCAGAGCCACCCACACAGGACGAACCACTCACCCACCCCCCAGAACGGACCACAGGGGAGAACCAGAAGATCCCCACCAGCAACCACATACAGTGACCCCCCGGGGCCAACAGCGACAAACTCATAGGCCTCCGTCGGCACCCGCCGCACCGATGTAGGTCCAGGTCCAGGCACCGAGGCCCGGGCACCGAGGACTCACACCACCCAGGCCAAGGCCCGACAGGGCCAGAGGACCCGAGCCCCACCAGGCAGACACCAGGCCGAGCCGACACACGCCCAAGCGCCCAGCCCCCGATACCAAGGGCCCCAAGCGCGCCGGCAGGCAAGGGCACACCCCACCAGGGGGCCGCGCGATAGGGGCGCGATGCCAAGCACCCCCAATTGTATCAAAGAGGGGGCAGTCCGAGTCTCGGCCTAACAAATACCCATTCATACACAGACACAATCACACAATCCCAACCTCAATCTCACATTCACTCACTCAAAGACATACAATAACGATACATTTCATTCTTATTCCCGATACGCACTCTATACCCCCCAGGTCCAAGACATGTACCCGCCCTCTACAGGGGGCAGCCCATGCCCAAACCCAGGAGGTAAACCCATTCATTCTAGAGCGGAGAAGAGCCAATACCCCAGACCCGGCCCAGGCCATACCCCGCCGACAGGACACCCCCCCACCATGAAGAGGACACGCCACCGACCACCCCCACACACCGCCAACAACCAAGCACGCACCCCCAGCCGACCGCCCGCCAGGCCCCGGCAGCCACCCTGGCCAGCGGGCCAACCATGGCACCCAAGAGCCAAGCTCAGGGGGTCCAAACAACCCCAGGGAGAGCACAGCGCCAGCACCGCCCACGGCAACCCCCTAGGCCCTGAACCCCCACACCTGTATTTCTGACCACAAACTCAGACCCCGGGCTCTAGGAGTTGAGCTCTCAGAACCAAGCTCCACTTTCTGGTGTGTTTATTGGACTTTCACTCACATATCACGTGATCCATCCAAACCTACTTTCCTTATGACGACATTGCAGCTTCGGCTTCTCCACCTGTGATCGAGCGCTACAGAGTCACAGTTGACTTTCAATTCAATTCAATTCAAATATACTTTATTAATCCCAGAGGGAAATTATTTGTTGTAGTAACTCGTTATCCTCATTTCATTGAGATGTTATAGATACTGATGGTTGTAGACAGGAAGGATCTCTTGTAAAGATCTATCCCACAGTGGATCCTAAGAAACTGGCTGCAGATGCCGTCTGATCCGTCCACCCAGACTCGGCTGGCCTCTCAGTTCCCCCGGGCTGTAGGACCGCCCGAATGCCGGGCAGAACTCCTCCCAGAGCGATGGCCACTCCTCCCAGCAGTCTGTCGAGCTCCTCGTTGCTGTGGACAGCCAACCGTAGGTGCCGAGGGACGATCCTGTCCTTCTACTGTCATGAGTCGTGTTTCCTGCTAGTTCCAGGATCTCAGTGGTCAGGCACTTGAGCACAGCTGGCAGGTAGATGAGAATGCGTCCACAGAACATCCTTTTCAACTCATTTGAGATTTGGGGCTGTAGTTGAGATATTATTTGAGCTTTTGAGATGTTGATCAGCTGCTGCTGGTTGTAGAAAACTGCCTTGTTGCCGTAGTTACGCATCATAACAAATGTCCAAAACTAAAAAAGTTTCAGTAAAAATCCTTCCAGCTGCACAGCATCCGATACCAGAGGAAACAATCATCCAAAAACTGTGATTTACATCCAGAAAAAGAGGAATTAAAGTTTCCAAAAGCAAAATCTCAGAATGAAAGTAACAAAGCTGCTCCAACATGCAGCCACCTTGAGCGGCGCAATTCTAGAACTTCATTTCTCCTCGTGATAAGACTTTAAATATTTTTGGTAACTCCTATTTTTTTTTTTTTTCCCCATTTAGCCTTTATTTATACAGGTTAGTCTCATTGAGCCACGAGAACTCATTTTCAAGAGAGACCTGTTTAGGGAGCACATGGTGGGGGTTAAGGGCCTTGCTCATGGGCCCAGAGTGGGGCGAATGAGGGTGGGGGCAAGTGTGGGTGTTTCACCTACCCCACCCACAATTTTGATGTTGTCGGGGCTGGGGCGTGAACCGGCGATCTTCGGATCACAGGCCCACCTCTCTAACCTCTGCGCCACCATTCTCCCATTTCCATTTCCGTGTCCCTCTCGGAATTCATTACAGAGCCTGATGGGGACCTGGAAATAGGTCTGAATAAAAATTTTTATTTAAAGTTTTATCAGGAGGAGAAAGTCAGCTGTGACTCTGTAGCGCTCGATCACGGGTGGAGAAGCCAAAGCTGCAATGACGTCAGAGGGAAAGGAGGTTTGGACGGATCACGTGATATGTGAGCAAAAGTCCATCAAACACACTATAGAATGTGGAGCTTGGTTCTGAGAGCTCAACTCCTAGAGTCCGGGATCAGAAATACAGGCGTGGATAATTCACAAAGAGGCAGAAAAAGCAAAACTTCTCAGAAGGTTTAAGCTGGAATTGGTGGTCTGAAGGCAGAGCAGACATTGAGGTCCAGATAACCAATGGACAGAATATTCCATCTTGGTGAGGCAAATGGGAGAAATCTGTGTCAGAAAGTGGGTCAGGAACTGAGCAGGAACAAAAATACTAGATTACGTCAGACACAAGGCGATAAGACAGTCTGCACACTGGTGAGCGCTTAAGAAGTGCAGCGTACAAAAAAATAAAATAAAAGCCAGCACAGATGCTAAAATTATTTAATACAAGTTATTTTAAATGATTTAGCATCTGCTGCAGCGGGACGGACTGGCCATTGGGAGCACCGGGACATTTCCCAGTGGCCTGGCCGTTCACTGAGGGGGACTAAAATCTCAGTTCCGGTCATGCTTGATTATTTAAAAGAAACAATGCTGCTCATGCGGCACGGATTGTTTATTTAAACTATTACAGTATATACATTTAAATTGCTTATTTACACAGAAGGAGGGAGCTTGGGAATGACAAAGGTGATGAGCATGAGTGTGAATGGAGCAGAGAAGTGGGCGTGGCAGCGAGTTCCGGCAGGTGGCAGAGAGCGGAGGTGTCATGCGGTGCTCTTTTAGAGCGTTTAGTTTACGCCATTGTTTAGAACAAAGAGTAAGGGAAGGGTTTATAAAGCATATATATATATATATATATATATACTAAAATAAATTTAACGTCCTTACTTTGCAGTTTTTCACTTACATGTCAGGCATGTTAGGAACATAACCCCAGCAAAAAACTAGGGACTACTGTAAGAGAAACCACTCTGCTGTGTTTCCTACCTGACCCCTGTGGTGATACACGTCAGGGTTGTGTGTATCAATCTCTGCTGCCATGTTGAAGTCTTGTGTCGAGAGCAGAGGCTGCTGCTGCTGCATGTACATACTCCCACGCTTGATCAAAGCGTTTGCTCGAAGCTACAAGATTAAAAAAATAAAAGTTAGCATACTGTAATTGCTGGTCTATAGAGTGCACCCAAATATAAGCCGCACAAACTAAATAAAAATATTTTTTTAGTACATGTATAAGCCACACTTGTATATAAGCCACAGGTGTTCACGTTGTAACATGCGAGACAGCACACAGTCACAGAGAAATGTACAGCTCTTTTTGTAGATCAAGAATCAGCCACCAGATGGCGTTTCACACTTTATTTTTCTTTTCAACACAGACAAAGTGAACCCCACAGGTCTTCATGACTTAAGGTTACTCTACTGAATGGACTAACACAAACTAACACATAATGAACATAAACTAGGCTAAGAAGAACAGACTAATCATTAAAAGAACAATGCTAGACAGCTAACTGAAATGATCAACAATGAATTTAAATTTTACCCATAATCCCTCTCTGAGGTCATGTGACCAGCAGTCAGCTACAATGAACCAACCAATGCGGTACTCTCATTGAGTCACGAGGACCCACCCCCAAAGAGACATGTATTGATGATAGGGCTGCAACTAACGTTCATTTCAATAACCGATTAATCGGCCAGTTATTTTCGATTAATCGATGGATCAGCAAAAAAAAAAAAAACACTTTTTAATGTCCACCCCTTTATTCCAAAATTGAACATTTGACTGACATAGCAATTCACACAAAAACAGGTTGCTATTTGACTATTCTGTTAGTAAAATATTGAATAATAAAAAATAAAAGTTAGTCAAATAGCTTAAAAAAAATAAATGTACACAAAATTATATACAAATGTATCTTTATACCTGCAAAATATGTAGCTACTTTGTAAAATGTGTCCTTGAGGGAAGAGTGTAACCTGGATTATAAGTGTGGAATATTATAACCTGGATTAAAAGTGTGGATTATTGTAACCTTGATTAAAAGCGTGGATTATTGTAACCTGGATTAAAAGTGTGGAATATTGTAACCTGGATTAAAAGTGTGGATTATTGTAACCTTGATTTAAAGTGTGGATTACTGTAACCTGGATTAAAAGTGTGGATTACTGTAACCTGGATTAAAAGTGTAGATTATTGTAACCTGGATAAAAAGTGTGGATTATTGTAACCTGGATTAAAAGTGTGGATTATTGTA
>NC_056500.1:51675246-51681573 GCF_014905685.2 Nematolebias whitei | reverse complement strand
AAAAGTGTGGATTATTGTAACCTGGATTAAAAGTGTGGATTATTGTAGTGAAGCCTTCGTCTTCAACCATGGACAGAGGCCTCATGTCAGTGACGATCATGTTCAGGATGTTTCAGTGAAGACAGCTGCTGCTGTGGTGTCCATGATGTCTGTCCATCATGAAGGATGTTGTTGTTGTTGTTGTTTTCTGGAATGAGACAGTAAATATGTTTTATAGCATAATTTACAGCAACTCAAGAAATGCCTTGTTTCACTTACAGTGTTAGGTTCAGGCAAAAGTAGCTAAAAGAGCAATTAAACACACACACACATATTTATATATATAAAATATTTAATTACACACATTTGAGTAGATGTAACAAATGACTTAAATTCCTGTTTAAATGCAATTCATCCTGCCATACCTGCAGTGTCTTCAGACTTTGCCAGCAAATTAAAAGTTGAAGCTTAATCATTAAATTATTATCTTTGTGTTAGATTTATTTATAAATCACATTTAAACACTGCTTGTACCAATTAAATTAAATAAAAAGCAACACACGTTCTCTATCACCGTCATTAATCAGATAAACAAACAAACAAACAAACAAACAGCAGCTTCATCTTCAGACAGACTGACGTTACATTTTCTCTCTTGAAACAGAACAAAGTGTTAAATTGTAGAGACTCACCTGCAACACCAGTTGGGAGTGAGACATTTATCAGTTGCATCTTGTGACTCCGACATGTTTACGTTTATCTCCGTGGTTCTCCCGTGTCGTGTCGTAAATTTTCAAAGCTGCATGTTTCTCTTTTTTTTTTTTATCTTTGTCAAGTTCTCCCACACTTGGAGGACTTGGGTCGAACAGTTTTTGCTGCGTCGGTCATTTGTAAAATTTACTTAATTTCCTTTGAAAACACCGACTCTGCTCTGCCTCCTCCTCCCTCCTCGCTCTGTTCAACTCACGCTGCAGTTTTTTTTTTCAAACTTTATTCAGTCAGTCAGCATTGACAACGAACTGCCCGTGAACAAAACGAAACGGCTCTGCAGCGCCGTGAAAGACGCATAATCGCACGACACAACGAAACGATAATGAAATTAGTTGCCAACGCTTTTAATCATCGATTTTTATCGATTTGTTGTTGCAGCCCTAATTGATGAGACTACCTATATAAATAAAGGTATTAAAAAAAAAATCTGCCCATTGAAATTACCTAACAGGTCACAGCCGAAACAATGAAATGGGGGAGGAGAAAATGAGATTCTCCCCCTCTTCCATTCTGTCTGTGTGTTAAATCATAAAATAAAGTCACAAGGACCCACCCCCCAAGAGAGTCGTGTATTGGGCAGCTATAGCTCCTTATCCACAGGGCCTTTTCGGGCTCCTATGTAACCAGTTCAGGCCGATTGCGTAGTTTCTCCACAGTGCCTTCAGCCAGCGGTGGAACCCGCACGATTTTTGGGACCTGCTTCTCTGGGGGTCCCAGGCCTGGTTCTTGTTGGATCCAGATGTGATGTCAGCGCACTGCCGGTCACTGATTGGTCAGGAGGAGGAGTCACTGGATCTTTCAGAAACTTTTCAAAACACCAATCCGCCATTTGCAATTTCTTGGACTGGAGTAGCGGCTGGACCTATTTTAAAGATTTTAAAAACAATAATGCCAACACCGTGGTCTAATGCTGAAGTGCTGGCATTTTCTTTTTTGTGCTTGCTGGCTGACGACAAAATTCAGAGCGAGCTAGATGGAGCTCCGCCGGTCTACCCGGGTCCTCTCCACCGCAGCGTCGGAGCCAGGCAGGGCATCATGATCTCCTCGAGCTAAAAGTTTTCTGTGGAAGTAAAAAGCGATATTTACCGTTATGTTTTTTTGAGTTGAAAACTGTGTAAATGGTGTTAAAAGTATGTTTTCTTCGAAAGCTAAGTAGTAGAGAAGCTAGCTGGCCGTAGTTAGCATGTAGCTTTGTGCAGCTTCTCATCACAATATACTACCGGTAGATATCGCAGGGATATGAATTTTATGCCATATCAAACATCCTAGTCAAATGTTAGATCCAGTAGGAATGTGGACAGACCGACTGGCCAGCAAAAAAACAAACAAACAAAAAAACGCGACTACTGCCATGTTCTGTTTAGCCAGCATACATCGTCAGATCGCCATACGCGTAGCACAAACTGACGGCTGCATCTACACACTGTGAGATCACCATACGCTTCTATTTAATTTGCCATATCACACCATGACGTAGCAGTTAACCTGTCAAATCATCATACTTTGTTATTAACAGCTGTATGACACCCTGAGTGAACAGTTAAGGCAACGGAATGATTATATTGTTCTTATATTGTTTAAATTAAATTCACAAAGCTTGGACTAACTTCACTTGCACTCTTCGCACATAAACAGTTTTCGCTCCACCTGAAGTCGAGCACATATTACACGCAAAGCATCACCAAAACGATTTACTTACGGTTCAGGAAATGCATTGCACACTGTTAATTGTGTAAATACACAATAGCACCATGTGTACTTTGCACCAAAACAATTTACTGACTTACTTTTTGTTGTATCTTGCAGTGTAGGATGATCAGACAGCTCCTCTGAACGTCAGACTTATTGTAAAATGTGCATGCATGCGTATTGACTAAATGTATGATACCATAACATGTATGCTGAATGGACAGAACACCGGCAAAAAAAAAACCCTGACATAAGTAGCGTGTAGCTTCTCATCACAATAGACAATATCGCCGGGATATGAATTTTATGCCATATTGCACATCCTGACTCTGTATCCAACATGTGACTGTTCTTACAGTCAGTAAACACCAGATGTCCACAATAGTGAAACATATGATCGTCAGCACTAACTAAACAGACCTGTATTAACATGTACTGTAATGTGTATCATTTCAGGTTAATCAGTCAGTTCCTGTCTGAACTCCTCTAAGGCCATGGGTGTACTTGGAGAAATATGGGGCAGTAATGTGTGATCACTGCACTTTAAAGCAAGTATGTCATGACACAAACATTCAAAACTTGAAAATTACAAATAAAAGTAAAGGATAATGATGTTAAGAGGAGATTATAACAATTAATTTTTTCTTGTTTGTCAGATGCGGATGTAAAAACAGCCAGCCAGACATATGAAGCCATCGCTGGACCGCAGCATCAGGATCTGAGAGCTTGTGACTCCAGACTACACAGGGGCGGCTGTGGCTGAGAGGTTAGAGCAGTCGTCCTCCAATGCGAGAGTTGGGGTTTTGAATCCACCAGCAGTCACATATCTAAGTGTTCCTGGGCAAGACAATGAACCCCTCATAGCCTCTGATGTGTGTCCCATCGGTGTATGAATGTGGTGTAAAGCTCTGATTAGTCTCTTTAGAATGATTTGTTCAATTAGCTTTGTGGAGATCTAGTAGCAGTGTTTACCCTACCATTATACAAGCGGGGCAACCCGCCCTGTCAACAGAATTGAGTGCCCTGTCTACCGAACCCCACCCCCCACCCTCAACCACCTGTCGGCACTGACGTAACGCTAAACTAGCAGCTCACAATGGAGGTGCGCTAGCTAAAAAGCTAAAGGCAGCCTCTTTCTTCACGCTGAACCCTCATGCTGAACGCACCCCTGCCACTCAAAAGCTGTCAGTACAAACAGCACATGGCTCAGATGTGCGTCTGTCTTTCCCCCACACCGACAACCCCCCCCCCCAAAAAAAACCCCCCAAAACTGTCGGTTCAGACAGCGCGCAGCTGAGATATGTCTCTGTATCTCTCCTCTCACACACCCTGCTCTAAAACGGTCAGTACAAACAGCACGCGGCGTCTCTGTGTCCCCCAAAACTGTTGGTTTAAACAGCGCACTGCGCAGCCGAGGACGAGTCTCCGTTTCAGCCCCGAGTAGCGTGTTGTGTGAATGGGTAAGTGAGGACACAGACTGTAGTGTAAAGCGCTTTGAGTATCTGGAAAAAAGATAGAAAGGCGCTATACAAGTACAGTCCATTTAAAATTTACTACACATCAACTGTAGCGGACCATACCTCGGAGCTTCTCTGGACACTCTGCTCTCCTGCACCTGCTGTGGCAATGGTGTTTGGAAAATAAAATGTCCACACTGTGCCAAAGATGCTGGAGTCCTCAGTGCCTCAGTTAAGAAACATTTCTGCAGTGACAACACAAACGGGTCCTATGAACTAAGCAGAGGTCACACAGGTACACCAGGTACAAGCTCAGGTGTTTGTGACAGAGCAGGAGTAGTGACTTCATGGTGTGGTCTGGGTCAGATTACTTTATTCAGAGGATTGTGTCTGATGGTGATTCTTTACTGAAGCAGTGAAAAATGTAGAAATGTTCTACAGATCAGGTTTTACCTGAGCTATTTGCCATATTTTATTATTAATTATTGTTACATGTTTTGGAGCAGCCAAACTAACACAGGATTAAAGCACATGGTTAAGATTCCACTGATATTTTAAGATTATATTTCATGCATAACTGCAGATGTAGCAATAAGTTTTTCTGTTTCTACAAATAACACCAGTCTTTAATTTTTTTAAAACCGGTACAATTTTACTGACGTATAACTCAAAAAGCGTTCAATACAAAAACAACTGGACTTTATTTGTAACAGAAGACGTTTCGCTCCTCTTCACCAGCATATTGACGTATAACATTTACTGTATTCAAATAGTTTCTTTGATATTTTGATTGGAATTGATTAATTTTTATACATATATATATACATACATACATACACATATATATATACAGATATACATATATATATACATACATACACACACATACACACACATATATATATATATATATATATATATATATATATATAGATACACATATACATACATATATATACATACACATATACATACATATATATACATACACATATACATACATATATATACACATACATATATACAGGACCTTCTCCAAAAATTAGCATATTGTGATGAATGTCATTATTTTCCATAATGTAATGATAAAAATGAAACTTTCATATATTTCAGATTCATTGCACACCAACTGAAATATTTCAGGTCTTTAATTGTTTTAATACTGATTATTATGGCATACAGCTCATGAAAACCCAAAATGCCTGTCCCAAAAAATTAGCATATTTCATCCCACCAATGAAAGACAAGTGTTTTTAATACAAAAAACGCCAACCTTCAAATAATCATGTTCAGTTATGCACTCAATAATTGGTCGGGAATCCTTTTCAAGATGCAAGATGGCCGCGCACACGTCCACACGTATTTTTCTTAGCTGCTGAGTTTTAGTATTTTCTTTGTTTCTTTTTCTCTGTTTTACTTTATTTTTACTTTTTTTTTTTTACTATATTTTTTACTTCGTCTTTTGTAGTTTGTTCTGTCCTAGTTTTTTCTCGATGTTTTTGTTATCTTTTTGCTCACCGCGACTCAAGCTTGTTTACCTCCTGTGCGCGCCTGTTGTGTAGGCGTTCAATCGCCCTGCCTTTGATCACGGCACTGACATCTCCGGAGCTCCTCTTCCATGCAGTGGATCTCACCTCTCATCCCCCACCTAGGCCTCTGGTGTAAACCTGTGGCTGGCCGCTACTGCTGGTGATCTCTGGCCCGAGAGACCGGGTGATCGTGCGGCGCGCGGCAAAGTCCGTGCCTCTTCCTGGAGAAGCTCGAGTGGAGACCCTGATCTCGAGAGCAGACTGTTGGTGCTTCACACCTGCCTGAGGTGAGTTGGGGGCCGCGTGATTCAATCCTGCCTGGAGAGTCTGCTTGCTGAGGTGCCGGCTGCAACAAATTTGTGGACCGGCTTCTAAGAGCTGCACCGTCTGGATGTTCGCGGTGGTATGGAAGACAATTGATGCCATTAGAGACCACCAGGTGATCGACTGTACTTCTCCCATAAAAATCTGCTGACGCATTTGGCTGCCTGCTACCAGTAAATGGGAAATATTTTTTGCTTCAGTCGTCATTGAAGGAGTAAGTAATTCTTAACTTTTTTTTAATTTTTTTATTATTATTATTTTTTTTTTTTTTTCCCCAACGACCACGGACTTACATCTGACTGCTGAAAATGTTTTAAAGGGATAATTGGAAAATATCTTACTTAACTCTGGGGAGAACACTGTCTTATTTTATTTCACTTTTCAACCTCCATTTTGTTTTCAGCTGGAGGTCTCTCTCTTCAGTTCTTTTTCTTTTGTATAATTGACAATGTTATCACTTGTGACTCTCACCCTAGCCATCATGTCTGCAGGGCTTAATTTGGAGAACAATTCAAGTATTCAAATTGAAATGCCCTCCCCCCCACTGACTTCTCATGATTCAGGTACAATCTCTTGGA
>NC_056500.1:51673399-51675146 GCF_014905685.2 Nematolebias whitei | reverse complement strand
CCCCCCCCCCCCCCCCCATCTTGGTGCCTGTACGTTGGGGTTCACCCCAGTGAACGAGAGGGTAGCCTCCCTCCGCCTACGTGTGGAGGGACGGGTTCTGACTGTTGTTTGTGCTTATGCGCCAAACACAGCTCAGATTATCCAACCTTTTTGGAGTCCTTGGAGGGGGTACTGGAGAGTGCGCCTCCTGGGGGCTCCGTTGTTCTACTGGGGGACTTCAATGCTCACGTGGGCAATGACAGTGAGACCTGGAGGGGTGTGGTTGGGAGGAATGGTCCCAGGATCTGAACCCGAGTGGTGTTCTGTTGTTGGACTTTTGTGCTTGTCATGGATTGTCCATAACGAACACCATGTTCAAGCATAAGTGTGTCCATATGTGCTTTTCACACCAGTTCACCTTTGGCCGCAGTTCGATGGTCGACTTTGTTGTCGTCTCATTTGATCTGCGGCCGCATGTCTTGGACACTCGGTTGAAGAGAGGGGCGGAGCTGTCCACTGACCACTATCTGATGGTGGGTTGGGTCCGGTCGTGGGGGAGGATGCCGGTCAGATCTGGCAGACCCAAACATATTGTGAGGGTCTGCTGGGAACGTCTGGCAGAGTCTTCTGTAAGACGGAGCTTGTGCAACACCCACCTCTGGGAGAGGTACGAGCACTTTCCGGGGAAGGCGGGGGACATTGAGTCCAAGTGGGCCACGTTCCGCATCTCTATTGTTGTCAAGTTTCTCTGCAGTTACTGTGAGGTGTCCACTTGACAGACTGGGACCAGACTTCCTTTTTCACTCAGCATTCCTTTTTTAATTTCACCAGTTGCACAGATAATACAGTTGATTTGGTAAACGGTGGTTACAACTAATCAGGTGGTCAGTTTATCAGGAGAAAAACCTTCAAAAAAAAACAAACAAAAAAAACAAACAAATAAATTAGTCTAAATACATTGCTACAATTTTTTATAACAAACACTCATATAAATATTTAATAATTACTTGAAGACATATTTTATGTAGAACAAACATTTACACGTTCAGAGATTACTCAAATAAATTTTGTCTTCCTCTACTCAAAGCAAACAGATCCAAAAAGCACCTCTAAAGCCTGGTATCCACAGGTCTGGTTCTTGTTGTAGCCTGTTGTGTCCGGTTCTAGTGGGACCTCTATTTTTGTGTCTCCACTTTGCCTATAGTTCCTGTTTAGTGGGCGGAATGTTCACCTCTAGTGGGCGGATTATTAATATCAACGCACCTTACCAGCTGGTGGCGGTAGTGCTACATTAAGCTCTTTTCTAAGCACCACTAACATGTATTAGAAGAAGAGCTGGAAAACAACACACAACCAAAATGGATGACCTCCGTGAACTTGAAGCAGAACCAGCCGCACAGCCCGTCCTGGTCTCTGTCCCGCAAGATGGAGAGCAGGGCCGAGGTGTCAGGGATGTTCTGATGGAGTACCTCATGAGCTGTAACTTATCCTAATTCCACCCCTTAATCTTTTTTACCTCCCCAGCCTTCCTTAGATACAAGTGAACGTTAAAGTGTTGATTTGAAAATAAACATGGATTAATAATTATTCTTGTTTGTTTAATGTACAGACATGTCTTATTATCAGGTTCGTGTAAAAATGGCAAAACAAACACTGCTGCTGTGCTTCTATCACATATGCTGCGTTTTTTAGTGGCTGTAGTTTTAGAAAAACTGTGTACTCTTTAATTTTTGTTTTTAACAAAGAACCAAAACCTACAAGAACTTTA
>NC_056500.1:51672983-51673299 GCF_014905685.2 Nematolebias whitei | reverse complement strand
CTCACTTCCCTAAGAAACTTTCTGACGGGGCTAAATGCTAAGGAACTACTGCTAATTGGTGATCTAAACCTAGACTGGTTGACCTCTACATCTGACAATCTTAAATATATCTGTGAATCATTAAATCTAACTCAACTAATTCAAACATCAACACGCCCAAATAACAAAACCCCTGAAAAATCCACCCTACTGGACCTTATCCTAACAAACATGCCTCACAAGTACACAAATACATGTGTTTTCGCTAATGACCTTAGTGATCACTGCACCATTGCAGCCGTAAGAAACGGAAAATTACCAAAATTAAAACCCACCA
>NC_056500.1:51664641-51672883 GCF_014905685.2 Nematolebias whitei | reverse complement strand
TTTTCAAAACATAATCAACACACATGCTCCATATCGTAGATACAGAAAAAAGGGACGTAAAAATCCTTGGTTTTCCACCGAGATAGGAAATCTGCTCAAAGAAAGAGATACTACCTGGGCTAAGGCCAGAAAATCAAAAACTGAACATGACTGGCTCAGCTTCTGACAACTTAGGAACAAATGCACAACCCTAATTAGAAATGCAAAATCAAATTACTACCTGGACGCATCCACAAAAAATCTAAATGATCCAAAAAGGTTTTGGCAAACAGTAAAATCAAATTCTGGTCAGACAAAAACCACTGATTTACCCAGCTCCATTATGACCAGCTCAGGTATTCTGTCAGACAAATTATCAATTCTAAACTGTTTTGATGAACACTTTATATCCTCTGGCTCCCTGTTCGAATCTACGCATCCTGAAATGTTACCTGCTGACCAAACTGATGAAAATCCACCCCCAACTCCGCATGTGCTAGACAAACAGGTCACAAACCGATTTGACTTTGTATCAATATCTCCCAGTGAGGTTCTAAATGCTCTAAAAACTCTTGACACACGCAAAGCAGCAGGACCTGACAACATAGAACCACTTTTCCTAAAACTAGCTGCAGATTTCATTGCTGAACCACTTTCATGTATTTTCAATCTTAGTCTAAATACAAATACAATACTCAAAATCTGGAAATCGGCTCATGTTCTCCCTCTGCTAAAAGGGGGTGAACCAACTAATGTCAACAACTACAGACCAAATTCTAAATTATGTATTCTTGCTAAACTGTTAGAAAGACTTGTCTGTGATCAGCTAACTGTTTTTCTACAATCAAATATTTGATCACAATTCCAGTCAGGATTCAGAAAACAGCACAGTACCGTAACTACAGTTCTCAAAGTATTAAATGATATCATACATGTCCAGGACAGCAAACAATACTGTGTTGCCCTATTTATAGACCTATCCAAGGCATTTGATACAGTTGATCACAGACTATTGACTAACATCCTGAAACACTCTGGTCTATCAAAACTAGCAGTCTCCTGGTTCACCAACTATCTAACTGACAGAACACAGTCTGTCCATGTAGCCGGATCCTCCTCTACGTTCCTAGATGTTGTGAAAGGGGTGCCACAGGGTTCTGTCTTGGGTCCCATTCTTTTCTCCTTATATATCAACGATCTATGCAGTGATCTGTCAAACGCCTCCCACCATTATTATGCAGATGACACTATCATTTATTGCTGTTCATCCTCCCTCAGCCAAGCCTTCACCTCTCTTCAAGACGCTTTTAATATTATCAAGTCACGTCTGCAAAAACTTAGACTGGTCTTAAATGCTGACAAAAGCAAGATCATGGTTTTATCCAACAGAAAGCAGCAACCAGAGAACCCACCTCAAATTGAAACCCAAGAGGGAAAACAAATAGAAATGGTCTCCACCTACAAATATTTAGGTTTCAACATTGACAATAAACTGTCATTTAAAATCCACATCTCCAAAATGGTCACTAAACTCAAATTGAAGCTAGGCTTCTACTTCAGAAATAAATCCTGCTTCTCATGTAAAGCCAGGAGAACATTAGTAGCTGCAACTTTCATGCCGATATTAAATTATGGTGACGTGCTGTACATAAGTGCTGCATCAAAATACCTAAAGTCCTTAGACTCAGTTTATCATGGTGCCCTTTGATTCATTACTGATTCCAGTTATCACACTCATCACTGTGAACTTTACGTCAAGTCTAGCTGGTCTTCTCTCAGCGCTCGCAGATACACTCACTGGATATCCTTCATCTATAAGACCCTTCTAAACCTAGTCCCGTCATACCTTACCTCCCTAATACAAACATCACACAATCATTACTCCCTGCGCTCTAATGACCTAATCCTCCTGTCAGTTCCTCTGGTCAGAACTGAACTAGGAAAAAGAGCATTCAGCTTCGCCGTCCCCTCAGCCTGGAACAACTTACAGACAGATTTGAAACTATCAACACTCATCTCGCCTAGATCCTTCATGTCAACTGTATCAGATAATGTTATCAAAAATATGGACCATTGCAGATGTTTCTAAAACACTACTTATCAAATATACATGTCTTTGTTCACTTTTAACTCTGTATACTTAACCTGATGTCTGTTCTACATTTAATGTCTACAGAAGTCTGTCTTATCCTGATGGTTTCCAACTGTTAACATTTATTTATAGTGATAGTAGTTTCTTTTTTCTTTTGATAAATGTAAATGCTTATTATCAATTACCCTGTGACGTGTGCTGATGACCACTTGACCAGGTCACCCTTGTGAAAGAGATCTCGATCTCAACGGGCTCTACCTGGTAAAATAAAGGTGATTGATTGATTGATTGCTTTTGCATGAATGCGGCATGGCATGGAGGCAATCAGCCTGTGGCACTGCTGAGGTGTTATGGAGGCCCAGGATGCTTTGATAGCGGCCTTAAGCTCATCCAGAGTGTTGGGTCTTGCGTCTCTCAACTTTCTCTTCACAATATCCCACAGGTTCTCTATGGGGTTCAGGTCAGGAGAGTTGGCAGGCCAATTGAGCACAGTAATACCATGGTCAGTAAACCATTTACCAGTGGTTTTGGCACTGTGAGCAGGTGCCAGGTCATGCTGAAAAATGAAATCTTAATCTTCATAAAGCTTTTCAGCAGATGGAAGCATGAAGTGCTCCAAAATCTCCTGATAGCTAGCTGCATTGACCCTGCCCTTGATAAAACACAGTGGACTAACATCAGCAGCTGACATGGCACCCCAGACCATCACTGACTGTGGGTGCTTCACATTGGACTTCTGGCATTTTGGCATTTCCTTCTCTCCAGTCTTCCTCCAGACTCTGGCACCTTGATTTCCGAATGACATGCAAAATTTGCTTTCATCGGAATAAAAGTATTTTGGACCACTGAGCAACAGTCCAGTGCTGCTTCTCTGTAGCCCAGGTCAGGCGCTTCTGCCGCTGTTTCTGGTTCAAAAGTGGCTTGACCTGGGGAATGCGGCAACTGTAGCCCATTTCCTGCACACGCCTGTGCACGGTGGCTTTGGATGTGTCTACTCCAGACTCAGTCCACTGCTTCCGCAGGTCCTCCAAGGTCTGGAATTGGCCCTTCTCCACAATCCTCCTCAGGGTCCGGTCACCTCTTCTCGTTGTGCAGCGTTTTCTGCCACACTTTTCCCTTCCCACAGACTTCCCACTGAGGTGCCTTGATACAGCACTCTGGGAACAGCCTATTCGTTCAGCAATTTCTTTCTGTGTCTTACCCTCTTGCTCGAGGGTGTCAATGATGGCCTTCTGGACAGCAGTCAGGTCGGCAGTCTTACCCATGATTGCGGTTTTGAGTAATGAACAAGGCTGGGAGTTTTTAAAAGCCTCAAGAATCTTTTGCAGGTGTTTAAAGTTACATCGTTGATTCAGATGGTTAGGTTAATAGCTTGTTTAGAGAACCTTTTCATGATGTGCTATTTTTTTGAGACAGGCATTTTGGGTTTTCATGAGCTGTATGCCATAATCCTCAGTATTAAAACAATTACAGACCTGAAATATTTCAGTTGGTGTGCAATGAATCTGAAATATATGAAAGTTTCATTTTTATCATTACATTATGGAAAATAATGACCTTTATCACAATATGCTAATTTTTTGAGAAGGACCTGTGTATACATACATATACATAAATATATACATATACATAAATATGTACATATACATCTCTCTCTCTATATATATATATATATATATATATATATATATATATGTACATAAAAAGGAGAAAAATCCACAGGTAAAGCAGAATGTTCAAAACAGAAATATCATCCAATTTGGTTGTGTGTTCTTTTCCAGCTCTTCTTCTTCTCATACGTGTAAGTGGTGGTTAGTAAAGAGCTTAATGTAGCACTAGCACCACCATCTGGTAAGGCGCATTGATATTAATGATCCGCCCACTAAAGGGGAACTATGGGCACTGTGGAGACAGAAATAAACCGGTCCCACCGGAAACGGCCTAAATAAGGCACAATAGGGTCCTACAAGAACTGGCCCTGTAGATAAGGGGCAAGAGTGAGAGTCCGGATGTGACAAAGCTAAATGTTTTTGTGGCAGAAAGCTTGTTAGCCCATCAAAAATTAAAAAATGAAATAAAAATTAAAAAATTAGTCACAGCATTGTATAAGCCGCAGGGTTCAAAGCCTGTGAAAAAAGTAGCAGCTTATAAACTGGAACATACAGTACTCTGCTACATGCTTCTTTTTATGAAAAATATACAATTTGACCCTAATAGGGACATGTTTTTCGGCCGCTTGTATCCGAGATTTCATTCTTTCGGTCACAACCCAAAGCTCGTGACCATAGATGAAGGTAGGAACATAGATCGATCAGCAAATTGAGAGCTTCGCTTTTTGACTCAGCTCTCTCTTCGCCACGACAGACTTGTACAGTGCCTGCTTCACGGCAGACGCAGCACCTATCCGCCTATCGATCTCACGCTCCATTTTTCCCTGATTCGTGAACAAGACCCCAAGATACTTGAACTCCTCCACTTGGGGTAGGACCTCCTCCCTGACCCGGAGAGGGCACTCTACCCTTTTCCGGCTCAAGACCATGGCCTCGGATTTGGGGGAACTGATATTCATCCCGACCGTGTCGCTATTAGCAGCGAACCGCTCCAGCGAAAGCTGTAGATCACGATCTGATGAAGCCAATAAGACCACATCATCTGCAAAAAGCAGAGACGCAATCCTAAAGCCACCAAAACGGATCCCCTCAACACCTTGGCTGCGCCTAGAAATTCTGTCAATAAAAGTTATGAACAGAATCGGTGACAAAGGGCAACCTTGGCGGAGTCCAACTCTCACCGGGAACAAGCCCAACTTACTGCCGGCGATGCGGACCAGGCTCTGACACCAGTCATACAGGGACCTAACAGCCCGTATCAAAGGGCCTGGTACACCATACTCCCAGAGTACCCCCCACAGGGTTCTCCGAGGGACGCGGTCGAACGCCTTCTCCAAGTCCACAAAGCACATGTAGACAGGTTGGGCAAACTCCCACGCACCCTCCAGGACCCTGCTGAGAGTGTAGAGCTGGTCCAGTGTTCCACGGCCAGGACGAAAACCGCACTGTTCCTCCTGAATCCGAGGTTCGACTATCCGACGGAGCCTCCTCTCCAGAACCCCCGAATAGACCTTACCAGGGAGGCTTAAAAGCGTGATTCCCCTGTAGTTGGAACACGCTTTACGGTCCCCCTTTTTGAATAGGGGGACCACCACCCCAGTCTGCAAATCCAAGGGACCATCCCCCGATGTCCACGCAATGTTGCAGAGTCGCGTAAGCCAACACAACCATACAACATCCAGAGCCTTAAAGAACTCCGGGCGAATCTCATCCACCCCTGGGGCCCTGCCACCGAGAAGCTTTTTGACCAGCTCAGTGACCTCAGCACCAGAGATTGGAGGGCCCGACCCAGAGTCCCCAGGCTCCACATCCTCAGTGGAAGACGTGCCGTTGGGATTGAGGAGGTCTTTAAAGTATTCCGCCCACCGACCCACAGCATCCCGAGTTGAGGTCAGCAGCACACCACTCCCACTATTAACAGTGTTGGTGGCATACGCCCCCCCGAGAAGCCAGATGGTGGACCAGAATTGCCTCGAAGCCGTGCGGAAGTCATTCTCCATGGCTTCTCCGAACTCCTCCCATGTCTGAATTTTTGCCTCAGCGACCACCCGAGCCGCATGTCGCTTGGACCGCTGGTACCCATCAGCTGCGTCCGGGGTCCCACAGGTCAAAAAGGCCCTATAGGACTCCTTCTTCAGCCTGACAGCATCCCTCACCGAAGGTGTCCACTATCGGGTTCGAGGGTTGCCGCCGCGACAGGCACCGACAACCTTGCGGCCGCAGCTCTGGTAAGCCGCCTCGACAATAGAGGCACGAAACATGGTCCACTCAGACTCAATGTCCCCCGCCTCCCTTGGAACATGTTCGAAGTTCTCTCGGAGGAGGGAGTTAAAACTCCTTCTCACAGGAGACTGCCAGACGTTCCCAGCAAACCCTCACAATACGTTTGGGTTTGCCACGTCTGACCGGCATCCTCCCCCACCATCGGAGCCAACTCACCACCAGGTAGTGATCAGTGGACAGCTCCTCTCTTCACCCGAGTGTCCAAGACATGTGGCCGCAGATCAGATGACACGATGACAAAGTTGATCATCGAACTGCGACCTAGGGTGTCCTGGTGCCAAGAGCACATATGGACACCCTTATGCTTGAACAAGGTGTTCGTTATTAACAATCCATGACGAGCACAGAAGTCTAACAACAGAACACCACTCTGGTTCAGATAAGGGGGGGCCGTTCCTCCCAACCACACCCCTCCAGGTCTCACTGTCATTGCCCACATGAGCATTGAAGTCCCCCAGCAGAACAAGGGAGTCCCCGAGAGGTGCACTTTCTAGTACCCCCTCCAAGGATTCCAAAAATTGTGGATAATCTGAACTGCCGTTTGGTGCATAAGCACAAACGACAGTCAGAACCCGTCCCCCCACACGTAGGCGGAGGGAAGCCACCCTCTCATTCACCGGGGTGAACCCCAACATACAGGCACCAAGTTGGGGGGCAATAAGTATGCCCACTCCTGCTTGGCGCCTCTCACCAGGGGCAATTCCAGAGTGGAAGAGTGTCCAGCCCCTCTCAAGGAAACTGGTTCCAGAGCCAGAGCCATGCATAGAGGTGAGTCCAACTATTTCTAGCTGGAACCTCTCAGCCTCACACACCAGCTCAGGCTCCTTCCCCACCAGTGAGGTGACATTCCACGTTCCAATAGCCAGCTTCTGTAGCCGAGGATCAGACCGCCAGGGTCCCCGCCCTCGGCCACCACCCATCCCACATTGCACCCGACCCCTTTGGCCTCTCCCACAGGTGGTGAGCCCATGGGAAGGGGTTTTGAGAATGAGTTTTATCCGCAGGGTGTCTGGGCTCTCTCTTAGAGACAGGGTGAGAAGCTCGATCATCTGGGAGGGACTCAAGAGTAGAGCCGCTGCTTCTCCACGTCGAGATGAGCCAGTTGAGGTGGCTTGGGCATCTGTTTAGGATGCCTTCTGGACGCCTCCCTGGTGAGGTGTTCCGGACACGTCCCACCGGAAGGAGGCCCAGAGGAAGACCCAGGAAACGCTGGAGGGACTATGTTTCTCGGCTGGCCTGGGAACGCCTCGGGATTCCCCCAGAAGAGCTGGCCCAAGTGGCTGGGGAGAGGGAAGTCTGCGCCTCCCTACTTAGGCTGCTACCCCCGCGACCCGACTCCGGATAAGCGGAAGAAAATGGATGGATGGATGGATGGACATCTTTTGAACTCCACCTAGGCACAATTTAACAGGCAAATTTATTAAGGATTTATTTGTAGATAAACCATAGAAGTCAGCTGTTTGTAAGGCCTTTAAATCTTACTAATAGCTTGTTCATTTATTAAATTGCTTTGATTGAAAAACAAAAGCATATACCTTCACATTAGCATCTTTCATGTTGATGACCCGATCCAGGTCAGGCTGAGCAGCTGTAGCGTTACCAATCAGTAGGTAGAATGTGGCTCGCAGCAGCTGCGCCTCTGCAGTGTACCGGCCTCCTGACTCAATCTCCTTGGTGCATTCACTGATGATTTTATCATAGTTTTCCTCCTCCATGTACTGCTTGGCCTTCAAGTAACCAGAGCTACATAGATGAGAAAAACAAACCAAAACAACAAAACATTTTAAGCAAGTCTGTTTATTTTTTTGAGTGAACAATTGCAGTTCAGTTCACATGACACAAAGCCTAAAAAGGTCTTTGGGATAACCTTTCTCCCTTTAATAGATAAGGACCCAGAACTCACCGTTGTTGAAGTGCCCAGTTGAATCACATTTGTTTTGCCTTTGTGTACAGACAATGCCCAACACAGGGCTATTCAACTAAATTACCCAGGGGGCCACAGTTACTGAAAGCCAACAGTTCATGGGCCAGACAGCCAGCAATTAAAGTCCTTATGTAAATAAACCTTTAAAATTTATTTTGCTGCATTGAATCATAAATGCAATAAATAGAATCCAAAAGTTTAATTCAAAGAAATTATATTTCAAGATTATTTCCTTTGAATAAAAGTAGATAACCTAATATGAAACATTATTTAAAATATCTAAAAAAAGTTAAATCTGGTCCTCTGGACATTCAAAAAAACAAAACAAAATAAATCAACAAAAAAATGTAGAAA
>NC_056500.1:51664077-51664541 GCF_014905685.2 Nematolebias whitei | reverse complement strand
TAATTTGCTGGCAAAGTCTGAAGACACTGCAGGTATGGCAGGATGAATTGCATTTAAACAGGAATTAAAGTCATTTATTACATCTACTGAAATGTGTGTAATTAAGTATTTTATATATATAAATATGTGTGTGTGTGTGTGTGTGTGTGTGTGTGTGTGTGTGTGTTTAATTGCTCTTTTAGCTACTTTTGCCTGAACCCAACACTGTAAGTGAAACAAGGCATTTCTTGAGTTGCTGTAAATTATGATATAAAACATATTTACTGTCTCATTCCAGAAAACAACAACAACAACAACATCCTTCATGATGGACAGACATCATGGACACCACAGCAGCAGCTGTCTTCACTGAAACATCCTGAACATGATCGTCACTGACATGAGGACTCTGTCCATGGTTGAAGACGAAGGCTTCACTACAATAATCCACACTTTTAATCCAGGTTACAATAATCCACACTTTT
>NC_056500.1:51655220-51664067 GCF_014905685.2 Nematolebias whitei | reverse complement strand
ACTTTTAATCCAGGTTACAATAATCCACACTTTTAATCCAGGTTACACTCTTCCCTCAATGACACATTTGACAAAGTAGCTACATATTGTGCAGGTATAAAGATACATTTGTATATATTTTTGTGTACATTTATTTTTTTAAGCTATTTGACTAACTTTTATTTTTTATTATTCAATATTTTATTAACACAATAGTCAAATAGCAACCTGTTTTTTGTGTGAATTGCTATGTCAGTCAAATGTTCACTTTTGGAATAAAGGGGTGGAAATTAAAACGTTGTGTTTTTTTTGCCGATTCATCGATTAATCGAAAAAATAATCGTCCGATGAATCTATTATTGAAATAATCGTTAGTTGCAGCCCTAATTTAAAACAAAAATGACACACAAAGCATGTTGGGTAGCCTTGTGGGAATTATATGTGCAATGTTTCTGACTGTTTACGATGTTCGAGTGGAAATGGGTTGTTCTTGTTTTCATCCTGTTCAGGTATGCTTTGGCCTTTATGTTAAAGTCTCTTATTGGCTGTAAACTGACAACAGGAGTCAGAGGTTGTTCCTGGTACATTTAACCTCCTGTAACCCTGCGTCCACATATGGGGACTAGCAATGCACGATATAAACGGTATACGGTAGAAACTATAGAAATTTAGCATACGACAGAGATCTGTCTTCTACCGGCTAACCGCAGTAATGCTGTGTCTGAAGTAAAATCAGAGTTGTCAGTTTAATTGTTACTTTTTTGTTGTTGAAAACTGTGCATAAGTGGTGTTCAAGTGTAAAATCAAAGCTGTCAGATTTAATCGTTACTTTTTTTTAGCTGAAAACTGTGCGTAAGTGGTGTTAAAGTATTTTCTTCGAGAGCCAAGTAGCGAAGCTACAAGCTAACTACAGCCGGCTTACCGTAGTGTTGCCGTATTAAAACGCATGCGCAAAACGCTGTGTTGGTCGAAAGTTTTTTTTTTTTTTCCATCGAAAGTTAAAGTAAGCATTGGTCAGCTTTAGAGAAACCTGCTCTCTGATCTGTGAAAAGAACGCTGTGTTGTGTGATTTTACTGAGAGACCCTCTGGTCAAAGCCACAGACTCATTTTGTGTCAGCTCCATTAAAGTGGAAGGAGTCGCCAACTAGAGGGATGGAGGATGAAGTGTTTCAGTGTAAAATGCTGCTCTGTTGTTCATTTCTTAAAGTTAATAAGACTGGAAACTGTTAAGAGTTAACAACATTTTTTTGTTTAAAACATATGGCTAAAACTACATTTGATATATTTTGCAATGTTTTGCACTACAAGAAAGAAGCCTAATACTTGAATTATTTATTATTTAAAAACTCTCTGGACCTAGCAGTGGAATTTTCTTAATTTAAAATATATGATAGCAAAAGGACACCCTATGCTTTTTTTTTTTTTTAGTAAGTTTTATACCAAAAATATATTGCGATATATATCGTTATCGCCACCCTTCACAATACATATCGTGATATGAATTTTATGCCATATCGCACATTCCAAATGGGGACATTACATTTTGGCTTTGCTGTACCTTATACTTCACTCAATACTTCAATAGTGATTTATTTTTTGTTAAGCCTTGTTAATGTTGTTGTGTTATGCTGTAAAAGAAGCCCATTGTCCCCATCTGAGGACATTTTGTTTTTACGTAAGTATGTAATAATCATGTAACAAAATACAACTTCCTGTTCGAAGAAGACAATTTATTTATACACATATCAGGTCCATCTAATCACAAATATCTAGGAGATTTGAAAAATGCATCACAAACCAGAGCTCGGGTCTCAGGAGGAGATAAGCGAACTAACCTAAAATTACTCTGAGTAATACTCAAGTGTTAGGCTCAATTCGTTATACACCTTAGAGGAGAGGCTGCAGTGGTGTTTGGCAGGTGAGCGAATACTTTTGGCAATGTAGTGTATGTAGAATGTAAAGAAGGTAAGTCCTAAGACTGAACCTTGTGGTACACCATTGCTGACCATTAAATAACTGGAGGAAGTACCATTATGTTGAACACATTGCCTCCGATCTGAAAGAGTTAGAGAACCAACCAATTGTATGATCTGAGAAACCAATTACTGAGAGCTTGTGACAAGATGTCATGATCCACAGTGTCAAAATCTTTAGACAGGTCTAAGAAAAGTGCAGCACAATAATTCTTAGCATCCAATACTTCAACGATGTATATAAAAACCTTTAGGGAAGCCGTCATGCTGTGTTTCCTGAAAACAGATTGATGGGGAGGTAAGATGTTTAAGGAGTCCAAATACTTTTTGATTTGAGAGTTTATCAGTTTTCTAGAACCTTGGCTAAAATGAAGAGTTTAGAGATTGCTCGATAATTGTTCAGTGAGGTGGGGTCACCTCCCTTCAGCAATGGTAGAACAAAGGCTGTTTTCCAAGCATCTGGAATGGAATTTTGGCTTATGGACAGGTTAAAGATGTGGGACAACGATACTGCGATGATACGAGTCAAAGTCAGATATTTTTTATTGTCATTCGCACCACATGTAAATGTGGTGGAGCGAAATTACAAAGTATGTACACAGGGTCCCAGTTACATCCAACAATAAAATGTACAAGAGAAAACAGTAATAAGATCTAAGATATGAACTAAGAAAAACAACAACTAAAATACACTAAGCACTCATAACATAAAACATTACATTGAACAGCAGCACGAACATGAGCATGAGTCTGTGTGAGAAGATGAGCACGCATGAACACATCATGGAACATATCAGCAGCAACTAACCAGCCTGGTTAGAGATTCATGAGTCTAACAGCCTCAGGGTAGAAGCTGTTCCTCAGTCTAGTGGTTCTACACTTAATGCTCCTCAACCTCCTTCCTGAGGGGAGCAGGGCAAAAAGTGTGTGTGCTGGGTGAGTGGGGGTCCTTCACGATGCAGGTGGTCCTCTTCCTGCATCTGGAGGTGTAGATGTCTGTGATGGTGGGGAGGCTGACTCCAACATCTTCTGTGCAGCCTTCACCATTCTCTGCAAAGCTTTTTTTTCTGCAGCTGTGCAGCCTCCATGCCACACGTTGATGCTGGAGCACAGGATGCTCTCCACTGCACACCAGTAGGAGGTGAGGACTGAGCTTCCAGACCAGCTCGTCTCAGCCGTCTGAGGAAGTATTGTCTCTGATGAGCTTTCTTGATCAGGCTGGTGGTGTTGTTGCTCCAGCTGAGGTTGTTGTTCAGGTGTACACCCAAGTACTTGTAGCTGGAGACCACTTCCACCACAGTTCCTCTTATGTTCAGGGGGTGTAGGTATGTTTGTTCCTTCTGAAGTCCACAATCATCTCCTTTGGCTTCTTCACATTGATGTGAAGGTTATTCTCTTTGCACCAGCTCTCCAGGTGTTCCACCTCCTGCCTGTAGCTGGACTCATCATTGTTTGTGATGCATGCCACCACCGCTGTGTCATCTGCAAACTTTACAATTTGACAGCCTGGATGGGTAGCTGCACAATCATATGTGAGCAGAGTAAACAGGAGGGGGCTCAACACACATCCCTGAGAGCCTGTGCTGAGGGTTATGGTGGAGGAGGAGAAGTTGTGAATCCTCACTAAGTGTGGTCTGTTTGTTAAGAAGTCTAGTACCCAGTTGCAAATGGAGGGGCTTTGTCCTAGTGTGCATAGTTTGTCCATCAGGGTTTGTGGGATCATGACATTGAAGGCGGATGTGAAGTCCACAAATAGCATACAGATGTAAGTCTTTCTGCTCCAGGTGGGTGAGAGCAGTGTGGACCGCAGAAGAGATGGCATCCTCTGTTGATCGGTTCTCATGGTATGCATACTGATGAGGGTCCTTGTTGATGTTGATGGTTACTTTGATTTGGGTCATGACCAGTTTTTCGAAGCATTTAGCGACTATCGGGGTGAGGGACACTGGCCAATAGTCATTCAGACCAGTCACTGTAGAGCTTTTTGGGACTGGGATGATGGTGGCAGTCTACAGGCAGGTGGGAACTGTCTCCAGGGTAAGTGAGGTGTTAAAGATGTCTGCCAGCACCTCACAAGAGCTGATCAGCACATTCTTTCCAACACTTTTCCGGGGATGTTGTCTGAGCTGGTTGCCTTGTGCAGATTAATCCTCCTGAAAGTACTCCTTACTTCTGCTAAGGTCACACTGAGATGATCTCCATCCGGTGGTGAGAAGAGTCTGGTGCTGGGTGGTCTGTTCAGGTCTTCAAAGCATGCATAGAACTTGTTGAGGGCATCAGGCAGAGATAGGTCTTTGGAGCATTGTTCGCTCCTTCCTTTATAATCTGTTATGCACTTAATGCCCCTCCACATGCTCCAGGGGTCTTGTGAGGTGAATTGACCCTCGATCCCCTGTGCATATGTGGCCTTGGCCCTCTTAATACCAGCAACCAGCTTTATCCTTGTCCTCCTCAGCTCCTGTGAGTTTCCAGACCTGAAAGCAGTGTTCCTAGCTTCCAGCAGGGTGCGCACCTCTGCATTCAGCCAAGGTTTTCTGTTTGGGTAGCTTTAAACATATCTGATGGTGGAGACTGTGTCAGTACATGTACTAATGTAACCAAGAACTGAGGACGAGCATTGGTCCAAATCAAGCGAACCTCCATTTTTAGCAGCTTCTCTGAAAACCTGCCAGTCTGTTCAATCAAAACAATCTCTCAGTATGGCACTACTGTCCTGGATCCAACATTTAACTTTCTTTTGTACTGGTCTGGAGCGTCTCAGCGGGGGCATGTAAGCAGGAGCCAGGAAGATTGAGATGTGGTCTGACAGTCCTAGGTGGGGGCAGTGTTCAGCTTTTTATGCATCTTTTACGTTCGTGTAAACACGGTCCAGCATGTTGTTTCCATGTGTTGGTATGCCCACAGGCTGGTAAAAGTTTGGGAGGCAGTCCTTTAGATTCACGTGATTAAAGTCTCCGGCTACCATGTAAAGAGCTTCAGGGTGTTTGTTCCGTAGCAAGCCGATTATATCATGCAGTTCCTGCAAGGCGTCATTAGCATTAGCATCCGGAGGAATGTAAACAACTGTGATGAAAGTCACTGTGAACTCGCAGGGTAGCTAATGTGGCCGACATTTCACTGTTATTTGCTCCAAAGCCTTCGAGCATGAGCTTTTTACAACAGTACAGTTCGTGCACCAACTTTTACTCACGTAAATGCACACTCTGCCTCCCTGTGATTTTCCCATTAGCTCGCTGCAGCGGTCCGCTCGAAAATAAAGAATCTGTATCTGGTGTTTCACTTGTAATCCATGTTTCCGTGAGGAAAAGCACCACACACTTCATCATCTCTTCTGAGGCGCCCGCTCTCAGACGAAGCAAATCCATTTTGTTGCCCAACGAGCGGACGTTCGACAGAAAGATAGACGGCATCGGGAGTTTACCGGCTTTAGCGTTAGCTCGTAGCCTCACCATAAACCCCGCCCGGCGTCAGCCTTAAGAAATATGGTGGAGGTTCATCTGGTCCTGCAGATTTTTTTAGAGTCTAGATTTTTTAACAATTTATTATCCTCACTAACTGAGAACGGGGAAAAAGAAAAGGTGCGATTTACTCAAGATTGACTTGTAGGAAAGATTTGGTTTGTATAAGCTTGACTTTTTGGGGAAGTGGCTGATTTTCCATTATTAACTGTCAAATAAAGAACTAGAAGCGACAAAATGTTTGTTGAAACAGTTCTTCAGGATCTCGTGCTTAGTAGACACAGGAACAGAGTTAACAGAGTTAACGCTCCTACAAGAACCCTGCAGATGTTGGATGCTGTCTATCATGGTGCACTAAGATTCATAACTGGCTGTGATTATCGTACCCACCACTGCACCCTGTATTCATTGGTTAACTGGACATCATTAACTTCACGCAGACTCTCTCACTGGTACATTTTCATCTTTAAATCACTTCTTGGTCTGCTGCCTTCATACATCTCCTCCTACATGTCTCTGCGTGAGTGCAGCTACGGAGTGCGCTCTCAGGACATTATTACCTGCAGTGTTCCCTCAGTGAGGACTGAACTAGGCAAAAGGGCCTTCTCCTACTCCGCTCCTGTTTCCTGGAATATCTTACAAAAAGATTTGAAGCTCTCGACCTTGACCTCTCTAAGTGGCTTTAAGAATCTGTTGGACTCCTGGCAGGGACCAATGCAGACATGTTCCTGTTTTTAGTTTTATACATTTGTCTCGGAATCTAGCAGTTTTTTTGGTTTTGTTACCTTTTTCCTTTTAGCCATCCTATTTGTTAAAAAAAAAAAAAAAAAAAACTGTAGTATGAGTTTTTATAACTGCTTATTGTTGTTGCTGTTGTCCATTGTTGTCATCTTTCTTTGTTGAAATCAGGTCTCTCTTGTAAATGAGTCCTCGAGGCTCAATGGGATTTACCTGTATAAATAAAGGTTGATTGATAACAAGAAGTTGTGATAGGAAATCAGATGATTGGGAGCTGCCTGAGAAAGACGATGGTTTTCCAGAATCTTTTAGGGTCACTTAGATTTTTGGAGGTCTGAGATACAGTAAGAAATAGTTATGTTTTGCAGCTTTGATGGAAGTTGTGCATTTATTCCTCATCTGCCAAAAACTCAACCAATCAGTGTCTGAGCCAGATTTTCTTGCTGCAGAAGGTCAGCTAGCTCAGGAGTAAACCAAGGGTTGTCTCGTCCTTTTATTCTGAACTGGCGGAAAGGAGCATATTTTATTTTTTACAAAACAAATGAAACTATTATGAAAGTAGTTCCAAGAGAGTTCACGTTGTCAGTTAATAGAATACGATGCCAATCCAAGTGAGATAAGTCCCAGAGGAATGACTGTTCACAAAAACCATCTTAGCACCAAAATAACTGGTTTGTTCCACTTTGGAATAAGATGTTGGGGGAAGAATCAGTTCTGTGTTGAGTGTTTCCTTGACGGATGAAGTCTTCTGGATGAAAGGTGAAACTTTTCAGTACAAAAAAAAAAGAAACCGTCCAGATGACCCAACTGAAAATTGTTGGATTGTATACCTGGATTACTGAGCATGGACTTTGTTGGTTCACAAAAACATTTCAAATCCTTTTTTTGAATTTATCTGGGCTTAGGGTGATGAAAGTTTAACGTCTCTGAGAGCCGCTATTACACAATGATCACTTTATAGTAAACGTGTGTCTCAGTTGAACTTTTCCTTAATAAATGCACTTTGACAGTCAAATCAGCAGAATTTAAAAAGCCGATTCGCGGAAGCGGGAGCACGCAGAGGGACGACTCGCTGTGCATTTCTTCAGAATTTAACGAGATAACTACCTAAAAACAATTATTTGTTTGCTCGACTTTATAGTAAAGGTGTGTCTCAGTCTACCTTTTACTTAATAAATGCACTCCAATGGTCAAATCAGCTTCATTTCGCTGGGGCGATGCAGCGAAATTAAGCTGATTTGACAGTTGCTGCAGGCATGATCCCAGAGCTGGCGAAGGTGGCAGGCTGTGGCAAGCTAATTGTGCCATTAATAGCCACTTTTACCTATTACAAGACACAACAGCATGCCATACTGCTCGAGTGCCATCTAGCGGCTGAAAATGGTAGTGTTCAACATTTTCAGTCAGAATGAATGAAAGCAATCATATCTCAGCCAAAAATTGGTTTTTAAATATGAGAAGAAAAAAAAGTTGCTCCTGTGTGTCGCAGGGCATGCAAATTATGCAAAAAAACTGTGACTATGGTCACGTCTCAATTTATTCAGATATAAAAAGATCAATGCACTTATGAGTGCCTGACAATAAAAATAATGTAAGGCACACCAAAGCTAACAAAGTTAATACAGACACAAATATATATTTTTCTTTAAATGTCTGAATTTGTAATTAATTTTACAGTGACCCTCCTAAAATCACTTATTTTTAGCTTAAAATGAATTTGGGATAAAACATAGATTTTACCAGCATTGTTCTTATTGAGTGTAGGTTTTATGAAAAAAATTGCATAACAGGGAATATTCTGACCTCTCTGTGATTTCAGCTGCTTCACCCTCCTTATCTTTGTCCTCATCTTTCTTCTCTCCCTTCTGCAGAGGCTGCGAGATGACGTCATCAGTGAACGAGCTGAAGTACGATTTAATGAACTGAGGAGAAGGCATCATGGGCTCACGATTCTGCAGAGGAAAGTTTTGGAAAACCTTACCAAACAATTTTTTTTTTTAAACACACATTTTCACATTAGGGGTGAGCAAAATAAATTTAATTGATATTTTGCACCTTGTTCATTACGTGATATTTTAAAATGACCATTAGGAATAAATTTCAACTACAGTTTTTTTAACTGTCACTCATACTCCTCTTCTCATGCAGACAACCTGGCATCACTGAGCTTTGTTTTGCCCTTTTTTCCCCCCTTTTCCACCACTATTATTCAGCCTCAACGCTGCTCAGCCGGCTCAGATCAACCTGGATTTCCACCGCACTTCAGGACGGGTTCTGGAGGCGTGTCCAGAATCCAAAATCCTGCTAATGAACTATTTAGTTTACCATGAGAGTTCTGCGATGAGTTAAACTCAAAGCAGTCTACTCCTCAGATAAATAATGTTAAATTATTATTTTTAAATATGAATGTTTCTGTTAACTTATTTTATATATGAATATTCCTGTTCAGTGCGATGAGAGAAAAACCTTCACATCAATGTGAAGAAGACACAGGAGATGATTGTGGACTTCAGAAGGAACAAAAACATCTACACCCCCCTGAACATAAGAGGATCTGCGGTGGAAGTGGTCTCCAGCTACAAGTACTTGGGTGTACACATGAATGACAACCTCAGCTGGAGCAACAACACCACCAGCCTGATCAAGAAAGCTCATCAGAGACTCTACTTCCTCAGACGGCTGAGGCGAGCTGGTCTGG
>NC_056500.1:51654313-51655120 GCF_014905685.2 Nematolebias whitei | reverse complement strand
ACTGAGGAAGTCTCTCGGATGAGAGACGAAACGTTTCTACATTTATTGTTGTTTTGCTTAGTTTTTTTTTTATTTATTTTTTTTGAATGTCCAGAGGACCAGATTTTAATTAACTTTTTTTTTTTTTTTCTACCTGGATTATGGAGCATGCATCAGGAGATTTTTTTAAAAACATTTTATGTATAATTTTTTTTTTTAATCAGTGAAGAATAAAAATAAACGGTGCCGGCTTTATCATGAAATCCTGTTTTCACTTTGACTTTATTAAATAATCTGTTGGTTAACTCAGCTGAAAAATCATAAAAAGACAAAATTATTGGATCTCAGGTATATTTCCCTCAAACATGTTTAAAGAAGAGACACAGCCTTTGGTTCAACTTGATTCTAACCCACAGATGTACAAATCACAAAACAAGAACTACAATTTAAATCAAAGCTAAAATAAAATTTGTCTGAAACAAAACCCTATATCTAAATTGAACAATTAAAGTAGACACAAAATGAGTTCAAATACATCAAATGATGAAGAAAACATACAATTTTAAATATAAATGTTTTTGTAGAATCTGGTTCATCATATTTAATTCAATTCAGTTTATTTATAAAGCGCCAAGTCACAACAGAAGTCGTCTCATCAGAGTCAGAGTCAGAGATTCTTTATTGTCATTCGCACCTCATGTGGTACATGTGGTGGAGCGAAATTATGTACACAGGGTCCCAGTTACATCCAACAATAAAATGTATAAGAAAAACAGTAATAACATCTAAGATATGAACTAAGAAAAACATCAACTAAATATACACTAA
>NC_056500.1:51653807-51654213 GCF_014905685.2 Nematolebias whitei | reverse complement strand
TATATATATATATATATATATATATATATATATAGATATATATAGATTTGTGTGTGTGTGTATATATGTATATATAGATGTGTGTGTGTGTGTGTGTGTATATGTATATATAGATATATGTGTGTGTGTGTATCAGTCAGAGTCAGAGTTTTTTTATTGTCATTCGCACCTCATGGGGTACATGTGGTGGAGCGAAATTATGTACACAAGGTCCCATTTACATCCAACAATAAAATGTATAAGAAAAACAGTAATAACATCTAAGATATGAACTAAGAAAAACATCAACTAAATATACACTAAACACTCATAACATAAAACATTGAACATCAGCACAAACATGAACATGAGTCTGTGAGCAGATGTGCACGCATGAACACATCAACATTTAAACAGATCAGCAGCA
>NC_056500.1:51641479-51653707 GCF_014905685.2 Nematolebias whitei | reverse complement strand
CGATGCAGATAATGACGACAAACCAGTGTGGAGCATACAGGATCAAAACACAGATCATCTTGTGTTGAAAGCTACAGAATAGTAGTGAGTTTTTAAACGGGACTTGAAAACCGAGAGGGAGGGGGCCTGTCTGACAAACAGAGGTAACTCGTTCTAGAGTCTTGGTCCTGCTACAGAGAAGGCCCTGTCACCTCTGTGCTTAAGACGAGTTCCTGGAACTGTGAGGAGCAACTGGTCCGCTGACCTCAGGGAGCGTGGTGGGACATACGGCTGTAGCCGATCAGAGAGATGGGGGGGAACACTGTTCAGTGATTTGTAGACATACATGAGTATTTTGAACTGGATTCGAAAGTGAACTGGTAACCAGTGCAGTGAGGCCAAAACTAGTGTAATGTGCTCTCTTTTGCCTGTACTGGTTAAAAATCGACATGATTTAACCATTTTTGTTGTTATCTATCTGGATTATTGAGCTTACAAACCTTTTTTTAATAGGGACTACAGGTCATGTATTATTTGTTTGGTGCCCTTTATTAAAGGTTTTTGTTTGGATTAAGGCAATAAATGCCTCCCTATCTCACCACAGATGAACTGTTCCTGTTGCAATATCTTTTGAAATAAAACTGCAAAACACAAAGTAATATAAAAAGGAATGGGTAGAAGATCAAATCAAATTCAGTGTATTTCTTAAAAACTAAATGGAAGAGAAAATAATGGGAGTGGTAGAGGAGTGGGAGTCATTCTGAATGAGAGCAGGATGGGAGCAGGAGTCATGTTACCAGGAGTGGTACAGGACAGGAGTCTTTGTTTTTACTCTGGCCCAGGATTGGGATGGGACAGGATTTTTTCTGTGCGACTGTGATGGGACAGGAGTGAAAATCCACTCCCGTGTCATCCTCTAGTGTGCAGTGAGTGTGGTTGGCAACTCGTGCTTAACAACATACACGCTAATAGCACGTCTCTGCTTCAATAGCAACTGCAGAATATAGACCGTGCTGTTCCACCTTGTTGAAATGTCTTGTAATTGTTTCCTCAGCTGACCTGTGTTTTTATGTCGAAGAGTCGGGAATGGGCAAGCGACAAAGGCATAAAATGTCCAACAATTCTCTTTCCTATTGTTGCGATGCTGCACCAGTTGTTCCTCATTTACAACGAGTTGCAGTGTGTGTGCCAGGCAGGGTAAACTTATAAAGTTGGCATCATCCAGTGCTTTGGCCATATTATCAAGTCAGATTTATTTATAGAGCACATTTAAAACAGAAACTGTTACCAAAGTGCTTAAAAAATATCACAACATCAAATAAAAAGATATATTTACAGCACATGGAATAAAAATATAAAACCAAAAACAATTAGAAACAATGAAATACTAAATCAGATCTGATGACCTTGTGTTAAATAGGAATAATAAAAGCATAAAAAGAATCAGCATCAATGAAAAACTAAATCTAAATCCGATCACCCTGTGTTAAATGTCAGTGAGTATAAATGTGTTTATAGGAGAGATTTAAAAGCGGAGACTGAGGTGGCCTGTCGAATGTTGGACAGATTGTTCCAGAGTTTAGGGCCCACGACTGAAAATACTCGATCTCCTCTGAGCTTCAGCTGGTTTTTGGTACGGCCAAAAGCAGCTGGTCTGATGATCTCAAGGCCCGAGAAGGAGCATAAGGATGAAGATGGTCGGAGAGGTATGATGGTGCAAGGCCGTTAATGCACTTGAATGTCAGCAGGAGAATTTTAAAATCAACTCTGACACGTACAGGAAGCCAGTGAAGGGAGGACAGAACCAGAATAATGTGCTCAAACCTGTGAGTTCCTGTTAAAAGCCTAGCTGCCGCATTTTGTACGAGCTGGAGACGTGAAAGTGAAGCCTGACTAATCCCAACATAAAATGAGTTACAGTAGTCCAGCCAGGTTGTAATAAATGCATGGACGAGTTTTTCAAGGTCAGATCTGGACAGAACAGACTTAAGCTTTGCTATCGGACTTAGTTGAAAGAAGCTTTTTTGTAGAACAGAGTTGATCTGTTTATAAAGCTCCCAGTATACTCCCGCGTACGTCCATACGCAGAGGTACGCACGTACATACGCGGAGGTACGAGCTCAAATTTTTACAACCGCATATGCGTACGCGGTGTCGCACAATAAAATGCCCAACAATGGACTGTTTTGTATGTGAAACCAATGTATTAAATTCCCCTTCCTCATCCCTGATCTGGCCTTTTCTTTTGTTTTTTTGCCAAGAGGCAGTGATCTCTTCCTCCTCTGTTGAAGCCATGACTGAAATGGTGAGAAATGAAGGAATGTCACGAGCGAATTAAACTCAGGTCCAGCGTGGCTGCGGGAGGGTCTGGAGATTTCCTGGTGGGCTGGTCTGATGTGTGGGCTGCAGAGCCAGCGCTCCCTGTTTTTTTTTATAGATATTTTTATTAACAACATATAAACACAGAACACTGCTGCGGCTGAGGCTGCCAGCACTCACTTTTTTTCTTTTTTCCGACCTGTCAATCAATCCAGTAGGCGTGTCAGCAAATGACCAATCGGTGACCTCAATTTGTCTCGAAGGTAAACGCCCCTCGTCTGTGAAGCTTCTCTGCAGCTGCTCAGGGTGTACGCTGGAGTACGAAGTCTGAACCCTCTGCGTAAGGTACACGTGTACGTCCGTTCACACGTATGTACGCGGCAGCATACTGGGGGCTTTAGGCCCGAGAAGTGAAGCAGCGAAGGCCTATTGTAATCGCTCTGTTCAGGCCCGAGCTGCAATTTTTTCCATCAAATGAAATGGCCTTTTGGGGGTCTTAACATATCCCAAAAGTCACCAAATTTGGCGGACGCACCAGGACTGGTGAAAAATTATGTATGGGCGTGGCAAAAATTGCAACAGAAACGGCTCAAGAGCGCCACCTGGAAATTTTCAAAATACTTTCTGCATTAATCTAAGTTTGTCGTAGAAACATGAAATTTGGTACGCTTGTCCAATTCCCCAAGATGCACAGAAAACCCTCTGGCACCAATGTTGTACAATAAACAGGAAGGTGGCCGTTTTGGAATGTCGTCCCAATTTTCACACCTTTTTGGTGGTTTACAGCCTCCGCATTTGAACAAACTCCTCCTAGGGATTTCACTCAAATCGATTTCAAACTTGGCCATTTTGGTCAAAAGGCATGGGGGACGAAAAGTTATCAAAACGGTGCAAACCGAAGCATGCTGAAGGGGCGGGGCCAGACCTCAAAGTTTGACATTTCGCCATGAAAAACTAAACTCTAATAGGTCCTACATGAAAACTGTCTGAGACATCAAACCTTCAGGGATTGATCCACATCCGGTCCCCTGCAAGACTGAATGGTCAAATCGTGACATCACTTAAGCCACGCCCCCTGACAACAGGAAGTGTTGTTATCAGACTTAAGACTAGAGGTTTAAACCAGGCTTTACTGTAGCTTTACTTAACTCAAGTTATTTTCCAGGTTTCCCCTGATTTCCCCTGGTAAGTGCTACCGCCGCTAGTCATTGGATCGAGTGAGAGGACCCAAGGGTTATCGCAGCAAAGACCCGATCTGCCGCCGTTTGGACCTGCGAGCCGCTGAAACCGAGGGAGCCGAACTGCAACTGTCGCATCTGGGAGCTGTTACAACCGGGACCCGGTCTGCCGCCGTTTGGACCTGCGGGCCGCTGGAACCGAGGGAGCCGAGCTGCAGCTGTCGGACCTGGGGGTTGTTGTTGCAGCGGAGAACCGGTCTGCCGCCGATTGGACCTGCGAGCAGCTGAGCCGTTGGAGCCGAGCTACAGCTGTCGGATCTGGGAGATGTTACAACAGGGACCCGGTCTGCCGACGTTTGGACCTGCGGGCTGCTGGAACCGAGGGAGCCGAGCTGCGGCTGTAGGATCTGGGAGCTGTTGCAACGGAGACCCTGTTGCCGACTTTTGGACCTGCGAGCTGCTGGGCCGAGTGAACCGAGAGACCGAGTGGGACCCGGGGTTGTTGCCGCTAGGCCTCGGCTAACAACATAAGCTAACAACATAAGCCTGTGAACCTTGTGGCTAGATCCTGTGCTTTTGAGAGTTGATACCAACGATCCAGAAGTATCGTTAGTAATGCCGAACAAACACAAAACAAGAAATCATGAGTCAGAAAATCATTCAGAAGATATAGAGGAAGTAAAAAATCCTTGAACTTTATGAGTGCTGAACTGACAAAAGTAGCAACTAAGTGTGAACTCCTGACCGGACTGTTTGAAGAAGTGAATCAATTGAAAGAACTGATAAGTAATAAAGACAGAAAAAAGACGACATGGAACAATACACAAGACTAGACAACTTGGTGATCACTGGACTGGAAGTTAGGAACTGGACTTATGCAAGAGTTGTTGGTACTAACACAGCAGAAGACGCACCACAGGAAGAACTACAGACTCTGGAGGAGCAAGTAGTGAATTTTTTACAAAACAAAGACATTGACATCAAACATGAGGACATTTCAATCTGTCACACCCTGCCCAACAAATCAGATAAAGCCAAACCATCCATGGTCAAAGTTCATTAGCAGGAAATCAAGAAGCAAGGTAATAATGCAAAAAAACTGAAGGGAACAAATGTTTACATAAACGAACACGTAACAAAAAAAATGGAAATATTGCACGTGAAGCAAGGTTGTTGAAAAAACAGAAAAAAATAGCATCAACTTGGACAAGAAACGGAAACATCTGGATCAAACTACAGGAAGGATCTCAGGCTAAAATAATAAAAGACCTGAAGGATCTGGAAAAACTAAAATGAGCTCAGGAGAGGACAGATGATAAATCACTGACATAACTTCACAAACAAGAAATTAACAAAATATAAAACAAACAAATACATTAAAACATGGCAACATACGAAGACTCAGAGTTTAAAATATACAATGTTGAAGATGTGATTGATACAAATTTTTTCCCTGCAATAAAAGACTGTGAATATTACAATGAAGAACAGTTTAATGACATCAATATAACTAATGGAGGTCTCTCTATTATTCACTTTAATAGTAGAAGTTTAAATGCAAATATATCCAAAATAACAGATTATTTAAAACAGCTAAACAGAACCTTTACAATAATAGCACTGTCAGAGACATGGCTCAACAATGAAAACACAACTAATGTTCACATGGAAGGTATGAATTATATCATGTGAACAGAAGCAACAAAAGAGGTGGTGGAGTGGCTCTATTTGTTAAAAATGAAATAAAATGTAAATTAATTAATGAAATGCCAATAATTGCTGATAATATCATGGAAATAATAACAATAGAAATAATAAACAAGATTGATAAAAACATATTGATAAGTTGTGTATATCGATCTCCAGGATCAAATATAGAAATATTCACTGATAAAATCGTACAACTATTGGACAAGAGTTTTAATAAAAGCATTTTTTTTGTGTGGAGACTTTAATATTGACCTGGGAAATAAAACAGATTCAAATAACATCAGTACATTTACAAATTCATTGTATAGTTTAAATCTTTATCCGTTAATATCAAAACCAACAAGAATTACAACTCATAGTGCTACAATAATCCATAATATTTTCACAAATGTAACAAATGGGGATGTGATGGGAGGTATTTTAATGAGTGATTTAAGTGATCATTTATCAGTTTTCATGATTTATAAAAATGATCAAAGCATTACAAAAGAAATTACAATTAAGGAAAAAAACAATAAACACATCAAAAAAAGCAATGGACAAATTAAAAGATGATTTACATAAACAAAGCTGGAAAGTCGTGTATGTTGATGATGTGAACAGATCATATGATGAGTTTATGAATATTTTAGGAGCTCTGTATGAAAAGAATTGTGTACAAAATAATTGTACAAAGAGAAATGTTGTTGATCAACCATGGATGATGAAAGGGTTGAGAAATGCTTGTAAAAAAAATAATTATTTGTATACATGTTTCTTGAAATTGAGAACACAAGAGGCTGAAGATAAATTTAAGAAGTATAAAAATAAATTAGTAGCGATTATAAGGAAACACAAGAAGGAATATTATAGTGATTTATTAAATAAAAGTAATGGTGATATGAAAGCTACATGGCGAGTAATAAATAGTGTTCTGAAAAGTCATAAAGCAAAAACAGGTATTTCACAATATTTTTTGAAGGATGACGATGAAATCCATGATGAAAATGAAATTGTAAATGGATTTAATCAATATTTTGTGAACGTTGGATCAAGCCTTGCAGCTAAAATACCAAAAGTAGACAATAATGTGAACCATTCAGTTATAAGTTGTGACAACAGTATTTTTCTTAATGGAACTGACAAAGAAGAAATAATGAATGTTGTAAAGAATCTTACAGATAAGAGATCAAAAGACTGGGTGGACATGGATATGATGTTTGTAAAGGACATAATGAGTTATGTTATCGAGCCGTTTACATATATTTGTAATTTATCATTTTCAAAAGGAATATTTCCAGACAATATGAAAGTAGCTAAGGTAGTTCCTCTCTTTAAAAATGGTGATAAATGTGTGTTCAATAATTATAGACCAATATCCTTATTACCACAGTTCTCAAAAATTCTAGAAAAACTATTTGTGACCAGATTAGATAAATTTATTACTAAACAAAACATTCTAAGTAGCAGTCAGTATGGGTTTAGAGCAAAAAACTCTACATCAATGGCTCTCATGGAAATAATAGAACAAATAACTACTGCTGTCGATCAAAAACAGTATTGTGTTAGTATTTTTGTTGATTTAAAAAAAGCATTCGATACTATTGACCACACTATTCTCCTTGAAAAATTAAATAAATATGGTATAAGAGGACCAGCATTACACTGGGTATCTAGCTATTTAAAAGATAGGAAACAGTTTGTACAAATAAATGGTGTAAGATCTGACCTGTGCAATATCACTTGTGGAGTTCCTCAAGGCTCTGTACTTGGACCAAAGTTATTTATTTTATATGTGAATGACTTAGTGAATGTATCAGGACTCCTCAAATGTGTCCTTTTTGCAGATGACACCACATTTTTTTGTTTGGGTAAAGATGTAAAACGGATGTTGGAATTGATGAAGACAGAATTTGATAAAATACAAACTTGGTTTAAACTTAATAAATTATCAGTAAATTTAGATAAAACTAAATGCATGATATTTAGTAACAAAAAGAGAACTGTTGATGATCCATTTAAAATTGAGGGTGTTGAGATTTGTAGAGTTAATGAAATGAAATTTTTGGGTGTAATCATTGATGAACAGCTAACATGGAAAAATCACATCAATTCTGTAAGAACAAAAATATCTAAATCTATTGCAGTACTATACAAAGTCAGGGAATTATTAAATGATAAAGCTCTGTACATGTTGTATAACACAATCATTGTTCCACATTTAATCTATTGCATTGATGTTTGGGGGAAAGCATGTAAAACATTTACAAAACCTATTTTTATTTTACAGAAAAGAGCTGTAAGAATTATCACCAGAAAGCATTACTGTCACCCATCAAGCACATTATTTTATCAACTGAACTTATTGAAGTTCCATGATTTGGTAGATTATAGTATTTTATCAGTTATGTATGGGGCTCAAAATAACACATTACCATTAAATATCCAAAGAAATGTTGTTAAAAGACAAAGTTGTTATAATCTTAAGGGGATAGAGATATTTGTCAAACCAAAATTCAGAACTAGTCTGAAGGGAAGGTCTACCTCAATCCAAGGAGTTGGATTGTGGAATGGTCTAGAGAGTGATGTGAAAAATGTCAAGTCAATGTGTACATTTAAGAAAAAGATCAAAGCTGAATTGTTAAAAAAGTATATATGAAGTAGCTTAGTGTGTTTTTGTATTAGAATTAGAAAAATTAGAAAGTTATTCATTTTTTTCTGTTACTTGAAGATTATTATGATTGAAATAATTGTTTGAAAAAAGGGGCAGATATAATAAGATTTTTTCTTCTTTCTGCTGCCTTTCATTTTAAATCTCCTGTATTTTTTATATAGTTATGAAACTGTTTTGTATTTTTAAAATGAATAAACTTTATACCATACCATTTATACCAAGTGTAAAGTTTTACGTTGAACGGTCTCTATCCGACCCGTTACCTGATCAGCATTATAGTGTGTCCAGTGACCGAAGACATGTTGGCGTAACTTGCTTTCCAACACTGAAAGTTTGGGGTGGAGCATGTGGGTGTCGCGACGTGGCAAATTAAGACGCAACGCCGTCGCCATACGTTTGGCTCTAAATTCCACAGATTTGAACCGAGGTTCACCAAAATCAGTATGATCGATCATTATCCAACCCTTGAAAAGGTATCCATGCTAAGTGGCCAATATCCTCCATAGCGCCACCTACATTATTCTTACAGTTATAGTTCAGTGATAATTCATCCGATCTGCACCAGATTTATTGTGCGTCATGAGTGAGCACTTTTAGACACATTGATGTGTTGGTTTAACATATTACTCTAGGGCGCCCCCTAGATTATTCCAAGTTATAGCTCGGTGAAATATCATCCAATATGTACCAGATATTTTGTGCGTGATCAGTGATCACTTAAGACACATTGGTATTGTTCTTTAACATTTGACTCAAGTGCGCCCCGTACATTATTCAAACTGTTTTATCTCAGTGATACATCATCTGATCTGGACCAGATTTTTGGTGCATCATTAGTGGGCATTTATACACACATTGGTATTGTTGTTTTACTTTTGACACAAGTGCACCCCCTACATTATTCCAACAGTTATATCTCAGTGATACATCATCCGATCAGAACCACATTTTTTGTGCATAATCAGTGAGCAAGTCTAGACACACTGATATTGTGATTTAACATATGACTCAAGAGTGCCCCTAGATTATTTAATCATTTAGAGCTCAGTGAATTATCATCCAATATGTACCAGATTTATTGTGCATGATCAGTGATCACTTAGACACATCGGTATTGTTCTTTAACATTTGACTCCAGTGCGCCCCCTAGATTATTCTAACAGTTATATCTCAGTGATACATCATCTGATCTGAACCAGATTTTTGGTGCATAGACACACTGGTATTGTTGATTCATGACTTATCTTAAGCCCGGCCCACTCAGAGAAAAAACTGATGATTATTGGATGACTCTTCCAGCTTGGCACCATGTAAGATTTAAGACTGAAACCGTATTCGCTAACTGTTGATTACCACATATGACATATTGAAAAGCCTAAAGGATGTCCTTTACATTTGTGACAAAACAGGAAGTGACAATAACACGTCTGGAAGGTCAGATTTTAGCCAAACTTGTAAGGCTTGAAGCCAGACTCATACTGATGTGGGCGGGAGGTGATTACAAAGTTTTGGCATATGCGCACGCTGGTGGATGCGTGTGGGAATGGCATGAGCGTTTGCGACGGCGACTGGGAGTCGTTGCTGGAGCTCCCGCGGTCGCAGGTGAAGTCGCAGGTGAAGTCGAAGGTTCGGCGAATGCGCACCACGGTGAACGGGCGTGGGACGGGAACCAGAGCATTCGCGATGGCGACTGGGCAGAATCGCTCGAGCTCCCGCGGTCGCCGTAAGGCCAGAGCGGCGCTTTGCTGCAAGGGCCTTCAATGCTGCTTGCAGCTTTAATTAAACTTAAAGTCCGAGTCTAACACTACCCCAAGATTGGTAACAGACTGCTTTAGATGTGGCTGAAGGGAGCGCAAGCTTACAGGATCAGTGACAGTGGTAGAGCTTGGGTTAAACACAATGACCTCAGTCTTCTGATCATTAAAACTCAAGAAGTTCACTGCTAAAATGTCTTGATGACATCAAGACTTGGATGGCTAAGGTAGGATGGAGCAGGAACTGTTGGGTTTTAAAGGCAGATAAATCTGAGAATCATCGGCGTAACAATGAAACGAAATACCATGTTTCCTCAGGATGGGGGAGCAGATACAATGAGAACAGAAGGGGTCCAAGAATGGAGCCTTGCGGGACCCCACAGGAAAGAGGGACAGAAGCAGATAAATGATTGCCAAAGTTAACACAAAAACTCCTGTCACTCAGATACGAACGGAACCATTCTAGCGCCACCCATGTAATCCCAACCCAGTGTTCTAGCCAAGAAATAAAGATGCTGTGATCAACAGTGTCAAATGCAGCGGTAAGGTCGATGAGTACCAGTATCCCAGACTGACCAGAGTCATTCGCTAGCAGAATGTCATTACAGACCCTTACTTACGGTGGCCCTAAGGTGTAAATGAACTACATTTGAAAAAAATGAATTACATTTGAAAAAACAACAAAAACAACATCATCACAACAACATTTGAAAAAACAGAATTACATTAGAAAAACAGAATTACATTAAGCTAACGCGGAAGTGGCCGGAATCACGTTAGAAAAAACAATCATGTTCTAGAATTGCGCCGCTCAAGGTGGCTGCATGTTGGAGCAGCTTTGTTACTTTCATTCTGAGATTTTGCTTTTGGAATCTTTAATTCCTGGTTTTCTGGATGTAATTCACTTTTTTTTTTTTTTTTGGATGATTGTTTCCTCTGGTATCAGGTGCTGTGCAGCCGGAAGGATTTTTACTGAAACTTTTTTGGTTTTGGATATTTGTTATGATGCGTAACCATGGCAACAAGGCAGTTTTCTACAATCAACAGCAGCTGATTAACGTCTCAAAAGCTCAAATAATATCTCAACTATGGCCCCAACTCTCAAATGAGTTGAAAAGGATGTTTTGTGGACACATTCTCATCTACCTGCCACCTGTGCTCGAGTGCCTGACCACTGAGATCCTGTAACTAGCAGGAAACACGGCTCACAACAGCGGAAGGACAGGATCGTCCCTCAGCACCTACAGTTGGCTGTCCGCAGCTATGAGGAGCTCGGCAGACTAATGGGAGGAGTGGCCATCACTCTGGGAGGAGTTCTGCCCAGCATTCAAGAGGTCCTACAGTGCTGGGGAACCGAGAGGCCAGCCGAGTCTGGGTGGATGGATCGGACGGCATCTGCAGCCAGTTTCTTAGGATCCACTGTGGGATGGATCTTTACAAGAGATCCTTACTGCCTACAGCATCAGTATCTATAACATCTCTTAATGAAATGAGGATAACGAGTTACAGCAACAACATAATTTCCCTTTGGGATTAATAAAGTATTTTTTAATTTGAATTGAATTTGAATTACATTAAGCCAAAGCAGAAGTGGCTGGAATCACATTAGAAAAAAACAGAATTACATTTGAAAAGACAGAATGACTTTTGAAAAAACAGAATTACATTAAGCCAAATAGGAAGGGTTTTTTTTTTTGTTTGTTTTTTTACTTTATTAACAGCATAAAACCAAACATCAGAACAATATACAGTACATCCTGATGCATGCTCAATAATCCAGGTAGAAAAATCTACAAAAGTTAAGTCAGGTCCTCTGGAGGCCTCCGTGTTCAACTGTCCCTCTTTCAATGCTGTTATTACTAGTATCACTCAGCCCCCTGTGGATAGCAAGCAGCCATAAGTGTGCTAATGAGCCATTGTTAGGCTGATGTTCCTCCTTGATCATGTGAACAACTAGTTTTAAATGTCAACAACAAACTGGTTGACCCACTATGAGAAGGTGCTATTTATAAGACTAAGCTGAATACAGCTCGTCAGACTGAAGAAGCCTTTCAGACGAAAGATTAAATGTTTCTACGATTTTATTTATTTATTGTTGTTGTTTTTTGAACATCCAGAGGACCTGACAACTTTTTTAGAATATACAGTACACATATCTCAGATGTGTGTGTACTGTATATTGTTCAGTTTTATGCTGTTAATACAAGAAAGAAAGAAAAAAAGAAAAAAAAAAGAAAAAAAGAAAGAAAGAGAGAGAGAGAGAAAGAGAGAGAGAGAGAAAGAGAGAGAGAGAAAGAGAAAGAGAGAGAGAAAGAGAGAGAAAGAGAGAGAGAAAGAGAGAGAAAGAGAAAAAAAGAGAGAGAGAAAGAGAGAGAGAAAGAGAGAGAGAAAGAGAGAGAGAAAGAGAGAGAGAAAGAGAGAGAGAAAGAGAGAAAGAGAGAGAGAAAGAGAGAAAGAGAGAAAGAGAGAGAAAGAGAGAAAGAGAGAAAGAGAGAAAGAGAGAAAGAGAGAAAGAGAGAGAAAGAGAGAAAGAGAGAAAGAGAGAGAGAGAAAGAGAGAAAGAGAGAAAGAGAGAAAGAAAGAGAGAAAGAAAGAGAGAAAGAGAGAGAGAAAGAGAGAAAGAGAGAAAGAGAGA
>NC_056500.1:51637573-51641228 GCF_014905685.2 Nematolebias whitei | reverse complement strand
AAATGTGATTCTGTTTTTTTCAAATGTAATTCCGTTTTTTCAAATGTCATTCTGTTGTTTTCAAATGTAATTCTGTATTTTCAAATGTAATTCTGTATTTTCAAATGTGATTCTGTTTTTTCAAATGTAATTCAGTTTTTTCTAATGTGATTCGGGCCACTTCCGCTTCTGCCACTTCCGCTTTGGCTTAATGTAATTCTGTTTCTTCTAATGTAATTCTGTTTTTTCAAATGTTGTGATTTTGTTGTTTTTGTAGTGTTTTTTCAAATGTAATTCCGTTTTTTCAAATGTTGTTTATTTACACCTTAGGGCCACCGTACTTACTAAAGCTGTCTCGGTGCTGTGCAGTTGTTTAAATCCTGACTTAAAAATCTCAAAAATTCCATTTACATTCAAAATCTTGGTTAGTTGACTAAAAACTATTTTCTCCAAGATTTTAGAAAGAAATGGAAGTTTTGAGATTAGCCTGAAGTTTGAACAAGCTGCAGGGTCAAGTCCGGGTTTTTTAATTAATGGAGTTACCACTGCATGTTTTAAAACATCGGGGACCACACCTGTAGCCAAACTGCTGTTAATAATGGCAAGAACAGAGGGTCCAGTTGACGGTAGAACCTGTTTAAAAAATGCAGCAGGGATGGGATCAGCAGGGGAGCCTGAGGGTTTCATGTGACCAACGACCTCAATTAAAAATGAGAGTGAGATGGGTCAAAGTGACTGAAGACTGCTGAGCAGGGGACAAGAACTGAAGGGTCGGCTGTGGAGTGTGGAATTAATGACCTAATCGACTCAACCTTTTCAACAAAATGCCTGACAAACTTATTACAGGTGTCGACAGAGGCCTCAATGGTGGCCGACTGAGGCACGTTTAGAATGGTGTTAATGGTGTTGAAAAGAATGCGGGGGTTGTGATTGTTTGAGTTGATAATTTTTGAGAAATATTTGTTTTTCTCCTGTTTAACAGTGGTCTGATAGTTTTTCCAACATGTTTTTAACATATCAAAGGAAACACTGAGTTTATCTTTTTTCCATCGACGTTCAGCTCTTCTGCACAAGCGTCTTGCCTCTCGTGGTCTCATTTACCCAAGGGTGGGGCGTGTGTTTTCGATTCCTGAGCTTTAACGGGGCAGTCCAGGATCTGTACACACGCCTCCTGATGCTGAGAAAGCAACTCCTTTGTAGTAAGACCCGCAGAGAGTTCAGAGTCTGAAACAGAATTACCAGCAAAGATGGAAGAGAAGAGTGTGGCGGTGGAAGGGTTAAAAATCCTACAGGGCTTGGGGGGGGGTGCAGGTTCACAAATCAATGAGGTGTTGAATAAAACCGGTTTGTGGTCGGAAAAAACAATGTCACCAATTTCAAAATCAGAAACAGACAAACCATGTGTTAAAACTAAGTCTAGAGTGTGGCCCTGCTGGTGAGTTGGACCAACAACACTCTGCACAAAGGACTGGATATTATGAGTGTTGTCCTGTAAAACAACATGAACTATTGCATGATCGATTTCCAAGAAGGGGTTCTCTGCAGACCAAAAGTGGGCGTTTCTGGAGAATAGGCGTTTGTAGAGGACACACTGATTGGATAACTGTATTTGCTGCTCTTAAGGTAAGTTACGTCAGCTCTTTATTAAAACTGAAGATTTCTAAGAAACAGCATTATATCTGCTGTCAAACACAAGAAGATTCTATTTAGTCCTTGGGTTGCAGGCTGCACTTTACACAGGTTGGCTTGAGTGTGGTCTGGGTATAATGAAATATGAAGCATCTGAAGCGAAGCCTGCTCCTATTTGTCAAAAAGTCTGGTCTCAATTAAAGATCACGAGTCCTGTAATGAGAGAATGTCCCAAAATAAAAATGTCCTCTTTAGAAGTTCTTCTATGAGATGTGATCTATGAAATGAGCTGAAACATGGAGTAGAATTGACCCTTAAAATGTGAGACAGCCGAGGAAGTTAACCAGTTAACAGAATACCAGCTCCAGTTACAGAAATCTTACAGAAACTGACAATCACTCCTCTGCAGTGACTGCTTTAAAAGGTTGAACAAGAAAATGAAGTTAAAGGAAACATCCTTTGTCCCAAAGCCATTTTAAGTATCATTATTATTTTGGTTACTTTATTTTTCTTTCTTTATGAATTAATTTGAACTATTTTCACATTATTCAACAACCAAAACAGATTTTGTTTTTAATGTAATGGCTAGGTTTAAAAAAAAAAAAAATAAATAAAACATTTAGCCCCCCACTACCCAATTATGTTGCTCTTATTTTGAAATGTAACTGGAAGTTCTGTGTTAAGAGAGGCAAAAAGAGAAGATATGGAGACGCCGCTAATGTCAAACCGGTTAGCAGTAGCACCATAGACATAATATGTCTGTGGTTAACACAAACTGTTTTTTTCCCACGTTCAGCCTTTTTCCCCGTCCAATCAGATGTGGCCCTACAGACACGCAGATTTTATCATCATCCAATCAAATGTTGCCCTCCAGACACGCCTATTTTACTATTGTCCAATCAGATGTGGCGCCCCAGATACGCCCATTTTTCAATCTAATCACGTGTGACCTCTAAATACGCCCATTGTTTTATCGTCCAATCAAATGTGGCCTTCCAGATACGTGTTCCAAATTTGTCTGCAGAGATACCTACTTGCGATTTCCCATTGATCCAACATTGTCTTAAACTCTGCTGATGAATTGGCCGCAGTGTGAGACAGACAGTTCTTTACAATGTAACAATACTTGATGACCTGAGCATGCATCAGGAAATACTTGATGACGTTCATATTGTTCGTCAATCCATTACGCAGTAACACTCAACGTGGACATTAAAGTTACATTAGAAGTCCAGATGTCTGTTGTAAAGCCGAGTGTCTTTGCATTAGCTTTTAGCAGGCTGCGGGCGTGTCTCGAAACTTGGCCGAACAACTCCGGTAACGCAATGTCTGAAAAGTATCTCCGACTCGGCATATTACATTGTGGGCTCAAGTGCTGCATCAAGTTTCTGAAATCTTGGTCCTCAATGACTGAAAATGGCTGGTCGTCTAATGCAATGAACTCCATAACTTTCCTCATAGTAGCTTTGCTCTTTTCATTGCTCATAAGAGCCAACAGCAGCCCACCGACTGGCTCTTTGCTTCCGCTAGCTTTAGTTTTAGCCTTAGCTTTAGCTTGATTGCTTTCTTCAAATGCTGCATACTCAGTGGCATGACGGTTTCTTAAATGGTGAAAGAGGTATGTAGTATTGAAGTTTTTAGTTGTGGCTCCACCACGACTTACTTCGGCATTACACAAATTGCAAATTGCAATCTTTTGCTCTTCTTTAATTGTATAGTACTTCCAAACTGACGGCATGGCTGCTCCAGGTGGCCTGTGACTATTGTTAATGCATGTGCAGACGTGACCTGGTGGGTGGGTCTGTTAGCCCCATCTTACAGCAGAGCAAAAGGGGACAGTGGCTGACTTTCAGACCTTTGTGGAGGTGGAAACACTCGGTGGATAAGATTGTTTTCTCATGTAAGTATCGGCCGATTGCCGATCACCCCAAATTAAGGAAATCGGGGCAGATCGATCGGCCGAAGCTGAGTGAAGCTGACACCCCACCCACTTCCAAAAGTAAAGCAAATAGTCTGAATGGTTAGTGCTCCGTTAGTGCTGGTTTGT
>NC_056500.1:51635687-51637473 GCF_014905685.2 Nematolebias whitei | reverse complement strand
ACAAACCAGCACTAACGGAGCACTAACCATTCAGACTATTTGCTTTAATTTTGGAAGTGGGTGGGGTGTCAGCTTCACTCAGCTATCGGCCGACTGATTTATCGGTGCGCCCCTAGTAATAAAGAATCTGACTCGTTACACAATACATCACCAAATGGTAATTTAAGTGCACTAATTTTTCTATTTCTTGCACCTGTGTCAAGTTTATTCAAAAACGTTCAAGATAAAAACAACTGGACTTTAATTGTAACGGAAGACATTCCGCTTCTCATCCAAGAAGCTTTCTCAATTCAAAAAGCAGTGTGTGGGGTTCAGGTTATAAAGCTGAGATAAGATACACATACATATGCAGATTGACCTAATCACACCTCACAGTAGGGGTTTGTTAAGGTCTCTGTTAATCTAATTCACAGATGAGGCCCCTCTGGTCCCATTTGATAGTGTGAAACTGGCTGGGTATCAGCCCTAAAGCAGCATTATAAGTTTTTGAAAGTTGAAATCTGAGGCCTCCTCCTCTGTTAAGAGAAGGCTTTTCTCTTTTTACATAAATTGCTTCCTTCACTCCCCTCTCAAACCATCTGTCTTCTCGGTCCAAAATGCGCACGCTTTGGTCCTCAAATGAGTGTTCATTATCCATGAGGTGGAGGTGAACAGCTGAGTCTTGTCCTGAGGAAGTGGCTTTCCTGTGTTGAGTCATGCATCTGTGAAGTAACTGTTTGGTTTCTCCAATATAGAGATCTGGACATTCCTTGTTGCACTGAACTGCATACCACACCACTCTGTTTTTGAATGGGTGTTTTGTCCTTAGAGTGGACCAGCCTCTGTCTGAGGGTCCTGCTGGGTTTGAAATGTACTGGGATGTTGTGTTAGTTGAAAATCCTTCTGAATTTCTCTGATACTCCAGCAACATAAGGGATGACAATGTTTTTTCGTCTGTTCTCCTTTTTCGGTTTAGTATTGTGTTTTGTAGATTTCCTCACTGACTTGACAAAAGCACAGTTAGGATATCCACGTTTGGAGAGCTTCTTGGATGTGTTTCTGTTCCTTTTCCTTCCCTTCTGTCTTCGTGGGGACGTGTTCAGGCCGATGCTGTAAAGTTATGATGCCAGAGAGTTTGTTTCCCAGTGGGCGGTGAGAGCCAAACAGAAGATACTGGTCTGTGTGGGTTGGTTTTCTGTAAACTTCAATGTTGAGCCTGTCCTCTCTCTCCATCTGAACCAAACAGTCCAAAAAAGGCAGTTTGTTGTCGTTTGCATCCTCTCTGGTGAACTTGATGTTATCGACAGAGTTAATGTGTCTGGTGAACGCTGCTATTTCTTTGGCTTGGTTTAACTTTGGCTTTGGTTTAACTTACTAATAACTCATCAACACCATCACTATTCCAATAAGAACACATTCAGTGTAGGACAACACTCCAGTAGTCAATTACATGCCAGGGAGACAGAAAAGTGGGTGAAGAATTTATCTGACAGACAGCTCACCCAGCCGGAGACAGAGATTCTCAGGGGACTGAACTTTGCGGTTGCACCAAGTAGAATTCCTCTGGTGGAGATGATCACTGCTACTGAGTCAGCCATCCGCAACAACAAAATTAAAGAGGCTGAAGCAGAACAGCTCAGAATCAAAGTTTCATCCTGCCTCAGCAATGCCAAACCACCACCTTACAAGATCAGTAGAGAGGAGAGGGATGCACTCACCACTCTTAGCAAGGACAAAAACATCATCATTCTCCCAGCAGACAAAGGAAGGTGCACAGTGATTTTGAACCAGAAAGACTATCATGAGA
>NC_056500.1:51623739-51635587 GCF_014905685.2 Nematolebias whitei | reverse complement strand
CTAGTATCACTCAACCCCCTGTGAATAGTAAACAGCCATCAGGTGCTAATGATCCATTGTTAGGCTGATGGTCCTTCTTGACCATGTGATCAGCTGGTTTTGGTTGTCAGCAGCAAACTGGTTGATCCACTCTGAGAAGGTGCTATTTAAGAGACTGAGCTGAAAACAGCACCTCAGACTGAGGAAGTCTCTTGGATGAGAGACGAAAAGTTTCTAGATTTTTTTTGCTTTGTTTTGTTTTTTTGAATGTCCAGAGGACCAGATTGAACTTTTTTGGATTTTTCTACCTGGATTATTGAGCATGCATCAGGATTCTTTGGCTTGGATTTTGACCCAGGTATCATCTACATATCAGAACCAATGGCTTGGCATTGTTCCCTCATAGGAGTTTAGGGCACTCTGTTCCACTTCCTCCATGTAAAGATTGGCAACAATGGGTGACATTGGAGATCCCATGGCACATCCGTGCTTCTGTCTGTAAAAACTGTCATTATACTTGAAATAAGTGGTGGAAAGGCAGAGGTCCAACAGAATGCAGATCTGGTCTGGGGAAACATCTTCTGTTACAAATAAAGTCCAGTTGTTTTTGTCTTGAACGTTGTTGAATTTACCATGCCCTGGATGACAGAGAATCTTCACCAGCATGTTTCAAGTTTATTTGAAAAGTATGGTATGGTATATAGTTTATTCATTTTAAAAAAGTACAAAACAATTCCATAACAATATAAAAAAAGGATACAAAAGATTTAAAATGAAAGGCAGCAGAAAGAAGAAAAAATCTTATTATATCTGCCCCTTTTTCAAACAATTATTTCAATCATAATAATCTTCAAGTAACAGAAAAAAATGAATAACTCTTTCTAATTTTTCTAATTCTAATACAAAACACACACTAAGCTACTTCTTATATTTTTTTTTAACAATTCAGTTTTGATCTTTTTCTTAAATGTACTCATTGACTTGGCATTTTTCACATCACTCTCTAGAACATTCCACAATCCAACTCCTTGGATTGAGGTAGACCTTCCCTTCAGACTAGTTCTGAATTTTGGTTTGACAAATATCTCTATCCCCTTAAGATTATAACAACTTTGTCTTTTAACAACATTTCTTTGGATATTTAATGGTAATGTGTTATTTTGAGCCCAATACATAACTGATAAAATACTGTAATCTACTAAATCATGGAACTTCAATAACTCCAGTTGATAAAATAATGTACTTGATGGTGACAGTAATGCTTTCTGGTGATAATTCTTACAGCACTTTTCTGTAAAATAAAAATAGGTTTTGTAAATGTTTTACACGCTTTCCCCCAAACATCAATGCAATAGATTAAATGTGGAACAATGATTGTGTTATACAACATGTACAGAGCTTTATCATTTAATAATTCCCTGACTTTGTATAGTACTGCAATAGATTTAGATATTTTAAAGTGCTTTAACAAGGATCACATTAGCATGTTCCAGGTCATAATTTGTGCTATATTTATTTTAAACTTAAGTAACATTTAATGACCATTTTCAGTAACCAAGCATTACCTGGCTGGTGTTCTAATCACTGGTCACTGAATTTTGGTTGGATGAGTTTGGTGTCGTTAAGTTGATTTCCATTAGGTTGGCTCAGGTTTGTTGTCATCAAATGGAATCTGATGATGTGTCAGCTCAGCTGCATCGAAATTTTGTTCTAGAGCCAGAGCAAAAAAATTATTTCTGATCTTAATTTATGTGGGAAGACAGTAGTAAGTTAGGCTGTCTGTTAAACCGAGGACAGAACAAGAATCAGAGGACAAAGGTCTGAGAATGTCAGTTCACCACTGCTTTCAGCTACAGAATAAACTAAACATTAATACTAGAGGTGCGAATCTTTCAGTGGCTGGCGATTCGATTCAATTCCGATTTTTGGTGTCACGATTCGATTCTAAATCGATATTTATTTATTTTATTTTTTTATGCCCTATTCAAAAACGATTTTCGATTCAGAAACTTTTTCAATTGAAATGGTAAATTTTGTTTCAATTATATAACTGACGAGCTGAAAAGATTAAACAACAATGTAAACAAATAGAACATTTATTTAAAACAATTTTCGGTTCCTTACTGTATCAAATCTTTTTGCATCATTTTATATTTATACCAAAAATAGGAACAAATACAGGAGTGCATACAATTCTGTAACTTAAATTACCAGTATTAAGTTGGCTTAGTTGTCTGGATTTTTCTCTGAAAAAATTTTAAAAAATAAAATGGAACATCTAGGAACAAATATTTCATCCATCCATCATCTTTACCCACTTCTAACTTTACGGGTCACGGGGGTCACTGGTGCCCATATTCAGCCATCACTGTGTGAGAGGCTGGGGACACCTGGACAGGTCTCAAGTCCATCACAGACAAATAATTCAAAATACATAAATACAAAAGTAAACAGACTTCAGCCTACCATAGTACATTGACCTTTCTTCAGAGGTCCTCTTTTATTTTCTTTATACCTGCTGCCACTAGGTGCTATTTTCAGGAAACATAACATATCTTTTCATTTCTACGCCGACGACTGCCAAATCTACTTCCCCCTCAGACTCAACGGTACTCGCTCTATTCAACCGTTACTGGACTGCCTGGCTGACATCAGAGATTGGATGGCTTTAAATTTCTTGAGTTTCAACGAGAAGAAATCTGAAGTTATGCTGTTTCCTCCCAATGACACAATCACCAACCACTGCATCGACCTATCCGTTCTGTCACCGTTAGTGAAACAAAGAGTCACTAATCTAGGAGTGATACTTGACCCTTCTCTGAAACTCAACAATCATATAAATATGATTGTTAAATCCTGCTTTTTCCAGCTGAGGCGACTGTCTAAGCTGAAGCCCATATTGTCCAAAAATAACCTGGAGACAGTAATTCATGCATTCATTACATCCAGGCTCGACTATTGCAACTCACTCCTTTTTGGTATCAGTCAGACCTCCATAGCTAGACTCCAACTGGTTTTTGACCAGCACAAGCAAAAGAGAGCACATTACACCTGCTTTGGCCTCCCTACACTGGCTTCCGGTTCACCTTCGAATCAAATTGAAAATACTCTTGTATGTCTATAAATCACTAAACAGCTCTGCCCCCTCCTATCTTACTGATCTGCTCCAGCCGTATGTCCCACCACGTTCTCTCAGATCAGCAGACCAGTTGCTCCTAACAGTCCCAGGAACCTGTCTCAAGCGCAGAGGTGACAGGGCCTTCTCTGTAGCAGGACCAAGACTTTGGAATGAGTTACCTCTGCTCGTTAGACAGGCCCCCTCCCTCACAGTTTTTAAATCTCGCTTAAAAACACACTTCTATTCCCTGGCTTTCAGCACTGTGTGATCTGTGCTGAGTCTGTGTGCATCACACTGTGTTGGTCATGTTGCGGTTGTTGTTGTTATCCATTATTGTTTTTGTTGGTTTCTACTTTTTGGTGTCCTGTTATGTAATCTGTTGCTGTGTGCTTGTTCTGTTTGTCCCTGTACAGCACTTTGGTGTGCTTTGTCACTGTTTAAGGTGCTTTATAAATAAATTGGTATGGTATGGTATTTTTTAACCATATTTCTCTAACATTTGCAATAATTTTCAAAACGTAACCTAATATGAAATATAGACTTCACAGTCTTAACCATATTGATTCATATTTAGTAAATCTTTAACAAAATTTCAAAACCTGTATAAACCTGCACAAAAACTTCTGAACTGTAATTTATAAACCATAAACTGTATCATTTAGAACTGGCTCCAGGTGTGTCTCATCTCTTCAACCTGTTTAAAAAACAAATTACATTAAGTTTGTTGTACAACTTGTCTGTATGTTTTAGTATAATATGAAAAAACAGTTACCTTTGAGCTGCAGCTGCATCAGTTTCTCCCATTTGTTGTTTCATGGTGATATTGTTGAGCCTACAAACCTTTTTTTGGTGCTGCTTTATAGCACAAAAAAAATAGCTATGTGAAGTAATAATGTACATTGGGTCCAGCGTATTAAAAATAAACCTGAACCCCTCACCTTCCACTGAGATGTCTGCTCGTAAATCCTTTGTGATATAGCAGGAGATGGAAATCTTTGCAGCCTTTGGAGAATCAGCTGGAAGCAGAGCTCACTGCTTTGCTGCTTCGCTTTTATCTTCCGCGCATTTTTTTGTATTTCCAATACTGTACTGCAATTGTATTTTACACTTCTTGCAAACGACCGTGCTCTTGTTAATCTCCATCTTTCTTCGGAACATTGTAGGATCTGAAATGATTTTTAAAGACAAAGGAGCGGGTTGAATCGCTCTGTCCCCGTCCTCCATGCTAGCAGGCTACATTCAGATAAAGGGAGCTGGCTAACTAGCTTGTTGTACAGTGGCCTACACGGCCCAATTCTATGGCGGCTGAGCGGACACGTAATGCGATATGCAGTACACTCTGGAATAGGAGTGGAAAAAAATTTAACTTAAAATGCATTTTTAAATCGATTTATGGGCCTTTAGAATCGATTCAGAATCGCCAGGACTAAGAATCTAGATTCTTTAAGGGGCCGTTTACACGGCGTGTATTTTGAGCGCATCCACTTCTTTCTCTCTGTGGTTCTGCTGATCAATTACACGACACCAGTGGCCCCCCTCTTTGAATCCAGAGGTTTCTGAATCCACCTTCCAGAGTGGAGGTTTTTCTCTGACCCCCTGCTGATAATGTGAACATCTCCCGCTGAGGCTTTGTGTTAAACCACATGCACACACGCACGCACGGACAGACACTATATTTCTATCAACATGGCGGCGGACACACTGCTTTCTGAACTACGACTGATGGAATATATTTTTAATCTTGTAGTTAATCTACGTCAGAGTCCAGGTGCTGTGACCGACATCTGTGTTGGAAGAGACACAGTCTGATCCAGTTCTAATATCACTGTTTATAGAACGAGGCAAGCGCACGTCGCGCTGCACTATAACATACTAAATGTGCTAAATAATAAGTTTAATAATAATAAACAGTATTTATGTTAGTGTGAGAGATAAAATGAAGCTCTGAGCTAAATGAAGCTATCTGGACATTATGTAATTCAAATTTAAAATGAAGCTAAACATGAAGCGTGAACACTAAAGTTGAAAATGAAGACATCAGGTTTAATTTTTATTTATTTATTCAACACCACAAACTGTATGTCACACAAACACTGATGATTAAACTGTACACACTATTAAAACACATTAACTGAACTTGAATGGATTGAATAAAAGAACTGAGGGGAATTTTAAATAAATAGTTCATCAACATCTGCCTCTTCGACGTCCTCCTGCCCTGCACCTGGGCCGAGCCTCGTCCAGAACCGGTCCGCCTGGTGGCAGACAGCTTCTTCTTCTTCTTTCAGGAAAAAATAAAAACTCAGTTGGTTGTTTTGTAACAGAATTAAACACAAACTAACATTATTAAGAACGTTGATTTACCTGCTGTACAGCTACTGATTATCACGGAGTAAAGTCCGACATCGTCGACTCGGTTCTGGTCCACTCAGCGACCAGTGTGGAGCTGTTAGATGAAGCGGTCCCACTTGGCGTCAAATCTGTCGACTCTTATCCAAAATCCAGCTTTAACTTGTTGTTACGTTGTTGTTAGCTGAGATTTTTAGCTCACAAGAAAACAGCGTGCCGAGGCAGCACGCATGCACATTAGGTGAAGGTACAAAATTCACAGCGCCATCTAATGACCCGGCATGGTAACTACAGGGGATTCGGGAGGGCGGGGGGGGGGATTCCTGCGGATGTATGTAAACCCAAAATCCGACCGTGTCAACGCAAATCTTTTCCTCTAATTAACATACGAAAAAAACCTACGTTTCCCCCCATCGTGTCCGTGTAAATAGGGCCTAAAAAAATCAATTTTTTTTCTGCACCCCTAATTAATACAGCAACTAAAGGCACATTTGAACATGCTGCAATACATATTGTGTATTGTGACAAAACTCCCAACATTAGTTTTAGTTTATACCTTGTATTTTTCTTTGGCCTTCTCTTTTCCCAGCTGTTTCAGAACCCTGTCAGCGAGCAGCATGCTCTGCTGGTTCTGGAAGGCTTCAAGAATACATACTGCTGTGACGTCTGCAAAAAAAAAAAAAAAAAAAAAAAACTTTAATATCTGAAGGCAAACTTGTTTAAAAATCCAACAACAAAATCTCACCTTCTAGGCACTCCTTCTTGTTGTCTAGCTTTTCGAGAGCTTTAGCCCTCCGGAACAGGGCCTTGATGTAGCGTGGATTCAGGTCCACAGCCTGAGAGCAGTCCTGGACCACTTCTGTCCATTTCATCTTAAGTGACAGTTCAGCATAGTCAAAACTTAATCTAATGATTTGGGGCTTTACAACATTCACCAAACAACAATCACCATTACCTGTAGAAGTAAAAGCTTTTAACCGTTTTTAGTTTGCAGGTTTTGATATTTTGGAAATGTTCCTGCACCAAGTTAAGGCTTATGAACATTGCTGGAGTTAATATTTTTATTACAGAAAGTCAATTAAAACACTTTTGGACCCTATTGTGTTTATTTGCCCATTTCCTTTTCTTTGTCACTAAACATACAATGAATTAATTTAACAAATTCTCAAAATGATGCTGACCTGCTGTTCGTAAGCTGCAGCTCTGTTCTGGTAAAACGTTGATAAATCATTCCTCTGCTCATTGGGGCAGAGAGAAATGGCCTCTGTGTAGCACTGGATGGCCTTGTCGTACTTGCCAGCCTTAAAGTACTTGTTCCCCTTATTCTTTGATGCTTGGGCACGGTCCAAAGGGCTCTATAACAGAAAAACCAAACAAAGAAACACTAATTGACTTAATGATCTAAAGAGTAACTCAGTTACCTGGATTAAGTTTAGTAGAATATTGACTGAAGTCGTCAATGGTGTGTGCATTTCTTTTGCATTTGTTTCAATGAAACGCAGGTCTAAATGGTTTATCACCATCAACATCAACACAGCAATGTCCTGGTTGCACCACAGAAGGTGCAACATCAAATAATTAACTTATTACACTGCAGATTCATTGTACAACATTCATTCAACCTTTATTTAGACACGTAAATCCCATCGATCCTCGAGGACTCATTTACAAGAGACCTGATTTCAACAAAGAATGATGACAACAATGGACAACAGCGACAACAATAGACAATTTTATTTTATTTTTTGCATGCAGGCAAGCAATTATTTATTGATAACTTGTCTACAAAACATAAAATACCTTATCAAGTTCAAGATTATGGACACACAAGGAACTGTTTTTAGTAGGGATGCACTGATCCACTTTTTCCACTTCTGATACGGATACAAAAAAACGATGCTGAATTCCATTCAACAAACTCAGCGTGCTCTTTATGGTGAAATCTCTGATCCTTGATTAAGTTGGTAGTGTTATAATTAGGGCTAGGAATGTGCGATATATACGGTACACGGTAGAAACGATAGAAAGTTAGCCTACGATAAAAATCTGTCTTCTACCGGCTAACCGCAGTAATGCTGTGTCTGATGTAAAATCAGAGTTTTCAGTTCAATCGTTACTTTTTTTAGTTGAAAACTATGCGCAAGTGGCGTTAAAATCTTTTCTTCGAGAGCTAAGTAGCGAAGCTACAAGATACCTAAGGCCGGCTTGCCGTAGTGTTGCCGTATTCTGACGCTTGCGCAAAACGCTGTGTTCCGTCGAAAGGTTTTTTTTCTGTCAAAAGTTAAAGTAAGCGTTGGTCAGCTTTAGAGAAACCTGCTCTCTGATCTGTGAAAAGAACTCTGTGTTGTGTGATTTTACTGCGAGACCCTCTGGTCAAAGCCACAGTCATTTTGTGTCAACTCTCCATTAAAGCAGAAGGAGGCGCCCTCTAGAGGTTTGGAGGTTAAGTGGTTTCAGTTACTGCTCTGTTGCTGTTCATTTATTAAGTGAGAAGACTGGAAACTGTTGAGTTAACATATTTTTTTGTTTAAAATATATGGATAAAACTACATTTGATATCTTTTGCACTGTTTTGCACAAGAAAGAAGCCTAATACTTGATTTGTTTATTATTTAAAAACTTTGGACCTAGTAGTGGAATTTTCTTAATTCAAAATATGTGATGGCAAAAGGACACTATGCTTTTTTTTTGGAAAGTTTTATAACAAAAACATATCGCGATGTATATCGTTATCGCCACCCTTCACAATACATTTTCATTCAACCTTTATTTAAACAGATAAATCACATTGAGCCTCGAAGACTCATTTACAAGTGAGACCTGTTTGGACAGACAAAAACAGTGGTCAACTGGACACATGTAGGAGTTGGAGGTGAAAAAAATTCCTTTCAGACTTTCTTTTTCTTAATATCTAATATAAAATCGTGATATGAATTTTATGCCATATCGCACATTCCTAATTAGGGCTGGACGATGTATCGAATATACTCGATGTATCTCGAGTTTTTCAATTTACAATAGTTAAAATGGCTCTATCGCAACCATTAAGTATAAATTGCCATTCAAATAAGCTTTCCGTACTTAAATCACTGTGAGTTTCGTTTATTCGACACGCTACGAATGCATCACTACTCCCTGCCCCCTCCCAACCTGAAAATTTTCTGCATGACATGCTGTGCAGAGCATGAGCATATAGACTTGGAGAGAGGAAAAAATATGGCGACAGCGGGAGATTCAGGTGAGCGGGTGAATGAGATGGTAACTGAAGAGTCCGATGAACAAGTTACAAAGAGAAACAGCACTGGACCAATAATCTGGCAGTGGTTTGGATTTTATAAGGATGTCGAACAAAATGCGGTAGTTTGCAAAATGTGTCGTAAAACCATTGAAATGAAAGGAAGAAGTATCACAAATTTATTTCACCACCTAAGAAGTCATCCACTGCAAAATGAAGAATGTTGTAAACTCCGTATGTCCACGTCTCCCCACACAACAAAAAAAATGTTAAATAATACAGCTGTCAAGTAAGAATGTGCGATATGGCATAAAATTCATTTCACAATATGTATTGTGAAGGGTGGCGATAACGATATATATCGCAATATGTTTTTGGTATAAAACTTACTAAAAAACAAAAAAAGCATAGCATGTCCTTTTGCCATCACATATTTTGAATTATGAAAATTCCACTATAGGTCCAGAGAGTTTTTAAATAATAAACAAATCAAGTTTTAGGCTTCTTTATTGTAGTGCAAAACAGTGCAAAATAAATCAAATGTAGTTTTAGCCATATGTTTTAAACAAAAAAAATATGTTGTTAACTCAAGTTTCCAGTCTCTCTTAATAAATGAACAGCAACAGAGCAGCATTTTACACTGAAACACTTCATCCTCTAGAGGGCGCCTCCTTCTGCTTTAATGGAGAGTTGACACAAAATGAGTCTGTGGCTTTGACCAGAGGGTCTCGCAGTAAAATCACACAACACAGAGTTCTTTTCACAGATCAGAGAGCAGGTTTCTCTAAAGCTGACCAACGCTTACTTTAACTTATGATGGAAAAAAAAAAACAACAAAACTTTCGACTGAACACAGCATTTTGCACATGCGTCAGAATACGGCAACACTATGGCAAGCCGGCTGTAGTTATCTTGTAGCTTCGCTACTTAGCTCTCGAAGAAAAGACTAACACCACTTGCAGACTTCAGACACAGCATTACTGCGGTTAGCTGGTAGAAGACAGATCTCTATCTTAGGCTAAATTTCAATCGTTTCTACCATATGCCGTATATATCGCACAGTCCTACTGTGAAGCAGAAGACACTAGCTTCTTCGTTTGCCAAAGCCATCCCGTATGACAGAAAAAGTACAAAGTGGAGAGAAATCACTGACGCAGTAACAAAATATATCTCCAAAGACATGGCTCCTGTCAGTGTTGTGGAAAAGCCTGGATTCAAAAATCTTAAGACTCTTGATGCAAAATACAGAATCAGAATAAACTTTATTGGCATTGCACCGAGATACAACGTGAATATGTACGTACAGTCGTCCGAAGATGGGCGGAGTGCACGAAGCTGCGGCTAAAAATAATCAGCGCGGCCTCTTATTCTTATTCAGAATAATATTTTGCTTAGATGAGAAAAGGAAAGAAAACATGAGGAGAGACGGTATAAAAAAAAGTCTCTCACACCGTGTCCTAGACAGACCATGATTTGAGGCATCAAACAAACCTCCCACAGCAAAGCAACATAAACAGACGTTATACATGAACATATAGGCCGTGAAAATATTGAATTTTTAAGGGAAAGTCGTAGCATAGTCCAGAGCCCCCCCTCAGCCATTGTCCAGATAAGAGGTGACGTTCATCTTCAGCTCAATTGAGGTTCTGTTACATGTCCTTGTCCTTGGGGGAGGGAGGGGTGAGGAAACAGACAAAGCATCTTTGTTGTTTTCCAAACATTCCAGGAGGAGTTGAGATAAGTCCGGCATCAAGGCCACAGTTTGGGTCAGGCAGAACTCGTGAATTGTTGTTTCTGCCTTTAAAGTCTTGCTGGTACATATTCTCTGATGGAAACTCCAAAACAGCCAAATTGATCCTTTACTCCAAAAGTCGAGCTCACAGCTTCTCCAGATTATTCCACCATTCCTGAGTGCTGCTAGAGAGATCACAGTCCTGATAACAGCTGCTCCAACTCCCTGTCGCAGCTCCACATTCAGTCCGAGCACTGTCGAGCTTCAACACTTCCACACAAATTTGTAGACAACCAGATTTCACCAACCAAACAGCAAAAACCAGTTGTCATCATGAATCCAATTCGTTTCCGTTGAGGTAAGAGGGTCCTCCTTACCCTGACTCCTGTCGGGAGAAGTTGATCAATTTTGAGAGACCAGCTGATCCTTCAAATTAAGAGGCATGCAGAAAGAAAAAGAAAAAAAAAAGAGGCTTTTTAAGTGTTCACAGGACAAAAGAGTGCAGCAGGGAAGCGGGTGGGGGTGGGGGTGGAGAGACACGTCTGTTCCACCAGAGAATAGAAGGGAAAAAAAATATATACAACTCGCCAGGTCGCAAGTTCTTTGCAGAAAAAGCACAGCCAGTGTTGTACGTTTCACTAAGAGAAAACGTAGGCCAGCAGCTAACAAACGTGACCTTCTTCTCAACAACCACAGACCTGTGGACCAGCCGCACTTGTGAGCCGTATCTTAGCCTAACTCTACACTACATCGACCAGTGGGAGTTAAAAAGCTTTTGCCTCCAAACAAGTTTTTTTCCCTGAAGACCACACAGCAGAGCTAATGGACCAAGGACTGCAAGATGCGCTCACATCATGGAATTTATCAGAAAGTCGTCAGGTCCTTAAGTGCTTTATAAATAAAGTGGTATGGTATGGTATGGTATAGTGAATGATTAATAGTGGTTTCGTTCAGCGACGTTGTCTGATTGATGACGTATTTCTGCCTTGGGGCACAAAAATCTTTGCCCATAAACTCTCATTAAAAGTCATACATGCACAGTTAGCTCCTCTTCAATACAAGAGATAGGACAATTAGGGGCGCACCTCTCCTGCGCCCAGATCTGAATGCACGGTATGGATCATGCTTCCAGAACAGATCGTGTAGTGACACAACCAGGCTATGCATGACAGGCTAGCTGCTGCAGTAGGCTTTAAGCCATTGAAAGCCTTTTATCTAATGCCTAGGTTGCCAATGCCATTCCTGACCAATATGCCTCTCAACTTTTAGAATCATTCAACCTTTATTCATACAGGTTAGTCCCACTGAGCCTCGGGGACTCATTTACAAGAGAGACCTGAAATGTTGTCTCTGTTAGATGTTTCTGTTTATGAAAAAACCTTCAGCTGACTGTGTATTCTAAAAGTGGGAAGAGTTTGTTTCTTTGTTTGATTTT
>NC_056500.1:51615927-51623639 GCF_014905685.2 Nematolebias whitei | reverse complement strand
CAGACTGAGCGTGGCTAACCGAAATCAGACTGCCTTCTCCGGACTGAACGAAAATAACAGACCGCTCAAGCCCCGGAGCTCGAATGTTTACCGTGAAGTTGCTAAACTTCATCATAATTAATGACCAACCTCGATCAGTTGTAGAAAATGAAGGATTTCACAGCTTGATACTTGGAAGCCAAGATATAGTTTACCCTCCAGGAGATATTTATCAGTACAATTAGTAGACAATCATAAAAAGCATATCAATTGAAAATGACAATAAAATTATATAAAAAAAAAAACTAAACAAACACAGCTACATTATAAAGAGATATAAAATACTAAAAACAGAAATATGTTTTTGTTGGTTTATGCCATGAACTTAACAGATGTTTAAAGCCATCTAATCACTTTAATATCCACTTTAAAGCTAGGAATTAAAAAAAAAAAAAGTTTTGTTAGCAGGATTTAATGCTAACTTTGAAACTTATCCAACATTAATAAAACTTACCCCATGTTACCTTTTTGGACATGCATATATTTGAACAAATTGTACTTGCCTGTAGAGAGGAGATTATTACAGCCTCAAAATCAATAATGATATCGGAACGGGATCGGTATTGGCCGATATCCAGCTTTAGGTATCGGCATTGGATCGGAAGTTACAAAATGTAGATCGGTGCATCCCTATTTATTGATCTATATTTTGTGCAGACTTTTTCCACCTAAATAACAGAAGGATCTTTTTTATTTTTATACTTGGAGACTGAATACTTTACTAAATAAAGTAATTTCAGTAAAACTACCCCTTGTTTTTTTTAATTTTTTTATAATACTGCAAAGCAACATGTTAAGTTAATTTTGTCAAACTATGATTTCTGTTTATTTTTTGTTATATCACGAAATTTATCATTATCCTCAGAATGCTCTGAAATATCACAATATTATATTTGAGCCATATCGCCCAGCCCTACTAAAAACAACATGCTATTTGTAATAACTACGGAGATCGTCTGTGTTGTTAATCTCGTGCGAATCGGCCATGTCAGTAATTTGTAAAGTGAAAATTCCCCCGCAAATTACCAACTATATTTTTCTAAACTCCAAGGTCCTGAGTGGTTAGAACAGTCGTCCTCCAATGCAAGAGTTGGGGGTTCGAATCCACCAGCAGTCATGTGCTACGTGTGCCTGGCAAGACACTGAACCCCTCACTGCCTCTGATGCGTGTCCCATCAGTGTATGAATGTGATAAAGCTCTGATTAGTCTCTTTAGAATGATTTGTTCCATTATCTTTGTAGAGATCTAGTAGAGAGCTGTATGAATGGGTAAATGAGGCACAGATTGTTGTAAAGAGCTTTCAGCATCTCGATAAGATAAAAAGACGCTATATAAATACAGTCCATTCCATTAACCATTCCTGTGATAATACTAAACCAATGCGAATAGGCGTCTCTGTGATTTGGACAGAAATGGGCAGGATCCGATACGTAATGAGGCATTTTTGTTTAAGCAAAATCATTTGGAAAAATATAGATCAAGGCTATTTTAAATGAACGCGCTGCTCGCTTCGGCTATTTTTTTTTTTATGCATTTTTCTTTTTTGCTTCGGCTTTTACTTCCTTCACCACAGATGGCAGGAGGTGCAGAGATGCGCACGATCAAATGACCCAGTCAGCCATTACATTTACCCTCTTCTTCCTTTTCAGGTAGCGGGAGTTGCTGGTGCCCATATCCAGCCATCACTGTGCGAGAGGCAGGGGACACCCTGGACAGGTTGCAAGACCAAATCAACCGGTGGGTCAGCGGACGCTCACGCGCACAGCCGGTGATAGCTGTCCATCTGAGCTTAACGTGACATTTTTACCTCTTAAACCGGCTGGTCGGACCTGCCTCCTCCTCAACAAGTAGATTAACACAATTTTATATTGTGCATTATTTAGTTTTCTTTGTGCTGATTCGTAAAACCACATCAAAGCCTGAGACCAGCTCGGCCCGCACATTAGATGGACCAGCCCAGTCGTGACAACGCAGCTCGTTAACATCACATCAGGAAGATGTCCGGAAATTTCAGCTAAATCTTAGGCTTTGGTCATCCTGTGTGAATGCGCCACATAAAAAGCAGACGTTGGAGAGTAATTTATTTATTACATGTGGTCTTTAGGTAAAACTAATCCCATGCGAGTAGGGCTTAGGACTCCAAACAAGTCACAGATGGAGGGGTCAGTCAACGACTCATGTGACCTTATCTGCCTTATAATCGTCATCCTTATAACATCTAAGCATGAAGCTACTCACCTGAGGAGTAGGACCTGAAAACTAATCCTACCATCTTTTAAAAGTTTCTTAAAACAGCAAGCTGGGATCAAAATGTTCCTGTAGTAGTGTGATAACGAACTAGGTCTTTTAAATAAGAAGGTGCTAGGCCAATAAGGGTTTTGTATGTTATAGGAGAAGGATTTTGAACTAAAGTCTTAAGGTTACATGAAGCCATAGCAGCAAAACAAGAGAAACATGACCCCTTTTTGCAGCATCTGTCACAACTCTGTCTGCAGTTTTCTGGATCAAAAACTATTTGAATACACAGATAAATAATCAAGCCAACGTGTTACATCCACCATGGGCGGCTGTGGCTGAGTGGTTAGAGCAGTCGTCCTCCAATGCAAGAGTTGGGGGTTCAAATCCACCAGCAGTCACATGCTGAAGTGTCCCTGAGCAAGACACTGAACCCCTCATAGCCTCTGATGTGTGTCCCATCAGTGTCTGAATGTGATGAAGCTCTGATTAGTCTCTTTAGAATGATTTGTTCTATTATCTTTGTAGAGATCTAGTATAGAGCTGTATGAACGGGTCAGATTGTAGTAAAGAGCTTTGAGTATCTTGATAAGATAGAAAGGAGCTGTATAAGTACAGTCCATTTACCACTTTTTTTGAATCACTTCTAGACGATGTGCTCCTAATCTGAAACATTAAACATATAAAATAAATGTCATTTTATGTTGTAATTACTAAATGAAAAGGCCCAGGCTTCCTGACAGGTGGGATTAAACATATGTAGTCTGAACCCCCCGTCACGTGCGCTTCCACGTTAAGGCTGCCATGCTACTAACTGTTCACATCACTGTAACTAAATTATAATTAAAACATGCACCTTTTGAATTACACTGAAAATACAACAGCTAATAAAAGTCTCATTACAAACACGTTTATTGGACTGTTCGTGGACTTGAGTAAATACGGAGTGTGTGTCCATGCTTGACGGTGAAGTCACCAATCATTCGAGAATGATCGATAAAAACTACGAAGCCTGGTTCGGCAGCGTGACTCTGGAGCTAGCCGGTTAGCATGCTGCTGAACACAACCTACTGACCCCTACTTAAACTTGGTCATTTCCAGCAGCATTCGAGCAGTTTCTATTGCATGAGTGCTTCGTGCGCCTGTGGTTAAAGCTTGGAGCAGCTAGCTGTGTTAGCGGCCCGAACAGCTAGCGGGCACAGTTCCTCCAGCCCGGCCTGGCTCAGGGGAGAGCTCTGCCAGGAACCAGCCGTCCTTCAGAGTTTACACACAATGACACGGCAAACATTCAGACGCACACCAGCAACGCAGACCGGGACCGTATATGTAGAATTAACTAAAGACAAAGCCCTGAGGAGCTCGAGAGCCCAGTGTCAGTACCATGTTCTCCACCTCTCGGTTGGCTCCGTCTTGGCCCTGCACCGGACTGGCGCTGCCCTCTGGGGTTTTCCGCTCCCCGGTCCCTTTCCTTTCCTTCCTCCGGCTGCGGTTCCACAGATAAACCGCCCCAACACCGAGCACGATGGGAGTCCCGACTAACAGTGCTAGCTGCCACCGGGGCAGTCCGGTCCCGGAGTGGGGCTCCACTGGCTTGGAAGCTGCCATGATCTACAGCGAGTTTAGCGACTGTGCGACGCAGCGTCAGACAACGGGAGCGCCTCTTCTTCTTCTTCTATCATCTAACTCTGTGACGCAGCGTCAGACAGCGGGAGCGCCTCTTCTTCTTCTGTCATGTAACTGCGGCAGCCTGCACGCTGGAACAAACAAGGCTGCCCCTAAAGGCAAGGCGCTGCAACAATCTTTTTATTCTTTAGGTTTTTATTGACGGCGATAACATTTGCCTCAGAGCCCTGTAAAGAGAGAGCTGCGACACTCTTTGAACTCGCCGATACGCGGTCACGTGGTTCATGCAGCTTCAATAGTTCCAAACAGTTCATCCTGTCAGTCAGTTTGAGGCTGCTGGGACAACATAACACATAAATCGACTTTTCTTACTCTACCTGGCGTCTTTCAGTAATTATTGAGCAGTAACGAACTGATTACTTAACAGATTATTGATTATTTCACAAACTATGCATTTTATCAAAGCATTTTTAGAAGCGGCTGATACATTTATCATTAAATTTTAGAAGGAAACGAGACTGCAAACACATATTTGTTAGAAAAAATAATGTATATGCAATACAATGATCAATATAGCCATGTCAGTGTTTTATAACGTTACACACGATAAAAAAGGTCAGAGTAACTCCTGTTATAAAGTTATTCTGATGTTCTCTGCAGGATAATGCTCCACCTTGTCCTCCATGCAGCAGTTCAGATCTGCTCCATCTTACCTCAGAACATCTGGATGAATTCTTGATTTCTATAGAAGATATTAATTCAACCTTTATTTAAACAGGTTCGTCCCATTGAGCCACGAGGACTCATTTACAAGAGAGACTGAATATAATTGTTCTATTTTTAATTTTTTTATGGCACCAAGTACCTGATAACTGAGTTGATTGTAGCCTGACAACTATTGTAAAACTGTAATTCATTGATTAAAATGTTAATTTAAATGAAACTGTTTCTAGTTAAAATCATAACAGTGACAAAATAAGTGTTAACTGTGCAAAAATAAATTTCCAAACAATTATAAAATATGTAAAATGTAAAGCAAGCTTTAATAAAGTACTTTTACTACCATTTATATTGTTTATTAATGACATCATCTCAAGTCAGCAGGAGCACCATCATCATCATCACAACAACTCAAAACTGAGAGCTGTAAATTTAATCTGCACAAACATTTTCAATCAGGGCTCAAAATGTTGAACTGTCAAAGAAACGTGCAAGAAAATAAACTGATGTCACTCTACAGGCACATTTAGAGAGAGGACAGTTCACAGAGACACAGTGAGGACGAGTGAGACTGAGACACAGTGAGGACGTGTGAGACTGAGACACAGTGAGGACGAGTGAGACAGAGACACAGTGAGGACGAGTGAGACAGAGACACAGTGAGGACGTGTGAGACAGAGACACAGTGAGGACAGTTCACAGAGACACAGTGAGGACGAGTGAGACAGAGACACAGTGAGGACGAGTGAGACAGAGACACAGTGAGGACGTGTGAGACAGAGACACAGTGAGGACAAGTGAGACAGAGACACAGTGAGGACGAGTGAGACAGAGACACAGTGAGGACGTGTGAGACTGAAGGAGGTTCAACCAGTTGTTTATGGACCAGAACCAGATGAGAAGAACAGCAGAACTTCCACTGCATGTTGATCCATTGACCAGTGATCACACATGTTGTTCTAAATTAAACTTTGGTACGAACAGTGTTAAATAATTCATGTCATATTTTTATTGAACAATAATCTTCATTCTAACAGTGACGTTATAATTTCAGAGACTGAGGAAGAAACAGAAATGAGGCGAGTGAGATGAGGGAAAGATGAAAATGTGTCCTCAGAGGACGGGGACATGTCAGGATCTGATGATCCAGGATCAACAGGACCAGGAGGATGAATCAACAGGACCAGGAGGATGGATCAACAGGACCAGGAGGATGGATCAACAGGCAGTCAGGGAACAGAGATGAAAAACCTGAGGAACAATTAGAACAAAAAAATACATAAGCAGGACAGAAGAAACTCACAGACAAGAACATTAACTCAGTCCTGTGAAGAAAAATATTAACAATGGAAAACAAATTCTGATATATTTTTACAAAAGATCAGATGAAGAGACCTGGCATGAAGAATAACTTCCAGCTCCATCTCAATGTACCTGTGATAGTTTAATAAGTGTTTTGTTACTGTCCTACAGTTTATTGATGCTGATATATTCTTGTAATAATTCTTATTTCTTGTTCTGTCTTGAAAGAGTCTCATCTCAACTTGACCCATGATTACCAAACACCATCTTCATCCCTGAAAGAGTGACCGCTGGCCTGGAGATGAGTGTAGACCGCAGAGTCCTGGCCTGATGATGTTGATCTTCTGTGCTGGGCCATCCTTTTGGCCAGTGGCTGTTTTGTTTCCCCGATGTAAGACTGATCACCCTCCTGACACTGAACAGCATACACAACATTGCTCTGTTTGTGCCGGGGGACTGGATCTTTGGGATGAACCAGTCTTTGCCGTAATGTATTTTGGGGTTTAAAAGCCACTGGGACGTTATGTTTAGAAAATAAACGTCTCAGTTTCTCTGATACCCTCTCAACATATGGAATGACCACTGGTCTGGGTCTGGGTTCCTCCTTTTCACCTGATGGCTGACTGGAGTCCTGTTTGGGTTTCTTCTCTGCTTTCAGGAAGGCCCAGTTAGGATATCCACATTGCTCTAGAGCCTGTCTTGTGTGGGATTTCTCCTTCTGCCTGGCTCCTGAGCTAGTGGGGATGCTGTCTGCTCTGTGATACAGAGTCCTGATGACTTCTAACTTGTGCTCCAAAGGGTGATGGGAGTCAAACTGCAAATACTGGTCTGTGTGGGTGGGTTTGCGGTACACCTCAGTTTGCAAATGTCCTCTATCAGAGACTGAGACCTCACAGTCCAAGAAAGCCAACTTGCCATTTTTTTCATCTTCTCGTGTGAACTTGATGTATTTATCCACAGAGTTGATGTGGTCAGTAAAATGTTGGACTTTCTGAGATTTGATTTTAACCCAGGTGTCGTCAACATACCTGAACCAATGACTTGGTGGTGTCCCTGAAAAGGACGTCAAGGCTCTCTTTTCTACCTCCTCCATGTACAGGATGGCAACAATAGGAGAAACTGGAGACCCCATAGCACACCCATGTTTCTGCCTATAATATTGCTCCCCATATGTGAAGTAGGTTGACTGCAGGCACAGTTTCAAGAGTTGACACAGTTGTTCTGTGGAAAGCGTGGTCCTGCTGCTCAGAGTGGTGTCTGATTTTAATCTTAAACTGACCACCTCTACTGCATCATCAACAGGAATGCACGTAAAGAGTGATGTGACATCAAAAGAGACCATTGTTTCATCAGTCTCCATGATGACATCCCTCACCTTATCCACAAAGTCCATGGTGTTCTGTATGTGGTGTTCTGAGCTGCCAACTAAAGGGATGAGTACAGACGCCAGATATTTGGAAACATTGTAAGTGACAGAGTTAATCATGCTAACGATTGGTCTTAAAGGTACACCTTGTTTGTGGATTTTAGGTAAACCATACAGACTAGGTGTGGCCTCCCCTGGGTACAGTCTGTGGTACAGAAAACGGTCAATAGCCTTGTCCTGCTCCAAATTTTTCAGGCAATCTATCAATTTCTTCTTGTAACCACTTCCTGGATCTCTTTTCAGAGGTTCATAAGTGTTTAGGTCACGAAGGAGTGTCATAACTTTCTCATGATAGTCTTTCTGGTTCAAAATCACTGTGCACCTTCCTTTGTCTGCTGGGAGAATGATGATGTTTTTGTCCTTGCT
>NC_056500.1:51610427-51615827 GCF_014905685.2 Nematolebias whitei | reverse complement strand
GCTCTGGTGCCCGGTTCTGGGCGGGGGCCTTCGGCTCGCTGGTGGGTTGTGGGTTCATGGGCTGGGGGGTTGGGTGTTTGGGAGCGTGACCAGTGGCCCCTAAGAGGGGGTAGTTTGACCCAGCCTAGGTGTCTAGTGTGCTATGTGTTTTGAGAGATGTCCGAATGAGGGGTGGGTGTAGTATTTCTTCTGGGGTGGGGATGGGGTGGATGTCCTTGGGGGCGGCCCGGGACTGTGCATGGCCGGCTGGCTGGCCCCTTTCCTGTGGTGGGGGCTCGCTCCCGGTGCTTCCTGGCACTGTCGGCGGTTGGGCGGGTGCTCTTGGCCGGGTCGTCCTAGTGGGGTTTGGCTTCATCTGGTAGCAGGCTGACTGCGGTTTGTGGGGGTCCTGGCAGCCCTCGGGTGTGTAGGCTGCTGGTACTGCTTCTGGCAGCCCTTGGGGCTCTGTCCCTCTCTGGTCTGGAGCTCAGCGGGCCTGGCGGTTGGTCCAGATGGAGAGGTGTCTTGGCCTCAATCCCTGGGTGGACCTTGGGGAGCTGGGGGGGGGCTGTTGGGTCAGTGGGGGAGCTGACTCCCTGTGGGAGCATTTGCTCTCACAGTTATTTCTCCCCATCCCTCACCATGCACCTCCACCCTCTTCATTTCAATTCCATACATTTAGGGTTGTTTGGGCTCGGGTGTGATGCAGCAATTTTACATCTTTGTTGACCATAGCCACATGGGACTCAATTTTATTATACACCTTAGACATTCATTCATAACATCCTCATGACATTCACATATAGGAACTTGAGGTAGGCACATGGCTATGGGTGGTGGGATGAACTTACTCTCACCCCCTGTGCCTGTGCTCACTTACAACGGTTGCATTTAGACACTAGGGTTTGGAGAGAGTTGGGGTGGAGCGGAAACTGGCATCATGCCAGCCTTTGCTCCTTCTTCTTTCCTTTTTAATGGCACTATACAACAACACACATCAACAGCACATCTAGGGGCGGGGGTGTATGTGTCGGGGTCTTATTTTTTTTTATTTAATTTTATTTATTTATTTTTCCTCCCCCCCTAGTTCCCTGACTGCCATTCCGGGGGTGGGGTCCGGGAGAAGGGCAGGCCGTCGGGTGTTGACCAGGACTATGTGGGGGTTCGGGGTCTGGGGGGTTGCCGTGGGCGGTGCTGGCACTGTGCTCTCCCTGGGGTTGTTTGGACCCCCTGAGCTTGGCTCTTGGGTGCCATGGTAGGCCCGCTGGCCGGGGTGGCTGCCGGGGCCTGGCGGGCGGTCGGCTGGGGGCGCGTGCTTGGCTGTTGGCGGTGTGTGGGGGTGGTCGGTGGCGTGTCATATTCATGGTGGGGGGGTGTCCTGTCGGCTGGGCATGGCCTGGGCCGGGTCTGGGGTATTGGCTCTTCTCCGCTCGAGAATGAATGGGTTTACCTCCTGGGTTTGGGCATGGGCTGCCCCCTGTAGAGGGCGGGTACATGTCTTGGACCTGGGGGGTATAGAGTGCGTATCGGGAATAAGAATGAAATGTATCGTTATTGTATGTCTTTGAGTGAGTGAATGTGAGACTGAGGTTGGGATTGTGTGATTGTGTCTGTGTATGAATGGGTATTTGTTAGGCCGAGACTTGGACTGCCCCCTCTTTGATACAACTGGGGGTGCTTGGCATCGCGCCCCTATCGCGCTGCCCCCTGGTGGGGTGTGCCCTTGCCTGCCGGCGCGCTTGGGGCCCTTGGTGTCAGGGGCTGGGCGCTTGGGCATGTGTCGGCTCGGCCTGGTGTCTGCCTGGTGGGGCTCGGGTCCTCTGGCCCTGTCGGGCCTTGGCCTGGGTGGTGTGAGTCCTCGGTGCCCGGGCCTCGGTGCCCGGACCTGGACCTACATCGGTGCGGCGGGTTCCGACGGAGGCCTATGAGTTTGTCGCTGTTGGCCCCGGGGGGTCACTGTATGTGGTCGCTGGTGGGGATCTTTCGGTTCTCCCCTGTGGTCCGTTCTGGGGGTGGGTGAGTGGTTCGTCCTGTGTGGGTGGCCCTGGGGGCTCCGCGGTCGGGGTCCCTCCTGGGATCTTGGGCTCTGGTCCCCCCTTTTTCGTCTACCTCTGGTCTTGGGGTCGGGTCTCTGCTGCTTCACAGTTACTATTAAATGTTCTATTAGAGAAGCCTTACACACTTATGCATGCTCACAACCACACACAAATAGAAGCAGGGATGCTTATGTAGGCTTTATATGTAGATATATAGATATGTATATTAATGTATATTCATGTGTATGTATTGTCGATAAACCTGGTGTCAAATGATGAAGAACAGACAACCAGCTTTAATGAAGGTGAAGCCTGATCAGTCTCCTCTACAGCTGAGTGCAAAAGGACTGAACTTCTGCTTTAAATCAAGCTAAAAATAAAAATGTGTAATCAAAAGTGTTTTACCAATAATCAACAAGGAATCAACTAATGATATGTAATGATTTACAAGAATTGTATAACCAATTGTATGATTGTATGATTTGTTTGTAATTGGAAAGTGTTGAAGTGAAAGGAGCAGATCCGAGACCTGATGTAACCATAGGCAAGTCTGAACAATTCTGAACATGTCTTAAGCAGAGAGAAAGAAAAAGGACAGAGCCAGCTATCAATGCACAGAGTTCAAACTAGGAAGATGGTCAATATATAACCCTTGTAAGGTTCTGCATAAGATATTCTAAGCTGATAATGAAAAAGCATGTATGAAGAACATTATGGTAACAAAACAAGAGGTCATGAGGTTCATCTCGGCTCACCTCGTGGTGACGCACTTCTGAGCAAAACAGGAAACATAAAGTGAATAACAATTTCTGGAAAGTACCGAAAGCAGAGCAAAAACAGCTTTGTGGAAAAGTACCCAGAGTAAAAAACAGGAAACAGCTTGTTTTTCTCAAGTTCTGGAAAGTACCCGCACATAGCAAAAACAACTTTGGGGAAAAACCCAAAGAGCCGGTTAGGACCGGTTAAAAGCACAAAACAACAGTCAGTTACTGGAAAAAGGATGATGTCATTTTCCAAGAAAGGCCTCTAACCCCTCCTTAAGAGGAGGAGGAAAAAGGGGTCTTTAAATACAGATTGAACTGATGAAACTTGGTCAAAGCTGAGTCGAAGAGTCGAGCAGAAGGAACTACAAGCAGGGAGCAGCTCGGAGGATCAGAGAAGCCCGAAAGAAGTTGGATTTTACCAGTTTGAGACAAGGCTGAGATTTACTTCTCTTCTCACTGAAATGGGATTGGATTTAAGTCTACACTTGCAACAGCAGACTGGAGAGGTGTCATACTTCTAAAAGCTTGACCCGGGCTCATCCAAAGCTCTGATTTCTTCAATTTGGCATAAGCTGCTTCTGTTTTGGGTTGGCCCGTACTTCCCTCCTGGGAGACAGGAAATATGCCTCTTATCACCACAGAGATTCTCTGAGGTCCACCTCAGAATCATGGTAAGGGGACTACCCTGTCCTTCTGGTCTAATTAAGTTAATTCATCAGATTAGAATCATAGCATACAGGATAAATTTAAAATTATTAAACTGGGTACTAGTGAGTTTTGCTCGGAGGTGTTTCTGGTTCATGAGAGGGTTGAGAGAGAACATCTTCTGGCTTGATGTGTGAAAGGTCTGAGTGAAGATAGTGTTCACAAAATCCCCAAGGGCTCTTGAGGATCAGAAGTCATCAGGAAGAATCCATTACCTTGCTTGAGTGAAGAAAGTGTATCCTATGTAATCATGAAATTAAATCATTATAAAATTGTGCCTGATGCTGTACCCCTGCGAAAATTGTTGATTAAAGCAAAGCAAAACGTATAAATCTGGACTATTATTTCATCCTTATTGAACAAATACATGGTAACGCTTGGTTCGCTTAACAACATAAAAATTGGAGGTTTTGAAAGGTTCACTAGCCAGTGAATGACAACACCCTTGTGCCCATTGTCCAGGGCCCTAAAGATTACCAGAACAGATAACAATTGCAACGCTAAATTAAGAGGTGAGCGGCCATAACGTGAGTTTCTCTGGACCAGATGACCCATTCCTGCTGCTTGGAAGGATCAAGGTAACAGAGTGAGATTAGGGTGTGACTCACGGATAGAAGGTCGTTAATTTTCTGGATGAATCACCTCGCCGCAGCCTTAATGAGGCTACTTTAGACAGCTGCAGATAATATCACGTTGCTGAGGTTAGCTTCCGAACCCCTTGGAGGAGAGGCTGCAAGCAAGGGTGCTTATCACTATTTCCAGTGGTTACCTTTGCTTATCGGAAAGCAAAACATGGTGGCAGCGGTGGGATAGTTTTTAAAGGAATAAAGACCCCCAGAAGAGAAGGCACGCTACAGAGGACTGATAGGCGTCGATAGAACAGCTCTAGAGAGTAAGGAGTTGTTAGTGGCTGGGAGACCCCCCAGTCAGTACCCCCAATGGATCACTAGAGGCTAGTGAGGAGGGGTAGAAGGCTTACGAGGGTTACTGACCATAATCCAGAGTTGTAGGCAAGCAGCTAGTCTGTCCTAGTCCAAAACGTTAGGATAAAGTCTGGAGACTTTGAGGACCGACAACCTTGACCCGACAAGAAAAGACATAACGATGGCCTCAGAAGGGGCATCGACGAGTGCAAAGCTAGGAGGTTTCAAGCTGACTCAGACAAGCCAAGAAGAACAGAAGCCAGTAGAAGGGAAGACAGACGGCCAAAAGTCAGCTGTACAGAGTACAGAAGAACAGTCAGCAGAAGGAGTGACCAAGGTGGAAATCATCCTGTATGGAAAAGGGTATGACACCTGGCATCCAGTAGTAAAGGAAACATTAAAATATAGTAATCCCAAGGTAGTCTAAGGGGTCCTAGAACAAGGACTGAAAAAATATATGGAAGAAAAGGGGGTGTTTTTCTGTACAAAAATCCGGCAGGGAGTTCAAACAGTAGTACAAAGAGACCCAGGCGAAGCAAGATCAAAAAAGGAAGTTAAAAAATGGTTGCAATGGTGGGTGCAGCAGATAGAAACACAAAGAGATGTAACAATAGTGTCAGTAATTAGTCCCTCAGTCGAGTATGACCCCTTAGTAAAAATGATATCCGAAGTGACAGGATTGGGATGGGTCACTACACACCCTATAGTAAGGGCAACGGCAAAATATAAGGAGTGTGAAGAGGAATTGGCGAGAATGAGGGAATATAGAAAAGAAAGAAAATTAGAGATGGACCCGAGAAGTGAGCAGAGCTCCATCGCACATACCCCTGAAGCGTCGGAGAATGAAGAAGAAGACAAAAGCAAACTAGTGGAAGATGAGGTTAAAAAGAATATACCCCCCTCCAAATCAAAATAGAAGGAGAAAACCCAGGAGGTGCGAAGCCAAAAAAGAGAGCTTACATTCCCGCTTCTCATCACCCCCCCCCCCCCCCC
>NC_056500.1:51599595-51610327 GCF_014905685.2 Nematolebias whitei | reverse complement strand
CCCCCCCCCCCCCCCCACGTATGTGAGCTCCACTCCAAACCCGGCTAAGTACAGGGAAACTTTCAAATACGACCCGGATTTAGATACAGACAATGAACTAGGAGCAGGGCGACGGAAATCATTTACAGGTAGGTTCAAACTAGAAACCGAGTCCGAAGAAAGTGAGGCTGAGTGGACAGAAGATGAAGAGTATGAGGGGAAACAACAAAAAGCTAGACTTTCTTGCTCGGAGTATAGTGGAGAGGATGGAAAAGCTCGGAAAAACCGGAGCAGGATGGAAAGAGGGAGAGTTGCGAAAGGTGCCAACTCAGGTGCAGACAGAACCACTAAAAGACCAGCCGAATAAGCAAGAGAATCTTAAAAAGAGCCCCTCAGGGGAAACCCCAAAAACTAACAGGAAAAAGAAAACTAAAGAAAAACACCTAGAACCAGAATCTGAGTCACACTCCAGTCAAGATGAGGAGAAAGAAAATTCCCAAAAGAAACCAAAAAGGAAAATCAGGAAATCAGTAGGGCTCAAACAAGTATTAGAACCAATCCCAAAGGGGACTCAATGCGTAAAGTTTCAAAATGGTACCCGAGTATACCAGGTGATAGGGACCCCATGGTCTATGGAGGCAGATGCATTACTGGTGTTTACAAATCATAAATACAAAATCCATAACTCGACCTACAGAAAAGCTCTAAAGAAAGTAGCTGGTAGGGAGTACCAAGCTAAAATAAATCATCTTGTTAGTGAACCAAATAGCACAGAACCAAAAACGAGAATGACCAGTGGGGCTGACACTCAATATTATGCAATGATACACATCCCAATTTGAAGCTATAAAGAAGCAACCGATAACACCGGCTACCTCAGGGAAATGTTGGAAGCTTTGCAGAAAGGAGTGTTCCGAGCCATAGAGTTCGGTTTCAGGCGCATAGTGATAGGGATAGATGGGCTCCGGTCCCATCATCTGCAGTGGGAAATAGCCGAGCGAGTAGCAGTCAATTCAATGACATACCTGGCCAAAGAAATGCCAGCAGAGGCCCACTTAAAAGAAATGATTATAGTGACCCCCACTCATCTAGTTGAAGATCGAAAATCCAGAGTTGTGGCCGCAATGGCAAAACCAGAGGAAAAAACAATCAAAGAACCCCTAAAGTCAGGGAAAGAAGACACAGAAAAGTCATCAACATCACCAGGAGCCAAGAAAAATGAAGACCCGTTGAGGATCAGTTCTCAGGGGTCGAAAACGCCTCTGACCTCACCTTCAGAAAATGACCTGAAAAGTTCGGTCACAAGACGACGCAGAAGCGAAGCAGATTCACGAGAAGGACAGCTAAAAAGTGAAACACTAGCAAAAATACAACCTTTAAACATAGAGAGTGAGGAAAATGACAAAGAGAGCTCCCAGGGTGAACCAGATGCAGACCTGAGTCAGGAAGACACCGATGATGAAGGTAGTGCCAGTCTAGAATCGATAGCAGGCCAATATGAGGGTCCAGTTAAGCCATTGAGAATAGGACAAAGAAAAGGACAAAAGAAGGGAGTAGAAATACTGGATGTACATAGAGCATCAGAAAGGTTGGCCAGGGACTTGAGTTGGGGCCCGGTACAGGCGAGTGATGGGCGTCGAACTTACATCCCTGAAGCTGGCCAAAATCACTATGACATTCCACCAGTATGGGCAGACAGGTCAGAGGAGACAGTGGAACTGACTGTTAAAGCTACTTTGGGAGAGTGGGCCAACATTTTAATGATGCCCTCATATCCCACGTTAGCAGCCCACAAACCCCTAACCAATAAGTTTAGGACCGCTTACTTAGGAATAGTACATGATGTAATGCTAAGAAGAATGAAAAAGACGGCCAACAAATATGCCCAAGAGACAGAAAAGAAATTGCGAGATGAAATATCGGCCGATGAGGAAGATGACATGTACCCGGCCGAGACAAATCCACCATATCAAGTACCTGAATCAACTCTTGAGCCAAGGCAGGCTAAGCAAAACCAAGCCCCAGGCCCAGAGACTGACAGTTATCGTGAGTACAAAAAACTGAAAACCTTAGTGAGGGAAAAACAACCCCAGGAGACCACCGAAGAATACATCAAAGATGTGTGGCCCATGGTAGTTAGCTCCACTGAGTGTGATGCAGCAAAAAAGTTGTGGCTGGGTAATGTCACCACAAACCCAATGAGTAAAGGGGAGTCGGCTCAAAGTCAATATGAAAAGCTGGTCCTAGAGGATATGGACGATGAGGACTCTCACATTCAGCGGGCAAGAGCACGCATGGATCAAGGCCAACGCCTCACCCCAGTTTGGTATCAACTTAAACAAGTAATTCCCCCTAAAAGGTATGTTAAAGCCTTAAGGATTGTATCCAAGGGAAGAAGGGGAGAACTCACCTTTGCCAGAATGCCTCACAAAACTAATGACGCCCAGATAGACCAGGCAGTGAAATCATACGATCTAGAACAGCTGTTCTGGGAATAAAAGAAGAAAAACGAGATAAGGCAAAGCCAAAAACCACCGAAGCCGACACAAAAGGCCCCTCAACAGCCACAATACAGGGAACAATTCCCGAGACAGCCAGGGACACAGTACAGAGAAAGACCACCAAGACAGTCAGAGCCACAATACAGGGACCAACAACCAAAATGATTTTCAGCCCCAGCTTCAAGCTCCATACCACAGAAAGGTAGTAAATACCTACCCCCAGAAGAATATGCAAAACTGACCCCAGAAGAGAAAAGAGCCCTCCATGAATCCCGTGAAAAAGGGAGTGGAGGGCCAGCTAAATAATGGCAGAAAGGTTGCGGGTCACTCTGGAAGATGCCTATTGGGAGGGGGACGAAATCTACACTAAAGTAGAGGGAGAACCTTACCTAATAGATTCCGGAGCAGAGGTGTCTATGACCCGCAGGAACCTAAAGACAGTAGGACACCTAACAGTTCAGTTAGCAAACGGAAAAATTGAAACGATGCCTTATGGGTTATGGCAAGGAATTGTGTGGATAAAAGGGCCTTATAACCTTATGACAATCACAGACTTAAAAGAACTAAGGAAACCAAAAAAGACCCGAAGGGCCTTAAACAGAAGGTTAGAGAAGCTAAAATCTAGGCTAGTAAAAATAGGGTTCACACACAAACAACATGAGTCTGAAGATTGGTATAGACCTGTAAATATCTCTGAAGTGACAAAACAAAAAATAGACGAGAGTGACTTCTCCCCGGCTGGGAAAGAGAAGTTAAAACAAATACTAGAGAAAGCCTCAATAGCCAGATTTAAAAATGATTGCGGAGACCTAGGCCCAAAGTTTGTACATATAATCGAAGGAGGGGTACATCCGCCCGTGAGACAATATCCCCTAAATCCTGGAGCAGTTGAGGAAATGAACAAAATTGTAAAAGAATTAGGAGCGTTAGGAATTATTAGAGAAGAAACAAACCCCATAACTAACAGCCCAATCCAGGCAGTAAAGAAACCCGAAACAGCAGGAGGAGGGTGGCGACCAGTGATTAATTTTAAAGCCCTTAACAGACGAACAGTAGCCAACAGAGCGAGCCTAATCAACCCGCAGGGCACCCTAAAAACTCTGCAAGTGAAAAAGTACAAATCTTGCATCGATTTAGCAAATGGATTTTTCTCTCTTAGGCTGGCAAAACAATCACAGGGAAAGACAGCTTTTACCCACCAAGGAAAAAGTTATGTTTGGCAGCGGCTACCACAAGGATATAAAAACTCTCCTAATGTATTCCAGTCGGTCGTGATGGACGTGCTCAAAGACTTAGGCGCCACAATTTACATTGATGATGTGTTTATTGCAGATGACACAGAGGAAGAACACCTGGAAAGGTTAGCTAAGGTGGTGCAGCGAGTCACAGAGGCAGGATTGAAACTGAATTTGAAAAAGTGCCAGCTTGGACAGTTCCAAGTGAATTATTTAGGGTTTCAAGTGACAGCAGACCTAGGACTCTCAGAGGGGTATAGGGAGAAACTCGAGCAAATTCAGCCTCCTGAGTCCGAAAACGAATTACAGAAGATCTTAGGACTGTGTAATTATGTGAGAGATCATGTCCCTAATTATCAGAAATATGCCAAACCACTGTATGCCTGCCTAAAGAAAAAAAGAAAACAACAGTGAACCGAACAATAAGAAACTATGGGTCTGGACAGCAGAAAACCAACAGGACTTAGAAGAACTTAGGAAAAAGATTCAGGAAGCTGTAAGGCTAGAACCAAGAAGCCTAATGACAAAACTCATAGCTGAAGTCAGCTGCGATAGTGATGATGCCATGATAGCCGTAAAGAATGAAAATGGTGGATTAGTCACTCTATGGAGTTACACCCTGACCTCAGTAGAGAAAAAGTTTCCTCAGGAAGAAAAAGAATTAGCAGTGCTTGCTAGATACTGGGGGACATTAAAAGATTTGGCCCAGGGGCAGCCTATTAGAGTAGTGACACAAAGCCAAGTGCACAAGTATCTTAGGAAAGGGACAATAGAAAGTACCAAAGCTACTAACACCAGGTGGGGTAGATGGGAAGATATTCTATTAGATCCCGATTTGGAGATAGGGCCTGCACAGCCAGTGAGTAAAAAAGCAGCCAAAGATGTGCCCGAAGAACCGAAGCAGCACGACTGGACTCTCTACACGGATGGATCCAAAAAAGGGTCAGATCAGGTAGCACACTGGGGATTTATCCTAAAATATCAAGGGAACGAGTGCTGCCGTAGAAGGGGGAGACTTCAGGGAAGTGCACAAACAGGAGAAGTTACGGCAGTACTCGAAGGGCTGCTAGAATTAACTCACAAAAGAATAAGAACAGCTAAAGTAGTGACAGACAGCCACTATTGTGCACAAGCTCTAAACGAGGATTTAGCCATCTGGGAAGAAAATGGATTTGAAAGTGCGAAGGGCAAAGTGGTAGCTCATCATGACTTGTGGAAGAAGATAGCTGAAATTAGGCTAAACCTGAAGTTAGAAGTAGAGCACCAAAAGGCCCACACTAGAGAAGGAAAATACTGGCAAGGCAACGAAGAAGTAGACCGTTATGTACAACAGAGAAAAATAGTCTTTGTCGGGATCGAGGAGTGGGACAGAACCTCCGAAGGTCGGAGGGTCCCAGATAAGTACGTGGAGCAGGTAGTACGGGGCGTGCATGAGGGTCTAGGTCATGCAGGCGTACAACCCACACGTAAGGAGTTGGAGAGTCAGGAGCTCTGGGTCCCGTTGAAACAGGTCCGCAAGGTGTTGCAAAACTGTGATGTATGCGGTCAATACAACGCAGGAAGGCGAGGGCACTGAGTGGATGGACAAACCATCAAAAGTACCACACCATGGGGCTCAGTATGCATGGATGTAGCTGGGCCTATGGGAGTTACAGGCAAGAAGGGAGAGAAATACCTTCTAGTGCTGGTGGACTCGATGTCAGGGTACATGGTGGTGAAACCAGCAAGAAAAGCTAATGGCAACAGTGTTGTTAGTATGCTGGAGCAGGTCTGTGGGTCGTTAGGAGTTCCAAAAGAGTTGAGAACTGACAATGGGACACATTTCCGCAATGCACAGGTAGATCACTGGTGTCAGACTTTTGGAGTTGTGCGCGTTTATTCGCCTCCTTACACACCTCAAGCCAATGGAGTAGCAGAAAGAGCCATAGGTTTAGTCAAAAATTGGATAGCTAAAAATGCTAATACCAAAGAATGGAGTACTAAAACTGTGGAGATAGGCCAAGCCTTGAATGACAGGAGACGAGCTAGTAGACCCTCCCCCTCAGAAGAGCTCAACCAACGACGGTTTAGTACACCTGAAGTTGGGCGGAGCTCTGGGGATAAAGAGGAACAGTCAGACTCTGAGGCCCCATTCAGAGTGGGACAGAAGGTGTGGGTCAGAGCACAGGATCACCCATCAGCAGTTGCAGTGAAGCCCAAATACAACGCCACAGACAGAGTGAGAAAAGTGTTAGACAAAAACACAGTTGAGTTAGTGAAGAAAGGGATCCAAGGAATAGAGCAACTGAAGCCAATTCCTAGCTAGTTGAAACCAGAAACCAGAGTATGGCCACAGAACCAAGCACCATGCTCCCCTATATTAGACTGGCCACTATATGCGGGGGAGTGATACTAAAAAGAACAGTTTTAGGGCTTTGGACGGGTAGGGCCTTGAGCACATTGGAGTATGCGAAGAAAGGATACCTGTCAAAGGAAGGAGAGACCTTCAAGTGGAGCTTACTAGAGAACAACTGTACGCTCTGCCTGAAACCAAGTGGAATGCCTCTTCTTTGGGAAGGACCAGGGAAGAAGAAACCCATCAAGCCTAAAATAAACAAGATGGACGCACGACAGCTGCAACTAAAACCTGTAAAGGTAATGGATGCATTCATTTGTGGAGAATGCAGGAATACCACATTACCTCGAGCAATTATCATCACACAATGGGATAAAAGCGGAAAAGGCCCAAAAGACTGTGCATGCGAGTGGGATGGAACCGAAGTAAAATACTGTTCAGCCTGTGACACACAGATGGAGGAAGGCCAACTACTACACTCTGAGAGAGCAGTGGGCTGGCAAGTAAGGAGGTATCACAGTCCCCTCAAATCTTTCAAGGCCCAACTTGACGAGGAGGAAACAAAGACCTTAGAGGGATCCCTAACGGAACAACAGTATGACCATGAACTCATCTACAGCTCTCTAAATGACAGATGACAGACTTTTATTTCGAGCGGACCGCTGCAGCGAGCTAACGGGGAAATCACGGGGGGGCGGAGTGTGCATTTACGTGAGTAAAAGTTGGTCCACGAACTGTACTGTTGTAAATAGCTCATGCTCGAAGGCTTTGGAGCAAATAACAGTGAAATGTCGGCCACATTATCTACCCCGCGAGTTCACAGTGACTTTTATCACAGTTGTTTACATTCCTCCGGACGCTAATGCTAATGAATCACTACAGGAGCTTCATGATATCATCAGCTCGCTGCAGAACAAACACCCCGAGGCTCTTTACGTGGTAGCTGGAGACTTTAACCACGTGAATCTAAAGGACTGTCTCCCAAGCTTTAATCAGCATGTGACGATTCCGACACGTGGAGACCGCACGCTGGACCGTGTTTACACGAACGTAAAAGATGCATACAAAGCCGAACCCCGCCCCCACCTAGGACTGTCAGACCACATCTCAATCTTCCTGGCTCCTGCTTACATGCCCCCGCTGAGACGCTCCAGACCGGTTCAAAAGAAAGTTAAATGTTGGATCCAGGACAGTGGCCCCATACTGAGAGATTGTTTTGACCGAACAGACTGGCAGGTTTTCAGAGAAGCTGCTGAAAATGGAGGTTCGCTTGATCTTGACCAATACACATCCTCAGTACTGGGTTACATTAGTACATGTACTGACACAGTCTCCACTATCAGAAATGTTAAAAGCTACCCAAACAGAAAACCTTGGCTGAATGCAGAGGTGCGTACCCTGCTGGAAGCCAGGAACACTGCCTTCAGGTCTGGAAACTCAGAGGAGCTGAGTAGGACAAGAAAAGAGCTGGTTGCTGGTATTAAGAGGGCCAAGGCCGCATATGCAAAGAGGATCGAGGGTCAATTCATCTCACAAGACCCTCGGAGCATGTGGAGGGGCATTAAGTGCATAACAGATTATAAAGGAAGGAGTGAACAATGTCCCAAAGACCCATCTCTGCCTGATGCCCTCAACAAGTTCTATGCACGCTTTGAAGACCCGAACAGACCACCCAGCACCAGACTCACCTCACCACCGGATGAAGAGCATCTCAGCGTGACCTCAGCAGAAGTAAGGAGTACCTTCAGGAGGATTAATCCGCACAAAGCAACTGGCCCAGACAACATCCCCGGAAAAGTGTTGAAGGAATGTGCTGATCAGCTCTGTGAGGTGCTGGCAGACATCTTTAACACCTCACTTACCCTGGAGACAGTTCCCACCTGCCTGAAGACTGCCACCATCATCCCAGTCCCAAAAAGCTCTACAGTGACTGGTCTGAATGACTATCGGCCAGTGGCCCTCACCCCGATAGTCGCTAAATGCTTCGAAAAACTGGTCATGACTCACATCAAAACAACCATCAACATCAACGAGGACCCTCATCAGTACGCATACCGTGAGAACCGATCAACAGAGGATGCAATCTCCTCTGTGGTCCACACTGCACTCAACCACCTGGAGCAGAAAAACTCTTACGTCCGTATGCTCTTTGTGGACTTCACATCCGCCTTCAACACCATGATCCCCCAAACCCTGATGGACAAACTATCCACACTAGGACTAAGCCCCTCCATCTGCAACTGGGTACTAGACTTTTTAACAAACAGACCACAGTTAGTGAGGATCCACAACCTCTCCTCCTCCACCATAACCCTCAGCACTGGCTCTCCTCAGGGATGTGTGTTGAGCCCCCTCCTGTTTACTCTGCTCACATATGATTGTGCAGCTACCCATCCAGGCTGTCACATTGTAAAGTTTGCAGATGATACAGCGGTGGTGGGATGCATCACAAACAATGATGAGTCCAGCTACAGGCAGGAGGTGGAACACCTGGAGAGCTGGTGCAGAGAGAATAACCTTCACATCAATGTGAAGAAGACAAAGGAGATGATTGTGGACTTCAGAAGGAACAAAAACACCTACACCCCCCTGAACATAAGAGGATCTGCGGTGGAAGTGGTCTCCAGCTACAAGTACTTGGGTGTACACATGAATGACAACCTCAGCTGGAGCAACAACACCACCAGCCTGATCAAGAAAGCTCATCAGAGACTCTACTTCCTCAGACGGCTGAGGCGAGCTGGTCTGGGAAGCTCAGTCCTCACCTCCTTCTACAGGTGTGCAGTGGAGAGCATCCTGTGCTCCAGCATCAATGTGTGGCATGGAGGCTGCACAGCTGCAGAAAGAAAAGCTTTGCAGAGAGTGGTGAAGGCTGCACAGAAATCTGTTGGAATCAGTCTCCCCACCATCACAGACATCTACACCTCCAGATGCAGGAAGAGGGCCACCTGCATCATGAAGGACCCCACCCACCCAGCACACACACTTTTTGCCCCACTCCCCTCAGGAAGGAGGTTAAGGAGCATTAAGTGTAGAACCACTAGACTGAGGAACAGCTTCTACCCTGAGGCTGTTAGACTCATGAATCTCTAACTAGAATAATCACTGTGAAAAACCATATCATGTTGCTGCTGATCTGTTTCATGTTGCTGCTGATCTGTTTCAATGTTGATGTGTTCATGCGTGCACATCTGCTCACAGACTCATGTTCATGTTTGTGCTGATGTTCAATGTTTTATGTTATGAGTGCTTAGTGTATATTTAGTTGATGTTTTTCTTAGTTCATATCTTAGATGTTATTACTGTTTTTCTTATACATTTTATTGTTGGATGTAACTGGGACCCTGTGTACATAATTTCGCTCCACCACATGTACCACATGAGGTGCGAATGACAATAAAGAAACTCTGACTCTGACTCTGACTAAAGGTAACACCTTCGGCCCCACCTTTATATCCAGAACTAAGAGAATTAAAAGAAAGAAAGGGGAAGCAACAGCACAGGAAAAATTTGAATCCCAGAGACTTGCTCGAGCAGGCTGTACAACAAGCCTGGCCCTATGATTCTTCGAGGGGTAAGAAAAGGAATGCCCCCCTCGGTACTCAGCAGTTCCCCTTAGTTCTTAGAGTGTTTCGAAACCAAACAGGCGCAGGGAGCAAAGAAGAAACAGGCATGGTACCTGACGAAGAAACCGGTGAGGCTCGACAGGGAGGCTGGACAGGGCCCTGGGAGTTAACGACATGGGCTCAACTGATTATGGAAGTAATTATAAGCCAGGAAGTCCCCCTAGAGCCCCTGCCAGACGTCCCTCGAGAGACTGGGACCAGACGTAACAACATGTACTATTATACTACTAGTCTGGATGGATGGGCCAGGCACGAAGCTAAACCCATGCAAAAAACAGCCGAATTCTTAGTAACCCCTGAAGCTTGGGAAAGGAACAGAGTGCTTCAGATCCCCGGAACTGCTGCACAGAGGGCAGGAACGCCCATAAGTCCCGACTCCACCCAGAGGGTTAAAGTTTCCGCACAGATGGTCATTACACCATACCAGGGAGTGTACTCGGTGGGAGCTACAGTCCACCCGATCGAGGAAAACAGAGACCAAGGAATGTACTCGGTGGGAGCCACAGCCCACCCGATTGAGGAATATAAAAACTGCTCGGAGGAGCCAGTACCGAACAAAACTGAGAAAAAAGGACTGAAAAGTTGGGCCAAGAAAACATTCCAAGTCAAATGGAAACATGCGAACAAGAAAGCGCGCAAGTAGGAAATGAACAAGGGGTCGCTGGAGTCATCGCTGGGAGTCATCGCAAGAAAAGAAAAGGTAAAGGACCTCTAAGAAAAACAATAAAAAGTCCAAGCCACATCTGGAAGAAAATAGGGCACGTAAAACAAGTCATGCCTATTGAAACGTGTCGTGTTAAAACCAGTGCAATAGCAGCCTTACCAACGTGGAAGTATAAAGTAAATGCCTTTGATACTGTTGGATTTCATATTTTTTATACCTTTTTATATTTCCTATCAAGCATTCAAATGTCATGTTATACAAAGTGTGTGTGTCTTTCTTCCAGGGTTGCACTATATTTATAGAAAATGTTTACTAATTCTAACTATTTTACCTTTACATATAATCTTATATTAGCTAATGATAATTTTACAAGTTCACATTTGATATATTAC
>NC_056500.1:51597866-51599495 GCF_014905685.2 Nematolebias whitei | reverse complement strand
TTATATTAGCTAATGATAATTTTACAAGTTCACATTTGATATATTACAAGCAATCAAATCATGCCAGATAGCAGACTGATTAACATAAATAAAGCTAGAACATATTTCTTTAATTTAGACTTAATATAGTTTGACCAAGTAAAATCCAACTAAAGCAACTAAACTAAAACAGAAGTATAAAAAAGGATCAAGTAAGAACACGCAAACATGAGTTAGATAATAATTAATAGTTATTAATTATTCCTAGAAATAAACAACTTTAACTCAAATCATTTGGTATCACTAAGGTATAATCACGTTAAACAAACAGCTAAAACAAACGATTTCAGTGTGCCATAAACTTTTAACTAACATCCTTCAGGGGGCGGGCTAAACCAGTAACCATGGCAACGGAAGGGCTAAACCAATCAGAAGAGCTAGCTTTTCCAAGCTTTTATAAAAGCCGGAAATGACACACGCTCATCGGGCATTTCCGGGGAAGACCAGACCGAGACGGTTCGTTCTTTAATGCTCCAAATATATGCATATATTTCTGTAATGTAATTGTTTGTCTCTGAATATCTGTAACCCCTGTTTGTCAAATAAATCTTTTATACCGAGGGCGATGTCTCAGCTGTTTTGAACATGACGTGGTAGCCAGCCACGACAGAATGGTGACCCGACGTGCAGCGAGACGCGGCCTAGACTGAATTGGATCGAGGTGGCTTGCGGTGCACACGCAGAGAGGAACTGGGCCCGATAATTTCAGGTAAGCTGTTAACTGTTTGGACCTTAAGGTCCGGAGTACTGGCTATTTGGCCGTAAACCAAATTCAAACAAAATTCAAATTCCTCTGTTGGTATGCATGCAGCCATCTCCGGAAAATAAAGATGGTTTGTTTAAGCTAACTTCCGGTGATTCGTGTTAATTCTGACGAAGTGGGTTACGATATTCAGAGAGTTGAAGTGCCGAACGCTTTATTTGACGTTTAGGTAGTGTTTTAGTTAGTTTCACAAGTATTACTTGTGACCGGAGGAAGGCAAGACTCCTGCCGGAGGTCACGTGGGACGTGGCCGACACATTTTCCCTTTTTTATCAGCGGAAGTGGCGAACAAAACCTTAATCTGACGAGATTAAGGTGTAATCAAGGTGGGGGCTTGATGAACTGTGGCGTGGGTGCTCCACTACATCTGTCGACTGGATGTTCAATTGCACTCAATTGATAATTTAGTTCGAAGGGGAATGTGAAAAGTCTGGGACTTTAGGTAGATTCGCCAAATTTCATGTGGTCAGGGACCACATTAGTTTTAGGACGTTGTAATAACTTTTGTTTGCGCCGTGTTTTGTATGTCGTGTGAAGGCTTCAAGGCCGGGAGGCGTTGAGGGAGACATAACAATGGAGAGAAGGAAAAAAAGGGGGGAGTGAGCTGTGTGTGGGGCTGAAGCGAAGTGTTACTTTTCTCTTTTTTCTGTGTGTCTGTGGGTGAGTGGAGCTTCCATATCCTGATCGAAAGGGGGCGCTGTTGTATAAGGCATTTACAAGTCTTGACTCACTGAGTTTTCAGACTTGATGTCATGAACCAGAGGCCGGATCGCAAACATTAACAACAACCACTGAGAGGGTTAAAAGGTTTATTGTGAAATAAAGTA
>NC_056500.1:51593092-51597766 GCF_014905685.2 Nematolebias whitei | reverse complement strand
GAGTGTGCAGCATGACAGAGGAGCTGACAGAGAGCAGAGCTATGACACTTGAGAACTGTTTTATTACAACTGCGGCCAGAAGTGCATGAAAATAAAAATATTTGAAATCCTGAGTGTGTGAATGTTGCTATCAGGTGTGGAACTCATAAATGAGGAACATGTGACTCCTGTGGAAAATCTACAGGATCAATATCAGAGACAAAATGCACAAATTAGGGGAAGTATCCAAAAGAAACAGAGGCAATTAGCTAAAGACCAGCAGACCAATAGCTAAAACAAGCAGAAATAAGCTTAAAGTACCAAAAGTGAGTGGGTAGGGCTTGGTGTTCCTGAATTAGGCTGTAAAAGTTGGATTAATTTAAAATAAAGGTGGAATTAGCTGATATTGGCATGAAACAGCTAAATGGTATCTGTAATGTTAGCAGGTGTATCTGAATCTTCCAAACATTAGCTGGAAGAAGCACAATGTTCAGAAATTAACAGAAATGCGTCAGCAGAAGTAAAAAACGTTGGAGTAAGCTGAATACAGCTTAAAAGAGGGAGGAGGTGCTTGGAGGTGGAACATCATACGGGGTGATCGTGGCAGGAGGAGAACTAACTGCCATTTTCAGTCACTGAATGTAGGGAGAGAAACGTAATACATCGTTTAAAACAGGAAGAATAATCAGCAGCTGATTAGACCACAGCTGTCGGAGGCCAGACATAAACGGGGATAAGAGAGCGAGGTCGGAAAAACATTTGTGTGTTCAATCAGGGTCAGAGGTAAAGGAGCAGGCAGTGGCCTCTGAAACAGTTGATCTGCAGCAATGGTTTGAAACTCAAGGCCAGAAGATGGCAGACAGTCACTCAATAAGTGGGCAAGGGACAGAGGTAAATTGATAACAAACTTACTGAACAGACAGGCAAAGGTGGAGAGCTGCTGACAGAGAGCTGCTGACATGATGCAGAGAAGGAAGGTGAATGGTTGAGGTGTCAAAGAGACCAAGTAGAAGAGCAGCATGGCTCACAGCATTGTTGCTGAGGTCAACCTGTTTTATCAGGGTGTGGATAGAAAGAGAAATGGAGTAGGGGTGGTCTTGGAGGAAGTGAGGCGTAGGTCTGACGAAGGCCTAAGAGGAACTAAGGAGGATGATTCGTTGTGGTGACTTCTGAAAAGGGTAAAGCCGAAGGAAGCAGGACAAATAAAACAAATAAACATCATAAACAGGTCAAATTAAGTTTAAACATTTCTGGATGACACATTGTAAACAAATTAGCCAAAATTACTTCTTGGGATTGACAATAAAATCAGTTAATAAATTCAACTATATAACGACAGAATGTAAAATAAGTAATAAACAAAATCCTTGACACTTGTAAAATGAATAAAATTTATTCTGGTCAAAGAAACTCTTAACTAAACACAAATTGAAAGGCTTAAATAAATCGGTCTAAATGACTTTATCACATATTGAAAATATTGTCTAGAGTTTAGGAGCTGTTTCCTTCTAAGAGCTACCTGAAGTGGGTTGTGTATGAGAAAACAACAAGTCTAGTGGGTAAATGAACTGACTCTAAACATCTTGAGACGTCACACAGGTCCTATGAGTGCTTGAGGAGAACAGGGTTGAGTCAGTACTAATGGTCTCTGTGATGCCTTGAAGTGTAGACATAGTCAAAATACATATTCTGAAAGATGGAAGACATTATTTTGGATGGAATATTTTTTGCAGTAGGCGTCAAGAATTGGAGTGTGCAGTGTTTAATGAAAGTTTTCACTCTTATGGAATTGAGCGGTTAAAACATCTATTGTACAATCCAGGACACCAGAAGGACTCTGTTGAAGGTAAACGTTGTGGTCCCAGGATAGAACTTGCTAACAGATGAATAATGTTGATAACAGATGGATGTTGAATCAGACTTTTAATAATTGGATTGTTTATTTTTCCTTCTCAGCAGCCTGAGAACAGAGCTGTGGATGGGGGACGGTGAGTCTGGCTAGGCCCACAAAACAGACAGGTAATCTTCAGATACATACAGCATCCATCTGAGGTTGATCATGACCCTCTAGTGCTGGGTGCCAGATCGGATACCAGATGTGTCAGGGGGACGCTGAAGTTGGGTCTGGGAAAACTGACCAATGGGACAGTTCAGAGAAGCTGTCAGTCGAGCACAACTGACACAACAACAAAGAAATTGTCAGCCAAACAAGATGACTTTTCAAAGCAAAGATCTATCAGTCCAACAGCGAACCGAATTAACTGTCCAGAGGAGGTCCTGGAGTTTGTCCACAGCGGGTACATCCAGTCAAGTCTTGCTGTATGCTGAGATATGAACTGCTGCACAAAGCTGAACTGGTCTCCAGACAAAGGGAGACAAACTGAAGACTGAAAGGCTGAAAGAAAAAAACTGGTGGTCAATCTGTCCAAGGTCACTAACAACAACTGCAGCCTGACGGAGGTGTCAACCCCACATTTGGTCGGTGATGGTCATCCGAGCGCCTTGGGGTCGTGATCAAAACTGCAGTTGGCTTTGATAATAATCACTCACATAGGCTCATTTTAAAACAGGTGACACAACATGACACAGAAGTACTGATGTGGGAGTGCTAGATGATTCGCCCTTTTCCAATTGCTCTGAGATGAAAGTTGTTTTATTACCTCTAAACCTAATCGAACGATGAATAATGCTCCCCACCCCTGAGCATAATATTGACTTTTTAACTTTTCATTTATACAGGTCACGAAGTCTCATTCCAGAGAAAACCTGTACCTAAGACCTGATTCGGAGAGAGTTCACTAATGTTTTCTAAAATAATACTAAATGATTGTCTTTGCCTTGAATGAGCTCATTTGGTGGGTCTGGTTTGATACAAGGGATGACATTTATTTAATGGTTAACTCTTTGGAAAATTATATGAGAGCTTGGGTTATATTTGGATATTTTTTTGCAAACCCTGGATTGAATAACAGTAGGAGAAGATTTAAAACTACACCATATTTTATGTTCCTGAAACTAATACTCAGACTGGGGTGTTAGTATATTACGACCGGTAATACTTCAGATTTGAAACAGAAAACTGTTTCAAAGAGGGGGAAGGTGAAGGCTGCTCTTGGCAGGAAACAGTTCATACAATGATTAGATCATTATAAAATATACAAAAATAACTTCTTAGGGTTTTATATTTAAATGAACAGAAAAAAGCCAGTAGTAAGTCTGAAGTGTTTAAAGGATCATTTAGGATAATCACATTGACATTTGAAAATGCACTTGTATATATCAGTTTAACAAAAGTATCTTTCTCTTTCTTTGTTGTGATGTGTACAGATTCCAGAAAAGGGGGGACGCCCCTAGCCAGAAGTGGATTTGAGCAAAGGTTAAGGGGAAATGGGGTGATTCAGTATTTTTAAACACAACTGACTTGACTGACTGGACTGGACTTAAATAGTTTAATTGGGCTAATAAAAGGTTTCATGAACAAAGTATTTTAACCACACTTTTTCTCTTTCTCTCGCTCTTTTATCTTTTCCTCTTTCTCTCTTTTCCTTCCTTGCTCTTTCTTCCCCTCTCTAGCACAGACATGTACCTGGAGGGAAGATTAAAGTCCTCTTGTTTCCACAGTGTATGTCAGTTGTTTAAACTTTTAAGGTTATATTGTATTTTGATTGATGCTGTTGGCGCAAGCGATTTAACGAAGTTACTTCCACAGGCTCCAGGAGGAGGGAGACCAGCATGGGGGATTGCTTATTGCAGGGTGTTGTTGTGCATTGTTGTTGTGTATGTTTAACTTTACTAATTGTAGGTAGACCTGTTGACTGCAAAGGCTTGGATGGGTGAATGAAAGACGAGACGAGAGAACACAGGTATCCCTGGAGAAGTCCAGTAGGTGCCTCATTTCAGTTTCAAGTGTATAGATGAATGTAAGAATAGCATTTTATTTCATTTTTACAAGTTCTGTTTTATGATAACATTACAGTCTAAGAGTACACACTATCAGTAGCAATAATAACCATCAGAGTGTCCCATAATTAAGAAACAGGTTTTACTCACTAGGAAGTAACCACAGTCATTTTTCCAGGCCCACAAATGGGTCATGGATCCCACAGATAAAATAATCAAAAGGCCATGCAGGGTGTTTAACAATTCGCAAGCTTTGGTGTCCAGCTTTTCTCATCAGGAGGGAGAATCTCTGACCGAGGAGATTGACTACGGACCATCACACCGGATTGGGTCCTGCTGAAAAGAGGGACAGGACGCCACCAGGTGGTGGAGAGAACATCACACGCCATCGGTCTCCAGAATGAGAGTGACACCTGTTACGACCACAACCAGTGCGCCCCTGGAGAGGAGCGGAATCGATCGCTGGACCAGATGGAGGGTGATCTGAGGACAGCTCCCCACTACACCTGGAGGAAGTGACAGGACCTTCGTGGGAACTCACTCTTTGCCCCTTTGTTCTGGTAGGAAAAAGGCAGTAGCAAACATTGGAGAAGAAGTCTCCGCTCTGCTTAAGTCGGTTAGTCAGGTGGAACGGGTAAGGACGGAAGATTACCAGCCCTGACCGTGAAGAACAGAAGACGTGTCAAACTGATTTTAGTTTTGTCCCAATGCACACACACGTCATTTAGAATATCTGATCAGACTGATAAATGTCATAAGCTCAGGATACCCAGATAGTACGAGACCCGGAAACGA
>NC_056500.1:51591617-51592992 GCF_014905685.2 Nematolebias whitei | reverse complement strand
GTAATATATCAAATGTGAACTTGTAAAATTATCATTAGCTAATATAATATTATATGTAAAGGTAAAATAGTTAGAATTAGTAAACATTTTCTATAAATATAGTGCAACCCTGGAAGAAAGACTCACACACACTTTCTATAACATGACATTTGAATGCTTGATAGGAAATATAAAAAGGTATAAAATATTTAATAATAATAATATTCATGGGAGATCACCCCTTTTTGGATTTGACCATATGGAAGTGACCCAAACTTACTGCAACCCTCCAGGGGTCCTGGACCAGACCCCTGGTTCAAACCCTTCAAAACCTGTAAAAAATACCAAATGCATAAACCTTTATAAAAATACAAAAAACTACAACACTCCTAGTAAGAGATAAATGCCCCACACTAAAATAAGTAAAACTCCACCCTAATACCAAAATTGACCTCTTTTTAAACCACCTTTAAAATACCTCGTGGGATTTTAGAATGATGAAATGCCCAATTGAATGGAGTAAAATTTTGAATAGTTAAGAGTTTCCAATTGAATCCACGACCCTTCTCTGGTTGTTCCTCAGAATGACTGAAAGGAAAGACAAGACACTCATATTAAAAAGGAAAAAACAACACCCTCAATTTAAACAGGTCTATCTAGCAGGTCTTCGGTTCTTAAGCTTGCGGTGGGAGGCCTTGTTCGTCCACAAGGGTCCTTTTGGTGCTCGGCGGGATTCGGCCCACGGAGATATCTTCATGTAAAGTCCTTAGAACCTTTATTGTAAGTAGTTCTTGCTGCAGCCCCAAGATGGCCGCCAATCACCACCAGCTGGTTGGCCATCTGCCTGATGAGTTCCAGCTCTACTTAAGGCTGCAGCCAAGTTCTACTCTTCGCTGGAGCATTGATTCTGTTTTTGGTATTTATGCTTCTAGCCAGTGCTTGTTCAGAGTCTTTAAGATATTTACCTTGTTTCTTCTGCCTACAGTTGACCTGTCGTTTGGTTCCGGTCCTGGTCCGTCCTTTTCTTGGTGCCTCGCCCTCCAGCCACTTGCCTGTCTTGCCCTGCTTGCCTACTGAAACCATCCTTGGAGATCCACAAATCTCAGCTGAGCCTCACTGCCTTCTCCAACCTGTAAGAGGAAACAAACAAACCAAACATTATCGCAACCACCCTCGTTACAAGAACCTCCTGACCTTTGTCCTTCCTCTCCAGGGATTCCAGGCTACCATCTGTATATATGTGTCATGAACCAGAGGCCGGATCGCAAACAACAACAACAACCACTGAGAGGGTTAAAAGGTTTATTGTGAAATAAAGTAAAACCCTGGAGTAGGTCCGGTTCTGGGCTGGTTCCGATCTTCTGATTGGTAGTTCGTGATTGGGTAGTGTTGAAGT
>NC_056500.1:51585439-51591517 GCF_014905685.2 Nematolebias whitei | reverse complement strand
GGGCATTTCCGGGGAAGACCAGACCGAGACGGTTCGTTCTTTAATGCCCCAAATATATGCATATATTTCTGTAATGTAATTGTTTGTCTCTGAATATCTGTAACCCCTGTTTGTCAAATAAATCTTTTATACCGAGGGCGATGTCTCAGCTGTTTTGAACACGACGTGGTAGCCAGCCACGACAATACTCAGAGTAGCCATACAACTGAAGAAGAAGTACAGAATTTGTTGTTTCAAGCACCCGGAACTGAGATATATAAGCCGGCCCTGCTTGTAAGAGGCCAAGTGGTGGAATTAGATAGACCAAAGAAGGACTTTTCAAATTTTCTAGCAAAAACAAGAAATTATTATAATTCACATCTGCAAACATTTAGAGAAGCAGATCTCACTAGAGCTAGCCTCAGAATCTCTGGCCTAACCCTGTTGAGTGATAACTTAAAATTCCCATATAACCCTAGCCCGATGGGAACATCATGGATCTTTAATATGGTCCAGTTGGAAATACAGAATAAGCTAGTCACACTCAAATGGGGCCCAAACTATGAAGAACCTCACCAAACAGAGTACTGTGAGATCTCTCTGGGAGGACTAATAATCTGGGCCACAAGCCCAACACTGAGAACTAAAATCAACAAGAGAATAGCAGAACCAGAACGAGTGGTAATTGAAAACACTCAGTTACCCCTAAAAATGTTGTATGACCGAGTCCTGACTCCCCTCGACAAGTGGAATTCACATCCCATACGAGCGGCAAACAGAATAAAAGTATCTTACAGAGGACACCCGCTGATCAGCCTGACAACAGCGCTGACGGAGATGGGAGATGCCTATGACCAACATAAGGCCGCAAGAGAGGAGCTGGTAGGGCGAGTGATGGGAGAAGCAATGGAAAGATACAGTGATTGGGACGAGATGATTAACTATCTCGGTGATCAGCTTGAGCCAATGGAGGGACCCCTAGGAGAACCCTCTGAATGGTCGGTCAGACAATGGAAGTGGGTGTGGCGAGGATTACGACCAGACTTACACCACCCCTCACCGCTCAGCGTAGAGCTTTATAAAGGGCGAGTAACAAACAGAGATCCCAGAGGATCTGGATCCGAGCAACCCACGTATCCGGTCTACCAGAAGACAAGGTACCCTACACGAGCATGTCTGATTGCACCCTCACCAGGGGCCCCGTACGTGAGGAAGATATTATAGACACAAAACCCCTTAGTGTTGGAGTAGCCAACGTACTGATCCAATGTAAACAAACTGGCTCGAAAATACCAGCCTTAAAGGTTACAAATGGTAACGATCTCTTTTCAAGAAAATAAATCGTCCATCATTAAACAGGGGTGGAGGCCTCCGGGTTCAACTGTCCCCCTCTTACAATGCTGTGATTGCTAGTATCACTCAGCCCTCTGTGAACAGTAAACAGCCATTAGTGTGCTAATGATCCATTGTTAGGCTGATGGTCCTTCTTGAGCATGTGATCAGCTGGTTTTGGTTGTCAGCAGCAAAACTGGTTGATCCACTCTGAGACGGTGCTATTTAAGAGACTGAGCTGAATACAGCTCCTCAGACTGAGGAAGTCTCTCGGATGAGAGACGAACGTTTCTACATTTGTTGTTGATTTGCTTTGTTTTTTTTTTTTTTAATGTCCAGAGGACCAGATTTAACTTTTTTAGACTTCTCCTATATACCTGGAACTCCTTAAAGGACGAGTATCGACAGCCCGCGAACACTCAGAGCAAAGACATTGAGAAAGAAGGAGCAAGAGCCCCTCTCGAAATGATTCAACTGAGAAACAGAAACTCTAACAGTGATGATTCAAGCAGCGATGAAAGCGATGATGAAGCGACCCCAAACCGACCTAAGGACCGTCAAAGGATTACGATTTTGGATAAAGCAACCTGCCTACGAACCCTGCTGCGAGGATTCGTAGTGTTAATAGGCTTAGCAATGTTGTTGGTTATCTTATACCTAGCCGGGGTCAGACCCTGGAGCCTGACACATGTGACAGTTGCCCATGGAAGATCAAAATATGCAAACATGACCTGTTGGAATGTCACAGCAAAGAATATTTCGCTGCCATGGAACCCGACAAAGAGCATCCAGAACCAAACGGCCACCTGGAAAAAAGTGAAGAAAGCAGGTCATCAGGCCTGGATGAACAGACTGAAAGTCACCGCAGGATGGAGCTCGGCTTTAATGGCCGAGAACCTAACCGTAGCTAACCATTCCACCGAACCAGAACCTGACGGACCCAATTGGGTCGTCACAAATCTAATGATACTACCGGACGAAAGAGTCATCGGGATCGCAGTTTTGAATGATCAGATCAGACGATCAACAAGATGTAATTGGATACAACCTCAGAACGGACCCCCCGAATGGCACTGCGATTGGAGCTGTCGACCGTTGATTGGATTAAAGCATCAAGGCTATTGGGACCACAAAGTAATTTTTCCGGCCCCACCTAAGAACGACAGCTGCCAAGCAATACTCCCTCGTTGGGAGTTCTGGGGTAATATCCACGTAGATTGTGACCTAATTCCCCCTCTCATTCGAAGAAATCACACAGGCAAATACCTGAATTCGACCAAAAATAAGGTAATCCACACAGTAAGACATGAAAAGAAGCTCAAAATCAATGCTACAGACTGGGAATCTAACAGGCGGCCTACACCGCCTCCCGGAACAACAGAAAAGGCCAAAACGATGTGGGTGTATCCGCACCAAATAAAAAAGATAAATGGAATAAGAATGGTCATCAGACCCGACCTAAAAAAGCAATGTATAACAACTAAATTGAATAGGCTCCCATTTTGTTATTGGAACCTATATACCAAATGCCCTACTCAAAATTATTTACCCATAACTCCAGTACAGAATCAGCGTTATTATTACTGGAGTTGGGCAGCCATATTCCACCCAAATAATGCCTGGCATGAGAATTGGTTAAATATGACATTACCATGGGTCTGGATTGAGCCTGGGCTGCCTCACTTCGAAGGTGACTTCGTGGAGGGGTATGCCAGGACTCCTGAAGGCCTCGTGGGACCGTATTATACCGACATGTATGTACAAAAACTACCAAAACCAGATGAGCTTCTCAATGCACCCAAAGGTGATTTTGACAAAATAGATAAATGTGTAACTAAACGAATTTTCCTTAGTCTTAACAACTCAGTGTGGGAGAGTAGTGGAGCGTCGCCCAGATGTAGATTATGGGAAACAGAGGTCGCTGTCATGTCCACATGGCGATATGACTGCACAGAATTACGTAGACAAAAAACGGTTAAAATCTTGCTCCAAGCATGGCATGAATATCATCAACGAGATGACTCGAGAACATGGTGGGGGTTTCAGGAAGAAGAAATTAGAGAATGGGTAGCCCCGTGTTTGCAACTTTCAAATAATTACTGGATTAAGTATCAGTATTTGGCCACGGTCTATTCTAAAGAGCAAGACATATGGGCAAGTGCCCTGTATAGACCAGATAGGTATGTTAGTCCCAGACCATGGCACATGACTTGTGATAAGGCAAAAACACAATGTGTCATTAAATTGGCCCGAAGGCCTTGTGATACGATACCGGGATGGGAAAGCTACTGTAAGAGTTATTATGGGTCTGAATATACTATGCACACAGCAAAAGTAGTGTGGAAAAAATATAGCGGCAAGTGGAAAAGATCAGTACCCAATGGTACTTGTGTAGATAAGATATTAGGACATCAACTTCACACCAGGAAACAAATTCAAGGACTAATAGTACCCTTTGTCTCAGATTCAATGATAGCTTTAGTTGAAGGCCACGCAGTGAGGCGCAGCCTATGCTTAGGTGATGAGATAAATGGCTATGAGTGGGTAGGCCCGAATAAAATCTACTCGAATCTCACATCAATCAACCTTTATTTATTTATACAGGTAAATCCCATTGAGCCTCGAGGACTCATTTACAAGAGAGACCTGATTTCAACAAAGAAAGATGACAACAATGGACAACAGCAACAACAATAAGCAGTTATAAAAACTCATACTACAGTTTTTTTTTTTTTTTTAACAAATAGGATGGCTAAAAGGAAAAAGGTAACAAAACCAAAAAAAAAAAACTGCTAGATTCCGAGACAAATGTATAAAACTAAAAACAGAAACATGTCTGCATTGGTCCCTGCCAGGAGTCCAACAGATTCTTAAAGCCACTTAGAGAGGTCAAGGTCGAGAGCTTCAAATCTTTTTGTAAGATATTCCAGGAAACAGGAGCGGAGTAGGAGAAGGCCCTTTTGCCTAGTTCAGTCCTCACTGAGGGAACACTGCAGGTAATAATGTCCTGAGAGCGCACTCCGTAGCTGCACTCACGCAGAGACATGTAGGAGGAGATGTATGAAGGCAGCAGACCAAGAAGTGATTTAAAGATGAAAATGTACCAGTGAGAGAGTCTGCGTGAAGTTAATGATGTCCAGTTAACCAGTGAATACAGGGTGCAGTGGTGGGTACGATAATCACAGCCAGTTATGAATCTTAGTGCACCATGATAGACAGCATCCAACATCTGCAGGGTTCTTGTAGGAGCGTTCATGTAAATAATATCACCAAAATCAATTGAGGGAAGGAAAGTCACAGATACAAGGCGTTTTCTAGCATTCAGGGTTAGACAGGATCTGTTTCTGAAAAAGAAACCCAGTTTAACTTTCAGTTTCTTTACCAAGTTTTCCACATGGAGCTTAAAAGAAAGATGTGAGTCGACCAAGATACCCAAATATTTATAGGAATCAACAAACTCAATGGGGACACCATTTGAGGATAAAATCGGAGGAAGAACTGCTGGGACCAACTTCCTATTTGAAAAAAGCATCCCTTTGGTTTTTTCGGCATTTAGGACAAGTTTGAGGTGAAACAAATCAGTCTGGATGATGTTAAATGCAGATTTCAGAAGCTGGAAAGCCTTAGCAACTGTTTTAGCTCGACAATAAACAACTGTGTCATCAGCATAGAAATGTATGGATGCATTAGGGATGTTTTTACCTACATTATGTATGTAGATTGTAAAGAGGGTGGGTCCTAACACTGAGCCTTGTGGTACACCATTGTTGACTGTTAAATAACTGGAGGAAGTACCATTATGTTGAACACATTGCCTCCGGTCTGAAAGATAGTTAGAGAACCAACCAATGGTGTGATCTGAGAAACCGATTTCTGAGAGTTTATGACACAAGATGTTATGATCCACAGTGTCAAAAGCTTTAGACAGGTCTAAGAAAAGTGCAGCACAATAATCCTTAGCATCCAGTGCTTCAACAACGTCATTAAGAACCTTCAGTGAAGCAGTGGTTGTGCTGTGTTGTTTCCTGAAACCAGATTGATGTGGAGGTAAGATGTTAAATGAGTCCAGGTAATTTTTGATTTGAGAGTTTATCAGTTTTTCTAGAACCTTGGCTAAAATGCAGAGTTTAGAGATTGGTCGAAAGTTGTTCAGTGAGGTGGGGTCACCTCCCTTCAGCAAAGGAAGAACAAAGGCTGTTTTCCAAGTGTCTGGGATGGAGTTTTGTCTTATGGAGAGATTGAAGATGTGGGTCACAGGGACTGTGATGATATGAGCAGCCAGCCTTAAGAAATAAGGTGGAAGTTCATCTGGACCTGCAGATTTTTTAGGATCAAGATCTTTTAACAGTTTATTGACCTCACTGACTGAGAATGGAGAAAAAGAGAAGCTGTGATTAACTGAGGATTGACTTGTAGGAGGGATTTGATTTGTAGAAGTTTGGTTATTAAGTGAAGTGGCTGATTTTCCATTAGTTACTGTGTCAAATAAAGAACCAGAAGCAACAAAATGTTTGTTGAGACAGTTCAGGATCTCGTGCTTATTTGACACAGGAGCAGAGTTAACGAGAAGTTGTGATGGGAGGTCAGATGATTGGGGGGTGCCTGAGAGAGATTTAATTGTTTTCCAGAATCTGTTAGGGTCATTTAGATTTTTGGAGGTCTGAGATAAGAAATAGTTTCGTTTTGCTGCTTTGACAGCAGTTGTACATTTATTCCTCATCTGTCGAAAACTCAACCAATCAGTGTCTGAGTCAGATTTTCTCGCTG
>NC_056500.1:51575684-51585339 GCF_014905685.2 Nematolebias whitei | reverse complement strand
TGTTTCTGAAAAAGAAACCCAGTTTAACTTTCAGTTTCTTTACCAAGTTTTCCACATGGAGCTTAAAAGAAAGATGTGAGTCGACCAAGATACCCAAATATTTATAGGAATCAACAAACTCAATGGGGACACCATTTGAGGATAAAATCGGAGGAAGAACTGCTGGGACCAACTTCCTATTTGAAAAAAGCATCCCTTTGGTTTTTTCGGCATTTAGGACAAGTTTGAGGTGAAACAAATCAGTCTGGATGATGTTAAATGCAGATTTCAGAAGCTGGAAAGCCTTAGCAACTGTTTTAGCTCGACAATAAACAACTGTGTCATCAGCATAGAAATGTATGGATGCATTAGGGATGTTTTTACCTACATTATGTATGTAGATTGTAAAGAGGGTGGGTCCTAACACTGAGCCTTGTGGTACACCATTGTTGACTGTTAAATAACTGGAGGAAGTACCATTATGTTGAACACATTGCCTCCGGTCTGAAAGATAGTTAGAGAACCAACCAATGGTGTGATCTGAGAAACCGATTTCTGAGAGTTTATGACACAAGATGTTATGATCCACAGTGTCAAAAGCTTTAGACAGGTCTAAGAAAAGTGCAGCACAATAATCCTTAGCATCCAGTGCTTCAACAACGTCATTAAGAACCTTCAGTGAAGCAGTGGTTGTGCTGTGTTGTTTCCTGAAACCAGATTGATGTGGAGGTAAGATGTTAAATGAGTCCAGGTAATTTTTGATTTGAGAGTTTATCAGTTTTTCTAGAACCTTGGCTAAAATGCAGAGTTTAGAGATTGGTCGAAAGTTGTTCAGTGAGGTGGGGTCACCTCCCTTCAGCAAAGGAAGAACAAAGGCTGTTTTCCAAGTGTCTGGGATGGAGTTTTGTCTTATGGAGAGATTGAAGATGTGGGTCACAGGGACTGTGATGATATGAGCAGCCAGCCTTAAGAAATAAGGTGGAAGTTCATCTGGACCTGCAGATTTTTTAGGATCAAGATCTTTTAACAGTTTATTGACCTCACTGACTGAGAATGGAGAAAAAGAGAAGGTGTGATTAACTGAGGATTGACTTGTAGGAGGGATTTGATTTGTAGAAGTTTGGTTATTAAGTGAAGTGGCTGATTTTCCATTAGTTACTGTGTCAAATAAAGAACCAGAAGCAACAAAATGTTTGTTGAGACAGTTCAGGATCTCGTGCTTATTTGACACAGGAGCAGAGTTAACGAGAAGTTGTGATGGGAGGTCAGATGATTGGGGGGTGCCTGAGAGAGATTTAATTGTTTTCCAGAATCTGTTAGGGTCATTTAGATTTTTGGAGGTCTGAGATAAGAAATAGTTTCGTTTTGCTGCTTTGACAGCAGTTGTACATTTATTCCTCATCTGTCGAAAACTCAACCAATCAGTGTCTGAGTCAGATTTTCTCGCTGCGGCCCAAAGATGATCTCTCCTGTGCAGGAGGTCAGCTAGCTCTGGAGTAAACCAGGGGCTGTCTCGTCCCTTTATTCTGAACTGACGAAAAGGAGCATGTAAGTTCAGGAAATAAATGAAATTATTATGGAAATAGTTCCAAGCAGAGTTCACGTCATCAGTTAACAGAATACGATGCCAGTCAAAGTGAGACAGATCCCAGAGGAATGACTGTTCACAGAAATGTTTCAGATCCCTTTTTTTAATTAATCTGGGCTTAGAAGGTGGAAGTTTACTATTTCTTAAAGCCGCTGTCACACAATGATCACTCAAAAGATCAGCGAATACACCTGTACCAGGGAATTTGTGAGGCATATTAGTTAGAAACAGGTCTAAGATGGAGGAATTGTCAGGATGGCTTTTATTTAATCTGGTGGGGGAGTCGATCAGTTGGGTTAAATTAAAAGACAAGCAACATTCCTTGAATTTGTCACAGAGGGGGGTCGACTTACACCAATCAATGTTGAGATCTCCAGCCAAAAAGATCTCTTTGAATTTTAAATTACCAAGGAATTCCTTAATGGCATTTAATGCTTCAGGTGAAGCTGTGGGGGGGCGGTAGCAGCAGACTACAGTTAAAACCTGGCCTCCATTCAAGGTGATGTTTACAGATGAGGCTTCAAACTGATTTGGAATTGTTTTGAAAGTCACAAGACTTGAAACCAGGGTATCTCTAATGTAAATAATGACTCCACCCCCCCTTTTTTGACGATCACAGCGGTAGATGTTAAACCCATTGATTGCCACGTCATTATTCATTACAGATTTGTTGAGCCAGGACTCAGAAATAAAGATAACATCTGCCCCAGAAGAACTGACCAGGATTTTCACAGCATCAAGTTTTTTCAGAAGGCTACGAGCGTTTACATGCAGAAAATGGAGCCCAGAGGCGTTTTTAAAGTCATTTGGTGTGCTGTAATTAGTGGGGGGTCCAGGATTAGGTTGAATTCCTGAGAGCAATAACAACATTATTATCAGACATTTTCTTGAGTTTTTTGTGACTGATGTGTAATTACAGGAGTTAACAGTGTGACAATTAGCCCCCATAATCGAACCATGAGAAACATTAATGAAGACGCGATCATTCAGAACCCAAAAACAGTGAAAGTTGCAGTGATGGACAGATTCAGGTGTATTAACAAGATTCAGTGACTCCAGATAATCTGAGAACTGAAAATAGTGACAGTAATATGAATGATGCAGAAAAGATTCAGACCATAAAATGTCACAGTTCAAATGGGCAAACAAACCCGACGAGGTGGCCCAACTGCAGTTTGAGTCAGGCTGAGGGGGGGCTCCGGCCCCCCTGTGAAGATGGATGGATGGATGGATGGATGCTCCCATGAGAAACAGAAGCTGGGTCCAGAATCAACAGGCCGAAACAGAAACTGAAAATTCGCAGCAAATAGCAGAGCGAGCTGCCAGAAAATCCTCCTGAAGTGAAAGGCATGGTCCAAGTTCGTTTCAGGTCAACAGGGGCCAACAACGTGATCCGGAATAAAATTAATTATTATCCAGGTGAGTTTGGATGGAGGCCTGCAGCAGCTCCGATACAAACTCCGAACTTCTCTCGAGCACCACGCAGCCCTGCTCCTCCACGCTGCTCCTCCACGCTGCTCTTCCACGCTGCTCCTCCACGCTGCTCCTCCGCTTCTCAGCACCCGACAGCACGGGGCACCCCCGGTGAAAAGCGAGACTGACCGGAGAGGCTGAGGCTGAAGTCGGCAACTGGTCCGGTTCTGCTCCAGTTCGGCTCCGGCGCTCCAAGCACGAGAGACGAAGAGGCTGAAGATATCCCTGGCCCGGTTTTGCTCCGGTCCGGCGGCCCAGTCTAGCAGCGCGGTTCTGCTCCGGTCTGGCGGCCCAGTCCGGCGGCGCGGTTCTGCTCCGGTCCGGCGGCGCTTCAAAGCACCGGAGTGTCTCCTCCAGGTGAACACAACGACTCCACGGAGGTGGATCGTCCTTCAGTAAAAGTAACGGGCTGCTCACTGAAGCTGAGACCGGCTCTGTAGAAGACGAATTTCCCCACAGCCACCTCGATTCGGTTCTGGTCCAATTCGAGGGTCACAGGTACACTTCCCCCACACCTATGGAAACACCACGAGGGCCAGTCCAGCTGAAAACCAGCGAAATACCACCCGGCGATATTTGTCGGAACCAGGTAGAACCACAAAGGTCCAGATAAGAGTTCGTTGAGGTCCAGGGAGAGAGAGAAAAAAACACCGGACCTTCGTGCGTCGACTCCCCAGCTCGAGGGGTCACCTGGCCGGCAGGGTGCATGTCAGTATCCAGAGGAAAGCTGGAAGAAATGTAGCGCACACGAAGATGAACACACTTGCGCATGGTATGAGACCGTTAGTTACACAGTAGGCCGAAAAGTCACGGACGTAGTGAAGGGCGTAGGAGAAGTAATCAAAGAAGGTGGAGAAACTGTTGAAGGGTGGATAGTTAGTATCCTCCTTAAAATATGGCCTTATTTGTTAAGCCTGGTCGGAGTGATAGCTATTGCCTTATTAGGACATGTATTCTTGCAAGAATGCCTCAGAGCTGGGTGCCGCCCATGGAGGAGGAGCAATAGGCCACCCCCACCAGAGCAGGGTGTGGCTCAGCTTTAAATTAGACAGGCAGGGAAGCAGCTTCACTCTTACCCCGGGGGCAGCAAAGAGCGAGGATCAGTACAGAAGCAATTCAAAATTCTTATGGACAACCAAGACGACTGCAAGTCTTGTACTCCAACAACCGATGTGAGTATTATGGATTGGGAGACAGAAGCTACTAAAACCCCCAATCTTACCATTTAGTCCGAATGTCCAGCTTATTTTAATGGGAGCAATATAGAATACTTTTTAACGATGGTTGCGTGGATGTGCTACTGCCACATAGGAGACTGGAGTAAGGAAAAATTGATAAGATTTCCAGTGGCAGTCCAGATGTACGCTAGAGTGATTGTATCCCACGTGATACTCAGAAGACCTGAGATATCACCTCATTTCTTTGTCACTTATTTGTTAGGAAGAATTAAACTCACCTATCTGCAAAATATCATAATTTCAGCAAGGCTGATAGAAGATTCCATAGTGATTAGCCTTGAGTGTGCGACAGCACTTACTCCTGTGCCAATACCGGTCACAAGCTGTGGAGGTACCGCCGAGAGGATAGTAGCAACTATAGTCGAAGGGACGGTAGCTGTCACAGTGTTGGCAAATATGCTATATCAGATAGTATCCCTGCAACCACAGAACAGACGTAAATGGATCAAAAAAATTAGCCGTCTTAATTGGATGGAATCTGGTCTGGGGAATATGTGCAGTGGCCTATTGGGCCAGCCTCTGCACCACAATGCCTATAGTGGTATGGATGATGACCTATGGCGCTATCTTTAAGCCGAGACCTGATCCAGCTCCCCCTACACCGGAGGGCAGCGAAGGCCGCAGAATCTCAGGAGGGTGAAAAGAAATGCCAATCCAAAGATGAAAGAACAGAAATAATCGAGTAACCAACAACAGCTTTACCCCTCCCCGCTCATGCTATTTTTATGATTGATTTAGTGTTTAAATGTTTATTTTTCTCTTTTTATGTTTAATTTTATTCTTGAATCCTGTAAACTCGAAGTATCATCAGTTTGGAAAATGCTCAATGGATAGCTGACGGCCTGTATAGGCCCAGCAATACGAAGTTGAGTGTTTCGAAAACACGATGAGGACCGAGAGTAAGGCAGACCTTGATTTCATTATTATTGCCTTGCCACGTTATATTACATGTACTCTCTTTTTAGAAGGCATAAGGAGCAGAATGCAGACGCTGTTTTACATCCTGACCGCAGCAACCGTCTACAGCAACTGGGCGTTCGCTTTCACAGTCCCGGACAAACTCGTAGTAACAACAAAAACCGGAGAGATCATCCTCTGCCACTGCGAGGAGGAAGCGTACGACCATCAGCAGATCCAGAGGATTAGAGTAAGACCTTGTGGTGATGTATGCAAGATCAAAATAACAGAAACTAGAGGGCAGGACAGATACATCAAAGTTACATATAGAGAATACGGCATCTCCAACACCTCAGGGTCGATGCAACCTGGGTACTGTGATTGGAAAACAGTGATAACAACCCAACAAATAAACCAATTGGAAGAGTGGGAGAAATTCATTACCCGCACCTATTGTGGGATCACCAGACAACAGGGTAGAATCACCCTTTATCGGTTTAAGAAAACCTCACTCTAGAAAGTAATTAAGGGAATAGGTTTTAGACCAAAAAAGCCACAACAATCACCATGCAGGTTCAGCGCCCCAACAACTTGACAGCAATAGGACCTCCAACGGTCTGCTGTTACTGCCTTCTGGGGTTGGAAGATACACGGTTCCTATGGGCCGTGGGTCCAACCTGGTGGTGCCAAGACTGTCACTCTAAAGTAGTAATCGCAACTGGGGTACATGGTATTTTAGTCTCAGATGAGCCCGAAAGCCTTCCTCAGGTGTCTGCAGAGAAGTGCTTGGAGATAGAAAGCACCTGCAAGATCATCTGGATCTCAGCTGAGGGCTCTGAACCCTATATACCTACAACAGCCATCCCCCCAGGAGCCACATATTACCCAGTGATTGTAAAGCTCTGGGAAAACACAAATAAAACTACCAGGCAGGTAGCCTATCATTTGGCCACAGGGTTGCCCTTGGTTCACGGCCCCTCTTTCAGGTTCACACAGGGGCACCAAGAGCCCATGTCCTCATCTATCATGGTCACTTTAACGGCAGGGTTGACAACTAGCCCTCCAGCAGTCTCAGTGCCCATGGTAGCCTTGAGAGAAGGTAGACGAGCCAGTGTTAGTATCCCTATGACCCCAACCATAATAGCCAGCCAGCCCCAGGAACCAACTACTGGCCCGCCTAACCCGTTACCATCAACATCACAGAATGATGCCGAGCCCATGGAAGTGGAGTTGACCCCCAGAAGGTCAACCGAACTCCCATTAGAACATAACGATCTAAGTCTCTTGGAAAACTACCTCGATGACTTTGAAAGGTACCTAAGTAGCGAGGCGAGCCAGTCCGGACCCCTGAGTACCGATGGCACGGTTCTCACTGACCCAACCAGCCCGACAGATTCTGAGCCCCCGACCTTAACACCAGAAGGGTTCGCGCATTCAGAAACAGCTGAATCTGAAGTGTTACAGGTTGTCCCTCTGCGGCTGAATCAGCTTTGTCAAATGCCCAATCTAGTTGCTAAGACCCCACCAACCAGGGGGCAGATTATTATAGAACCCATTACTCCTGTAGGTTCACCCCTGATCGAGATCCCACCAACCCTTAAGTCTAACAGATCGGCTGACCTACCTGAGGTCAACCTACCAGGTCCATCCGCCATCACGGCCCAACAGGCCCGGTTGCCCAGGAAGCGAGCAGCGCCGGATGAAGATCAGGCGGGACAGTCCACATCAATCACCGACCTAGACAACATGACGGTGGTTGACTCGTGGGAGGGTGAACAGGAGGGCTAGGTTACAGCAAACCTGGCGCCGGAAAGGAGAAGGATCCGACTTCAAGAAGGGGGTGTCGATAAACCTGGTGTCAAATGATGAAGAACAGACAACCAGCTTTAATGAAGGTGAAGCCTGATCAGTCTCCTCTACAGCTGAGTGCAAAAGGACTGAACTTCTGCTTTAAATCAAGCTAAAAATAAAAATGTGTAATCAAAAGTGTTTTACCAATAATCAACAAGTAATCAACTAATCATGTGTAATGATTTACAAGAATTGTATAACCAATTGTATGATTGTATGATTTGTTTGTTATTGGAAAGTGTTGAAGTGAAAGGAGCCTGATGAGATGACGAGACCTGATGTAACCATAGACAAGTCTGAACAAGTCTGAACATGTCTTAAGCAGAGAGAAAGAAAAAGGACAGAGCCAGCTATCAATGCACATAGTTCAAACTAGGAAGATGGTTAATATATTACCCTTGTAAGGTTCTACATAAGATATTCTAAGCTGATAATGAAAAAGCATGTATGAAGAACATTATGGTAACAAAACAAGAGGTCATGAGGTTCATCTCGGCTCACCTCGTGGTGACGCACTTCTGAGCAAAACAGGAAACATAAAGTGAACAACAAGTTCTGGAAAGTACCGAAAGCAGAGCAAAAACAGCTTTGTGGAAAAGTACCCAAAGTAAAATACAGGAAACAGCTTGTTTTTCTCAAGTTCTGGAAAGTACCCGCACATAGCAAAAACAACTTTGGGGAAAAACCCAAAGAGCCGGTTAGGACCGGTTAAAAGCACAAAACAACAGTCAGTTACTGGAAAAAGGATGATGTCATTTTCCAAGAAAGGCCTCTAACCCCTCCTTAAGAGGAGGAGGAAAAAGGGGTCTTTAAATACAGATTGAACTGATGAAACTTGGTCAAAGCTGAGTCGAAGAGTTGAGCAGAAGGAACTACAAGCAGGGAGCAGCTCGGAGGATCAGAGAAGCCCGAAAGAAGTTGGATTTTACCAGTTTGAGACAAGGCTGGGATTTACTTCTCTTCTCACTGAAATGGGATTGGATTTAAGTCTACACTTGCAACAGCAGACTGGAGAGGTGTCATACTTCTAAAAGCTTGACCCGGGCTCATCCAAAGCTCTGATTTCTTCAATTTGGCATAAGCTGCTTCTGTTTTGGGTTGGCCCGTACTTCCCTCCTGGGAGACGGGAAATATGCCTTTTATCCCCACAGAGATTCTCTGAGGTCCACCTCAGAATCATGGTAAGGGGACTACCCTGTCCTTCTGGTCTAATTAAGTTAATTCATCAGATTAGAATCATAGCATACAGGATAAATTTAAAATTATTAAACTGGGTACTAGTGAGTTTTGCTCGGAGGTGTTTCTGGTTCATGAGAGGGTTGAGAGAGAACATCTTCTGGCTTGATGTGTGAAAGGTCTGAGTGAAGGTAGTGTTCACAAAATCCCCAAGGGCTCTTGAGGATCAGAAGTCATCAGGAAGAATCCATTACCTTGCTTGAGTGAAGAAAGTGTATCCTATGTAATCATGAAATTAAATCATTATAAAATTGTGCCTGATGCTGTACCCCTGCGAAAATTGTTGATTAAAGCAAAGCAAAACGTATAAATCTGGACTATTATTTCATCCTTATTGAACAAATACATGGTAAAGCTTGGTTTGCTTAACAACATAAAAATTGGAGGTTTTGAAAGGTTCACCAGCCAGTGAGTGACAACACCCTTGTGCCCATTGTCCAGGGCCCTAAAGATTACCAGAACAAATAACAATTGCAATGCTAAATTAAGAGGTGAGCGGCCATAACGTGAGTTTCTCTGGACCAGATGACCCATCCCTGCTACTTGGAAGGATCAAGGTAACAGAGTGAGATTAGGGTGTGACTCACGGATAGAAGGTCGTTAATTTTCTGGATGAATCACCTCGCCGCAGCCTTAATGAGGCTACTTTAGACAGCTATAAGTAATACCACAGCGCTGAGGTTAGCTTCCGAACCCCTTGGAGGAGAGGCTGCAAGCAAGGGTGCTTATCACTATTTCCAGTGGTTACCTTTGCTTATCGGAAAGCAAAACAGTATGTATGTTGTGAAAAAATTTATAAACTAACACGTATCGTTTAAATATTGTTTAAAATCCATGTTTATTCTGCAGATTTTTAAAGTTGATGTGTAAAATGTGAACTTTGGTGAACCTCCTCAGTTGATGTGTAAATGTGAACTTTTGTAAACTTCTCAAAGCCTCGTGCTCAGCAAAACATCCTTGTATTCACCACCTGCGAAAAAAAACCAGACAGAACTTTTATCTAACTGCTGAGAACGTTTTTTCGTATCAACATGTTTTTCCTTTATCAGAATATCCTAGCCACATGAACAAAGACTTGTTACAAATCTAATTAAAAAATACCAGCTCCACAATGTTTATCAGAATATCCTAGCCACATGAACAAAGACTTGTTACAAATCTAATTAAAAAATACCAGCTCCACAAATGTTCATCAGAATGTTCTAGTCACATGGACAGAAGACTGGTTACAAAGTACCGGCTCAACAAGAAGAATAATATCTCGTGCTGATAACAAAGAACCTGTGTGTGATATCAGCATGAGAAACTTTATGATATGATAACAAAAAAGTTTGAATCATGTCATCTGGACTTCGTTTTTTTATTAAAAAAGAAACGTTTCGCCCCTCGTCCA
>NC_056500.1:51561335-51575584 GCF_014905685.2 Nematolebias whitei | reverse complement strand
GTGTTCACCAGAATCGACACTCTCCGGCTTTCTTCAGCTTTTCCTTACAGTACACTTAGGTGATGAAATCGGCTCCTTTACCTGGAGATGTCTCAGGTGAGATTCCGTTTAACGCACCCTTTCAGCGTCTCAGTAGGATGCTGTTACTCGTCCGAAGTAATGGCGAGGCTCTGTTCGACACATATTCACCTCAGTGGAAAATGTTATACTCCCATGGAACTCGGAAGAGCTCTGTTGTCAGGATCATCCCGTCTCTCACAGAACTGGTTGGACTGTGTATCCAGCATAACTCCAACAGCACTCCATCAGAACTTCAACAGAACCAAGACCGACTTCAACAGAACCAAGCCCTAGCAGAACTGACAGAACCAAACCCGAGTAGACCAGGAAGTACTGACATTTTAAAGAGCTGTTTCCCGGTTCACTTTTGGGAGTATTACCATTGGTCAGAACCGACCAGACGGGGTGTGTGTTGTGACGTAAGAGGTTAGACGAAAAACAAGAATTGTTATGGAAAGATCAGAAATGTTCTCACAGACAGAGAGAGTTTTGATTAGGCGTGTTTCAGAAACAGGTGCAAAACATCTATATTTACGTCTGAGAGGATTCTAAAACATGACAGTTTTAACATAACAACTTGTTTTTCGTTTGACTCCAACCTTGGGAACGCACACACTTGCTCATTCAAAGGCAGAAATCAGAAAATGCATAAACTCTGTAACAGCTTTGACATGAGAATAAACTTTGCAGGAGAATAAAATCATTACTCAGTTAATAAAATTGATTAGTTCACTGCAACATCTAAAATGGTTTGAACTAAGACACTTTGATTATCAACATTTGTAAAATAGTACTGATAATAAAAAGAGAGTGTTCTTTTCACTTGAATCTTCAAGAAAGAAAGTCTCAGGATGGGTGAACCTGTATTTCTGAGTTCAAATGAATGAAATGACAGTTCCTTAAAACAAGGTTCTTAAGGTCAAGATTTTGACCTTAGACTTAGTTTTTGACATGGGCCTAGTCCACTACATGTGCCACTCCCAATATTTCAAAAACAATAAAAACCACAGCACCAGGTGCACACAAGACAGTGACTGCTCCTTTTCAACATCTAATGATTGATTTTATTGAATTAACGCCCGTTTTAAACAAGAAATACTGCTTGGTTGTTGATATGTTTTCCAAATGGGTTGAAGTTTTCCCCACAAAACATGCAACAGCAAACACAGTAGCAAAGATTTTACTGACAGAGATCATTCCACGATGGGGAATCCCCCAGAGAATTTCAAGTGATAATGGGTCCCACTTTGCAAATGAGATCATGAATGAAGTATCCACGACCCTACATTTTGACCTAACAAAACACTGTGCCTACCACCCACAGAGCGGGGGCGCTGTTGAACGAGAAAATGGTACTTTGAAAAACAAACTGGCCAAACTTTGTGAGGACACAAAACAGAACTGGGTCACATGCTTACCTATTGCTGTTATGTTTATGCGAATGCGCAGACGAGCTAGGCTTAATCTTAGTCCTTTTGAAATCCTTTTTGCAGCTCCTCCCAACCTGGGAGTCGGACCGACAACTGATCCCACCAGCGATCTTAAACACTGTGATCATAACATGATGAACTATTGCATTGAACTAACCAAACACTTAACATCCATCAGGTCTCAGGTGCAGGGAGGACTCCCTACACCAGCGCAAAAGCGATTGCACTGTATTTCTCCTGGAGACTTTGTTATGATTAAATGTTTCAGGAGAAGGCGCTGGAACTCTCCCAGGTGGACTGGACCATTCCAGGTTTTGCTGACCACCCACACGGCTGTGAAGGTGGCAGAGAGAACTACTTGGGTCCACGCCTCCCACTGTAAGCTGTTCAAAGGGATCACTCTACCATCAGGAGAAGACCAGACGAGAAGCAAAGGACAGGAAAGACCAGGGCAACTGCCCGAAGAGTCACTCAGCACCAACGGGTAGCTGAGGCAGCGGTCTGTTAGGCCACGACCAAACCTAACAGAGCCAGGACAGCACATTCACTGGCGTCAAAACCAGGTGAGGCAGCGTCCCCATTGCCCCTCTTCGACCGGACGGAAACCAGGATACCGAGAACTAGCCCAGAGGAAAAGAAGCACCAGAGCTTAAGAGCTGGGTGCCACCGCGGGTGCAACAAGTATCGGAGTCTGAACGGCTTGATACCCACGGGGGATCTACGCCACTCACGTTCACCACCCACTGATAGAGCTCAGGCTCACAGTGAGGACGGCGGGGTACCTAGACCCTCCAACTGATCAGGCAGGCAGAACAGATAGACGTTTGATACCCAACAGACAAACAACCATCATGAACTCCATGCGGTACCAGTGGAAGCTTTTTGCATTCTTTGCATACACTTTCGTTCTAGTTGTTGGTTTTATTTTCCTCTTACAACACTTTTGTTTTTTTCAAGACAAGGGACCTTGTCACACACAGAACTTAACACACCCACGCACCCGACGCGACTTATCCCATTTACTGAAACCTGACCATGAACATCAACACGACTACAGCACAAACTTATGGTGGCAACTGATGAATAGAACAGCTCACGAAGGAAACACCACTGATTGTTATGTATGCGCACACATGCCTTATGCCACACACAATTCAGGACTACGTACTCAACCAGTCTCCCCCAACCTACAGTCTTGTCTGTATGGCTTGAGTATTCACCCAGGCCTACAAAACTGGGACTCGCGAAATTACTCACTACCTTTGTCTCCTATACTAATAAGAAATGTGAATTTATTCGCCCAGCAAGCCAAGCTAATGTTGGGACGATCCCCCAAGGGCAACTGTACTGCAACCTCTGATGTATTGCCCCTGCCCCAAATACCACTAACCCTACCAGAAATTATCACGTTAACAAATTTAAAACCTGAAACACTAGGAAATTGCGTATTTAATAATGGTACTACTTCAGTAGGTACCCTCCCATGGAACCTATGTAGGACAGTATACTCTTTCTGTGATCTTCCCCCACCCAGAACAGGAAATGAGTCAACTTACCTGTACTGCACCTTTTGCAGAGAGGGAGAAAACTTCACAGACGGAAATCGCGCAAGCGGTACGTCTTGTGATGGTTACAATTTAACCAATTGTGAGGGACTACTAACACAAAGAACTTTTCACATACACAAGCACACAAAAGGCAGACAGAACGTGACTCGCTGCAGTGTTTCAGTTCCCGGAGATAAAGGCTCCAGGGTCCTGTCAGACTGGTATTTTCTTTGCGGCCACAAGGCATACGCCGCCCTCCCTCCAAATTGGGGTGGATTATGTGCTTTGGTTCAGCTAACAAACCCAATGTTCGTATTAAGACAACCACCACAATCACGCAATAAGAGACCCCGTCGTTCACCTATGCCCAAAGTCACTAGATGGGGAGGGCTGACCACTAGCACAGGAGTACCATGGGAATACAGAATTTGGAACGGTGGTGAAAAATTCTTTCAACAAGTATTCCCTATGGTTGGATTAGGTGAAGTCCGCAACCATGTAGAGATCAATAGATATGCACTTCTCCGCCTGATTAATGCCACACAAATGCTAGGAAAAGGAACTCAAAATGAATTAAACGCAATTAGGAATATGGTTCTCCAAAATAGAGTTGTCCTTGATCTTTTAACGGCCTCACAAGGGGGCGTTTGTAAGATAATTGGTCAAGTATGCTGTACATTTATCCCTGATGAAACACACGATGGAGGTGCCATCCATGATGCACTAGAAGATTTGTCCCACTTAAAAGACTATGTAGAAAGCGGTACCAAAGGCGCACAGCCCTTTGATTTCTGGGTATGGCTTACCTCTGGTTCATGGTGGCAGCTTCTGTTGAGAATTTGCGCCCCTCTCATCGTCTTTTTAGTTTTGTTTTGCTTATTTTTCTCCTGTGTTGTCCCATGCATCAAGAGCATGGTAAACAAGGCCTTTACAGGAGTAGTTACGACATCCATCTCTGACATTGACATCAAAAAGCCCAGCCCATCCACTGAACTGTCGCCTAGGACTTCCACCACTTTTGTTTTAAAATAAAATGAAAATTCGTTTTACAGTTAGAGAACATCAATCCATTCTTGAGATTGACACATCCTGCACCGATGACATCTTTGTAATTGACTTTGACAGAGGCGGACACTCCCTGATGACTGAAACTTCACCCATTCCATCTAGACTAGAATTCCTAGATTTAGTAGTCTTAGCCATCCAAAGTTGTGTTCTTAGGCTTAGACCAGAAGACCATGAGTACACTGGACAAGATTTCCTGAACTAAAGACATTTCTTACGCTTTCATATTTTGGTTTTATGCTTTTAAATAAAAATTTTATGTTTTCTTCTTTTTACATTTTATGTTAATACTTTTTGATTGAAACAATATGCCCTCCTTTGAGTTCTTTGTATATTTTCATGTTTTGAATAAAATTGAAGTTTCTTACCTGTACGCATATAGCTCTTAAACGGGGTCTGTAACCCACAAAAACAGCTCTTGCAATTTCCATTTGAAGTTTATGATGGTCCTGTGCCAAACCACAAGTGATGCATTGAACTTGATGTTTATCCCATTCAAAGTCTATACTTATATATATATATATTTTATTCACTCTGTTTTCTTATTTTGTTGTTCCTTTTGGAACAAAAGGGGGGAAATTGTGAAAAAAATTATAAACTAACACGTATCGTTTAAATATTGTTTAAAATCCATGTTTATTCTGCAGATTTTTAAAGTTGATGTGTAAAATGTGAACTTTGGTGAACCTCCTCAGTTGATGTGTAAATGTGAACTTTTGTAAACTTCTCAAAGCCTCGTGCTCAGCAAAATGTCCTTGTATTCACCACCTGCGAAAAAAAACAAAGACAGAACTTTTATCTAACTGCTGAGAACGTTTTTTCGTATCAACATGTTTTTCCTTTATCAGAATATCCTAGCCACATGAACAAAGACTTGTTACAAATCTAATTAAAAAATACCAGCTCCACAAATGTTCATCAGAATGTTCTAGTCACATGGACAGAAGACTGGTTACAAAGCACCGGCTCAACAAGAAGAATAACATCTCGTGCTGATAACAAAGAACCTGTGTGTGATATCAGCATGAGAAACTTTATGATATGATGTTATTGTGACGCACGAAACATGTATAAAAATATGTACTGTCTCTTTAAGAATCCAGTGCGCTGCTCTGACTTCGTGCAGGTTGCAACTCCTTTCTGCAGAAAGAATAAACCTTGCGCTCCAATTTGAGCTAAAGAGAGATGTCTCTGGTTCTTTTCGTTTTATTAGAAGTTTTTAAACTTTAAAATAATTACTATTTTTTCCACAATGTATATAGGCGTAGGTATGGGTATATATATTTATGGAAACTTACTGCAAAGCCATGAATATTTTAAGTTCTTTATACATATGTATTTTGTTGCTGTGTTTTGTCATGTTCTTTGCAGGTGAACAGACAGTGGCCGGGTGTTTTGCCGTGTGCTCTCTTTGTGTATATTTCTTATATTTTCGAGTCTTACTTTGTCTTTTATTTCTTTCTATCCTATTAAAATATATATATATATATTTGACTCATTAGCGCCCCCTAGATTATTCTACAAGTTATATCTTAGTGATGTATCATCCGATCTGCACCAAATTTATTGTGCGTGATTAGTGAGCACTTCTAGATACATAGGTATGGTTGTTTAACGTTTGACTCTAGTACGCTCCTAGATTATTCCAACAGTTATATCTCAGTGAAATATCATCCAATATATTCCAGATTTATTGTGCGTGATCAGTGAGCACTTATAGACACATTGGTATTGTTCTTTAACATTTTACTCAAGTGCGTCCCCGATAATATTCCAACAGTTATATTTCAGTGAATTATCATCCGATCGGAACCAGATTTTTGGTGCAAAATCGGTGAGCATGTCTAAACACATTGATATTGTGGTTTAACATATGACTCAAGTGCGCCCCTTAGAATATTTAATCAGTTATATCTCAGTGATATATCATCCAATCTGCACCAGATTTTTGTTGCATCATTAGTGAGCACTTCTAAACACACTGGTATTGTTTTTTAATTTTGTCTCAAGTGCGCCCCTTAGATTATTCGAACAGTTATATCTCAGTGAAATATTATCCAATATGTACCAGATTTATTGTGGATGATCAATTAGCACGTCTAGACACATTGGTAATGTTCTTTATAATTTGACTCCATTGCGCCCCCTACATTATTCAAACAGTAAAATCTCAGTTATATGTCGTCCAATCTGTACCAGATTTATTGTGCGTGATCAGTGAACCATTCTGCACACATTGGGATTGTTGTTTAACATTTGACTCATGAGTGACCCTAGATTATTCTACAAGTTATATCTTAGTGATGTATCATCCGATCTGCATCAAATTTATTGTGCTTGATTAGTGAGCACTTCTAGATACATAGGTATGGTTGTTTAACGTTTGACTCTAGTGTGCCCCTAGATTATTCCAACAGTTATATCTCAGTGAAATATCATCCAATATCCTGATACATGCTCAATAATCCAGGTAGAAAAATCCAAAAAAAGTTCAACCTGGTCCTCTGGACATTCAACATCCTCAGACTGAGGAAGTCTCTTGGATGAGAGACAAAACGTTTCTTTTGCTTTGTTTTTTGTTTTTTTTTGTTTTCTTGTTTTTTGAATGTCCAGAGGACCAGATTGAACTTTTTTTGGATCATCCAATATGTTCCAGATTTATTATGCATGATCAGTGAGCACTTATAGACACATTGGTATTGTTCTTTAACATTTTACTCAAGTGCGTCCCCGATAATATTCCAACAGTTATATTTCAGTGAATTATCATCCGATCGGAACCAGATTTTTGGTGCAAAATCGGTGAGCATGTCTAAACACATTGATATTGTGGTTTAACATATGATTCAAGTGCGCACCCTCTCATTCTGATATGGGCGGAAGGCAATTATAAAGTTTAGGCATATGCGCACCCTGGTGGAAGCGTGCGAGAATGGCATGAGAGGGTTCGCGACGGCGACTGGGAGGCGTTTCTGAAGCACCAGCAGTCGTTGCTGATGTCCAAGGTTCGGCGAAAGTGCATTCCGGTGAATGGGCGCGAGCGTGACCGTGAGCTATGCCAACTGGGCGGAGTCGCTGGAACTCCCGCTGTCGCCATAAGGTCGGAGCAGTGCTTTGCTGTGAAGGCCTTCAATGTTGCTTGCAGCTTTAATTTCATATTGTTGTTATTATGCAAACTTACAATGAATGTTACAGAATTCCATCCATCCATCCATTTTCTACTGCTTATCCGGGGTCAGGTCGTGGGGATAGCAGCTTAAGTAGGGAGGCCCAGACTTCCCTTCCCCAGCCATTTGGGCCAGCTTCTCAGGGAGAATCCTGAGCCATTCCCAGGCCAGCTGAAAAACATAGTCCTTCCAGCGTGTCCTGGGTCTTCCTCTGGGCCTCCTTCCGGTGGGACGTGTCCTGAACACTTCACCAGGGAGGCAGCCAGAAGGCATCCTAAACAGATGCCCAAGCCACCTCAACTGGCTCCTCTCGACGTGGAGAAGCAGCGGCTCTACTCTGAGTCCCTCCCGGATGGCTGAGCTTCTCACCCTGTCTCTAAGGGAGAGCCCAGACACCCTGCGGAGAAAACTCATTTTGGCCGCTTGTATCCGAGATCTCATTCTTTCGGTCACAACCCAAAGCTCGTGACCATAGATGAGGGTAGGAATGTAGATCGATCGGTAAATTGAGAGCTTTGCCTTTTGACTCAGCTCTCTCTTCACCACGACAGACCTGTACAGCACCTGCTTCACTGCAGACACTGCACCTATCCGCCTATCCATCTCACGCTCCATTTTTCCCTCATTCGTGAACAAGACCCCAAGATACTTGAACTCCTCCACTTGGGGTAGGACCTCCTCCCTGACCCGGAGAGGGCACTCTACCCTTTTCCGGCTCAAGAGCATGGCCTCGGATTTGGGGGAACTGATCTTCATCCCGGCCGCGTCGCATTCGGCTGCGAACCGCTCCAGCGAAAGCTGTAGATCACGATCTGATGAAGCCAATAAGACCACATAATCTGCAAAAAGCAGAGACGCAATCCTAAGGTCACCAAAACAGATCCCCTCAACACCTTGGCTGCGCCTAGAAATTCTGTCTATAAAAGTTATGAACAGAATCGGTGACAAAGGGCATCTTGGCGGAGTCCAACTCTCACCGGGAACAAGCCCGACTTACTGCCGGCGATGCTGACCAGGCTCTGACACCGATCATACAGGGACCTAACAGCCTGTATCAAAGGGCCTAGTACCCCATACTTCCAGAGTACCCCCCACAGGATCCCCCGAGGGACGCGGTCGAACACCTTCTCCAAGTCCACAAAACACATGTAGACCGGTTGGACAAACTCCCACGCACCCTCCAGGACCCTGCTGAGAGTGTAGAGCTGGTCCAGTGTTCCACGGCCAGGACGAAAACCGCACTGCCCCTTCTGAATCCGAGGTTCGACTATCCGATGGACCTTCCTCTCCAGAACCCCCCGAATAGACCTTACCAGGGAGGCTTAAGAGCGTGATTCCCCTGTAGTTGGAACACACTCTACGGTCCCCCTTTTTGAATAGGGGGACCACCACCCCGGTCTGTCAATCCAGGGGAACTTCCCCCGATGTACACGCAATATTGCAGAGTCATGTAGTTGCTTTTTTGTGCTGAGGTTTTTTTGCAACCTGAAATATGATTTCTTTTAACCTCCTCTTTCCTTGTGTTTGCTTTTCCTTATCTAACAAAAAAGGCAGAACCTCTCAGGAGACCGCAGCCTCAGGCACCCCATCTACCCATTTCTACTGTATGTTGTTTGGTTGTTTGTGTTTCTTGGGACGGTCTATATTGAAATGAAATGTCATTGTGCTTCTATGCAATGACAATAAAGACTGATTCTAATTCTGATTCGGATATGGATGCTTCTGTTCATTGCCCTGGGATTCCTTCTGTTGTGACTTGGTGCTATATAAATAAACTGATATGAATTGAATTGAATCCCCTCCCTGGGCTGCCACCTTACCGTGGTGGAGGGGTTTGAGTGTCCCAATGATCCTAGGAGCTATGCTGTCAGGGGCTTTATGCCCCTAGTAGGGTCACCCATGGCAGACAGGTCCTAGGTGAGGGACCAGACAAAGTGCAGCCCAAAAACCCCTTTGATGAGAAAAATAAATGGACCTAATGTTCCCTTGCCCGGACGTGGGTCACCGGGGCCCCACTCTGGAGCCAGGCCTGGAGGTGGGGCACGCGGGCGAGTGCCTGGTGGCCGGGCTTTTACCCATGGAGCTCGGCCAGGCACAGCCCGAAGAGGAGACGTGGGTCCCCCTTCCCATGGGCTCACCACCTGTGGGAGGGGCCAAAGGGGTCGGGTGCAATGTGGGATGGGTGGTGGCCGAGGGCGGGGACCCTGGCGGTCTGATCCTCAGCTACAGAAGCTGGCTATTGGGACGTGGAATGTCACCTCACTGGTGGGGAAGGAGCCTGAGCTGGTGTGTGAGGCTGAGAGGTTCCGTCTAGAAATAGTCGGACTCACCTCTACGCATGGCTCGGGCTCTGGAACCAGTTTCCTTGAGAGGGGCTGGACACTCTTCCACTCTGGAGTTGCCCCTGGTGAGAGGCGCCGAGCAGGCGTGGGCGTACTTATTGCCCCCCAACTTGGTGCCTGTGTATTGGGGTTCACCCCTGTGAATGAGAGGGTGGCCTCCCTCCGCCTACGTGTGGGGGGATGGGTTCTGACTGTCGTTTGTGCTTATGCACCAAACGGCAGTTCAGATTATCCACCCTTTCTGGAGTCCTTGGAGGGGGTACTGGAAAGTTCACCTTCTGGGGACTGGGGCTTACCAGAGCTGCGGCCGCAAGGTTGTCGGTGCCTGTCGCGGCGGCAACCCTCGAACCCGATGGTGGACACCGTCGGTGAGGGATGCTGTCAGGCTGAAGAAGGAGTCCTATCGGGCCTTTTTGGCCTGTGGGACCCCGGAAGCAGCTGATGGGTACCGGCAGTCCAAGAGACATGCGGCTTGGGTGGTTGCTGAGGCAAAAACTCGGGCATGGGAGGAGTTCGGAGAGGCCATGGAGAACGACTTCCGCACGGCTTCGAGACGATTCTGGTCCACCATCTGGCGTCTCAGGGGGGGAAAGCGGTACGCCACCAACACTGTTTATAGTGGGAGTGGTGTGCTGCTGACCTCAACTCGGGATGTTGTGGATCAGTGGGCAGAATACTTTGAAGACCTCCTCAATCCCACCGGCACGTCTTCCACTGAGGAAGCGGAGCCTGGGGACTCTGGGTCGGGCCCTCCAATCTCTGGTGCCGAGGTCACCGAGGTGGTTAAAAAGCTCCTCGGTGGCAGGGCCCCAGGGGTGGATGAGATTCGCCCAGAGTTCCTTAAGGCTCTGGATGTTGTAGGGTTGTGTTGGCTTACGCGACTCTGCAATATTGCGTGGACATCGGGGGAAGTTCTACACTCTCAGCAGGGTCCTGGAGGGTGCGTGGGAGTTTGCCCAACCAGTCTACATGTGCTTTGTGGACTTGGAGAAGGCGTTCGACCGCGTCCCTCGGGGAGCCCTGTGGGGGCCCTGTGGGGGGGTACTCTGGGAGTATGGGATACCGGGCCCTTTGATACGGGCTGTTAGGTCCCTGTATGACCGGTGTCAGAGCCTGGTCCGCATTGCCGGCAGTAAGTCGGGCTTGTTCCCGGTGAGAGTTGGACTCCGTCAAGGTTGCCCTTTGTCACCGATTCTGTTCATAACTTTTATGGACAGAATTTTTAGGCGCAGCCAAGGTGTTGAGGGGATCCGTTTTGGTGGCCTTAGGATTGCATCTCTGCTTTTTGCAGATGATGTGGTCTTATTGGCTTCATCAGATCGTGATCTACAGCTTTCGCTGGAGCCGTTCGCAGCCGAATGCGACGCGGCCGGGATGAAGATCAGTCCTTCCAAATCCGAGGCCATGGTCTTGAGCCGGAAAAGGGTAGAGTGCCCTCTCCGGGTCAGGGAGGAGGTCATACCCCAAGTGGAGGAGTTCAAGTATCTTGGGGTCTTGTTCACGAATGAGGGAAAAATGGAGCGTGAGATGGATAGGCGGATAGGTGCAGCGTCTGCAGTGAAGCGGGCGCTGTACAGGTCTGTCGTGGTGAAGAGAGAGCTGAGTCAAAAGGCGAAGCTCTCGATTTACTGATCGATCTACGTTCCCACCCTCATCTACGGTCACGAGCTTTGGGTTGTGACCTAAAGAATGAGATCTCGGATACAAGCGGCCGAAATGAGTTTTCTCCGCAGGGTGTCTGGGCTCTCCCTTAGAGACAGGGTGAGAAGCTCGATCATCCGGGAGGGACTCGGAGTAGAGCCGCTGCTTCTCCACGTCGAGAGGAGCCAGTTGAGGTGGCTTGGGCATCTGTTTAGGATGCCTTCTGGACGCCTCCCTGGTGAGGTGTTCCGGACACGTCCCACCGGAAGGAGGCCCAGAGGAAGACCCAGGACACGCTGGAGGGACTATGTTTCTCGGCTGGCCTGGGAACGCCTCGGGATTCCCCCGGAAGAGCTGGCCCAAGTGGCTGGGGAGAGGAAAGTCTGGGCCTCCCTACTTAGGCTGCTACCCCCACGACCCGACCCCGGATAAGCGGAAGAAAATGGATGGAATTGAATTGAAAATTTTCTTATTGATTTGTTATCAACTTTAACTTTTACCCCTCTATCTGAGGCATGTAGAGTCTGAGATGGAGCCCTAAGGTTTTTGTAATTTTTTGATTTTTTTTTTGACCTGTGGTGAATTTGTGGATACGTCCTGTGACGTTTTGCCCTTGTATTCCACAGTTTTAGTTTAGTTTTCTTGTTTCAGTCCTGTAATGCCTGTCACCCTTCTTCAGCTCCTGTCTCCTTATATCATGCCTCCTCTGCTCAGTCACTCATCAGTGCTCATTAGTTCCACCTGTCATGCTCACTTTTTAAGCTCAGCTCCTCTCTCACTCAGTGCCAGATTTGCAAACCTGTTTAGTAGTAAAAATCTAACATTCTCTGTCTTGTCTCTCGCCTTGTCACAAACCCTTGCCTGCTTCTTGACTCCTCACCTTGCTTGCCCCTTTTTGGATTTGTTCTGCTCATCTGACCACGTTATTCAACTCTGCGCTTTCCCCTTTTGGACCACGATCGCGGATTTTGGATTTGGCTCTGACTCCTGATCTCTGCTTCCCCATTCTTGACCCACCCTTGCCTGGATCACAATCTCCTCAGTCTGCTCCGCTTTAGCAGTTCACTCTACATGAGTAACATCACCGGCTCCAGCATGACTGTAGCTCCTGCCTCGCCATCAAGACAGAAGGTTAGTGAAAACCGTAGTACCTCTCCGAATCTCTCCAGTCAGATCTAGATCATTAGAACTTCTGTCTTGACAGATTGGACCCGGCCCAGGACCCAGACATCCACCAGAGATCGTTTTATAACAATAAACACTTTTAAACTGCTCTTGAACTCGGTGTTGTTGTGCTGATCCAAAACTGGTTCTTGTCAGTAGAATCTTGCCAAAATGGATCCATCACCAACTCAAGAGTGGGGCTCTGGTGTGGAGGGGGCCATAGTAAAGCTCGAATCAGAAATGCAGAAGATAATGATGATGTTAAAGTCCATGTCACAGCAAACCTCTCCCTAGGACTCTGTTACAACTTCTGCTGCTTGTGCAGTTATCCCCCCCTCTCCTGCTATTTTTCATGAAACTCGCTTGTCTCCTCCAGAACTGTTTAAAGGAGAACCAGAACAATGTCGGCCTTTTCTCATGCAATGTGAAATTCATTTCCAGCTACAGCCCTCTTCCTTCCCCTGAATATATCATTGAGTTTCATGCCATTGCGGCCAACAGCCACTGGAATGAAGAAGCCTTAACTGATGCATTTTTCAAGGTTTAGACGATGACATAAAAGATAAACTGGCAGCCCAAGATTACCCGGAGTCTGTCCAGAGGCTGGAAGACCTGTCCATGTGCATGGATTTGCACCTTTGGGAGAGAGACCTTGAAAGGGGTAACAGACCTGTGAAGACACCTAGACCATGGAGTGAGTCTAAAACTTTGGTTAACGTAATTCCTTCTGCACCTGCCCCCTACATCTCTCAATCAGAAGAACCTATGCAACTGGGAAGGAGTTGCCTCACTCCCAAGGAAAGAGTGAGGAGAAGGAGACTTCGACTTTGTTTTTACTGCGGTGAGAGTAACCACACCATAGGCCAGTGCCCATTAATAGGCAAGGCTCAGCAGGCAAGAGGAGATGCCTGCTGAGTCAGATCAGAAACCTCAAGGTCTCCTATCCATTTACTCTGCCAGCAGAAATCCAATTAACAGTTCAGAAACCCATACCTGTATCCGCCTTCATTGATTCTGGGGTGGATACTGAATTTGTCAATCACCAATTTGCCCTGTCGATGGGTATTGAGCTAATTCAGTCTACCAAGTTTCATAAAGTTCTAGCTCTGGATGGTCATTCTCTTAATGATTACAACCTTGAGACCATACCCATCACCTTGCTATTGGGAGGTAATCAAAGAAAGGATCAAGTTTATTGTGATTAATGCTCCCCAACTTCCTGTAGTTCTCGGTGCTTCTTGACTTAACAAACACAACCCTCGTATTAACTGGAGGGTTAAAGAAATAGTGGGTTGGTCTGATGATTGTCTCACCACCTGTGTCTATGAGGCCGTTTTACCTTCTATCAGCCCTGGAAATGTTACTGAAACATACCCAGATCTCTCCAAAGTTCCATCAGAGTACCATGATCTTAAGGAGGTATTCAACAAGGTAAAAGCGACCTCCCTTCCCCCTCACAGATCATATGATTGCACCATAAACCTTATTCCTAGCACCACACCACCTAGGGGCAGCCTATATGCTTTATCAGTCCCTGAACAATCTACGATGTAAACTTACATTAAAGACTCTCTTCAAGCTGGCATTATCAGACCCTCAGCATCCTCTTCTGGGGCAGAGTTTTTATTTGTTGGCAAGAAAGATGGCTCTCTCAGGCCTTGTATTGACTACAGGGGGCTCAACAAGATCACTATTAAGAATAAATACCCTTTGCCTCTCATGTCCACAGCATTTGATCTCATCCAAGGAGCCACCGTGTTCACCAAACTAGACCTGAGAAACATTTACCGCCTGGTCTGCATCAGGGAAGGGGACAAATGGAAGACTGTGTTC
>NC_056500.1:51532985-51561325 GCF_014905685.2 Nematolebias whitei | reverse complement strand
ACCGCCTGGTCTGCATCAGGGAAGGGGACAAATGGAAGACTGTGTTCAACACCCCCAATGGACACTACGAATATCTAGTGATGCCACTTGGTCTCACAAATGCACCAGCTGTTTTTCAGGCACTAGTTAATGATGTGCTTAGGCACATGGTCAATCAGTACATTTTTGTCTACCTCGATGACATTTTGATTTTTTCCAAATACATGTCCTCTCATCAGAAACACATCAGATCTGTCTTTATCAGACTGTTACAGAATAACCTGTTTGTCAAGACAGAGAAATGTGAGTTCCACCAAACAGCCACCTCTTTCCTCGGCTTCGTGATCTCACCTAATCAGGTAACCATGGACTCTGGCAAGGTATCTGCAGTTGTTGATTGGCCCATTCCGAGAGAGAGAAAACAGTTGCAAAGATTTCTAGGGTTTGCTAACTTTTATAAGAAGTTTATTATGAACTACAGTTCTATTGCCGGGCCTCTTCATGCATTAACTTCCTCCAAGACCAAGTTTGTCTGGAACGACGCTGCTGACCTTGCTTTTAAAGAACTTAAAGATCTGTTTTCTACCGCACCCATCCTCCATGTTCCTGACCCCAACAAACCCTTCATAGTAGAGGTTGACGTGTCTAGCATGGGGATAGGAGCCATTCTTAGCCAGCGCAGTAAGGAGGGGAGAGTTCACCCATGTGCCTTTTTTTTAGAAGTCTCAGTGCCGTGGAATGTAACTATGACGTGGGTGATGGTGAGTTGCTAGCCGTCAAGTTGGCCCTCAAGGAGTGGCGACACTGTGCTCAAGGGTGGCAAGGAACCTTTCCATGCGTGGATTGACCACAAGAATCTTGAGTACCTCAGAACCGCCAAACATTTGAACCCCCAGGCAAGCCAGGTGGGCACTTTTTCTTTTGTCGCTTTGATTTTATTTTGTCTGACAGACCTGGGACTAAAAAAACTAAACCAGACTCTCTGTCTTGCATCTCCAAGGGGAATGGTTCCTTCAAGACAAAGATGGAGATAGAGTTCATCTTGCCTGACAAAATCCATTTATCCGTGACTCAACTAGAAGCAGACCTCCTGCAAGCCAATCAGGTCCGTCCTCCCCCATCCAACTGTTCTAGAGATCGGGTGTTCATCCCCAACAACAAAATCAAAGAGGTACTCAAGCTCTGTCACAATTTACATATGTTTTGTCACCCCAGCATCACCAAGACTCGATGTGATTAGATCACAATTTTGGTGGGAGGATCTGACTAAGGATGTTAAGGAGTACGTCAAGTCTTGCTGTTCATGTAACCAAGCCAAGTCCTCACATCGTCCTCCAGCAGGTTTACTTCACCCTCTGCCCATCCCATCTCGTCCCTGGTCACACATCTTCATGGATTTTGTCACTGGTCTACCTCCCTCCTCTGGTCATACAGTCATTCTCACAGTGGTTGGCCGTTTATCCAAAATGGTTCACCTCGTCCCTCTTTCCAAACTCTCTTCTGACAAAGAACTAAGCAATATCATGGCCAGCAAAGTTTTTAGACTGCACGACACCCCCAATGATAATGTTTCAGATGGGGCCCCCGATTTATCTCCAAGTTTTGGAAGGAATTTTGTAGTCTCTTGGGCATCTCCATCAGTCTCTCCTCAGGTTTCCATCCACAGTCCGATGGCCAATCTGAGAGGGTTAACCAGGAGGTGGAGACCAAGCTACATCTGCTTTGTGAGGGAGACCCCAGTAAATGGTCATCCAATCTCCCCTGGGTGGAGCATGCCATCAGTGCCCTTCCCTCATCTGCTTCAGGTCTGTCCCCATTTTACATTGTTTTTGATTTTCAACCACCCTTGTTTTCTGTCCAGGGGAGAGAGGCTCTCGTCCCGTCAGCCAATCAAGCAGCCATGCGGTGCCAATTTACCCGGAGAAAGGCCAGAAGAGCCCTCCTCAAGTCCAACGCCACCTACATCAGGGGAGTCAACAAACGTCGGTCCCCTCAACCAGAGTATTGAGTGGGCCACAAGGTCTGGCTCTCCACCAGAGACCTTCCCCTATGCATGGAGTCCCGCAAGTCGGCTCCCCGGTTCACTGGACCTTTCCCCATAACTAAGGTTATTAACCCTGTAGCCGTACGCCTCCAGTTGCCCCACTCCCTCAAGGTTCACCCCACGTTCCATGTTTCCCACCTCATTCCTTATTTATCGCCTTCTCACTTAGTGCCAGGAGGAAGGGCTGTGGTGACGAAGGTACAGGTCCTTCTCAAAAAATTAGCATATTGTGATAAAGGTCATTATTTTCCATAATATCCTGATGCATGCTCAATAATCCAGGTAGAAAAATCTAAAAAAGTTGAATCTGGTCCTCTGGACATTAAAAAAAAAACAAAAACAAAGCAAAACAAAAAAAAATGTAGAAACGTTTAGTCTCTCATCCGAGAGACTTCCTCAGTCTGAGGTGCTGTATTCAGCTTAAACTCTTATTTAAGAGACTGAGCTGAATACAGTAACTAAGACTGAGGAAGACTCTCAGATGAGAGACGAAACGCTTCTACATTATTTTTTTTGTTGTTTTGCTTTGTTTTTTTTGAATGTCCAGAGGACCAGATTCAACTTTTTTAGATTTTCCATAATGTAATGATAAAAATTAAACTTTCATACATTTCAGATTCATTGCACACCAACTGAAATATTTCAGGTCTTTAATTGTTTTAATACTGATGATTATGGCATACAGCTCATGAAAACCCAAAATGCCTGTCCCAAAAAAATAGCATATCATGAAAAGGTTCTCTAAACAAGCTATTAACCTAACCATCTGAATCAACGACGTAACTCTAAACACCTGCAAAAGATTCCCGAGGCTTTTAAAAACTCCCAGCCTTGTTCATTACTCAAAACCGCAATCATGGGTAAGACTGCCAACCTGACTGCTGTCCAGAAGGCCATCATTGACACCCTCAAGCAAGAGGGTAAGACACAGAAAGAAATTGCTGAACAAATAGTTCTGTTCCCAGAGTGCTGTATCAAGGCACCTCAGTGGGAAGTCTGTGGGAAGGGAAAAGTGTGGCAGAAAACGCTGCACAACGAGAAGAGGTGACCGGACCCTGAAGAGGATTGTGGAGAAGGGCCGATTCCAGACCTTGTGGGACATGCGGAAGCAGTGGACTGAGTCTGGAGTAGAAACATCCAGAGCCACCGTGCACAGGCGTGTGCAGGAAATGGGCTACAGGTGCTGCATTCCCCAGGTCAAGCCACTTTTGAACTAGAAACAGTGGCAGAAGCGCCTGACCTGGGCTACAGAGAAGCAGCACTGGACTGTTGCTCAGTGGTCCAAAGTACTTTTTTCGGATGAAAGCAAATTTTGCACGTCATTCGGAAATCAAGGTGCCAGAGTCTGGAGGAAGACTGGGGAGAAGGAAATGCCAAAATGCCAGAAGTCCAGTGTGAAGCACCCACAGTCAGTGATGGTCTGGGGTGCCATGTCAGCTGCTGGTGTTGGTCCACTGTGTTTTATCAAGGGCAGGGTCAATGCAGCTTGCTATCAGGAGATTTTGGAGCACTTCATGCTTCCATCTGCTGAAAAGCTTTATGGAGATGAAGATTTCATTTTTAAGCACAACCTGGCACCTGCTCACAGTGCCAAAACCACTGGTAAATGGTTTACTGACCATGGTATTACTGTGCTCAATTGGCCTGCCAACTCTCCTGACCTGAACCCCATAGAGAACCTGTGGGATATTGTGAAGAGAAAGTTGAGAGACGCAAGACCCAACACTCTGGATGAGCTTAAGGCTGCTATCGAAGCATCCTGAGCCTCCATAACACCTCAGCAGTACCACAGGCTAATTGCCTCCATGCCATGCCACACTGAAGCAGTCATTCATGCAAAAGGATTCCCGACCAAGTATTGAGTGCATAACTGAACATGATTATTTGAAGGTTGGCGTTTTTTGTATTAAAAACACTTGTCTTTCATTGGTGGGATGAAATATGCTAATTTTTTGGGACAAGCATTTTGGGTTTTCATGAGCTGTATGCCATAATCATCAGTATTAAAACAATTAAAGACCTGAAATATTTCAGTTGGTGTGCAATGAATCTGAAATATATGAGTTTCATTTTTATCATTACATTATGGAAAATAATGACCTTTATCACAATATGCAAATTTTTTTAGAAGGACCTGCAGAGCTGGGAGGACGTGGCAGTGAGTTGGCTGGCTCATAGCAAAGTGACTCAGCTAAAAAAAAAATCTTTAAAATACAATCTACTGGCAGTGAGGCATAATCTGAATTGTGAATGAACCAGAATGACTAGTAGTAGTGGGTTGACTGATGAGGAAGAAATGAACTGGACACCTCTAAATGTAAAGAAAAAAGGTGGAAGGAGAGATAAGGTGGATATTCAAGTGGTAGGAAATAAGAGAGCATTAGAAAATAATGATTTACAATCATCAGATGTTAGAAAGAGGGTGATGACAAGAGAAGAATTTAAAGTCATACTTAAGTTCAAAGAAGGGAATGATATCAAGAGTGTTAGTCCAGTATCTTTGACCTCAGCACCGAGAAATACGATAGGTGATATAGAGATGGATAAAGTATTATGGGATGGGGGTCTTCTTATAAAGTGTAGAAATGTAGAGCAAAAGAACAAGGCATTGAAGCTGCAAACTGTGTGCAAAAAGGTAATTATCGAGAAGAAAGTGGTTGGTGAACAAAGAGGTGTTAGGGGAGTAATTTCAAGGATCCCCATTGGAGAAAATCTAGTTGAGCTCAAACAGCAGCTAAAAGGAGGAAACATTGTGGATATCAGACGACTCCAAGCTGTACAGAAGGAGTGAAAGTTGACAGTGAGTCTGTTTTGTTGACATTTAATGAAGAAGTTCTGCCAACAAAAGTGATGGTAGGATATTTAAGCTTTAATGTACGAGAGTATGTTCCTCCTCCTGTAAGATGCTTCAAATGTCAACGTTATGGGCATATTGCCAATGTATGTAAAGACAAACAGAGGTGTGGAAGATGTGGTGGGGAGCACGCATGTGGTCAGTGTGATGCAAATGTTACAGTAAAATGTTGTAATTGTGGGGGGGATCATACAGCTGCTTATGGAGGGTGTGTTGTGAGGAAGAAAGCTGTAGACATCCAGCAAAGAGCCGAGTGGAAAATTTCATACTCAAATGCTGTAAAAATTTACAACAGTAATGAGGGGATAGCTTCATCCCATCTAGGAAGGCCCTCTGTAGCAGGTGCAATAGCTCCCCCTTCCAATCAAGTGCATCAAGTCAGTTCTGAAATTCCTGTTGATAGGCTTGTGCTGTTTCTTGCTTATGTCATAAACTGTTCAGATCAAATTAAGAGTAAAACTGAAAAGATCAAGCTAGTGGTTAAAGCAGCAGAAAAAAATTTAAACATACAAAATATTTCATGGGGGAAAAAATCCACTCAGACCTTAGTCAGGAGAATACCTGTGAGCAAACCTCTCACCATCTCACTTAATGTTAATACTCCAATGGAATTCTAGAAGTTTATTAGCAAACGGTTGAGTTTAAAGGTTTTCTGGAAAATTTAGAAGAGAGACCAGATGTCATATGTATTCAGGAGACATGGCTTAAACCTCACTTAGACTTCATAATTAAAGGTTATATAACAATACGTAAAGATAGATGCAGTGGAAATGGAGGGGGTGTGCAACATTTGTCAGGCAAGGAATAAATTATAGTCAGATAATAATTGATACTGAACTTGAGGTGGTAGCTATTGAGGTGTGGAGAGGTAGAGAATGTGTTACACTGATAAACTTCTATAATCCATGTAAAAAACTAGAAATAGAACAATTAGAATCATTGTTAGGTCAGTGTAAAGAGAGTATTATTTGGTGTGGGGATTTTAATGCACATAGCACTTTATGGGGTGAAAGAAATGATGTAAATGGTAGTATTTTAGAGGAAATGTTGGATGAGCAGGAATTGGTATGTGTAAATGTTGGTACAGGTACAAGGTTAAATATTGCACAGGGGTCAGAGTCAGCCCTTGATCTCACAGTTGTGTCTCAGCGTTTAGCAGGAAGGATAGGTTGGAGAGTTTATAAAGAAAGTTCCAGTGGTAGTGATCATTATCCAATTTTTGTAGATACAAGGATCGACTGGAATAAAAAACAAGAGGTGAGAGCAGCTAGGTGGAATAGTAATCGAGCTGACTGGGGCAAGTTTGCTTTTTTAGTTGAAAGAAAAATTAATGAAGTAAAGAAAGATTTAAGTATTCATGGATTTGTTAAAAATCTCAGCAATGCTATTTCAGTAGCTGCAAATGAATCAACTCCTAAATATAAAAGTAATCAAAAGAGAAGTCTAGTTCCTTGGTGGACAGAAGACTGTTCAAAGGCAGTTAAATGTTGAAATAAAGCTTTCAGAGTACTTAAATTAACTCATCCATCCATCCATCCATTTTCTTTACCCGTTTATTCCATTTTGGGTCACGGGGGTCGCTGGTGCCCATGTCCAGCAATCACTGTGCGAGGGGCGGGGTACACCCTGGACGGGTCGCAAGTCCATCACAGGGACACATAGAGACAAACGAGACAACCAACCATTCACTCTCTCACTCACACCTAGGGACAATTTAGAGTTACCAATCAGTCTAACATGCATGTTTTTGGTCTGTGGGAGGAAACTGGAGTACCCGGAGAAAACCCACGCATGCACAGAGAGAGCATGCAAACTCCACCCAGAAAGGCCCCTGGACCGGGGTTTGAACCAAGGACCTGTTCGCTGAGAGGCAGCAGCTCTACCAGTTGCGCCACCGTGCTGCCTAAATTAACTCATAATTTCCTAAATTTAATTCAGTATAAAAGAAAGCAGGCAATAGTAAGGAAAGTTGTGAAATGTGCTAAAAAGGAATATTGGAGGACATTTTGTGATTCTGTTGGACGAACTATACCATTACAGAAGGTTTGGAAAACAATGAATAAAATGAGTGGGAACAGGACAGAATATGGTCTCCCATTGTTGAAGGATGGACAAAATGCTAAAATAGAAAATAAGGATAAGGCAGAATTTTTGGCAAGATAATTTGTTAAAGTGCATAGTACAGATAATCTCACTTATGAGAAAAAAGGGATTTGACAATACAAAATAACAGAGAAGATCTTCAGAATGAAGAGGACTTCCAGAATAGTCTCAACAGTAGGTTCTCTATCTCAGAGTTGAATAATGCTCTATGCAAGACAAAGGACTCAGCTCCACGAAAGGATCAGATTACGTATAGTATGTTAAAAAAAATCTTACAGAAAAATGCAAAGAAATTCTTTTAAATCTTTATAATAAAATTTGGGACGAGGGGGTTATCCCCCACTCTTGGAAAGAAGCAGTGATTGTTCCAATTTGTAAACCTGGCAAGGATCCAAGTCAGGCTAGTAGTTCTAGACCAATAGCACTGACCTCTCATGTAGGGAAAGTTATGGAGAAAATGATTAATGAAAGATTGATTTATTATGTAGAAACAAAAGGCATGTTAAAAATATATCAGAGTGGATTTAGGAAAGGAAGAAGTACTCTTGATCCTGCCATATTGTTGGAGGATGAGATAAGGAAAGCATTTGTTAATAAAGAAAGTCTCATTGCTGTATTTTTTGATATAGAGAAGGCGTTTGACATGATGTGGAAGCAAGGGCTTTAAATAAAGCTAAATAAACTTGGATTAAATGAAAATATTTTCAAATTGATTAGATGTTTTTTAACAGATAGAAAAATTTGTGTTAGAGTAGGATCTGAGTTTAGTTCAGAGTATATAGTTGAAAATGGTACTCCACAAGGAAGTATTGTTAGTCCAATACTTTTTTTCAATTATGATAAATGATGTGGGGCAGCACGGTGGCGCAACTGGTAGAGTTCCTGTCCATCAGCTGTTGTAGAAAGGACAGCAGGACACCTAGTGGACATGAGGTGGCCTCTACACCCTTCTCTGTACACCAGTGCTGAAAAGCTGTCCGCTTTGATGTGTACAGCGCTGTGGTAGATGCAGCATGTGAAACTTGAATTGTGCACACTACATCCTGTGGGAGACCCATCCTCTCTAAGCGGATCCGCTCAGCGGCCAGATCCACAGGGGTTGGCCTATTTCTAGGTATTTCTGGTCCTCCCTCCACAGCAGTTTCCACGGCGCCCCGACAGCAGGCGTTGCAGGACTGGGAACCATGGTACATTCACACGCTCGGGGGCCACCAGGAGAGCTGTCAATCCCTCCTCCTGAACTCGGTTCAGGAACCGTAAAATCAGAGGAGGTGGAGGAAACGCGTACAGACGTGTTTTGGGCCATGGGCTGTGGGCAAACGCATCCACCCCCAGCGGTGGTTCGTCTCGCGGGCTCAGAGAAAACCATAATTGAGACTGAGCGTTTTCTCGTGTCACAAACAGGTCCACAGCTGCTTTGCCAAATTTCTGCCACGTCTGAGCCATCAGATCTGGATGGAGAGTCCAGTCCCCGTGACGTAGACCACCCCTGGACATCACATCTGCCCCTTAGTTCAGAACACCGAGTATATAAACTGCTCTGATGGAGAGCAGATTTTGGTGTGCCCAACACAGTAGTTTTCACGCAATGTGTAACATCTGGGCTGGGCGCACACACCCCTGCCGGTTTATGTACGCAGCAGTCACCTTGTTGTCTGTGTGAATCAAAACGTGTTGATTCTGCAGCACAGGCGCAAAATGTTGAATCACGTTCAGCAACGTGCGACACCAAAACATTTATGTGGGCTGATGTGTGATGGGGCCACAACGCCCCTACAGCTTGAGATAGGCATGTCCCCCCCAGCCTGACAGCGCCACGTCGGTGAAGACTGACACGTGTGACGTGGGTCTGCTGACGGGGACTCCCTCCGACAGAACCAGGGTGTTTCCCCAATGTCTGAGGTCTGCCCTCATGGAGGGAGGAACAGTGATCATCTGTCTCTTTTGCTTTACTGGATCCACACGCAGACGCGCAAACCACCTCTGGAGGCATCTCGTGTAGTAAACCCAGCGGGACCACTGTGTGAGCTGACAACATCGTCCCTAACAGCTTCATGACGGAAACAGCTGTTATCACTCTGCCAGGTCTTACGTGGCAGAGCTGGTCTTCCAGAGTGTCGATTCTCGTTTGTGATAAACGAGCCCTCATGGTGGTTGAGTTTAGCTCCACTCCCAGATAAACAATTGTCTGGGCCGGGAAAATCAAACTTTTCTTCCAATTTATGGTGAAGCCCAGATTTAACAGGTGTGATGTCAGCACCTGGGCCTGTCTCGTTGCCTCTTGTCTGGAGCGTGAAAGCAGCAGCAGGTCGTCCAGGTAAAACAAAACTCTCATCCCTGCTCTGTGTAACGGTTGCAGGGCCGTCTCCACACACTTTGAGAACGTACGAGGTGCGAAGGAATAACCGAACGGCAGCCTGTTGTACTGATACTTCATCCCTTGAAAGGAGAAACGCAGGAATTTTCTGTGTTTTGGGATGATCGGTATGTGAAAATAAGCGTCTTTCAGGTCGACGGAAACAAACCAATCGTTTCTCTGGATGTTGTCCAACAGCTGTCTGGTTGTCAACATGTGAAACGGTCTGTCCATGAACATCTTGTTGAAAACTGACAGATCCAAAATGGGTCTCATCCCTCTGGTCCGTTTGGGAAACAGGAAGTAACGTGAGTAAAAACCCTATGTTTTCCTCTCCTCTACTCTGGAGATTACTTCTTTTACTAGAAGTTCTTGGACTTCTGCATTTAGGGATGAGACCTGGTCTGGTGACGACAGGACCGTCTCTAAAATTCCTCCGAACGGAGGGGGTCGGGTTGCAAATTGCAACTTGTAACCCTAGCTTAACAACCTGGCCATCCATCTGTCTGGCGAACATGTTTTTAGCCACTCCGCGTAACGTTCGTAGAGTGGACGTGCGTTTAAGTGATGCGTCATGTTTTGTACGGATGCCATCCAGTCCACCGCCTCGACCGTCGTCATGTGTCGCAGGAATGTGTTCCGTGAGACCCAAGGCGAGGCTTCTCGAAAAGGCTCTGAACGCAACTGTGTGCTACGTTCAGACCGCGGGTCCACCTTGTGTTGAGGAGAAGCGTGTGACAGCTGATGACGCCACTGGCCCCCGCATTTGACGCCACTGCGGTGAAAAACGCGTGTCGCTCCTGCCGCGAGCGGGGTCCTGCGCTGGGCTCGCTTTGCGATCCCGCATTTAAGCTGACGGGCACTGAGAAGCGGTGAACGCGACTTTATCTACGCCGTGCCGTTTGAGGGAAGGCTGTGAGCCCCGCGGGAGCTCGCGTCTCCTTTGGTGGGACGTGCGCCGTTCTTGCTGGGGCGAGATTGGTCACTGGGTTCGCTCAGCTGTCTCACGTTAATGCTGACGTAAACGGCTGAGCGCTAAGGAGTGGTGAGTGAAGACTGCCCCCACCACGGCGGCACGTGTTTGCTTCAGTGCGGCTCGTGTCGCTTTCGCTGAGAGCAAGGTCCTCTACCGACCCGACCTGCGGTCCCACATTTATGCCACTGTGAGTCGGTGAGCGCCGGGGAGCTGTGTGTGTACCATCATCAACGCAACGCCGTTTGGGTGAAGGCTGTTTGCGTCACGCGAGTGCGCGTTTGACACCGCTTGGGTGAAGATCGTGCAGCTCGGGTTGACTACGAGTTATTTCGCTTACCACTGTTGTGTTCTGTGAGCATCTTGTCATGTCTGGAGCAGCGGTGAGGACACCGGCTCGTTTTTGTGGAGGATGTGTGCGCAGCCGCTGTGAGTTCATACAAGTGTAGTGAACTAGGCCTCCGACCAAAACCTGTCTCTGAAGACCTTCATGGGACAGGAACTGTTATTTCATTGATTTGAATCCAGAAATACAAATTAGCTCATCCAGAGACTGTCTAATTGTATCCTGAATTAATCAATTGAAAGAACACTCTTCTTTTTATATTATCATTACTATTTTACAATATCTTGATAATCAAAAGTGTGTTTAGTTCATATCATTTCTAATGTTGAAGTGAACCACTCATTTTAAATCAACTGTGAAACAGTATTAATGATTTTTTAAACCTCATTTAAATTAGAAATCAAGTTAAATGTCTATTTACAAAGTAATTATGCTTTTTGATCTTCTGTCTGAATGAGAAGTCAGTGATGTCGGTCAAAAGTCAGAGACAGTCAGAGAACGAGTTATTAGAACGAACTGTATTGTTTTTAAACCTAGCAGACGGTAAATAACTGCCACTGGCATCTGCATTCCTCTCACTTCTTCAAAACATTTCTCTGTCTGTACTAAACATTCCTGAACCCTCTCTTGACTTTTAATAACCCTCTGACATCACTAGAACCACCTCCTGTTAGTTGTCTCAACCAGTCAGGAAGTACTAAGTGACCGGAAGTGAGAACTCTTTTAAAAGTCGACACTTCCTGGAACTATTCAGTCTAGTCTTGGAGTCTTCTTCAGTCTTCTGAAGCTTGGAACAGTCTTGGACTGGAGTCTTCATGGAGTCTGTGAGCATTCCACTTCTAAGTGGGATCTCTGACAGAGTCATAGCGCCTTGTTTTGAATCCACCCGGGCATAACGGCCTACAACTTCAAAGGAAGCCTGTTTGTTGAACGGAGTAAATTGACACGACTTCTGACAATGACCAGCCGCTCTAACCGGAGACGCTGGAAAGGTAGCGTTGAAATGGACCCGGTACTGGAGCTGATTCATCTGCGAAGGTAACGAGTCGTCACGCGCTAAGTGTACCGGAGGTTTGAGCTGGTGTTGAAAGAAGCGTGCTAATTCTGGCCAACAAAACCTACATCTCCATCCATCTCCATATTCCTCTAAAATCTTTCCTCTTGTAAATCTTTCTAGATGCCTTCAGAAATGTCCTGTTGTCTTATTAGTAAAGCGTGCCAAGTTTTATTAATCAGAACCAGATCAGCGAATCAAGTGTACAATGTTTTGATGTTGAATTTTGATTCTGTTAAATAAATGATCACATTTATTCTGATGGGTCAAAGAAAATTAACGTCTCCTGTCACTGATTAAACAATACTCACAGTTTATCCTTTTTCCATCTCCGTTCAGCTCTGCGGCACTCCTGTCTGACTGCAATAGTTTTTTCATTAAACCAGGGTTCAGATCTGGCTTTAGGCCGCACCAGTTTAGATGGAGCTACACAGTCCAAAATGGTTTGACAGGAGGAGTCAAACCAGGAGCTCAGCTGTTCGGTGTCAGCAGCAGAGCCAGAGGGAGCACAAAGCTGTTCAAAGGCAGCAGAGAACTGACCAGGGGTGGAAGGGTTAAAAACTCTATGTCGCTGGGCAGGAGCGCAGGATTTAACTGGAGCACAGGACAAACCAACATCAAATAAAACAGGCCTATGGTCAGAAATCACATTATCATATAGTTCTAGGTCGTTCACAGACAAACCGTGAGAGAGAACCAGGTCCAATGTGTGTCCATGTTAATGCGTGGGACTAGCCACCCACTGAACCAGGTTAAAAGAGTCAGTGAGGCTGAGAAAGTCTTTCACCAGTGGTTTCTCTGGGCAGCATACATGTACATTAAAATCCCCAACAATAAGGACTCGATCATAGTTTATCATTATTCCAGTCAGGAAATCAAAAAAGTTATTCAAGAAATCCTTATTATACTTAGGGGCTCTGTAGGTGACAGCGCACAGCACGTGGCTTGAGCGACCCACCTCAAATGAAGTCACCTCGAAGCTGGAGAAAGAAGACGGTGCAGAGCACTGCTTGCATTTAAAGTTGTTTTTATAAACCACCGCCGTTCCTCCTCCATGGCCTGACATCCGAGTGGAGCTTAGATAAGAGCAGCCGTCTGGTAGAAGTTCAACAAAAACACTGGAGTCATCAGCCTCAACCCCAGGTCTCTGTGATACAGAGCAAATCCAAATGACGGGAACTGAAAAAGTCCCCCAGGATGAAAGTTTTGTTTGTCAGAGATCTGGCGTTCACCAGGCCAATCCTGGCAGAAACTGCAGCATGTAAACTGATGGGCGCTAGGGCCCGGGGCAGCGTCTTCGGACTCTGCAGGTTCACTCTGCGCTGGTGGAGCCGAGAGAAGCAGGAGGGGTGGGGGCGAACACCTGCCTCCAGGCCGGTGACAGGTAGCAGGCACCTGTCAACAGGATCCAGGAAACGCCAAGGTACAGCGAAAGACGGAAATAATCCATTTCTTGTCTGAGAAATGGACGTAGAACGGGCCAGGCAGATCTTTAGTTTCACCAGCTGTCCTCAACGTTTACCACGGTAACGACAACATTTCCACCTGGGGGGGCAGCGCAAGTGCCCGGAGGAGATGAGCTGACACTCCTGACAGGAGCGGGGGTAAAGTTTTCTGTCCATCATAATCAAAGGCATTGAGATTGCCAACAACATGTCTAATATCCAGGAGGGACTGGCGATTGTACACAAGTACAGACTTAGTGCTGAGCACAAAACAGAGAAATAAAACAAACCAAACCAAGAGCGACAGACGGACAGCCACACACACTGGCGCCATCTTGAAACTAGAAAGAACTAAACTAGAACTAAACTAGTTTTACTCCAAACTCGTGTCACCTTCACACACATCTTCCGCCAAAACCGTAATTTGCTCTGCCATTTGTTGTCGGTCTTAGGGAAACGCTGAAAACTCCGTCCTCTGGCTGCGATGCGGGCTGGCAGACAGCAAAGAGGCACACCGGTTGGGGAGGACGTCAGCTGCCCTGCAGACGGAGCATACGTCTCTTCTTGCCTCTGAACGTGTACGCCAACAGCATAACGGCGGCCGTCTGGAACGCATGCTGGTGAGCTCAGTTGGAGAGCGGTGTCACTGTCTGGGTTACACTAACTGGAGGCGCGGGACGCTGGTCCACCTGGACATCTTGGTCCGAGAAAGCCTCTGTCAGGCTTGGCTCCAGGGGGCACTGAGGGAATTTCCGCTCGGTGAAACCTCCTGCTCTGGTGATGGGCGCAGACTGTTGAGACCGGCCCCCCAATCTACCAGGAAAGCCAGCTGTGGCCTCGTCCCCGTAGGATGTCCTGTTGGGAAACCGAGGCCAGATGGGATCAGGACGGCGAGCCGGAATGGAGCCTAGAAAAAACCTTCCCGATGGATCATCCGAACTGGCGGGAAAGGCGTAGGACGTAAAAAAGGGTCCCTTAATGTCAGCAGCCTCCTGGGTTACACTACGCAACCCCAGAGGGCGCCGTCGGCCGGTAGCGGTGTGATCGCCGATGCGAAACGAGGTGGGATGAGGTGAGCATTCGCTCAGCCCCCCTCCACCGACACTACGCTCTCCAGGAGGGAATGAGCAGCGGGGCTGCAGCTGAACGTCGCCTGTCCCTGAGGAACCATCCGATTCGATCCGAGGGTCGGCGATAAGAGGAAAATTACAAGATGGCGTTGTCCAGCGTGTAGCGACCTGTCACTGAGAAATACTCCTCGGCGCTTACCTTGAAACAAGACTACTCGTCAGCTTCTCCTCGGGGAGGAGAGCTCACCTGGATGACCGGAGGTCGACGTGACGGGCCAAGCATTCTTAACAAAGGTTGTCATCTACACAACTTTCCTTCTTCGTTCTTCTGACAGTGCTATTAGCTTGCTGAAGAAAAATGGGAGCCCATTACCCGCTCTTAACGTAATTTATACGGACCGGGTGGGGCCCACACAGCAGGTGGGCGTGGACTGAATTTTTGCATATCGGGATAAAACCCATCAGCGACAGCCTTAAAGGGCGAAGCCTATATGAAATAGAACAACAATGTTTGCATCTCTGAGGTCAGTGATAATGTCTGTTCATCTTGGCACACACCTGTTTGCTCCAGAGCAGCAAATTCCTGAGGAGGTCACAAAGACGATTTGCATTTGATCAATCATGATGATGGCATCATTTTACAAAGAAGCTCTTGCTGAATGTTTCAAAATCCAGGGACTCAAAATTGCAAGAAAGAATTTTAATGGAAGAAAATAAAGCCAGAACTATAATTCAGTTTTGTGTTTATGAAAAGCTACCCATTCTCCTATTTATTTTGTATAACTGAAGCCCTTGGGCTGGCCATGCATTGTGGAAGACAGATTTGCAGGCACTCTATAATTATTGACAGGTTTGATGTAGCCTGTGAGTGGAAAGTATAGGGAAAATAGTGTCAGTTGTTTACCCCGAGGCCCTCATCTGTGATGGAAAGATTAAAAGCAGTAGTCACATCACCCACCCAGTGCTAAACTACTCACAGTTACTCAATGCCTCCAACTTCCCTGTTTGATTCCAGCTTTTTCAGTTTAATAGTCTGCAGATATGGTAAATATATTACAGAGGATTCTCTCGTTCTCTGCGGATAAGCTCTGTTGAATATTTTTAGATTATCCAGGAATAACAACAGGAGCAGGAGTACTAGGGACTGAGTCATCCAATTGTAAAAGGCTACCTTTCCTTTGTGGGACAGTGGCAAAGCAGTTCGACTCAGTAGGTCAGCTGAGCCGTGTTGTCTTCTGCTTCACTGAGCCAGCTTCATATTTTGATCTGCTCTGCTGGGACTTGCTGCACAGCTTCATCATGTCCCTCAGACTCCTGCCTGCTTTTGCTACCGACAACGACGAGGATGATGATGGAAACTTCACCAAATGGATGAGTAGTTACTGGGGTCATGGAGCAGACACGGACCGTTCCAGAGAGAGAAAACACAGTTTCAGAAGGCCGTCGAAACAACACGTTGATCGAAGAGCATCGCTCCCAACCATGGTAACATGGACCATCTGCATTTCATCAGTCCATTTTCTGCTTGTTCACTTTATTCTGTCCAAAGTAAAAAAAAAAAAAAAAAAATCGAGAAATGATTTTGATGTCTGATTTATCTGATTATATTTGTTAAACCATCTTTCTAAACAAGTTTAAACCAACAAATACAAACATTGCTGTATAAAAGCTTGGATTTTTTTTTTTTTTTTTTTTTTGCATGTACAGTATTGTAATGTCCTGATGCATGCTCAATAATCCATCCATCCATCCATTATCTTTTACCCGCTTCTTCCATTTTGGGTCACGGGGGTCGCTAGTGCCCATGTTTAGCAATCACTGTGCGAGGGACTGGGTACACCCTGGTCAAGTCGCAAGTCCATCACAGGGCCACATAGAGACAAACGAGACAAACAACCATTCACTCTCTCACTCACACCTAGGGACAATTTAGAGTTACCAATCAGTCTAACATGCATGTTTTTGGTCTGTGGGAGGAAACTGGAGTACCTGGAGAAAACCCACGCATGCACGGAGAGAACATGTAAACTCCACCCAGAAAGGCCCCTGGACCGGGGTTTGAACCAGGGACCTGCTCGCTGAGAGGCAGCAGCTCTACCAGTTTCTTTCACATTTGTCTTATGGAGCTACTATCTGCTCACAGACTCACCAAACTGCACTTAAACCATTGGAAAGTCTCTACAATTAGGCCTTGAAGGTTTTACACCAAAAGCTAATCAGATTTCATAACTTTAAATTTTAGCTAAGTTCAGTATTCTAGAATTTTCCAATTTTATAAATTATATATTTTAAATTGATCTTCAAATGCTTTAATGGACTTGCACACAGACCATTAAGCAATTGTATACAGAAACTGCAGGGCCACAGCAGATCTACCAGAGCAGCTTTAAATGGCGACTGTAAGGTTCCTTTTCCTAGAACCACTTTTGCTCAAAGTTCTCACTGTGAGAAGATCCACAGTTTGTTACTCACTCCGTCAATTTAAATTCTGTAACCAGAGTCAATATGTTTAAAGGATAAACTAAAATGCTGTGTCAAAAGCAGCATTGCATTTGTGCTTAATGTATTTTATTGTTATGTTTTAATCAATTTGTTTTATAAGTATGACTCTGTTTATGTTGTTAATATTATTTTAAAATATTTTACTCTTTTATTACCATTCCACTTCCTAGTAGTATCTTAGATATCCTGTTTATAAAAGCCCTTCTATGGACAAGTGCTGCAAATTAGATCACACTATAAGCACCATGATACAGGCATGGGACTGCTGATTTATTCAGTTTGTCTATGTTATTGTGTATCAGTCCCTATCAAATAAACTTAATAAATAAATTTAGCCCTTTTCTCTTACTGTCTCTAATACCTTCTGTTTCGACTGAAAATCTAGTTAAGAAAAATCCTTTAGTTTTGAGGTATGATATTCCTTTTTGTCTAAACAAATTTAAACGAGTGTACCGTTTGTTTCACCCATTCCCCCCTGCGTAACAGAAGAAAACACAGACACTGCACCTGCTTCAATGTCCTTATGGAGCAGCAATGCCCCCTATCGGTGCGGCAAGGTAATTTCTGCTGCACCTCTTGTGTTTATCAGCGTGCATTATGACCTATTATAAAGAAGAAATATGTCACATACATTTGTTCAATATATTAGACAGACTCTAGAACGTCAGCATGTGCAGCACATGTGTAATCAAACATGTATATTGGTGATATAAAAAGAGACAGCAATGGGCATGCTCCAACCGCTTACGTCATATATTGTATATGACTCAGCACCACCAGAGGTGAACCAGAGCACTATACTGCCTCACCCAGTGCATTTCTTCCATGCATTTGAACAAGCAATGTGTAAATTCCACAATTTTGACCACTGAAGTGTTTAAATCATTCAGAAAACAGTTTTATAAAACAGTTTTATAGAACAGTCAAGTGGTCAAATGTACTTTGTATTTTCTCTTATCATTGTTAGTATTTTACTTGTCATGATGACAGGTACGGCACTGCCTCACCTGAAGACATGTCACTGGTGAACAGCTAATTCTGGATGTCACCAGCAAACTGGTTGATCCACTGTGAGAAGGTGTAATAGTCATCACATCAATTATATGTGAAGGGGACCTGTTCCCCTCATATTTAAAAAAATATTTGTTTGGACCCCCCCCCCCCCCCCCACACACACACACACACACACACACATTTACCATGAAATATTAGTTCACATTTATTTATATTGTTAAGTGAATGAATTCATTCTGCTTGATTAATAAGAGAATACACTAGTCTCTAGTTTATCGCGGGGGTTACGTTCCAGACACCCCCGCAATAAATGGAAAAACCGTGATGTAGAAACACTATAGTTATTTTAATATTTATATAAATTTTATGGCTTTACAAACCCTTCACATACTGCAATGTTCTAAACTCTTAAAACTAACCTATGTAATTAAAAAAACCTACATATATCTACTGTACAGTACTGCAAAATTTTACTCACCAGCTGTACAGAACAGCAGCTCGGTTCTCGTCCGGCTCGGTTCCGGTTCGGCAGACCTATCCTGCAGCGACAAAGCCCACAATGTTCTAAACTCTTAAACCTAAGTATTTTTTTTTTAAATCAGTCTTTTTATTGTTTTGATTTTTTTGAACATTCAAACAAACAGTAGAACACAAATTACAAACCCCACTCCCCTCCCACACCGGATCAGTCACACACAAACAAATAACCTAAACAGGCATTAACAAGTTTTCCACATGCAACACAAAAGGCTGCCAAATGTCCCAAAATCTTTCAACAGAACCCTTCAAGGTATATCTGAGTATATCCAAATTAATATGATACATTACTTCGCTTATCCATTGAACATATGCAAGGGTGTGTGGGTCCTTCCAACTGCACAAAACAAGTCTTCTGGCCAGAAAAGAGCCAAAAACAATCACATCCTTTTTGTACTTGCAGAAAGATGTGTCCACAGGGACCACCACAGTGAGATGAATGATGATGTGTGTACAGTTTTGCCACATATCCCAGAGGTGTCAAAAATAGATTGCCAAAAAGTCTGCAGTTTGGAACAGGTCTAGAATGTATCCAGCTGGTGTTTGTTTACAACGATTACATGCGGGGGTCCAGGTTGGCTTTGATCTTAGACAGCTCTTCTTTGGACCAGTGCAGCCGGTGCACCACCTTGAATTGAATTGCAGCATGTCTCAGACAGATGGAGAATGAGTAAATGTTCTTAATGATCTTTCACCAGATTGAGTCTGATATGAATTCCTCCAAATTCATTTCACATTTCAGTTTAAGGGAGGCCAAACTGGTCACATGGTGTGAACTGAGCAGTGTATAGATCTTGCTGAGGGCCACATTGGTATAAGAACCGCATTCCAAAATAATAACCACAAAATGTTTAGAGGGGTACAAAGGACAACAATCAGAGTTAGACCTCACAAAATGTCTCAGCAGCAAAAATCGTAAAAACTGTGACTTGTGGATATTACAGTAAACTTCCATACCAGCTGTTCAAAAAAGGCAAATTTATCATCAACATAAAGATCATATAATGAATGTACTCCCCTCAAGACTCAGGTGTCAAAAGCTGTCTTGGCTACTCAGGTAGTAAACATATGTTTTTTTGACACAGGTGCCAGAAACAATAACTCTGTAGCGTTAAATGCCTTCCTGAACTGGTTCCAAATCTTAATCGCCTAGATCACAATTAGGTTAGAAGTGTAGGTTGATATTGACTGTTTAAAAGGCATCTGAGAGCAGAGTAATGCAGATGGGGAGATGGATTTAATTGAGGCCGTTTCCAAGGCCACCCAACTGGAAGAAGGGGTATCTTTATCCAACCAGCATAGTTGAGGGCCCAGTAATAAATAGTGCATGAAATTAGGAAGTGACATGCCTCCAAGCCTGCGGGGCAAACTTAAAACCCTCTAAGCAATCTGTGGATGCTTTTTATTCCAAATAAACTCTGATAACTGGCTGTTCAGATTGGTGAAGAGTGATTTAGTAAGGAAGATTGGCAGATTCTGAAACAGGTATAGAAATTTAGGTAGGATATGCATTTTTATAGAGTTTATTCTGCCCCCTTAGAGTGTGAGGCAGAGATTGCCATCTAGCAATTTCCTTCTTATGGTTTGCCAGGAGAGGTAGATAATTAGTTTTATAGAGGTTCTTATGATCTCGAGTTAGCCAAATGCCAAGGTATTTTTTTTATTAATTTTGAAAGGTACAGTGTCTACGATTTTCTTTTCTATAAAGGTTACAGGCATCAGCTCACTCTTTTGAAGATTAACCTTATAGCCAGATATTTTCCATAATTTTATGAAGCAAAGTAAGTAATTCAGGAATGCTGGTAAGAGGGTCTAATATATACAAAATAATGTCATCCACATACAAAGAAATTTTGTGCTCTGTGCCTAATGAATTTAGCACTTTAATGGTGGAGTTTTGCCATAAAGCTACAGTTAATGGTTCTATTGTTAACACAAATAGAAGTGGTGAGAGTGGGCACCCCTGTCTTGTACCCTGTTACAGTTCGAAATATCTAGATATGTTACAGTTGGTATGGACTGCCGCCATTGGGGAGGTGTACATCAGCCTCACCCATGATATGAATTTGTGACCAAATTTAAATAACTTTAAAATCTCAAAGATATAACTCCACTCCACCCTGTCAAATGCTTTGTCCGAGTCCATTGAAAGAATGACTTCATCACAGGTGTGCTCGAGTGGACTAGTAGTGTACAGCACACCAAGCAGCCACCTACAATTGAAGAAAGCCTGACGGTTTTTAACAAACCCGATCTGGTCAGGCAGTACAACTGTGGGGACCACCTGCTCAAGTCGTTTTGTCAGGACCTTCACAAGGATTTTTACATCTGTATTTAAAAGTGAGATAGGTTGTATTGAGACTACTATCTGTCCTGTCTGTCTGCACCTCTCCGTGTTTTTACTCATCTGCACAGCTGATCCAAATCCCAATCATCACAGGTGTTTCTCCTCTCTCCTCATTAGTGTCACTATAAAGCGTCTGTCTTATCACTCCCTGGTTGTCTGGGGATTGTCCTTTCATGGTGCCATGGTCTGTCTCAGCTCCACCTATCCTATTCTCCTAAAGTAAGTTTTGTTGCCCTGTCAGCACTTTGTTTTTAATTAATAAATAATTATTATTTTTACTATGGAATCCTCCTGCTTTCCTGTGTGTGGTCTCAAACCAAAATACCAGATCATGTCAGAATCCCCGGACCGAGAACCGAACCGAATTTTGCAGGGGGGGGGGGGGGGCACCTGAGTTCCCACTTGCCAAAAGGGCTATCAGGCTCTCACTCAGCTGAGGAGGGGGCCCAGCAAGATATCTTACAATTCCTGAACAATAAAACCCCCTGCAGTTCCTGACACAGCAAGACCTCCTACAGTTCCTGACCCAGCAAGACCTCTTGCTGATCATGAGACAGCCACACCTCCTGCCATCCATGAGGCAGCTACACCTCCTGCCATCCCTGAAGCAACCACACATTCTGCCATACCTGAGGTAGCCATGCCTCTTGCCTTCCAGGAGGAAGCCAGGCCTCCTCAACAGATGAAGCAGCAAAGCCAGCCTCAACCGACAAAGCAGCAGAGCCAGCCTCAGCCGGCGAAGCAGCAGAGCCAGCCATTGCTGATGAAACAGCAGAGCCAGCCTCAGCCGACAAAGCAGCAGAGCCAGCCTCAACAGATGTTGCAGCCGAACCCACCTTCAACAACAATGGAGCTGAACCCAGCTTCACCGAGAATGCAGCCAAACCCACTTTCCTGTGCCTGCACAGGGTTCAGCCATGACGATGCATACTCCAGAGTGTCAGTAGATGTGGAGGATGACAACCCACACTCCGCAACATCTTGGTGGGCATTGGAAATGACATCCCATACTCTTACATCTAAGTAGGTGTCAGAGACCATTACTTGTTTCCGCCAAGTCTCTCCATGTGTGTTCGAGACATAGATGTAGACCTCGGCCTGGTTTCCACACTAGTTAAAGTCTCACTTGTTCCCACACCAGTTAAAGACTCACTGGTTCCCACACCAGTTAAAGACTCACTGGTTTCCACACCAGTTAAAGATTCACTGGTTTCCAAACCAGGTAAAACCTTACTCGTTTATATACCAGATACAGAATTTGAGGTCTCCACGCAAGCTGCTGCTCTACTGCAAACTGTAGAACCACTGGGCTCATCACCTGCTGTGAAGCCACCAATCCCATTGCCTGCTGTGGAGTCACATGTCCCATCGCCAACTGCAGAGTCACAATTCCCATCACCTGCTGTAGAGTAACCGGTCCTATCGCCTGCTGCGGAGTCACTAGTCCCATCATCTGTTGTAGAGTCACCAGTCCCATGCGGGGTCAATGGCCTCATTGTCCACTGCAGGGTCAAAGTCCTCATTGCCTGCTCTGGTGTCACTAGCCTCATTGCCTGTTGCGGGGTCATAGCTTCATCACCCGCAGGGGGGTCATTGGCCTCATCGCCTGCTTCAGGGTCATCAGTCTCATTGCCTCTCTTAGGACTTAGTCGAGGAAGGTCCAGGTGGACACTCCCCTACAAACAATGGACAGTCCCCTGGCCATCCAACTGAACTACTACGCTTGGGTGTCCTTCCTTTTTTGTTGTTCTCCCAGGTTCGTACCTGCTGGTCTTTCTTTGTCCTTTCTTCATCCCTGGTGTTCCTAGTCTTGTGCCCTCTGTCATTTTTCCTCCCCCACCCACCCAAGTTGTGTGGGGTCTTACTTTGGGGATGTCAGGTGCCACCCTTGAGGGGGAGATTATGAGAAAATTGGCTGTCCTGTCTGTCTGCACCCCTTTGTGTTTTTCCTCATCTGCACAGCTGATCCAAATCCAAATCATCCCAGGTGTTTCTCCTCTCTCCTCATTAGTGTCACTATAAAGCCTCTGTCTTATCACTCCCTTGTTGTCCGGGGATTGTTCTTTCATGGCCATGGTTGTCTCTGCTCCACCTGTCCTGTTATCCTAAAGTAAGTTTTGCTGCCCTGTCAGCATTGGTTTTTGTCTAATAAATAATAATTATTTTTACTATGACGTCCTCCTGCTTTCCTGCAGGTGGGTTTAAACCTAAACTCCATATCATGTCAGGTATGAGCCACAGTTTAGAGGATCTTTATCTTTTTTAGGTCACAGTGTGATTCTAGCTTAGCGCATGGACAGTTTAGTTTAGTTTATTTTATTTTGCACAGTTAAAAGACAGATCAAAGATATTAGGCAATAAATAATAATACCACTGCAGGAAGAGGCAAAAGCCCAAAGGACTTACATAAAGCCTCCACCCAAATAGTATATTTAAAAAAATACAATCTAAGAATACAGTCAATTTATTATAAATTTAAGAATACAGTCATACAGAGAAAATTTTAAAAACACATCTACAAAGTATTAATGGGAATTTGAATAAATTATGTAACAAAAAGTGATAATCACAATTCTTTAATTAATTACAGTTTTAAATAATGTTTAAATAATGTTTTGTGTCATCTGATTTTCCGCCGTTTGTTTTGGACACTCAGATAAAGAGAGGAGCTGAGCTGTCAACTGATCACCACCTGGTAGTGAGTTGGATCAGATGGCGGAGGAAGATGCCGGATAGACCCGGTAGACCCAAACGTGTAGTGAGGGTTTGCTGGGAACGCCTGGCAGAAGAACCTGTCAGAGAGATCTTCAACTCACACCTCCGGGAGAGCTTAAGGTCGTTTTCACATCAGATAGTCCGGTAGACTCGGTTCGGTTCGGGACCAATATTCATGACCTTTTGTTTACATTTGAGCTGGTGCGTTTGCATTCACACTGCACTGTGCAGTCGAGTCAACCTGTTGAACCAACCTGTTCCCCCGCTCACCTGTGGGGGCGCTGCACCAAGAACTACTGCAAGAAACGACACAAAAAGCTCTGAAGACACGTCTTCTTCTTCTGGAAATAAAAATAAAAACGAAGTGGCATCAAGTTTTAGCAGTTTTAGGAGTTATATTTTGTCATTTTTCAAAAATGGACTTAGCATGAGCAGAAGATGAGACAAAAGACCATGGAGAATATTGTTTTTCCACACAAGGAAGCTGACGGCTCCATATAAGGTAAGAGAAATGCGTGTTTGTTTACCCTGCGGAGCGGAGCCCGGTCTGTTTGCATTCACATTGTAATCGAACCGCGCTGGAGTTCGCTTCTACCGGACCGAGACCTAGGTTTTAGCCCGGGCCAGAGTTCGCCTTTTTGTTCCGTGACAGAGTTCGATGGCGCGTTCACACCTCCCTAAATGAACCGAACTTTCTAGGAAAACGAGCTAGAGTTCGATTAAAGCGGACTAAACAGGGCTGGTGTGAATGCACCCTTAACTGCATCCTAGCAGAGGTGGGGGCCATTGAGTCTGAGTGGGCCATGTTCCGCACCTCGCTTGTTGAAGTAGCTGTCTTGAGCTGTGGCCGCAAGGTTGTCTGTGCTTCTTGCGGTGGTCATCCACAAACTCTGTGGTGGACACCTCGGGATAGGGAGGCTGTCAAGCTGAAGAAGGAGTCCTTGTTGGCCAGTGGGACTCTGGAGGCAGCTGAGAGTACCGGAGGGCCAAGCGGTGTGCAGTCTTGGCTGTTGCTGGGGTAAAAGCTTGGATTTGGGAGGAGTTTGGTGAGACCTAGGATAGAGACTCCTGGTCAGCTCTGAGGAGATTCTGGCGAATGATCAGATGGCTGAGGAGGGGAAAGCAGCACTTTATTAATACTGTGTTCAGTGAAGGTGGGGTGCTGTTGACCTCAACCAGTGATGTCGTCAGGAGGTGGACGGAATACTTCTTGGACCTTCTCAATCTCACCAGCACACCTTCCATGGAGGAAGCTGAGTGGGGGGACTTTGGGGTTGATCCGTCCATAACCATGGCTGAGGTCACCAAGTTAGTTAAAAAGCTCCGAGGCAGCAGGGCTCCGGGAGTGGATGAGATTCACCCTGATTTCCTTAAGGCTCTGGATGTTGTGAGGCTGTCTTGGCTGACACACCTTTGTAACATCGCGTGGACATCGGGGGCAGTGCCATTGGACTAGCAGACTGGGGTGGTGGTTCCCTTCTTCAAAAATGGGGACCAGAGGGTGTGCTCCAATTATAGGGGCATCACTCTCCTCATACTCCCTGGTAAGGTCTAATCAGGGGTACTGGAGAAGTGAGTCCAATCGTTGGTCTAACCTCAGAGGAGGAACAATGTTGGTTCCGTCCTGGCCGTGGAACATTGGATCAGCTCTTTACCCTCACTAGGGTTCTTGAGGGGTCATGGGAGTTTGCCCATCATGTGTTTTGTGGACTTGGAGAAGGTATTAGACCATGTTCCTTGGGGTAACAGTGAGGGGTGCTCCGTGAGTATGGGATTGGAGGCCCGTTGTTACGGGCTGCTCAGTCCCTATACAAGCTGTGCGAGAGTTTGGTTCGCATTGCCGCCAGTAAGTCGGACCACTTCAGGGTGGGAGTTGGACTCCGCCAGGGCTGCCCATTGTCACCGATTCTGTTCATAACTTTTATGGACAGAATTTCTCAGTGCAGCCAGCTGGCAGAGGGTTTCCGGTTCAGTGGCCTCAGGATTCCATCTCTGTTCTTTGCAGATGATGTGGTCCTGTTGGCATAATCGTGCCGTCATCTTCAGCTCTTACTGGAGCAGTTCGCAGCCGAGTGTGAAGCGGCTGGGATGAAAATCAACACCTCCAAATCTGAGGCTATGGTCCTCAACTAGAAAAGGGTTGATTGCTCTCTTCAGGTCGAGGGTGAGGTTGTGCCTCAAGTGGAGGAGTTCAAGTATCTCAGGGTTTTGTTCACGAGTGAGCAAACAATGGAGTGTGAGATTGACAGACAGATTGGTGCAGCATCTGCAGTATTGCGGACTCTGTACCCGTCCGTTGTGATGAAGAGAGAGATGAGCTGTAAGGCAAAGCTCTCTGTTTACTGGTCGGTCTACGTTCCTACCCTCACCTATGGTCATGAGCTCTGGGTAGTGACCAAAAGAATGAGATTGCGGATACAGGCTGTTGAAATGAGTTTTCTCCACAGGGTAGCTGGACTCTCCCTTAGAGATAGGGTGAGAAGTTCAGTTATTCGGGAGAGAATCAGAGTAGAACTGCTACTCCTCCATGTCAAGAGGAACCAGTTGAGGTGGTTCGGGCATCTGGTAAGGATGCCCCCGGGCGCCTCCCTAAAGAGGTGCTTCAGGCATGTCCAACTGGGAGGGACCCCGGAGAAGACCTAGAACACGCTGGAGAGACTATGTCTCTTGGTTGGCCTGGGAATGCCTTGGAATCCTTCCAGAAGAGCTGGAAGAGGTGGCTGTGGAAATAGATGTCTGGGCCTCCCTGCTCAAGATGCTGCCCCTGCGACCCAACTTCGGAATAAGCAAAACATAATGGATGGATGGATGGATAATGTTTAAACTCTTTTACAGAAGGTCTGCCTGTTACCAAATGTTAAAAATAATTCCAAACATTATCTCCCCTGTGATGGAGAGAAAACTGACCTCTACTGGTCTGATATTTAGGAAGATGAATAGTGGCAATGTATGTGCAGCAACTGACCCTTGATAAGTGAGTCTTAAAACATAGACATTAATAAGACATTAATAAGGGTGAGAGTAGACTTAAAAAATTCTTATAAAACTCAAATGGGATGCCAACTGGTCCAGGGGATTTCCAATTTTGCATATCGTTGATTGCAGAGATTATCTCAGGTACAAAGAGCTCCCTCTACAAATCCCCAGCAAGATCAAGATTCACTGAAGGAAGTTTAAGATCTTTACATAAGTTTTCTATGTCTGATAGGCTAGCTAATGACTCAGTCATATACAATGACTGGTAAAATTTAGTCAAATGTATTAAATCCAGCATTATTGTGACATTCAACTCCCTGGTTGTTGTTTATTACTGGAACATGACTGAAAACGCCCGATCTCCTCTGAGCTTCAGCTGGTTTTTGGTACGGCCAAAAGCAGCTGGTCTGATGATCTCAAGGCCTAAGAAGGAGCATAAGGATGAAGGAGGTCGGAGAGGTATGAGGGTGCAAGGCCGTTAACACTTAAATGTCAGCAGAAGAATCTTAAAATCAACTCTGACATGCACAGGAAGCCAGTGAAGAGAGGACAGAACTGGAGTAATGTGCTCAAACCTGTAAGTTCCTGTTAGTAGCTGAGCTGCAGCATTTTGGACGAGCTGGAGACGTGAGAGAGAGACCTGACTGACCCCAGCATAAAGCGAGTTACAGTAGTCCAGCCGGGTTGTAATAAATGCATGGACTAATTTTTCAAGGTCGGATCTGGACAGGACAGACTTGAGCTTAGCTATCTATCTTAGCTGAAAGAAGCTTTTTTAAAGAACAGAATTTATCTGCTTATTAAACTTAAAGTCCAAGTCTAAAACTATCCCAATACTGGTAACAGACTGTTTTAGATATGGCTGAAGGGAGTCCAGGTTTGCAGGATCAGTGACAGTGGCAGAGCTAGGATTAAACACAATGACCTCAGTCTTCTGATCATTAAAACTCAAAAAGTTCACAGCCATCCAAGTCTTGATGTCATCAAGACATTTTAGCAAAGGGCGAATGGAGGAGGAACTGTTAGGTGTTAACTGCAGATAAATCTGAGAGTCATCAGCATAACAATGAAATGAAAGACCATGTTTCCTCAGGATATACCCTAAGGGGAGGAGATACAAATGCCCCTTTTCCACTGTTACAGTGCGGATCAGGTCAGTTTGGGTCGGTTCAGATCAGCTCGTGTCTCGTTGTGTTTCCATGTACACTTCTGGACCGGCTCTGTAGGCGGGGACTAGAATCCAACTCATCTTACCACCTGGTGGCGGTAGTGCTCCCTTAAGCTACTTACTAGCCACCACTAAACGTATTAGAAGAAGAACACCCTGAAGGTTTTGTCACACGATGTTGTGGAAGAGACGTCATGCTCTGATGGAGCTGTAACTTATAAACCTGATTCATAATCCTACCTTACTGCCTTCCTGCTGCTTTAAATCCATGTGTTTTTCATTTTAGTATAGATTTTTACAATAAAGATGTATTAAAAATATCTTCACTTTTATTATTTACAGATATGCACAAGGTTCATGTTAAAATTACAAAACATCACACTGTGCTGTAATCTTTGAAACTGCTTTTACAATAAGACTTGAAAACAATTAGATTAAATTTTGTCCTTAAATTTTAAAGGTTTGTCTTTCATTACATTTAAAAACATAAATTTATTACTTATTAATCTAAAAAAGTTAAGTCTGGTCCTCTGGGCATTCAAAAAAACAAAACAAACAAACGAAAAACATTTATTAATTATTTATTATAAACTGTATTGTTTGTTTTGTGAATGTCCAGAGGACCAGACTTAACTTTTTAGATTTTTCTACCTGGATTATTGAGCAGCATCAGGATATTAATTAATAAATAGTTGGTCTGTGAACACCATGGGGTCCTAGAAGAGTTGAAGAGGAGGCTGTTGATGTCTGTGCCTCCCTGGTGAAGATGCTGCTCCCACAACCCTGAAGCATGATGGATGGATGGATGGATGGATGGATGGATGGATGGATGGATGGATGGATGGATGGATGGCTGG
>NC_056500.1:51525645-51532885 GCF_014905685.2 Nematolebias whitei | reverse complement strand
GGATGGATGGATGGATGGATGGATGGATGGACGGATGGATGGATGGATGGATGGATGGATGGATGGATGGATGGATGGATGGATGGATGGATGGATGGACAGACGGATGGATGGATGGACGGACGGACGGATGGTGAAGGAGGAGACCATCAAACAGCAGGAGTGGTCAGTTCAGGTGAACTCCTGCCTGTTTGCTTCAGATCAGCTGTTCAAATCTCTGTAGGTTCAAATAAAAGGTGCACCAGGACTTTCAGCTGAATCTCTCAGGCCACAGTTGTACGGCCGATAACTGATAACTGATAAATGATAACTGATAACTGATAACTGATAAATGATAATTGATAATTGATAACTGATAACTGCCTTTTCTGAATTTTTGACCGTTTTTGTCTCACTTCATCCTAGAACAAAACATTTATAACATAATAACAGTTGAGCAGATTCTAGTAATCTTTTCTTAGGATCCATTAAAGATCAAATGCAATTGGAAATTCTTCTCAACTTCCAGTATGAATTTAAACAAAAACTATATGAACTTAACATTGTAAAATTTGTTTAGGAAATTTAATGTTCAAGGACACCACTTAAGAGTTCATTCATCTGTGTGCAGCATCACAGTTCATACAGCGAGACTTGTCTGGATGTGCTATTGAGGTTTAGTCCAGCTCCTCATCTGGACAAAGTTTCACATAGCTCAATTTGACCCATCAGCTTGTTGCTTAGCTGAACAGAATGCCGTTCAGTCACATGCTTCAAATCATCAGTTCTTTTACTGTTGCCACAGTCAGGTGTTCTCATAAGTCACATTTGGTAGCAGACGTAGTTTTTGTGTCAACCTGTACACATGTGATATTTTCAAAAAGGGTTCAATACAAAAACAACTGGACTTTATTTGTAACAGAAGATGTTTCTCTCCTCATCCGAGGAGCTTTCTCAATTCAAAGAGCAGAGAGTGAGAGATACAGATTATAAGGCTGAGTGAGATAAGACACACACACACATAAGACACACACACACACATATGTAGATTTGACAAGTCACACGTCCACACTTTAACAGTAGGGGTTTCTTAAAGTTTTCATTACTCTAATTCACAGACGAGGCCCCTCTGTTCCCATCAGGTGTGAAAACTGTCTGGGAATCTGTTTTAAAGTTGCATTATGTGTTTTTGAAAGTGGAAATCTGAGGCCTCCTCCTCTGTTAAGAGACGGCTTTTCTCTTTTTACATAAATTGCTTCCTTCACCCCCCTCTCAAACCATCTGTCTTCTCGGTCCAAAATGTGCACATTTTGGTCCTCAAAAGAGTGTCCCTTATCTGTGAGGTGGAGGTGAACAGCTGAATCTTGTCCTGAGGATGTGGCTCTCCTGTGTTGAGTCATGTGTCTGTGAAGAGGCTGTTTAGTTTCTCCAATGTAGAGGTCTGGACAGTCCTCGTTGCACTGGACCGCAGACACTACACCACTCTGTTTGTGTATGGGTGTTCTGTCCTTAGGGTGGACCAGCCTCTGTCTGAGAGTCCTGCTGGGTTTGAAATGTACTGGGATCTTGTGTTTGTTGAAGATCCTTCTGAATTTCTCTGATACTCCAGCAACATAAGGGATGACAATGTTTTTACGTCTGCTGTTCTCCTTTTTCTGTTTATTAGTGTGTTTTGTAGATTTCCTCGCTGACTTGACAAAAGCCCAGTTAGGATATCCACATGTTTGAAGAGCTTCTTGAATGTGTTTCTGTTCCTTTTCCTTCCCTTCTGTCTTTGTGGGGACGCGTTCGGCCCGATGATGTAAAGTTCTGATGACATCAATCAACCTTTATTTATACAGGTAAATCCCATTGAGCCTCGAGGACTCATTTACAAGAGAAACCTGAACATATACCTGAACAACCTGACCTGACATATAGTTTGTGTTCCAGTGGATGGTGAGAGTCAACGCTTTTTGAATTCATCATGTCCTGGATGACTGAGAATCTTCACCAGCACATGTGATATTTTATTTGGTGATCAAAAGCAGAGGTTCAAGATGCAAAAGTATGATGCTGTTTGAGTCTGCTCTGGTCACATCATGACATCTGACTCTGAATCTAAATGGAAACTACCTGTGTATTCTGTGGGCCGTTGCCAGAGTTACCTTCCTGATCCAAAAAACCTCTTTGATTGACTTGCTTCAACCGAGTCATCCTGCATCCTGGTCTGCACAACGGATTTTGAAAACACTCATTTACACAAAAAGTGAAAACTCTCATTTAACACTGCAAAGCCAAAATTAAAGCCAAAATTTCCTATGGTGAAGATTCTCAGTCTGTTGTTCTCCTTTTTCTGTTTATTGGTGTGTTTTCTAGATTTCCTCGCTGACTTGACAAAAGCCCAGTTAGGATATCCACATGTTTGAAGAGCTTCTTGGATGTGTTTCAGTTCCTTTTCCTTCCCTTCTGTCTTCGTGGGGACGCATTTGGCCCGATGCTGTAAAGTTCTGATGACAGAGAGTTTGTGTTCCAGTGGATGGTGGGAGTCAAACAGAAGATACTGGTCTGTGTGGGTTGGTTTTCTATAAACTTGAATGTTGAGGCTGTCCTCTCCTTCCATCTGAACCAAACAGTCTAAAAAAGGCAGAAAATCTAACTGGGCTTTTGTCAAGTCAGCGAGGAAATCTACAAAACACCCTAATAAACAGAAAAAGGAGAACAACAGACGTAAAAACATTGTCATCTCTTATGTTGCTGGAGTATCAGAGAAATTCAGAAGGATTTTCAACAAACACAACATCCCAGTACATTTCAAACCCAGCAGGACTCTCAGACAGAGGCTGGTCCACCCTAAGGACAAGACACCCATACACAAACAGAGTGGTGTAGTGTATGTGGTCCAGTGCAGCGAGGACTGTCCAGACCTCTACATTGGAGAAACTAAACAGCCTCTTCACAGACTCATGGCTCAACACAGGAGAGCCACATCCTCTGGACAAGATTCAGCTGTTCACCTCCACCTCACAGATAAGGGACACTCTTTTGAGGACCAAAATGTGCACATTTTGGACTGAGAACACAGATGGTTTGAGAGGGGGGTGAAGGAGGCAATTTATGTAAAAAGAGAAAAGTCATCTCTTATCTCTCTTAACCTTAAGAAACCCCTACTGTTAAGGTGTTGAGGTGTGACTTGTCAAATCTACATATGTGTGTGTATCTTATCTCACTCAGCCTTATAACCTGAATCTCTCACTCTCTGCTCTTTGAATTGAGAAAGCTCCTCGGATGAGGAACGAAACGTCTTCTGTTACAAATAAATTCCAGTTGTTTTTGTATTGAAATTATAACTAACTAAATTGTTTTCTGGTCTGAGACAAGAAGCAAACTATAATTAAATAAACTTTTTACTAAAAACTTACTCAGAAACATCAGTGGTGGATTGTTTAATCCCATTAATTGGATATACATTTCTCCACTTTAATCTTTTCGAAGCAGCTCTTTACATTTTCAGCTATAAATGTGTCAACTGTGTGTTCCTCTAACACAGGCTTGCAAAAGATTTGTCACACCGTGTTATGATACATATTGTCCTTCTCCACAGGCACAGTTGGATACCATGAGGTTAAACAGGCTCCATGCAGCAGCCATGGTACACAGTCCTAAAACCAGAAAGGAGAAAGGCGAGGTCAAGCCCCACCAGAGAGTTCATCGTCTTTCCTCAGATGAAAACTGTTCAGAGAGTCGCATCACCACCATACCAGAGATCACAGAGATGTTTGAGAAGAAACTTGGTCTCAGAGATAAGAAGACAAACTCACTGGTAAGCAACATTGTTATTAGGATTAGTAGAATAAGTTTATTTTTTTTAATCTTTTATTAATTAATTTTTGATTGACTGTTGACTAAGATGGTTTGGGCAACCCTTTTATATAATCTCAGATAACTGAACTCACCCTGTCTCAAAGGAGAGTTCAACTACCCTGTGGAGAAAACTCATTTTGATTGCATGCACCTGTGATCTCATTCTTTTGGTCACTATCCAAAGTTTGTGTTTGTAGTAATGTAGACAACCTGGTAAACTGACAACTTTGCCTAGCAGCTCAACTCCCTCTTCACCAAAGCAGACTGGCACAGAGTCGGTAATATTGTGGAACTGCACCAATCTGTCTATTTATCTCATGTTCCAGTCTTCCCTCACTTGTGAACAAAACCCCTAAATACCTAAACTCCTCCAGTTAAGGTAGCACCTCACCCCTAACCCAAAGAGGGCAATCTCCCCTTTTTTGACTAAATATTATGATTTTGGAGGTACTAATCCTCATCCCAGTCGCTTCACACTCAGCTGCGAACCACTCCAGTGAGAGCTGGAAATCAAGGCATAATGATTTCAAGTAAATTAAATTAAATACAGTTTATTTATATAGCGCCAAATCACAACAAAGTTGTCTCAGGGCACTTTACAGGAACATTCACATACATGGAAAAGACAATTAGTAAAGTTCTCTATCTAAGGAAGCAGCAGACTCATTGAATCTTCACTTTGTCGCACTCTCCCATCCTGAACAAGCACAGTGGCAACAGTGGAAATGAAAAACTCCCTTTTAAAAGGAAGAAACTTCCAACAGAACCAGGCTCAGGACAAGCAGCCATCTCCTTCGACCGGCTGGTTTGAGAGGACAGGAAAGAGAGGCAAACGAATGCAGAATAGCAGGTCCAGATGTAGGTGCAGGTATACTTGAAAGACAAAAACACATGTCAAGGATAGAAAAAAAATTACAAATATAAAACAGGTTGAGCAGAATAAGTAAAGAAAAGCATAGTGAAGAAATGTGGTCAGTTTGTCCTCCAGCAGTCTAAAGGCTCCCACATACTCGAGCAGACCTCAGTCCGCAGAGGTCCGCGCATACCGGATTAGACTCGAAGCGGACGCCTGCAAGGCATGTCCGTGCAAAGATCAAATTTTACAACCACGTATGTGTACTCGGTGTCGCACAATAAAATGCCCGGCAATGGACTGTTTTGTATGCGACACCAATGTATTAAATTCACCTTCATCTGTGGTCTGGTTTAATGGCCTTTTCTTTTTTTTTTTTTTTTCCAAGAGGCAAGCGATCTCTTCCTCCTCGACCGTTGACGCCATGACTGAAATTGTGAGAAATTAAGGAATTTGTCATGAGTAAATTCAAATCGGGCCTGGTGTGGCTGCGGGAAGGTCTGGAGATTTCCTGGTGGGCCAGTCTGATGTGTGAGCTGCAGGGCCAGCGCTCCCTGTTTTATTTTTTAGAACTTTTCATTAACAACATCTAGACACAGACAGCACACACTGCTGCTGCTTGCGCTTTTTTTTTGCGACCTGTCAATCAATCCAGTAGGCATGTCAGCAAATGACCAGTCAGCGAACTCAATTTGTCCCGAAGGTAAACGCCCCTTGCCTGTGGAGCTGGCTGCAGCCAGTCAGGGTGTACGCTCGAGTATGAAGTCTCAACCGTCTGCAGACAGTGCACGCAGTTTCTGTGCGGACTGAGGTCCGACCAAGTATGTGGCAGCTTTAAGCCTATAGCAGCATAACTAAGGGATAGCTAAGGAAACCCAAGCCAGCCTTAACTATAGGATTTACCAAAAAGAAAATCTTAAAACTATCCTTAAAACTGGACAATGTGTCAGCCTCACGGACAGAAACTGGAAGTTGGTTTCACAAGAGAGGAGCCTGAGAACTGAAAGCTCTGCCTCCCATTCTGTTTTTGGAAACTCTAGGAACCGCAAGTAAACCTGCAGTCTGAGAGTGAAGTGCTCTGTTAGGAAAATATGGAACAATAAGATCTGTAATATCAGATGGAGCTAGGTTGTTGAGAGCTTTGTAGGTTAGAAGTAGGATTTTGAATTCTATTCTGGATTTGACAGGGAGCCAATGGAGAGAAACTAAAACTGGAGAGATATGATCTCTCCCAGTAACTCCAGTTAAGACTCTGGCAGCAGCATTTTGGATCAACTGAAGAAGTTTTAAAGAAGTATTTGGACATCCAGATAATAAACCATTGCAATAGTCCAGCCTAAATGTGACAAATGCTCGAACCAGTTTTTCTGCATCATCTTTAGATCAGATGTTTCTAATGTTAGTGATATTACGCAGGTGGAAGAAGGAGGTTCTAGTAACGTTTTTAATGTGGGGGATAAAAGACATGTCCTGATCAAAAATAACACCAAGATTTTTAACATTAGAGCTGGAGGACAGATTAATGCATCTAAGGAGGGAGAAAGACAAACATTCATTCCTAAGGTGCTCAGGTCCAAAAAGCAAAATGTAGGTTATGTACTGTAACTGCAGATTCTATGAATATGGGCACAGTCCTTTAAGCTGCTCTGTTGGCTTTCACCCCGCATGCAGCGGGCAACACTGACCCTGTTTTCACACCTGATAGTCCGGTAGACTCAGTTGTTGAGGACCAATATTCAGAACATTTGTTTACTTTTCAGATGGTGCGGTTTGCATTCACTCTGCATTGAGTCAGTCGAGCTAACCTGTCTCCCCCCCCCCCCCCACCCCATAGATATAAACACTAGATCCCTCATTGGCTGCTGCGGCACAGGAATTTTGGCCACCATCTTGGAGCGGTCGTCCTTATTTGGTTAAAGTAGAAGATGTCTCAGCACTTCGCAGCTTATTTCTGTTCTAATCGACGAACTGTTGACGTCCGGTCTCGGGGGATAACTTCTCACAGTAAGATGAACATGTTATTGTTAGTATTTTGTGAATATAATATTACTGTACTGTATTTATGTCCACCAGCTGATGTGATGTTCAGTGTAACACGGTGTTCAGCTGCAATGAAGCTGACTGAGATCTGATGACAGGAATATTTTTCTAACAAGCATACTCACTGTTTCAGTAGCTTTGGTTCATTATCAACAGATATGCATCAAAACTGGAGTTTTGTTTAAGTTCTAGGATATAAAAAAAATAAAACTAGGGAGAATATAGGAAATAGAAAATAAGATTGACCTCCTCTGTACAATGTTTTTGTGTAGACACAAATGTCCTGTTTTCATTTTGAAGGTTTCCCAAAGAACAAGATGTGAGGAAGAGGAGGAAGTATCTTTGAGGAGGATTCATCTGAGCAGTGAGGATTTTAAACTGGAGGATTTTGATCAAACTGGTCAGACTGTCCGACTGAGAGATGGTGTGGTACCATGGGTTCACCTTCAGAGAGTAGGAGCATCATTATAAGTTCATTAGAGTTCATAAAGTTACATATTTTATTGTGAGTCACAAGGTGAGACA
>NC_056500.1:51520800-51525545 GCF_014905685.2 Nematolebias whitei | reverse complement strand
GAGAGATGATCAGAAATCCTTTTAGATGTACAAACTTCAAACTCTGGTACATAGACTCGTATTCCCGCCCACCCCTTTGTGTTCTTTGAGCCATCTGTATATATATTTCCAGGTAATTAAAATATGTCTCTCTAATGTATTTGCTGCTTTTCAGCCCCATTTCATTTTCGTTCCATTCTCTTTTCATTTCAAGAATTTTCATGTCTACTTTACTTTCTGGAATCAACCATGGAGAATTAACACTGTTTGGACTAATCTGTGCGAAATCTTTATTTCCTATTCCATATAATCCAGCTAGTTTGTTTATTTTCCAACCAAAACCATTTCTGTGATATCTGTTATATTCCCAGCAGTTCTGGATTGTTGCTGCTGCAGGATTTGCTTCTTTACTTCCTTTGAGTTTCACCCAGTAAGTTAATGAAAGTTTAGTTCTTCTCATTTCTAACAAAGTCTCACCAGTTTCTATAAGAAGAGCATTAATGGGGGTCGTCTTCATTGCTCCTGTGCACACCCGTAACGCTCTGGATTGAATCTGTCTAGTTTCTGGAGAGTTGTATTTGCTGCTGCTCCATGCACGATGCATCCATGGTCCAAAGTTGATCTCATGAGAGCTCTGCACATATTTAAAAGTGACTGTTTGTCTGCTCCCCAGTTGTTTCCTGCCTCTGCTTCATTACATTAAGGACTTTCTTACACTTTGTTTCCACCTGTTTTAAATGTGTTTGCCATGTGTATGACCTGTCTAACCATATACCTAGATATTTAAATTCATTAACCATTTTTAAAGGTTGTCTATATAATAAAAGATTTCCAATATTTATCTTCTTTTTGTTTGTAATCATCATGTAGCAGGTTTTGCTTACAGACAGTTTGAAACCCCATTCATACGACCAGCTCTCTATTTGATTAACTGCTTTTCTTATGTTTTTAACGACATGTGGCACATTTCTCCCCCTCATCCATATTGCTCCATCATCTGCATATAAAGCTGATCTGATGCCTCTGTCAAGATTTGCTAATATGTCGTTAATCATAACGTTGAATAAAACTGGACTAAATACACTGCCTTGAGGGGTGCCGTTTTCCACTTTGAAGTGTCTTGATAATTCACCCCCAACTTTTACTTTAATTGTCCTATCTTTAAAGAAACTGGTAATCCAGTTATACATCCTCCTATCTATTCCCATTTGTTCTGGTTTTATTAGCAGCCCTTCCCTCCACATGGAATCATAAACTTTTTATATGTCAAAGAAAACTATGATCATCATTTCTTTCATTTTTAGTGTTTTTTCATATTACACACTCTTACCAGAGCATCTACTGTGGACTGACCAGTTCTAAAACCACACTGGTAGTTACCAATAAGTTCTCTTTTTTCCAGGACGTACATTAATCTGTTAATTAATATTTCTCCATCAGTTTACACAAACGAGAAGTTAAAGCTATGGGTCTGTAGTTGTCTGAACTTGTTGGATCTTTTCCTGGTTTATTAAATGGTAGAATTATGGCTCTTTTCCAGCTCTTTGGTAATGTTCCTTCTTTCCATATTTTATTGAATAGTTTTAGAATGATTTTTAATGTTATTTCAGGTAACTGTTTAAACATGACATAACACAGGCTGTCCTCTCCTGGAGCTGAATATCCTGTATCTTTTAATACCATTTTGATTTCTTTCATAGTTCTCTGTTCATCAAGAGTTGACATGGATCTGCCTTTCTTCTGTCCTACGTTACTGAATGATTTGAGTTTTTGTTCCTTCTGCTGCCTCTGATCGTTTCCTAGATGTTCTCCACTGTGGACTGCAGCCTCACCCACAGAATCAGCCTCGTCTTTATCTGAAACCATTATCTCATTATTTTTTATCAGAGCTGGAATTTTAACTCCACTTTATTTCCCCACTCATTTTCTTAATCATTGTCCACACCTGATTTAAATTTATTTTATATCCTCTGGATGAACAATAATCTCTCCAAGTTTTCTTTTTTGCCTCTTTAATGGTCCTACGAGCTACTGCCCTTTTCTTTTTAAAATCTATGGTTTTCTTCATTCATATTTTTCTGTAATGTTTTTAGAGCCTTGTTTCTTTCTTTAATTATTTTACTACATTCATCATTCCACCATGGAACCATTTTTGATTTTCTTTTTATTACTACTTTTGGAACGCTTGAGTTTGCTGCATTTAAAATGAGTTCTGTTACCTGGTTATTGCAGTCGTCTATGTTTCCTTTAAGATTTATTAAATCACTATTTTTCTCACAATACATTTGAAAAATCTGGCTCATCTCGGACGGTGATGAGTCTGCATACAAGAGGGAGGTGGACCGGCTGGTGACCTGGTGCAGCAGCAACAACCTGGAACTCAATGCCCAGAAGACAGTGGAGATGATTGTGGATTTCAGGAAAGCCACAGCTCCTCTGCCCCCCCTCACCTGTAATGATACCCCCATCACCACTGCAAACTCTTATCAGTTCCTCTGCACCACCATCACCCAGGACCTCAAGTGGGAGCCGACCATCAGCTCCCTCATCAAGAAGGCCCAGCAGAGACTGTACTTCCTGCGACAGCTGAAGAAGGCCAAGCTGCCGGCCAAGCTGATGGTGCAGTTCTACACAGCCATCATCGAGTCCATCCTCAGCTCCTCCATCACGGTGTGGTACGCCGGGGCCACTGCCAGGGACAGACTCAGACTGCAGCGCGCTCAGCTGAGAAGGTGATCGGCTGCAATGGCATGCTAGGAGTTTGATAGCTAATGGACAAGAACTTAAAAAATACATCTACCATTTAAAAATAATACCAGATATAATCTGTGTACAAGAAACATGGTTAAAACCACATTTAGACTTTAAACTTCATGGATACAGTACAATAAGGAAAGACAGAAGTACTGGAAGTAGTGGAGGAGGGTGTGCAACTTTTATTAAGGATGGCATAGCATACAAGGAAATTTACAACTCAACAGAATATGAAAGTGTTAGCATTGAAATTTACAACTTAAAAATAACTCCACGACCTGTACGTCTCCAGGACTGTGAGGCGAGCAGGTCGGATCACAGCTGACCCTGCTCACCCTGCTCACGGACTGTTTGAACCACTCCCCTCAGGCAGGAGGCTTCGGTCCATTCGGACCAGAACCTCCCGCCATAAGAACAGTTTCTTCCCCTCTGCTGTTGGACTCCTGAACACTCATAATGCTACCTCATAACTTCTGCTTTGGTCACATTACATCTGTATTATAACTGAATACTCCATCTGTACTGTTTTCTAAGCTTTTTTATTGTTTTCTATTGTATGGGTGTACATATGGTTATGTTATGTTTTTAATTTTACTTTATTTGTGGGTGTACACAGGCTTATGTCTTATGTAATGTTCTCATTTTTACTTCATTTTTACTTAATTTTTACTTTATTTTACTTTAGTACTATTAGCACCTTATGTCGAAGCAAATTCCTAGTTTGTGAACCTCGTTCATTGACATGGCGATAATAAACTGATTCTGATTCTGATTCTGAAAAGTTTCCCAGTTATCTTTCTTAAAGCACCATCTGGTTGAGATTATTTCCTCTTTATTGGTTATATTGTCATTTATAATTGTGCTAACAGGAAAGTGGTCACTCCTCAGTGTAGTATCTCCATTTATACTCCATTCACAGGATTTACAAGTTTATCTGACACTAGAGTTAAATCTAAACATGATGCTGAACCTTTATTGATATTAAATCGTGTGCCATGACCATCATTAAGACAAACCAGTGATCTTTCATCCATCATTTCTTCAACAATGTTGCCGTTACTGTCTGTTTTGCTGCTTCCCCATAAACTATTGTGAGCATTAAAGTCTCCACACCAGATTTCTCTCCTGTTTGTACCTCCACATATTTCCTTAAATACATCATTATCTAGGTTTTTACATGGGTTATAAAAATTTATCATCTTAATATGTCCAGTTATTTTTAAGTTGTAAATTTCAATGCTAACACTTTCATATTCTGTTGAGTTGTAAATTTCCTTGTATGCTATGCCATCCTTAATAAAAGTTGCACACCCTCCTCCACTACTTCCAGTACTTCTGTCTTTCCTTATTGTACTGTATCCATGAAGTTTAAAGTCTAAATGTGGTTTTAACCATGTTTCCTGTACACAGATTATATCTGGTATTATTTCTAACTGGTAGATGTATTTTTTAAGTTCTTGTCCATTAGCTATCAAACTCCTAGCATGCCATTGTAGAACATGAAAAACCATTCCTAGTCCTTTCCTTGACCTTTTCCTGTTGGTTCAACTGGTTTTAGTAGAGTGGATCTGATCTGCTTGGATTTATTTCATATCCAGAAACTTTCCTGCTGCTTCCACTATTGTTTTTATTTGATCACTTTTCTTTGTCATTTGTATCGTTACATTAACAATGTGACACATGAATGCCACAAACTTGTCCTTGTCCACCATCATTGATTTTTCATTGAGTTTACCTTTGTGATTGCATGTGGCATGTTCTGCTGCTGCTGGTACCAGTGATTGCCTCTGGTTCCTCTGAATATCATTTACACTTTGCACCTGTTTTTGGATAGTTTCTTCATTCCTCACTTCTTTTGTGTTTACTTTCTTCACCCTCTTCAGTGCTTCAGCATATGAAACTCTCTGTAATTTTAATTCTTTGTTCTTCTCTGGCTTCTCTCTGAACCACACACCCTCCACATGTTGCACTGTGCTCTCCTCCACGTGCTGCACTGTGCTCTCCTCCACGTG
>NC_056500.1:51514536-51520790 GCF_014905685.2 Nematolebias whitei | reverse complement strand
TGCTGCACTGTGCTCTCCTCCACGTGCTGCACTGTGCTCTCCTCCACAGTCTCAGCATTTTACCTTCGAGTCTTTCTCACACTTCCCGTACTCATGAGGACCTCCACATCTTGCACATCTCACTTTCCCTTTACACTCCTTTGCCATGTGCCCCATTCTTTGACATATGAAACAACTGCTGGGGTTTGGTCTGTATTCTCTTACTCTATAATTTACATATCCCATCTGCACACATTCTGGCATTGTGTTCTCAAACTTTAGAATAATAGACATTGTTTCTTTGATTATTTCATCTTTTTTACTTGTAATCCTTTCTGTCACTTTGCCTCCTCTGATTTCTTGTTTTATTTCCTCGGGTGTCATTTCTACTGGAACTCCTGAAATTACTCCTCTTAACCTGTTTAAAGAACCTGGAATAAATACTTTAACTCTTTCTCCCACTAGAGTAGTCATTTTTAAGATTTTGTCCTGCTGTTGTTTGTTGATTGCACGTGTAAGAATTCTTTTGTTGTTCATGAGTCTGGATAATTTTATTTTCCCAGTTTCCTCCTCTGTTGCCTTTGTTAATTTTATTGGATGAACGTATCTTCCCTCTTGATTAAACTCCACCGTTACTTTCCATTCCTCTTCCCTAATTAGTTCCACCTGCGTTTGATTTCGTGGACTTGTACTGATTTTTGACTTTTTATTTATGTCTATTCGTGACTCACTTTCTTCTGACAAGCTTCTCTCTCTCTCTCGTGTCTTTTTCTTTGTGTTTTTTTTCCTTTTTTGATGATTTTGCCAACATCCATTCCATCTCATTCTCACTATTTCCCCCCGAAGAGGAGGCCATGATGTTACAGTCAGAGCTCAGTTTATGCAACCCGACCAAATTTCAGCTCCTACCGCCCTTGAAAAGATTGTCCAGCTCCCAAGTCAGCTTCTCCTTCCACGCCAAAACCTGTCAATCTCAGGAATCCCTGAGTCTCGACAAAGTCCTCAAAAACCTGAGTCCTGAACTCCTCTGCGATAGCGGTCAATGCTGTTTATATCTATGCCCCCGCCTGTGGTGGTGTTGCACCAAGAACTACTGAAGGAAATGACATAAAATCCTCTGAAGAAGACACTTCTTCTTCTTCTTCTTCTTCTTCTTCTTGTGAGAGGAGGGTGTGTGGAGGAGCTGAAGGAGGAAAGTGAGAGTGATTGATACTTTTTCTATATCTTTTTCTAATATCTTTTTCACTTGGTGTTTTTTATGTTACTTGTTTAGGTGTGGGTTTTTGTAGTTAGTTTGACAAAGTTTTAGGGTATTGTTTGGTGAGGGCGTGGCCGTCAGGTGCTCCTGGCTGGCCAGCCTGAGGGGAAGCCATGGTGGCTGGAACAGGTGGATTCTCCACACTGACTCGGAGAAACGGCGTCAGGGTAGGTGCTGGCTCTCTGTGTAGTGTGGAGGAAGTTTGTTTGGCAGTAGGAAAAGTAGTTGGATATGAGTCCATTAAGTCTGCAGCCCGAATGAATGGGGCTGTAGTCTTGTTTTTGGAGAAGGTGGAGCAGGCCCAGCAGTTGGTTGAGGCTGGCATTTCAGTTGGTGAATTGTTTTTGCAAGTGTCACCACTGGCAATGCCAGCCACTAGAATTACCTTATCGAATGTTCCACCGTTCATTAGCGATGAGTTCTTAATTAAAGAACTGTCACGGCACGGGAAGGTAGTCTCCCCAATTAGGAAAGTGCTTTCGGGGTGTAAGTCACCTCTGCTGAAACACATTGTCTCCCATAGGAGACAACTATTCATGTTACTGAATAAGCGGGGGGAGGACCTGAACGTGCGATTTCATGTGAAACTGGATGATTTTGACTATATTTTATTTGCGACTTCATCCAGAATGAAATGTTTTGGGTGTGGTCAGGAGGGGCACATCATAAAAATGTGTCCCAACAAAGCTGGGCCAGCCCCGCCCGATGCAACACAGCAGCAACCTGCTGCTGCCGAACAGGGGGGGGACAAGCCCGATTACAGTGGGGAGGCAGAGCTGCCCGCTACAGTGGGGGAAACCACAGCTGCAGTGACCCCCAATAAGGTGGACCGTCCAAAACACAGTGTTGAAGAGCCAGCTGTAGAAGGTGACAAAATTGAAGAGAACGGTGTGTGTGTGGAAAAAGGGGGCACAGAAGGTTGTAGTGGTGGGGAGAATGGTGGTGGTGATGGGGTGAATGGTGGTGGTGATGGAGTGAATGGTGGTGGTGATGGAGCGAATGATGGTGGTGATGGGGCGAATGGTGGTGGTGATGGAGTGAATGATGGTGGTGATGGAGTGAATGGTGGTGGTGATGGGGTGAATGGTGGTGAAAGTGAAGTGGTGGAAGGGAACAGTGTGCAGGGAAAAAAGGAGGGGGTGAGGGGCGATGAGGAGTATTTAGTGTGTGAAGGTCAAGGTGAGAAAGAAGAGGTGCAGGCAGATGGAAACAATGAAGGACAGAACAGTGCAGAGTCACTTCATTTTGAAGTTGAGAGACAGACAGGTGAAACAGAGGAGGCGATGGAGTTGGAGGTTCCGACCCCGTCCCAAAGGCGTAGCAAAAGGAAGAATGTGGTGGCTGCTGTGCATGCCAGCAAGCAGGCCAGTAAGTTGGCTGCAGAAAAAAAGGGTTTGTCAGACAGCAGTGACGCTGAGAGCTATTTCTCTGACAGCAGTGAAATCTCTGTGTCACAAATGAAATGTAAAGAGCCTAGATACCCTGTAGAGTCTTTTAGGAATTTTCTGAAAGACACTAAAGGATTCAGAGGGTTAAAGATTGACAGTTTTTTTCCTGATTTAAAATTGTTTTATTTCTCAGCGAGGTATCACATCAGAAACAAAGAGGTATCAGGTTTTACGGACACAGAAGTTTTTAGACTGAAGAAAATAATGACCAAAGTGAGAAAACAACTTTGAACTACACGATGCACAGAAGTATTTTATTCTCTTTTATAGTCTTTTGGTTTTCTGTTTTTAGCTTCTTACCCAATATGGATTCTTTTAAAATAGCTTCTTTGAATCTTAACGGGGCGAGGGAGGCTGAAAAACGGGCTTTAATTTACCAAACTTTAAACCAAAAGAAAATAGATGTTGTTTACCTACAAGAAACGCACAGTGATCGTTTAATGGAAACAGACTGGGCTAGAGAGTGGAGGGGGGAGGTCATTTTAAGTCACGGCACCTCCAAGAGTGCAGGGGTGGGCTTCCTCTTTTCTAGAGCTTTCACCCCAAACTCTACAGAAATTGAACACGTCATTCAGGGGAGGTGTCTTTTAGTCAGGACACAGTTTGATCATTTTAGTATAGTATTTATTAATATTTACGCTCCCATCACCAATGCAGAGAAAAAGCGTTTTTTTGAAAAAATTGGGGAAAGGTTGGGTGATTGTGGGCCTGAAGATTATGTTTTTATAGGAGGGGATTTTAATTGTACAGAAGACGAGTTTTTAGACCGTAATCATGCAGAGCCGCATCCAGCGGCCCAACACGCTCTGCGGCGGCTGGTCTCTTCTCATGGCCTGGTGGATGTATGGAGGAGGATGCACGCAGGCTCCAGGCAGTACACGTGGTCCCACATTAAGGAAAACCGAGTCTCTTTGGCTCGACTTGATCGTTTTTACTGTTTTAAACATAATTTTAATGTGTTTAAAACATGCCAGATTTTACCAGTAGCTTTTACAGATCACTCGTTACTTTTAGGTAGTGTTTTTATTAGAAACATTTTACCTAGAAGCGCTTACTGGCACTTTAACTCAGCTCTGACTTACGATCAAGGTTTTAAAGAGGTTTTAAGTTATTTTTGGTCTTGTTTTAGACAGAGAAAGGCTGATTTTAATTGTCTGAAACAATGGTGGGACTATGGGAAGGTTCAGATAAAACTGCTGAGTCAGCAGCACACTCTGAATGTTACTCGTGACATTACCAAATCTATTAGAGATCTGGAGATGAATATCGTGGATTTAGAACGACTTAGTGAATCCACAGGGAATCAGGAGCACATTGAAGCTCTCAAATCTAAAAGGCTAACTTTAGCAAACCTGCTGGACAGTAAAGTCCAGGGCGTATTGGTCAGATCCCGGATCCAAAACATCACAGAGATGGATGCTCCCTCTAGCTTTTTTTTCGGCTTGGAGAGGAAGCACGGGCAGAGAAAGATGATCCACTCTTTGTTGTCGGACACAGGGCAGCAACTGAGTGAACCAGGCCAGATCAGGAGGAGGGCTGTGGAGTTTTACCGTTCTCTGTTCCACAGCAAATATGAAGAGAACGAGGAACTGTTCAGGGAGTTCTGCGAGGAACTACCCCAAGTCTCTGACGACAGTAACGCTGAATTGGAGCGCCCTCTGGGGCTTCAGGAACTCCACGCAGCCCTCCTCGGCATGCAGGGCCAGAAGTCCCCGGGCGTCGACGGACTCACTGTGGAATTCTACAAGGCCTACTGGGACATTCTGGCCACGGACCTGCTTGACGTTTACAACGAGAGTCTGCGCACTGGTTCACTCCCCTTGTCTTGCCGCAGGGCGGTCATCACCCTGCTGCCCAAGAAAGGGAACCTGCAGGACATGAAGAACTGGCGCCCTGTGTCCCTCCTCTGCACCGACTACAAGATCCTCTCCAAGGCCCTGGCTACTAGGCTGGGGAAAGTTATGGAGGAGGTCATCCACCGGGATCAGACCTATTGCGTCCCCAGCAGGTCCATGGTGGATAACATCTACCTAATTCGAGACGTTTTGGAGGTCTCCGGTTCATTGGGTTTACAACTTGGCTTGATTTCACTAGATCAAGAAAAGGCATTTGACCGCGTTGAACACGGCTTCCTCTGGAAAACCATGAGAAGGTTTGGGTTCAGCGAAGGTCTCATCGCCAAGATCCAGGTACTGTACAGTAACATTGAGAGTGTGCTGAAGATCAATGGTAACCTGTGTGCTCCTTTTAGAGTGTGTCGAGGCGTTCGACAGGGCTGCGCGCTCTCGGGGATGCTCTACGCACTCTCCCTGGAACCCCTCCTCCAGAAACTACGCTCGTGTGTTTATGGTTTGGTTTTACCTGGTTTTAGTAACAATATGGTTTTATCTGCCTATGCTGACGATGTTGTTGTTTTTATAAAAGATCAAAATGATGTCAGTATTTTAACCAAGATAATAGCAAAATTTTCTGTCTTGTCCGCTGCAAGGGTGAACTGGAAGAAGAGCGAAGCCCTGGCCGTAGGGGAGTGGTCGTGTGGGCTCCCGGTTCTCCCTCAAGGGCTCGCTTGGCGAAAAGACGGTTTTAAATATCTTGGTGTGTTTTTAGGCAGTAAAGAAATTGTAAATCAAAACTGGGAAAACATTGAACAAAAACTGAACAAGAAAATGTCAAAATGGAGATGGCTGCACTCTCAGATGTCTTACCGGGGCAGAGTGCTGGTTTTAAACAACCTTGTTGCATCACAGCTGTGGCACAAATTGTCTGTTTTAGATCCACCGTCTGGCCTGCTTGTAAAAATACAGTCAGCGATGGTCGACTTCTTCTGGAATAATCGACACTGGGTGCCACAGTCTGTCTTGTTTTTACCAAGAGAGGAGGGGGGTCAGGGCCTTGTCCACCTGGCCAGCAGAACTGCAACTTTTCGCCTGCAGTTTCTTCAGAAATACATGACAGGATCTCCCGTGTGGAGGGATGTGGCCAGCTGTATCCTCAGACGTGTCAATTTACTGGGGCTGGATGCTGCTCTGTTTTTAACTGATTTTAGTCTTTTAAATTTAAAGGGGTTGCCTCAGTTTTATCAAAGTGTTTTTCAATCCTGTGGCTTTTTTAAAATGTGTCATTCGCAGGCGCATGATTCTCTGCATTGGTTTTTAGAAGAGCCTTTAGTCTGTGGGTCCAGACTGGACGTGTGTCGTGGAACGATACCAGGACTGTCGGAGGCGCTGTGCAAGTCCAAAACAACAACTGTGAGACATCTGGTGGAGGCAGCTGGACCTGACTTTTACAACACCCAGGCCGTTGTCGCTCTGCTAGGAGTCAGGTCCATTAGACTTGTGCAGCGCTTCCTGGACCTCTTGAAAGAGAGGATGACGGCCGGAGGGAGGCGTCTCCTGCAACTGCTTCATGAAGGACACGTTTTGCCGGACCCAACAGACCCAATACCCAATTTGACACTGACCACTGGCTTCACAAAAGACAGTGGTCCTCTGCTGAACGACAGGAACTCGCAGATGTGCCTCCAGAGTACAAGCCCAAAAGTACTGTATAAAAACTGTGTCAAAGTATTG
>NC_056500.1:51513543-51514436 GCF_014905685.2 Nematolebias whitei | reverse complement strand
TATATATATATATATATATAAACATATATACATATCATCTCTATCATTTTTCCTGTAGTTTATCGTTGCCATTGTTTCCTGTTGTGTCTGGAGCAGGTCTCTTGTAAAAGAGTCCTTGTGGCTCCATGAAGCCAACCTGTATAAATAAAAGGTTGAATAAATCATTATGTGTATATTTATATTCGTTCAACCTTTATTGATACAGTTTAGTTCCACTGAGCCACAAGGACTCTTTTACAAGAGAGACCTGGATTTTAACAAAGAGTGATGACAACAGTGGATAACAAACTGTTTTTAATTGTAAAACAAACAAACAAACAAACAATAAAAAAATTGTCTGAATCATTAGTGAATGTGTGTTGTTGTTGTTGTTGTTGTTGTTGTTGTCAGTGTGTTATCATGTTGTGCTGTGGTCCAGTGTCTCCACAGACGATGTGTGTGAGGGTGGACATGTTTGGAGGTTGCTGTGTTGAAGCTCCATGGATCAGCCTCTCTGCAGCTCTCAGCTCCTTCACTGAGCTGCTCTTGTTCTTCACAGGTAGAAGGTGGGAGCTCTCGTCAAATCATCATCTCCAGCATCATCTTGTTCATGCCAGGCTTTTCATCCACTGACCACACACACCTGCAAACATCAGGGAGACCAGTTTAACACTCTGGAAGGAAACCAGTGAGATTTTAATTCGACCATGACCAGTATGATATGATGTTATGTCCAGACCCTGGTCCAATCCTGGTCCAGAATGCAGCAGCCCGATTTTTTAACCAGTACAGGCAAAAGAGAGCACATTACACTGGTTTTGGCCTCACTGCACTGGTTACCGGTTCACTATCGAATCCAGTTCTAAATACTCATGTATGTCTACAAATCACTGAACAGTGTCCCCCCCCCCCCT
>NC_056500.1:51512484-51513443 GCF_014905685.2 Nematolebias whitei | reverse complement strand
CCCCCCCCCCCCCCCCATCTCTCTGATCTGCTACAACCGTATGTCCCACCACGTTCCCTGAGGTCAGTGGACCAGTTGCTCCTCACAGTTCCAGGAACTCGTCTTAAGCGCAGAGGTGACAGGACCTTCTCTGTAGCAGGACCAAGACTTTGGAACGAGTTACCTCTGCTTGTCAGACAGGCCCCCTCCCTCTCGGTTTTCAAGTCCCGTTTAAAAACTCACTACTATTCAGTAGCTTTCAACACCAGATGATCTGTGTTTTGATCCTGTACGCTCCACACTGGTTTGTTGTCATTATCTGCATCGTTTTTATGTCTATATTCTGATTTACCTCATTTTGTATTTTGCTTTGTGTGTTACCTGTTGTTCTGTCTGTACAGCACTTTGGTTGGACTTGTAGCTGTTTTAAGTGCTCTATAAATAAAGTGGTATGGTATGTGGGGGACTGGTGGAGCAGAGGTTACAAGATGGGCCTGTGATTGGAAAGTCGCAGGTTCAACTCCCGGTACCGTCAACATCAAAATGTGGGTGGAAAAGGTGAAACGCCCACACCTGCCTCCACCCTCATTGGCCCCACTCTGGTCCCCTGAGCAAGGCACTCAACCCCCACCACCTGCTCCTAAACAGGTCTCTCTAGAAAATGAGTTCTCTTGACTCAATAAATGTATAAATAAAGGGCAAATGAAAAATAAAAGTTTAAAATAGAAATACTCACATCACTGGACCGAGGTTGTGTGTGTGACGTGCACGTTACTGAGAGAGTGTGTGTGTGACGTGCACGTTCCTGAGGTTGTGTGTGTGATGTGCACGTTCCTGAGGTTGTGAGTGTGACGTGCACGTTCCTGAGGTTGTGTGTGTGACGTGCACGTTCCTGAGGTTGTGTGTGTGACGTGCATGTTCCTGAGGTTGTGAGTGTGACGTGCACGTTCCTGAGGTTGTGTGTGTGACGTGCACGTTAC
>NC_056500.1:51512121-51512474 GCF_014905685.2 Nematolebias whitei | reverse complement strand
GTGTGTGTGTGACGTGCACGTTCCTGAGGTTATGTGTGAGACATGAACGTTCCTGAGGTTGTGTGTGTGACGTGCACGTTCCTAAGGTTGTGTGTGTGACGTGCACGTTCCTGAGAGTGTGTGTGTGTGACGTGCACGTTCCTGAGGTTGTATGTGTGACGTGCACGTTCCTGAGCGTCCACAGACAGAGCAGCTGCAGCTTTGGTTCACTTCCTGTAGTCCTGCAGTTTTCAAGCTGAAATGAAAAAGCATCATGAAGATGAACTTTACAGTCTCTAGTTACCTGTTCATAGAAACACATGGAGCTGTCTCACCTTGTGACTCACAATAAAATATGTAACTTTATGAACTCT
>NC_056500.1:51511072-51512021 GCF_014905685.2 Nematolebias whitei | reverse complement strand
TTCTGTACATTTTATACTTGTCAATAAATGTTTTGTTAAAAATCAAATCAAAATCTTCTTCTTCTTCTTCATGTGAGAGGAGTGTGAGTGGAAGAGCAGAGGAGCGGAAAGGGTGAAAGTGTTTATTCTTTCTATTTTTCTGTCCTTTTTCTACTTATTTCTCTGGGTGTTTATTGTTATGTTAGTTATTTAATTGTGGGTTTTGTTAGTTTAATAGTTTAAAGGGTTTGTTTCACGAGGGTGTGGCCGTCAGGTGCACCTGGCTGGCCGGCGTCTAGACGCCATGGTGGCAGCACTGGGAGCTTCTCCACGCTGACAGTAAGAACAGCATCAAGGTGGTGCTGGCTCCGTGCAGCGTGGCGGAAGTTTGTTTGGCTGTGGGGGAGGTGGTTGGACATGGGTCCATTAAGTCTGCAGCTGCATGAACGGGGCTGTGGTGTTGTTTGTGGAGAAAGTGGCTCAAAGTTCAGTGGCTGGTGGAGGTTGGGACATCAGTGAATGGTTTGTTTGTGCAGGTGTCGCCGCTCGCGCTGCCGGCGGTAAAAGTCACACTGTCAAACGTCCCTCTGTCCATCAGTGATGGTTTCCTGGTTAAAGAGCTGTCGCGACATGGAAAGGTGGTGTCTCCCATTAAAAAATTCTGACGGGATGTAAATCACCTTTATTAAAACATGTCGTGTCTCATAGAGGCAGCTGTTCATGGTGCTCAACAGACGCGACGAGGAGCTTGATGTGCGCGTTCATGTGAGGGTGGACAGGTTTGATTATATTCAACGTCCTCCAACATGAAGCTTTGGATGAGGAAGGACACATCATTAAAATGTGTCCAAACAGAGCCGAGCCGGCTCGCCAGCCTCGGAGGAGCAGCAGCTGCAGGTGTGGGACAGGTGTGGGCGCTCTGCCCTCTGCCGCCCCGCCCACACCGGACAGGTCCCTCACCTGTCCGGTG
>NC_056500.1:51508479-51511062 GCF_014905685.2 Nematolebias whitei | reverse complement strand
CCTCTGCCGCCCCGCCCACACCGGACAGGTCCCTCACCTGTCCGGTGGAGAAGGGCTTCTCTGCAGACCAAAAGTGGGCGTTTCTGGCGAATAGGCGTTTGTGGGCGGCGAACACTGATTGGCTGCGGGTAACCCCCAAAGTCACGAGGATTATTGATGAGGTAACGTTTCTTTGCGATGTTTGACAAAGAAATATGATTTATTGTACTTATAAAGCATGTTATGTTTTCACTTGTGCATTTTATTGAAGTAGGTTTATTGTAGGTCACGATAGTTTTGACCGTTCTCTCGTTGTTGTCGTGCTTTAGAAGTTTAGCTCATGTGAACACATCGTGGGAGTTCCCACGCAGGTAACGCACTGAGGTAACGTGAGCCTCCACAGCAGCCCTCACTGTGCACGTGTACAACAACTGGGTGGTGCTTTTCAAAATAAAAGCTGAAAATAAAAGTTCTTAATACTTGAAAAATAAATATTTAAAAGCTGTGTATAACTGAAAAATATGAAAAACAAATAAATAAAAGTTGTTATTAGCTGAAAAATAAATAAATATATAGAAGCTGTTAATTATATCTATGTCTTTCTGCCATGTCAGGAACCACTCTCACTTCAGGTTGACTCTATAAGACCCCAAGATGTTGCTCAAAAACTTTGACCAACATCTGATGTTGACTTTGAAAATAAACGAAGAAGCCTGAAGTATTTCAGGCTGAGCACAGAAAGCCTTATGTAATTTCTGTCTGCTTCAGCTGTGGAGAAGAATTTAAAGATTGTGGTGCAGGTTTCTGGGGCAGTGGCAAAAGAGGAGAGCTGAGGGCCTTCCACAGTGAAGCCATTACTCCTGGGTACTGCACCCACTTCTGTGCCATGGATGCAGGTTAGTAGTCCAGCTCTTGTACTGTGATACCCACACATTACAATAAGTAACAACTAGCAACACCCTAACTGTACTATGTTCTGTGTTTCCAACAGATGCTACGATGACTTCTAAAAATGGATGTCCCAATAAACACAATAAAAAAATTCAATGATGCATCAAATGTTGTCTGAGTATGTTTGAAGGTAATAACAAATGTGAAATCTGGAAAACAAAGAGAATTCCTGAATCTGTCTTGTGTGCTTTGATGTGTACATAAGTTTATTGGAGGTCCTGAAACAATTTTTCTGAGAACACAAAGATTTTTATTTTATCTTTGGCCAAGATAGTTTGAAATCATGCTGCTTACTGCAAAACCAAGAGGTTTTTTTAAGACAGACAGTCTTCATTTGTATTAATTTGTCAACTAAGCTAAATGTAATTTCTAAAATATGGATAAATCTGATCTCATCATGCAGCATAAGCACCTGGGTACAGGTGTGAGGGCCAAAAGTCTGGTTATGTACTGACTCCTAAATGTGCTTGTTTTCTACTGAAACATGGAGTAGGGTTGACCTTTAAAATGTGAGACAGCTGAGGAAGTTAACCAGTAAACAGAATACCTGCTCCAGTTGCAGAAATCTGACAGAACCTGACAAATCACTCATCTGCAGTGACTGCAAGTTGAACAAGAAAATGTGAAATTAAAGGAAACTTCCTTTGTCCCAAGGCCACTTTAAGTATCATTAATATTTTTCTTTCTTTATGAATCGATTGTAACTTTTTTCACATTTTTCAACAACCAAAATGGAATTTGTTTTTTAATGTTATGGCTATGTATAAAAAAAACCCCTAACATTTAGCCCTCCCCACTACCCAGTTATGTTGCTCTTATTTTGAAATGTAACTGGAAGTTCTGTGTTAAGAGAGGCGGAAAAAGAAGTTACGGAGACGCCGCGGCAGTATACTGGAGCAATGTAGAACCGAGACGCTGCTAATGTCGAACCGGTTAACACCATAGACATAATATGCCTGTGGGTAACACAATCTGCCAATAACACCTTGTTTTTAGACATAATGTGTCTGTGGTTACGGCATTTTATCGTTCAGCCTTTTTTTCTATCGTCCAATCAGATGTGGCCGGCCAGAGACGACTATTTTTTATCGTCCAATCAAATATGGCCAGCCAGACATGCCTGTTTTTCTATCGTCCAATCATATGCGGCCGGCCAGACACGCCCATTTTCATGTAGTCCAATCAGATATGATCGCCCAGATACGCCTTCCGAATTTGCCTGCAGAGATACCTACTTGGTCCGGTGTGGGCGGGGCAGCAGAGATGCCCTCTGCCGCGGGGGACCCCCCCCACCCCCGCGACCCCCTGACGGGGAACGTTCGGATATTGTTGAGGTGCCAGCTGTAGACGGGGAAGAAACAAAAAATAGTGTGTGTGTTTGGAAGAAGGTGGCAGCACGAAGGTGTGTGGTGGTGGTGGGGAGAGTCAGGTGGGGGAGAGAAACGGGGAGCAAGGAGAGCAGGAGAGTGAGATGGGTGGTGAGGCGTTAGTGTGTGGAGATCAGGGAGCGAGAGGTGAGGTGGAGGAGGATGGAGAGAATAAGGGTTCAGGAAGTAACAGTGCAGGGTTGATTTTGGGAGTTGATGTGGAGGGAGAGGCAGGTGCTGTCGAAGAGATGACAGAGCAGGGGGCCTCAGCCCCCAGTAAGAGGCG
>NC_056500.1:51504716-51508379 GCF_014905685.2 Nematolebias whitei | reverse complement strand
TTTTTAGATTAATAAGTAATAAATTTATGTTTTTAAATGTAATGAAAGACAAACCTTTAAAATTTAAGGACAAAATTTAATCTAATTGTTTTCAAGTCTTATTGTAAAAGCAGTTTCAAAGATTACAGCACAGTGTGATGTTTTGTAATTTTAACATGAACCTTGTGCATATCTGTAAATAATAAAAGTGAAGATATTTTTAATACATCTTTATTGTAAAAATCTATACTAAAATGAAAAACATGGATTTAAAGCAGCAGGAAGGCAGTAAGGTAGGATTATGAATCAGGTTTATAAGTTACAGCTCATGAGGTACTCCATTAGAACATGACGTCTCTTCCACAACATCGTGTGACAAAACCTTCAGGGTGTTCTTCTTCTAATACGTTTAGTGGTGGCTAGTAAGTAGCTTAAGGGAGCACTACCGCCACCAGGTGGTAAGACCAGTTGGATTATAGTCCCCGCCTACAGAGCCGGTCCAGAAGTGTAAATGGAAACGCAATAGACCCGAGCCGATCTGAACCGACCCGAACTGACCTGATCCGCACTGTGACAGTGGACAGTGTGCCACCCAATGCTTATCATTCCAGAAGAAGTCAATCATTTTTGACTGTATTTTTACTAGCAGACCTGGTGGTGGGTCTAAGACGGTAAGCTTGTGCCACAGCTGCGATGCAACAAGATTGTTTAAAACCAGCACTCTGCCCCTGTATGACATTTGGGAGTGTAGCCATTTCCACTTTGCCAACTTGTTTTCGACTTTTTGCTCTACATTCTCCCAGTTCTTCTGTACAACAGTTTTATCACCTAAATAAACACCAAGATATTTAAAACCATCTTTCCTCCAGTCAAGGCCTTAAGGGAAAACTGGGAGCCCAACAGGCCATTCCTCAACAGCAAGGGCATCACTCTTTCCCCAGTTCATTCTCGCAGCAGACAGAGCAGAAAATTTTCCAGTGACCTTGGTTAATGTGTTGACATCTTGTTGGTCTTTTATAAAAACAACAACATCATCAGAATAAGCAGATAAAACCATATTACTATTAAAACCAGACCGTGAATACTCTAGCGTATTTTCTGAAGGTGGGGTTCCAGGGAGAGTGCATAGAGCATCCCCGAGAGCGCACAGCCCTGTCGAACGCCTCTACACACCCTAAAAGGAGCACACAGGCTACCATTAATCCTTAGCACACTCTCAATGCTGCTGTACAGTACCTGGATCTCAGCAATAAGACCAGTGCCGAACCCAAACCTCCACATGGTTTTCCAGAGGAAGGCGTGTTTGACGCGGTCAAAAGCCTTTTCTTGATCTAGTGAAATCAAGGCTGTTTTTAGACCCAATGAACCGGAGACTTCCAAAACATCTCGAATTAGGTAGATGTTTTCTACCATAGAGATGCTGGGGACGCAATAGGTCTGGTCTTGGTGGATGACTTGCTCCATAGCTCCCCTCAGCCTAGTTGCCAGAGGCTTGGAGAGAATTTTGTAATCTGTGCAGAGGAGAGACACAGGGCACCAGTTCTTTATGTCTTGCAGGTTCCCTTTTTTTGGCAGGAGAGTGATGACTGCCCTGCGGCAAGATAGCAAGAGTGAACCAGTGACCAGACTTTCGTTGAAGACATCCAGCAGGTCCTCTGCCAAGATGTCCCAGTAGGCTTTAAAAAACTTTACCGTGAGCCTGTCGATGCCAGGAGCCTTCTGGCCCTGCATGCTCTGGAGGGCTGCGTGGAGCTCCTGAAGCCCCAGGGGGCGCTCCAGGAAGGTGTTGGTCTCCTCAGAGACCTGGGGTAGTCCACTGCAGAACTCCCTATACAGCTCCTCATTCTCTTCATACTCGCTCTCGAAAAGAGAAGAGTAAAACTCCACAGCCCTCCTCCTGATCTGACCTGGTTCACTCAGCTGCTGCCCTGTGTCTGACCACAGAGAGTGGATCATCTTCCTCTGCCAGTGTTTCCTCTCCAAGCTGAAGAAGAAGCTAGAAGGAGCATCCATCTCTGCAATGTTTTGGATCCGGGACCTGACCAACATGCCTTGGACTTTAGTTTCCAGCAGGTTTGCTAAAACTAGCTTTTTGGATTTGAGGGCTTTAATATGCTATCGGTTTTCTGTGGATTCACTCAGTTGTTCTAGTTCCACTATATTAATCTCCAGATCTCTGATAGATCTGGTAATGTCACGAGTAATGTTGATAGTGTGCTGTTGACACAGTTGTTTGATTTGAACTTTTCCATAGTCCCACCATTACTTCTGACTGGTAAAATCACTCTTCCTCTGTCTAACACCAGTCCAAAAATAACTTATGCCCCTTTTCCATTAGTACCTGTGGTACTGGTACAGCACGACTCTACTCTACTCGGTACGGTACAGGTTGTGTTTCCATTATGCTTTCAGTACCGGTTCCAGTGGGCGGAGTTCAAATTGACGTCACCACCTCTCACCAGCTGGTGGCGCTGAGACGCAGAAACTGTTTTCAGTACAGGTTGAGAATTTATGTTATTTTGAAGTTGTGTGTAAGTATGTATGCATGTATGTGTGTATGTACATGTGTATAAATAAATATATATATATATATATATATACATACAGGTCCTTCTCAAAAAACTAGCATATTGTGATAAAGGTCATTATTTTCCATAATGTAATGATAAAAATGAAACTTTCATATATTTCAGATTCATTGCACACCAACTGAAATATTTCAGGTCTTTAATTGTTTTAATACTGATGTTTATGGCATACAGCTCATGAAAACCCAAAATGCCTGTCCCAAAAAATGAGCATATCATGAAAAGGTTCTCTAAACAAGCTATTAACCTAACCATCTGAATCAACGACGTAACTCTAAACACCTGCAAAAGATTCCTGAGGCTTTTAAAAACTCCCAGCCTTGTTCATTACTCAAAACCACAATCATGGGTAAGACTGCCGACCTGACTGCTGTCCAGAAGGCCATCATTGACACCCTCAAGCAAGAGGGTAAGACACAGAAAGAAATTGCTGAACGAATAGTCTGTTCCCAGAGTGCTGTATCAAGGCACCTCAGTGGGAAGTCTGTGGGAAGGGAAAGTGTGGCAGAAAACGCTGCACAATGAGAAGAGGTGGCCAGACCCTGAGGAGGATTGTGGAGAAGGGCCGATTCCAGACCTTGGGGGACCTGCGGAAGCAGTGGACTGAGTCTGGAGTAGAAACATCCAGAGCCACCGTGCACAGGTGTGTGCAGGAAATGGGCTACAGGTGCCGCATTCCCCAGGTCAAGCCACTTTTGAACAAGAGACTGCGTCAGAAGCATCTCGCCTGGGACTGCTGCTGAGTGGTCCAAAGTTATGTTCTCTGATTACAGTAAATTTTGCATTTCCTTTGGAAATCAAGGTCCCAGAGTCTGGAGGAAGAGAGGAGACACAGAATTCACATTGCTTGAGGTCCAGTGTCAAGTTTCCACAGTCACTGGGGTGTCATGTCATCTGCTGGTGTTGGTCCACTGTGTTTTATCAAGGGCAGGGTCAATGCAGCTAGCTATCAGGAGATTTTGGAGCACTTCATGCTTCCATCTGCTGAAAAGCTTTATGGAGATGAAGATTTCATTTTTCAGCACGACCTGGCACCTGCTCACAGTGCCAAAACCACTGGTAAATGGTTTACTGACCATGGTATTACTGTGCTCAA
>NC_056500.1:51503460-51504616 GCF_014905685.2 Nematolebias whitei | reverse complement strand
TGATAACTGATAACTGATAACTGATAACTGATAAATGATAACTGATAACTGTTAACTGATAAATGATAATTGATAACTGATAAATGATAACTGATAAATGATAACTGATAAATGATAACTGATAAATTATAACTGATAACTGATAACTGATAAATGATAACTGATAACTGATAAATGATAACTGATAAATGATAACTGATAACGGTCCTTTCTGAATTTTTGACTGTTTTTGTCTCACTTCATCCTAGAACAAAACATTTATAACATAATAACAGTTGAGCAGATTCTGGTAATCTTTTCTTAGGATCCATTAAAGATCAAATGCAACTGGAAATTTTTCTCAACTTCCAGTATGAATTTAAACAAACACTATATGAACTTATCATTGTAAAATTTGTTTAGGAAATTTAATGTTCAAGGACACCACTTAAGAAAAAATTGTTTAATAGTAAAAGTAAGAAGTGAAAAATGTAGAAAAATAAAAACTACTGCGTCCAACTAATGACTGTGTATCTGTGTGTCCCTCGTCTCACGGGCTTCATCCAGAAGAAGACACAAGTGTTGTTCCTGCTGTGTCCGCTTCAGTTCTTCATGTTCATTCAGTGATGAAATAAGACTTTTCTTTACTGGACTCTTTTCTCTTTCTCTTCACTAGAAAGAAGAAACAGGTGGTTAATTCAAGCTACATACTGTTTTTGAATAAATGCATAAAACAAAGAAAGGTGCAGCTAACAGCTATAATAGATATCTTAATAATAATAAACTGATCAAATAAGAAAATGAAAAATAAATTGATTTAATAATAATGAAAATAATATAATAATAACAGTGGATATATGAATCAGAAAGTATTCTACAGATACAGATATTCTTTATTGTCATTCACACCTCATGTGGTACATGTGGTGGATCAAAATTATGTTCACAGGGTCCCAGTTACATCCAACAATAAAATATAAAATAAAAACAGTAATAAGATCAAAGATATGAACTAAGAAAAACATCAGCTAAAAATATGATAAGCACTAATAGCATAAAAACATTAAACACAATACGCCGAACAGCAGCACGGACATGAGTCTGTGTGAACAGATGAGCACGAATGAACACAGCAACATGAAACAGATCAGCAGCAACATGAAACTGATCAGCAGCA
>NC_056500.1:51501850-51503450 GCF_014905685.2 Nematolebias whitei | reverse complement strand
CATGAAACTGATCAGCAGCAACATGAAACTGATCAGCAGCAACATGATTATCCTGGTTAGATATCCATAAGGCTGCACAAACTCAAGTTCATGTTGCTGTTTGACGTATTGTTTTGATTGTTTACTGCCATTAGTGCTTAGTGTTTTATTACTAGATGTTTTTTAGTTGATATTTTTCTTATTTCATATCTTAGATCTTATTACTGTTTTTCTTTTACATTTTGTTGTCTGTAACTGGGACCCTGTGTATATAATTTCATCCCAATTCAGTATTTATTCAACATTTTATTTTTTTACTTTAAAAATAAAATAAATCAAGTCCTTATCGGCACAAATAAAGTGATGTGGAACATGTTGCATCTGTTCTTACCGAGCACAGAAGCTGCAGCGTTGTGCTGCTCTGTCAGGTGCAGCTGGGCTGTGATGGAGCTCTGTCAGGTGCAGCTGGGCTACGATGGAGCTCTGTCAGGTGCAGCTGGGCTGCGATGGAGCTCTGTCAGGTGTAGACTCCGCTGATGGAGCAGGGGCAGAAGCCGGGAGGCTTGGAGGGTTTAATGTGGAGTTTAGAGATGAACCGTCACACGCTGAAATACGTTCTGGATAAAATACAGTGAGAAACGGGACCGGAGGACAGTTAGCCTTTATGCAAATTAGCTTAGCATCGTAGCACCAATGTTGTCCTATTATGGCGTCAGCCTCTTTTGTTAGTTAAAAATATGTTCAGAACCGATGGGATGAGTAACTTAAAATATGTTTAAAGTTAGAAAATACTCACCATCTTCTATAAATGGTTCAAGTAGAGCAGTGGCCGTGTCCAAACCACCCTCCAATCCTCCATCTAGCTCGCTTTGACTTTTTCGTCGGCCACCAAGCACAACAACACCTGCACTTCTGCATTTGACCACGGCTTTGATATTATTGTTTTTTTATATAGCTTCAAAATACTAAAAGATACACTCCTCGTGTTATCGCTAATGGCAGGCGGTAGAGAAAAAATGGTGGATCGGGTTGTTTGGAAAGACTCCACAGACTCCTCCCCCCGACCAATCAGTGACCGACAGTGTTTCTGACGTCACGGCGCGGCTCGCTTGGACCCCTTGAGAAGCCGGGCCAGAATTTAGGGAGGCGAGCTGGTTTCAGGAACAGTGGAAAGACCTCAAACGCGCGTGAAGCCGGAAATATCCGACCCGCGCCGTGACAGTGGAAAAGGGGCACAAGAGAGGCAGGGGGCCAGGGCCTTATCCACCTGGCCAGCAGAATGGCTACCTTTCGTATACAGTTCCTCCAGAAGTTTTTGGCAGGACCTCCTGACCTTGTATGGAGGGACGTGGCCAGCTGCATTCTCAGGCGTGTGAATAACCTGGGGCTGGATGCTGCTCTGTTTTTAACTGATTTTAGAGTCAGAGTCAGAGTCAGAGTCAGAGTTTCTTTATTGTCATTCGCACCTCATGTGGTACATGTGGTGGAGCGAAATTATGTACACAGGGTCCCAGTTACATCCAACAATAAAATGTATAAGAAAAACAGTAATAACATCTAAGATATGAACTAAGAAAAACATCAACTAAATATACACTAAGCACTCATAACATAAAACATT
>NC_056500.1:51493768-51501750 GCF_014905685.2 Nematolebias whitei | reverse complement strand
TCCAACATTTAACTTTCTTTTGTACCGGTCTGGAGCGTCTCAGCGGGGGCATGTAAGCAGGAGCCAGGAAGATTGAGATGTGGTCTGACAGTCCTAGGTGGGGGCGGGGTTCGGCTTTGTATGCATCTTTTACGTTCGTGTAAACACGGTCCAGCGTGCGGTCTCCACGTGTTGGAATCGTCACATGCTGATTAAAGCTTGGGAGACAGTCCTTTAGATTCACATGGTTAAAGTCTCCGGCTACAACGTAAAGAGCCTCGGGGTGTTTGTTCTGCAGCGAGCTGATGATATCATGTAGCTCCTGCAGTGATTCATTAGCATTAGCGTCCGGAGGAATGTAGACGACAGTGATGAAAGTCACCGTGAACTCGCGGGGTAGATAATGTGGCCGACATTTCACAGTTATTTGCTTTAGCCTTTTAAAGTTAAAAGGGTTACCTCAGTTTTATCAGGGTGTTTTTAAATCATGTGCCCTGTTTAAGCTAAATTGCTCACAGACGTGTAATTCTCTGCATTGGCTTTTAGAAGAGCCTTTAGTCTGTGGGTCAAGGCTAGATGTCTCTTGCAGCGCAGTACCAGGGCTGGCGGAGGTGCTGTGCAAGTCTAAAATGACATCCATGAAGCAACTGGTGGAGGCAGCTGGACCAGACCTTTCCAACATCCAAGGCGTGGTTTCTCTGCTGGGGGTCCGATCTGCCAGACTAACACAGCGCTCTTTGGATCTGGTGAAGGGAAAGCTGTCGGTCAAAGAGAGGAGTCTCTTCCAACTATTTTTTACAGGAAAGAGTCCACCAGAGTCAACAGACCCATTCCCTGACTTGATTCTGGATCTTGGCTTCACAAAAGACAGTGGTCCTCTGTTATCCAACGCAGACCCAAAGTTGAGTTTACGCAGTACGGGCCCAAAGATACTGTATAAACACTGCATCAAGGTCTTAAACAAGAGAACCCTGCAGAACAGAGCCGTCAGCGTGTGGGCCGACAGACTGGGAGGACAAACCCCTCGGTGGAGGACCCTCTACAAGCCTCCTATAAAGAGGCGGACTAGTGATCTCCAATGGAGGATCCTACATGGTGCCATTGCCACAAACTTGTTTTTATCGATCATTAGTCCAGGGGGTTTTAATGAGTGTCCTTTCTGTGGTCTGTTTGAGAGCGTTTTTCATGTTTTTATTGACTGCAAGAGACTGACATCTTTTTTTTAGCTTATTGATGAGTGTTTTTAGCCTTTTTGGTGTAGTTTTTTTCTAGTTCTGTTTTCATTTATGGAATGCATTTTAACAAAGCCAACAAATCAAATTGCCAGATTTTAAATTTCTTAAATGCTGAAGCTAAAATGGCTATTTATTTGTCTCGAAGGGACAGGCTGCAAGCCGGACCTCAGCTCGATGCCATGGCTCTGTGGAAGTGCAACGTCAAGGCCAGACTGAGGCTGGAGTTTTGCTTCCACGGAGCCACTGGGGATGTGAAAGATTTTTTGAAAACATGGGGCTTCAGCGGGGTGTTGTGCAATGTGTCTGCTCAGGGAGAACTGCAGTAAAACGAGCACCTTATTTAGTTGACGTTCAAGCATGTCTTGATGAGATAACTACGTTTTAACATTGTGCTGTTGTGCACATACAGTAATTGTTGTGATATTTGTGCCTTAACATTTTGTTGTTGTTTGAAACTTGATAAATGTAAATAAACATTTTTGTTAAAAATCAAAGAAATCTTCTGGAAATAAAAGCAAAAATGGAGTGGTGTCAAAATTTAGCGGTTTTAGGATGTCTATTTTGTCATTTTTTTCAACAATGGACTTAGCATGAGCAGAAGATGAGGCAGAATACCATGGAAAATGTTGTTTTTCACACAAGGTGGCTGATGGCGATGACCGAGACCTAGGCATTTAGGCAAACCAGAGTTCGCTTTTTTGGTCCGTATCAGAGTTTGATTGTGCATTCACACCTCCCCAAAAGAAACCGGACTTTCTAGGCAAACAGACTAGAGTTCTATTAAAACGGACTAAACAGGGGTGGTGTGAATGCACCCTGAAAAAACTCTAGTCCACATCCACCCACTTTGTGGGCCCTACCTCTAGACCATATAAATAATGTGCAAGTCCATAGATCTGCTCCCAAATGGCTTACTTTTCTTCAGCCACTTGGGAGCCAGTGAAGCACAATTCTTAAAGGGCTATGCCCATATTCATAGAATCTGTGGTTAAAGTATGTAACCTATGTTCTATTTCGTATGGGCTTTGCCCTTTAAGCTGCACTTTTGGGATAAGGGCAAAGCAGGATGTAGTCTATTCCTCACTGGGTCCATCTAAAACCATGAGTACACAAACAAAAAACTGCCTAATACACACATTCAGACTGTCCACTCAAGCGTAATTATGCATTGTTGATCCAAGCACCTGGTGCGCACTGGTAGCAGAAGTACCTGCTGAATACTCAGTTTTCTGTCTGTGCCAGACAGAAAACTGAGTATTCAGCTTATTCATGAGGTTGACAACAAGATGGAGAATGGGGTAAGCTTCTGTACAGAGAAAAGTTCCACTGCTTGGATGTCAGACAGGAAAAACACCTGCTCAAAAAGAAGAGTGAGCAGAGTTGTGAAGCAAAAACTGAGTGAAGAGGACTGAGACACCACTCAGACAGGATTCTGAGAACTGATTGTGTCAGAGACAAATTAGAGACATCACACAGGTAAGAACAGATGAAAGGAGTCAGTGATGACCAGGAAGTCACAGAACAAATGTCCTGTACAGACACACCACCATGCAAAACCATGGAGGTTGAAATCCCTCTGGTGGAATCGATCAATCAATCAATCAATGAATCAATTCAACTTTATTGTCCATAACATTCAATGAAATGGAGATTTGTCTTTGACATATGGCTTATAAAACAAAATAAAAATGTGATTAAAAACTCTAAAAAACTTAAAACCAAACTTTGCTAAATCAATTTAAAACATTCAGTTAAAACCATTCTAAAATACACGATACATTAAAATATGGAAACATCCCAGCAGACAGTGGTTTGTTATGTGAGGCTGCGTTTAAATAGAACCTTGTTAAGTACATTCACCGCAGAGGGAACAAATTACTTTTTGTACCCGTTTTTCTTTGCTAAAGGAACCAGGAGTCTTCTACCAGATGGTACCAACCTGAATAATGGTTGCAGTGGATGAGTTGGCTCATTGTAAACCTGGATTGCCTTTTTTCCCAGAACCTGACTGTACAGGTCTGTAAGTGTCATTTGTTGATGACCAATGACTTTACTACCTTGTCTGACCACCCGGGACAACTTGTTCCTGTCTCTGGCTAGGAGGTTCCCAGACCATGAGACAATATTAAATGAAACAACACTTTCAACCAGTGACCTGTACACCAACTGCAAAGTAATTTTGCTTGCATTAAAGCTCCTTAGCTTATACAGAAGGTGGAGACGCTGTCTAGCTTTTTTGTAAATATAGTCAGTGTTGGGTTCAAAGGTCAACTTGTTGTCAATTATTGTTCCAAGGTATTTAAAATTAGTCACCTGCTCTACTTCCTGCCCTTTTATAATAGAAGGCCTAAAAGTAGGTCTGGTGCTGGCTGCTCCCCATCTACCTCCCAAACAAAGTTCCTTGGTTTTACTGACATTAAGGGCCAGGAAACTGTCATCAAACCAGATAGAGAGCTGGTCTATGAGCTGGGAGTAGGAGGGACTGTTGGTGTCTTTCAGACCAGCAACTAGGGCAATGTCATCAGCATACTTAATTAATGTGAAATCTTTACTGTTGTGTTGCAACTCATTTGTGTATATAGAGAATAAAAGCGGCGATAGCACGCAACCCTGTGGAACACCAGTGTTCAAGACCCTACAGTCAGCGAGGAGGTCTCTGCTGAAAACTCTGAACTGCTGAATTTTACCATCACCAGTTACATTAAATTTTGTGTGGACAATATTATCAAAACAAAAACAGTTAGATTTTACCCTAATAATAAACCTTGGGTAAATAAAGAAATGAAGCATCTTTTAAACCAAAAGAAAGCAGCTTTTAGAGGAGGAGATATGCAAAGGATGAGGGAACTAGAGAAGGAAATAAGTTGCATGATTAAGAAAGTTAAAATAAATTATAAAGATAAAGTTGAGAGGGAACTGAGTAATGGCAATGCAAGAGATGCCTGGAGGGGACTGAACACAATAATGGGGAGGAAACAAAAAGATTCCCTTCAGCACACTGACCCTTATGGTCTTGCAAATAAACTAAATGTTCATTATTCAAGATTTGACATCCATGACTTCAGTGATGAGATTGACTCTTTCTGTGCAGCCTTGACACCAACTCCTGTGGAATTACAGGAGAAAGAGGTAATTTCAATTTTTCAGAACATCAATCCTCATAAAGCAGCTGGGCCAGATGGGAGTAAGGGAAGGGTATTAAAAGAACGTGCCACACAGCTGGGTCCTGTGTTCAAACAGATATTTGAGTTGTTTCTTAACACTGGCTTTGTCCCACAAGCATGGAACATGTCAACTATTGTCCCGGTGCCCAAAATAACACATGCAAAGGCACTGAATGACTTCAGAACAACTGCCCTCACATCTGTATTATGCAAATGTATGGAGCGCTTAGTGAGCAGAGAACTCATGTGTGTTACAGCTGAGCATATGGACCCTTTGCAGTTTGCGTATAGGACTAACCGAGGGGTGGAGGATGCCACTCTCTCCCTCCTCAACAAGGTCCATAATCATTTAGACAACCCAAAGACATTTGTTCGCATATTATTCATGGACTTTTCATCTGCTTTTAATACGGTTCAGCCACATATACTTTTAAAATGCCTGTGTGATCTAAATGTCAGCAGCCATCTTGTGTTGTGGATTAGCAATTTTTTAAGAGGAAGACCCCAGCGAGTTTGTGTTGACAACACTCTATCTGAAGAACAGGCTCCAGTCAGTCAGTTCAAAACAAGTCCTCAGCTCATCAACAGAGTCTGTTGTCCAGCACTGAACAGTCTTAACAGCAGGTTAAGGAATGAGCCCTGAGTCCATCAGGAAGGGGAAGACCAGCCACCGAATAGGCAATAGAAATAGTTTTGCATAGCCAGTGAGACAAGCACTGAGGAGATAAAGGTTCACCTTGTGACTGATTTCTGAAATGAATTAACAGCCATTCAGATTTACGCAGAGTGGTTGTACATCTTACGTAACACGCAAGTGCACGGACAGAACAGAGGAGGTGAGATTGTACCTATGTGGAGGGAGAGAAAACCTGTCCAGCGTTATAACTCTGGATCTGAAAAAACTCGTCATGCTTTTAGGTGTAAAAGCACGAGTTCGATGAAGCAATGCTGAACTCTCGTCGCTTTGGATTCTAAGACAGGAGGGGGCGAGTGACAAGGCTGAGAGGTTGCTCACTCTTTTTGCTGGTGTCAGAGCTAGAGCTATTATTTCTAACCCATACCCGGAGCCTGGCCCGGCCCGGCCCGACGTGGATTAGAGCTGGGCCAGGCCATAATAATGTGTAGTTCAGGTCGATTGTGTCAGCAGATGATCCAATTATATGGTAACATGCCTTGCCGTACTATAACCAGCCACATGTAGCCATTTGAACACTCGTTGACCGGCCTTGAAAGAGGTTTAAAAAAGTTCAGTTAAGCTTCAGCTGAGACAGAAATAAGTGACCAGCATGAACAAAACCAAATGAAATGAAATGAACGTTCATTCAGCTGCTGCACTCAGCAGACGCCCGCGGCCTATGACCCAAACAGGTGAGATCCCAATATACCCAACATGTCAGAGCAGGGTCCGTGTCTGAATTGCCTGATTCTTGGCAACCTTTTCCAAGATGGCGCCGGTGTGTAGGGCTGCCCGTCTCTCGCTCTCTGCTTGTATTGTATTTTTGTTATTTTTACAATGGTTGGTGCAGTGTGCCGAGTCATATTTTCATTATGATCGTCGGGCACTTTTGGAGCTCCGTACTTTTGCTGAAATGCCTGTGGAGTTTTTGTACAGCGGCCAGCACTCTCCTCCACTGGTCCTGTCTGAGATTCCTGCATTCCTTCTGCGTGACCCTGGCCTTTCTCCATGGAGGAAACGTCGCAGACGTCGTGGGAAGCGTGCAGGGATTTTGGTGAAACTGAGGCAAAGTGTGGATTATTCTATCAGGACTCGCTCTGGATCTGATCATCTCCTCTCTGACCCGTGGTGCTCCTGGGGCCCGGCTGCTGGCCAGCTGCCCGCGCGCTCAGTCCATGGAAACACCTGGAGTTGTTTACCTGTGCGCCACACCAGCAGACCTGGAGGAGCCGTTCTTCATAACCTGCGCCCGCTGGCGCGCGCGTCTCCCTCAACGGCTGTGCCAGTGTTGGACCCTATCAGGATGTGTTTAATCAACGCAAGGTCTGTTTCCAACAAGACATTTATCCTCAATGACTTTTTTAAAGATGAGGAGTTGGATTTTCTGTTCGTCACGGAATCTTGGATTTCTGATGGTGAGTCCAGCGCCTTGGTGGAACTACTACCCCCGGACTGTCTGTGTTTCAATGCCCCGCGGCCATCAGGTCGGCGTGGGGGGGGGGGGGGGTATTATTAACAGTTTTTAAAGCAAACTTGGCCTGTAAACAGTTGTCCATCCCGGTGTCCCGCGCCAGCTTTAAGCTAAGCGTCATTGAACTCGGACACTCTCCTACGGTTCTGTGTGCACTCGTCTATCACCCACCTCGTTCTAAGGACTTCATAAATGAATTCTCTGACTTTTTGGCTGAAATCACACAGAGATACACTCACTTTTTGCTTATTGGTGACTTTAATTTGCATGTGTGTTGTCAAGAGAAGCCCTTAGTGAAGGACTTTCTGGATTTATTGGACTCTTTTAATTTAACTCAGCAGGTACACGGTCCCACCCAAGAACACGGTCACACGCTGGACCTCGTTTTAACACGCGATGTCTCTGTTTCTAATTAGAAAATCGGTGACAATGTTTTTTCAGATCACATGCCTGTATTGTTTGACTTCACCCCCCTTTGTCCTACTGCTAAGACTTGCGTTCCTGCACGTATGTGTTCCATTAACCTTTTCACTGCTGCTCGTTTTAATGAAGGTTTTAACTCTGAGAGGATCGAACAGCTCTCGGTGTCTCTTACCACTGAGGAGCTAACCTCTCAGTTCAACTCTGCCTGTTTAGATGTTCTGGACCGTGTTGCTCCCCTTAAAATCAAAAAAACGAAACTTAAATCAGAGCCTTGGCTGAATGACGTCACGCGAGCCGTTAGGCGGCAGTGTCGCAGAGCTGAACGAAGGTGGAGGAAGGACAGGCTGCAGGTTTCTTTTCAAATGTTAAGGGAGAGTTGGCGTCACTATCAGAAAACCATTAAAGCTGCCAAATGTAAATTCTTCTCTGATTTGATTGTCTCCAACTCCCATAACCCCGAGTTCTTTTCTCCACCCTGAACTCAGTTCTACACCTCAGTGAGCCTTCACCTCTGGAAGCCTCAAGTGAGCTGTGTGAAAACTTCCTCCATTTCTTTTTAGAAAAAGTGGCAAACACCTGGGCACTCATTTCTCCACCAGCTCATGATCTGTCCATCCCATCTCAGTGTGTGGCTGTGTTTGACCACTTTGAGCCCATCTCTCTGTCTTCTCTGGAGCAGGTAATGTGCAGCATGAAGCCATCTGGTTCCCCCTTTGATGTGGTCCCCCCTCGACTACTAAAGGAAGTTTTTCCTACCCTGGGTCCTTTTATTCTCGCTATTCTGAATAGCAGTTTATCCTCAGGTGTGGTGCCAAAAACTTTTAAACATGCTGCTGTCGATCCCCTCCTGAAAAAACCCAACCTTGACCCCTCAGTCATGTCCAACTTCCGGCCTGTCTCCAGATTCCCATTCACCTCTAAACTACTGGAAAAAATTGTGGAGTCTCAGTTGAAACAGTTTTTGGGGGATCACGCTATCCTAGAGTTATTCCAATCTGGCTTCAAATCTCTCCATAGCACTGAAACTGCTCTAC
>NC_056500.1:51486022-51493668 GCF_014905685.2 Nematolebias whitei | reverse complement strand
TGTAGTATGACATATGCAGGATATATTCATACATTTTCACGGGTTCTTCATTTTTCTGACTGTGTAACATGCGTGCATTGAGTTTAACAGAAATGTAACGAGAGACGTTATTTATCTTTGACCCATCAAAATGAATGCGGTCATTTATTTGCAGAATCAAAGTTTAACATCACACATTTACATTAATTTGGCAAAATATGAAAACAATAACATGGCTAGTTTCACAGAAAGTGGGCACAATACGGCGATTGTCCTCACTTCTCAGCAGAACAGCAGACATCAATCACACGGCGGTGATTGAGAACTTTGCTTCAGACATTTCTAAAATATCTGTAATGATTTTAGGAGAAAGGAGAGTTTAAAGATGGAAAATGGAGATTTATCTTACAGAGAGATGTGTGAGGGAATTAATCTGTTTGACCAGAAACGTGCACGCTCCTTCAGTTCTCAGCTTGGTCACGGTACGCTTGGTCGAAGTAGAACTTTTACCTGGTTGATGATAGATCAGGTCGGCGTGAGGTCCTTCCTTTGACTCTTTCAGCGTCTCCGTTGAGAACAGCTAAAATACTTAGAGAGTCGTGCGAGGTTATCCAAACAGAAGTTATAATTCCCAAAATCGTCCCTGCATTCTGGATTCAAGAACTCTGAACTCATTCAGAGCTCTACTCCTTTAAGCTCTTTTCATCTCGTCGCGTCTCTCTTCGACAGAGCTGCATCAGAGATCAGACCCTTTTTTGACACTTCTCCATGAGCTGCATCCGAGAACACACTCAGAGAACCGGGAAGTTGCCACATTTAAATGGGTTCGACTTCCGGGTCATTTTAGAGCTTTTTGATTGGTCGATGGACCAGAACAGAGGTGTGGTTTGTGATGTAAGGTGTTATGAAAATTCAAGGATAGAGATTAAGTTTGTTTAAAACAGACAGAAAGATTATTGGAGAAAACCAGACTTCGTGGAGTCTCTACTCCTATTATCTGCTGTAAAAGTTAAACATGACATTTCTTTTCAGTAAACTTTTAGTTGACCGAAACCTGAACTTTAACACACTTACAAATTTGCTCATTGAAGACAGAAAAATCAAGAAATGCATATTACCCTGATTTCTTCTTTGAACGAGGAATAAAAATCATTACTTACTGTTTATGTAAAATAAAAATGAGTAGTTCTCTTCAACCTGTAAACATTGTTTGAACTAACACAATTTGATTATCAAACATTTGTAAAATAGTAATGATCATAGAGAATTGTCTTTTCTACTTGATTAATTCAAGAAAGAAAGTCTCCGGATGGGTCAAACTGTATTTCTGGATGCAGATCAATGAAATAACAGTTTCTGTCCATCTGGTCAGATTTGACATCAGATCAAGTTCACTACAGTGGGGTCTGATCCCCATGCCTTAATTTCCAGGGTTCCAGTGAGGGTTGGACCTGACACCTCACCCCCACACAGAGCCTTATTAAAAACTGGATCTGACTCATCTCAGCCCCGGCCTTCACCCTACTCTCCTCATGCGCAGCCTGAAAAACTATGGATAATTTCACAGGGGAATGGGCAGTCTGGCCCTCACTTGTCTATGGAGCAGACGAAAGGGGACCAACCCAGAGGACATTCTGATCAGCTGTTGCCTACTCACTCAGCCTTTCCTATTCAGCCCGGCAAGGCTAAGTTTCACAAACTTCCACTCAGTATTTATGTTAGGGTTGGTCTCAATGCCTCACCTCCCAAGGTTCCAGTGAGGGTTGGACCCAACACCTCACCCCTGCTCAGTGTCTCATTAAGGATTGATCCAGACACCTCACCTCCCAAGGTTCCGGTGAGGGTTGGACCCAACACCCCTTTAAGTGAAGCGCCCAGTATACTCCCGCGTATGTCCGTTCATGCGTACGTATGCGTGTACTGGACGCAGAGGGTTCAGACTTGATACTCAAGCGTACACCCTGAATAGCTGCAGAGCAGCTTCACAGACAAGGGGCGTTTACTTTTGGGACAAATTGAGGTCGCCGATTGGTCATTTGCTGACACGCCTACTAGATTGATTGACATGTCGAAAAAAAAGAGCTCTGGCAGCCTCAGCCACAGGAGTGTTCTGTGTTTATATGTTGTTCATAAAAAGTTCTAAAAATAAAAATAAAATAAAAAACAGGGAGCGCTGACTCAGCAGCCCACACATCAGACCAGCCCACCAGGAAATCTCCAGACCCTCCCGCAGCCATGCTGGACATGAGTTTAATTCGCTCGTGATAAATTCTTTCATTTCCACCATTTCAGTCATGGCATCATGCGGTCATAAAAATTGAGCTGTGCACGGACATGCCCTGGGGGGTACGTGCGTACCTCTGCGTATGGACGTACGCAGGAGTATACTAGGGATGCACCGATCCACTTTTTGTTACTTTCGATCCGATCCCGATACCTACGTCTGAATATTGACCGATACGATCCAGTTCCGATATCATGATCATCATTGATTTTATATGAGGCTGTAATGATCTCCTCTCAAGTACAATTTGTACAAATATATGCATGCATGTCCAAAAAGGCAACTTGAAGTAAGTTTTATTAATGTTGGATAAGTTTTAAAGTTAGAATTAAATTCTGCTAACACAAAACATGTTTCTTTTTATTCCTAGTTTTAAAGTGGATATTAAAGTGATTAATTTAAGTGATTGTTTAAAGTTATTTTATTTTTTTAAATAAGGGGCAGATATAAGAATTTTTTTCTTCTTTCTGCACTCTTTTCATTCAATGTTTTCTTTTTGATTTTTTTTATTGTTTCATTTAAATGAATGAATAAATGAAAATAAAATGTTAAATGGCTTCAAACACCTGCTAAGTTCATGGCATAAACCAACAGACATGTTCCTGTTTTTAGTATTTTACATCACTTTATAATGTAGCTGTTTTTGTTTTGAATATATATAATTTTCAAATAATGTTTTTTTATGATTGTCTACAGTTGTACTGATAAATATCTCCTGGAGGGTAAACTATATCTTGGATGCAAGTATCAAACTGTGAAATCCTTCGTTTTCTACAACTGCTAGTGGTTGGTCGTTAATTATGAAGTTTAGCAACTTCTCTGTAAACATTTGAGCTCCGTGGTTTCAGTGATGTTTTCTTTTTGTTCAATCCGAAGCAAACAGCCTGATTTGGGGCAGCCACGCTCAGTCTGTCCCTCCTCAGAGACGGGCAGACTGAGCGGGACAGATTGGATGTGGCTGACCGGGGCCGAGTCGCTTGTTTTGGGTTGAGCAAAGAGTAGTGCCCCGCTGAAGCCACGGAGCTCGAATGTCCAACGTAAAACTAACTTTACCGCGGTTGTGGTGCTATGTCTCTGCAGACATTGCACAATGCTGTCTTGTTCTGTGGTGTTTCTAATGTAAAATACTTCTACACAGCGGACATGTGTAGATCAAAACTTGGTTAGCTGTTAGCCACAGTGCGGCTAACTCAGCCCTCACGTTGTAGCTGGCTGCAAACTATGAAATGGATTTTCTGAATGTGAGGCGGGTCTTATTACTCTGGGTTCATGAGACAAGCTGCCGTTCAGGAAATCCATTCCATAGTTTGAAGCCAACATGCAGCGCAACCACAGACATGCATGGATCGGAAATATCGGCAGGTGGATCGGAAAATCCGATACGTAAATTATGCTGGTATCGGAGGTCGATACCGATACTGGATCAGATCGGCCCCATCCCTAGAGTATACTGGGGACTTGAGTTTGCCACAGAGGGCCTCTCATTGACGTTGGTCTCCTCTGACCTCGCCAAACTAAACACTACACTGCAAAATATGTTTTAATTTGCTGCACTCAACCTGGACTGTCAGAGCATTACTTACTCCTTAACTGAAAGACTATTATTGTCTCTACCCGGACTCATCAAGATCCCAGAATACGATCAGCTGCTGGTTAAAATAAGTACTATTAACAAACAATATAATAACCCACCTCCATGTCTCCCAGTGGGTGTCATCCTTGACCAGGTTCCAGCAGCAGACACAGACTCTCCTGCTGCAGAACCTGACTCAGCTTCTGGCCTGGACTCTCCAGCTGCAGATATAGACTCAGCTCCTGATCTAGACTCTCCGACTGCATACACCGACTCTCCTGCTGCAGAACCAGACTCAGCTCTAGGACCAAACTCTTCAGCTGCAGGTGCAGACTCAGCTCCTAGCCTACTCTAGACTCTCAAGCTGCAGACTTAGACTTGACTGCTGCAGAGCCTAACTCACTTGTTCCACACTTGATTTTTACAGACCCTGACATCTGCTGTAGACCCTGAACCACTTGCCCCCTGTGTCTCAGAGAGGGTCTAGGAGGACACCTCCCACTTATCCTCCAAGATGGTTCTGGAGGACTTCTCACCTGGTGTGTGTCCTGACCCACACCACGTGAGGTGTTCCCTGTTTTCAGCAACTCGGTGGGTTACAACCACTACACTCCATCTCTTTGTGCTTCCATGGGGCTGGTCCTGATGCCCCACCTCCGATTGTCTCCGTGAGGGTTGGACCAGAAGTCTCACCACTGCCTTGCGTTTCTGTTGGGGCTGGTCTCAACACCCTCCTCCGAGCATCTCTGTGGTGGTTGGACCAGACACCTCACCAATTCTTTGTGTTTCAGTAGGAGCTGGTCTCAATGCCCCATCTCTGAGTGCCTCCATGGGGGTAGGACTGGACACCTAAGCAGCTACTTGTGTTTGTGGGGGCTGGCCCTGATGCCCTACCTCCAGTGTCTCTGTGGGAGTTGGACCAGACGTCTCACCACCTCCAAGTGTCTCAGTGGGAGTTAGTTCTTAGGATCTATCTCCTCACTCCTGTCTGACCGAGGGGGCCCAGGCAGGCTCCCCTCACTCCTGTCCTGCCGAGGGGGTCCAGGTGGATGCCTCTCACTCCTGTCCTACCAAGGGGTCCAGGTGGGCATCTCTCACTCCTGTCTTGCCAAGGGCATCCAGGCGGATGCCTTTCACTCCTGTCCTGCAGAAGGGGTCCAGGCAGATGCTTCCATTCCTGTCCTGCAGAGGGGGTCCAGGGAGATGCCTCTCACTCCTTTCTTCTCAATGGTCCCGAGTCTGCTGAGGGTCCCACGGCAGCTCCATCCCTTGAGGGTCCCACGTCAGATGCATCTCCTAAGGGTCCCATGATAGCTGCATCCCCTGAGGGTCCCAAGGCAGCTGCAGTCTCTAAGGGTTCCATGACAGTTGCATTTCCTGAGGGTTCCATGCCACCTGCACTGCCTGAGGGCTCCACATCTCATCCTGAGGGCTCCACACCTTGCCTCGAGGGTTTCACCCCTTCTACGCTCCCTGAGGGTTCTCCGCCTCCTATGCTCACTGAGAGTTCCACACCTCATCCTACTTCCATGCCTCATCCTGGATCCCCACCTCATACTGATTCCACTCCTCATCCTGGTTCCACACCTCATCCTGAGGATTCCACTACAGCCACAGCCTTTCTGGTCCCTACATCAGCTCTGGTTTTGATGACTGCTGCAGTTTCCTGGACATCTATGCTACAGAACTTCAGCCATGGGCTGGGCAGTCATGGTCACTCAGGATGTCCATCACCATCGGCCGCTCACAGGACATGCTCCAGAGTTTTGGACAGCCTCCCAGCCACCTGCTGGACCTGCTCCAGTGTTTTGGACGGCCTCCCGGCCATCCTTCTGAATGATGGCCCTGTACTGGATGATCTCTCAGCTGGCTGGCCTGCACTCAGTCCTCCTAGGGATGGTCTCCTGACCAGCTGAACATTTTTGTGTCCGTTGTGTGTATTTTTTTCCCCAGGTTCCTCCCTGTTGGCCTTATTTTTTTGTGTTTGCCCTTGTGTATTCCATCCTTGCGGATCCCCCCTCTTCCCACCCAAGATTTTTTTTTTTTTTGGGGGGGGGGGGGTGTTTGGAGACATCAGGGAATGTCCATGTGGGGTACTGTAAGGATGGTGCCCTCTTGTGGTCATCCTGCACCTGCACTAACCAGTGTCTCTCTCTGTTAATTATCCTGATCTGTGCCACCTGTGTGTTCTGTCCAGGTGTTTGTAATGATGTCTTGTTTAGTCTGTGTATATAAGTCTGAGTCTTTGTGTTGTTTGTTGTTGGTCCATTGCCTGGTATGTTTCCTGTGTTCCCTGAGTATCTATGAATTCCAGTCCTGTACGTTTTCTGCTGCCACATCAGCCTGTTTATTTTCATTATGAAAGTGTTTTTTTGATTTTACATCCTGCCCTCCCTAAAACCCTGACACTTGTATTTAAACGACACCACATTATATTCATTTTAAAATGTCCAATTTCCCTCTTGATTATTTTATCAATCAGTCCAACATTTTTCAATCAGGTCATCTGGACAGTTTCTTTTTTTGTGCTGAAACGTTTCGCCATCGATCCGGAAGGCTTCATCAGTCAAGGACACACACAACACAAAACTGATTCTTCCCCCAATAACTTATTCCAAAGTGGAACAAACCATTTATGTTAGTGCTAAGATGGTGTCTTTGGCACGCCCCCTCCTCCTCTGCTCTGCCCTCTTCCTTGTTGACAGTTGTGTCAAACTGGTTGAAAACAACAAAGTCCATGCACAATAATCCAGGTATACAATCTAACATTGATGAAGCCTTCCGGATCGAAGGCGAAACGTTTCAGCACAAAAAAAGAAACTGTCCAGATGACCTGACTGAAAAATGTTGGATTGTATACCTGGATTATTGAGCATGGACTTTGTTGTTTATCAATCAATATTTAGCCAAGTACAGGTCCTTCTCAAAAAATTAGCATATTGTGATGAAGGTCATTATTTTCCATAATGTAATTGAAATTGAATTGAATTGAAAAATACTTTATTAATCCCAAAGGGAAATTATTTTGTTGTTGTAACTCATTATCTTCATTAAGAGATATTATAGATGCTGATGGCTGTAGACAGGAAGGATCTCTTGTAAAGGTCCATCCCACAGTGAATCCTAAGAAACTGGCTGCAGATGTTGTCTGATCCGTCCACCCAGACTCTGCTGGACTCTTGGTTCCCCCGGTCTGTAGGACCACCAGAATGCCGGGCAGAACTCCTCCCAAAGAAATGACCACTCCTCCCAGCAGTCTGCCGAGCTCCTCGTCGCTGCGGATAGCCAACTGTAGGTGTCTGGGGACGATCCTGTCCTTCTGCTGTCATGAGCCGTGTTTCCTGCTAGTTCCAGGATCCCAGTGGTCAGGCACTCGAGCACAGCCGGCAGGTAGATGGGAATGCGTCCACAGAACATCCTTTCCAACTCATTTGAGATTTGGGGCTGTAGTTGAGATATTATTTGAGCTTTTGAGATGTTAATCAGCTGCTGTTGGTTGTAGAAAACTGCCTTGTTGCCATGGTTACGCATCATAACAAATGTCCAAAACTTAAAAAGTCCAGTAAAAATCCTTCCAGCTGCACAGCATCGATACCAGAAGAAACAATCATCCAAAAAATGTGATTTACATCCAGAAAAAGAGGAATTAAAGTTTCCAAAAGCAAAATCTCAGAATGAAAGTAACAGAGCTGCTCCAACATGTAGCCACCTTGAGCAGCGCAATTCTAGAACTAATGATAAAAATGAAACTTTCATATATTTTAGATTCATTGCACACCAACTGAAATATTTCAGGTCTTTAATTGTTTT
>NC_056500.1:51484868-51485922 GCF_014905685.2 Nematolebias whitei | reverse complement strand
TGAAATATTTCAGGTCTTTAATTGTTTTAATACTGATGATTATGGCATACAGCTCATGAAAACCCAAAATGCCTGTCCCAAAAAATTAGCATATTTCATCCCACCAATGAAAGACAAGTGTTTTTAATACAAAAAACGCCAACCTTCAAATAATCATGTTCAGTTATGCACTCAATACTTGGTCGGGAATCCTTTTGCATGAATGACTGCTTCAATGCGGCGTGGCAATGAGGCAATCAGCCTGTGGCACTGCTGAGGTGTTATAGAGGCCCAGGATGCTTCGATAGTGGCCTTAAGCTCATCCAGAGTGTTGGGTCTTGTGTCTCTCAACTTTCTCTTCACAATATCCCACAGGTTCTCTATGGGGTTCAGGTCAGGAGAGTTGGCAGGCCATTTGAGCACAGTAATACCATGGTCAGTAAACCATTTACCAGTGGTTTTGGCACTGTGAGCAGGTGCCAGGTCGTGCTGAAAAATGAAATCTTCATCTCCATAAAGCTTTTCAGCAGATGGAAGCATGAAGTGCTCCAAAATCTCCTGATAGCTAGCTGCATTGACCCTGCCCTTGATAAAACACAGTGGACCAACACCAGCAGATGACATGACACCCCAGTGACTGTGGAAACTTGACACTGGACCTAAAGCAATGTGAATTCTGTGTCTCCTCTCTTCCTCCAGACTCTGGGACCTTGATTTCCAAAGGAAATGCAAAATTTACTGTAATCAGAGAACATAACTTTGGACCACTCAGCAGCAGTCCCAGGCGAGATGCTTCTGACGCAGTCTCTTGTTCAAGAGTGGCTTGACCTGGGGAATACGGCACTTGTAGCCCATTTCCTACACACGCCTGTGCACGGTGGCTCTGGATGTTTCTACTCCAGACTCAGTCCACTGCTTCCGCAGGTCCCCCAAGGTCTGGAATCGGCCCTTCTCCACAATCCTCCTCAGGGTCCGGTCACCTCTTCTCATTGTGCAGCGTTTTCTGCCACACTTTTCCCTTCCCACAGACTTCCCACTGAGGTGCCTTGATACAGCACTCTGGGAACAGCCTATT
>NC_056500.1:51477101-51484768 GCF_014905685.2 Nematolebias whitei | reverse complement strand
TTGGTGTGCAATGAATCTGAAATATATGAAAGTTTCATTTTTATCATTACATTATGGAAAATAATGAACTTCATCACAATATGCTAATTTTTTGAGAAGGACCTGTATTATGACTCATTATCTAAAAGTCTCCCTTCTGGAAGAAACCAGTAAATGTTTTTGATGCTTTGTACCATGAAGTGAAAATAAAAAGGTTATATTCAAAGGTTTGTATTTTGCTTAATATTGCTCATTTTGAGAAGACTGTTTTTCATCTGTTTTGCGGTTAAACCATCCATCCATCCATTTTCTTTTACCCGCTTATTCCATTTTGGGTCACGGGGGTCGCTGGTGCCCATGTCCAGCAATCACTGTGCGAGGGGCGGGGTACACCCTGGACGGGTCGCAAGTCCATCACAGGGACACATAGAGACAAACGAGACAAACAAACATTCACTCTCTCACTCACACCTAGGGACAATTTAGAGTTACCAATCAGTCTAACATGCATGTTTTTGGACTGTGGGAGGAAACCGGAGTACCCGGAGAAAACCCACGCATGCACGGAGAGAACATGCAAACTCCACCCAGAAAGGCCCCTGGACCGGGGTTTGAACCAGGGACCTGCTCGCTGAGAGGCAGCAGCTCTACCAGTTGCGCCACCGTGCTGCCCGCGGTTAAACCTAAATATTTTATTTTAAAAAATAATTACCAATCAATTTGCAGAAAGTTTGTATTGACCTCTTAAGCCTGCTGGCCAAAATGATACCATTCTTAAACTGCAGCTAGGGGCCGCACAAAATCACTCCAAGGGCCACAAATGGCCCTCGGGCTGCACTTTTGACACCCGTGTCTTAAACTGTCTGAAGTCCTCAAGGAACGAACAGCAAAATATAACAAAACAATGTCAAGTTAAAAAAAATATAGAAACATTGTAATTTGTCACCTAAAAATAAGCACAGAGCTATCATAACTGAGCATGCATAATCTTTAAATGCTTTAGACAAATATTGTTCACATTTAGTTAATACAAATTACATATACTGTATATCAAATAGAAGAGCACATTTTTGACGAGTAACTACAAGCTAAAGTGAACAGGATACATCTAGACAGCTGTTATCTGAAACGTCTACGCTTAAATCATTTATCCTTTATAACTGCAAACAATCACAAATCTAAATTCTCTTTTAGACTTAAATAAACATGTTTTACTTATAAATTTGAATTTACAAACCTCAGAAGTTTAGTCAGAGGACCCATAAGTGAGTTTTGCTAGATGTATATAAATTACATATAAGTTCTCAATAGTGGAACTTCTTTTACTTTTCAGAGGAATCAGGCTCTTCCACAGGATAATTTCAGCGATGTCTTCGCAGGGAAAGCTGACGACGAAATATGTGCTGCACCTTTGACAGGGAAATTGGTCCATCTGCAGATTTTCTCCTCTCTTCTGAGATCTTCCTCACCTGAGAAGATGCAGTGTCACTGCTCCTGCTTGGCAGATTCTGCTCTAGCTTCTGAGCTTCCTTAATTACCCACCAGAAAGAGACATTATATTCTGTTAGTGTCCAATCCAGCCTACCCAGGCTGTTTTTTTCATACCAGTTCACAACATGCATTTCCAGGAAGGAGTTTCCTCCATGCACCTGGGATCTGATGTCTGGCATGCTAGGATTACAGTAAACACAGTGACAGGTTGCATGCAGCTGGTGTGACCTGAACATGTTGTTTCACCTCTTTGTGGAAGCGATGTGCACAGTGAAACTCCTGAACTTCCCCTCCACTCTTACACAAATCTTCATGACAGATCAGGCACAGCTTATTTTCATCATTCTATAAAACAAACAAAAAACATCATGAAATAAGAATGAATAATAATCTGTCCATCCATCCATTATCTTTACCCGCTTATTCCATTTTGGGTCACCGGGGTCGCTGGTGCCCATGTCCAGCAATCACTGTGCGAGGGGCGGGGTACACCCTGGACAGGTCTCCAGTCCATCACAGGGACACAGAGACACAAACGAGACAAACAACCATTCACTCTCTCACTCACACCTAGGGACAATTTAGAGTTACCAATCAGCCTAACATGCATGTTTTTGGACTGTGGGAGGAAACCGGAGTACCCGGAGAAAACCCACGCATGCACGGAGAGAACATGCAAACTCCACCCAGAAAGGCCCCTGGACCGGGGTTTGAACCAGGGACCTGCTCACTGAGAGGCAGCAGCTCTACCAGTTGTGCCACCGTGCTGCCCATGAATAATAATAAATAATAAAAATTGATTTCCATATTTTCCAACTATCATCAAAACTCATGCTTTTTTTAGATAGATCTTGTTAAATTAGAGAAAAATGTGTTTTCAATATGAATTCAGTTAAAGATTACCGTGCATAGTGTTGTAAAATTAGCTGAGTCACTAGAGATCAGGTATAGATTTCATCAAGTTTACCACAAATCTTTGGAGAACAGCCAGACCCAGAGAGTCAATCTATTACAGAACGTATTCCTGTCTTGTCTTGTCTGGGTTTTTGACCCGGTTTGCTGACTAAAACAAAGTTTGTTCATTTTGTAAGAATCTCCTCCATCCTCCTCACTGTTCCCTCATTTCCCAGCTCTAGTGTTATCAGAACCACAGCTGCGAGCAAAGAGACAGAAAGGACCCGCTGGAGATAAACATTTCTCAAGGATCCTTACGAGATGGTTACATTCATTCATACTCATCTGCTCACACACACACACTCATGTTCGTGCTGCTGTTATTCGGCGTATTGTTTTTGCACTATTAAGTGTTTAGCGTATTTTACTGTTTTTCTTTTACAACTTATACTTTTGTTGGATCTCCTGATGCATGCTCAATAATCCTTTGTTGGATGTAACTGGGACCCTGTGTACACAATTTCATTCCACCACATGTACCACATGCGATGCTTATGACAATAAAGAAACCTTGGCCATGACCTTGACCTTGATAAGCACGTCTAGGCAGCTGGCACCATCATCCAACAAACAGTGCTACCAATTAATTGTAATGTAATTTACACTGACCTTAAAGTAATAAAAGGATTATAATGATATTAATAGGGTAAAATTCTATTGAATGTATCAGGAAGCAGAATAACAAATGATATACTTCCATTGCATTCTTTCCTCGCAGAATCAAATGAATTCTCACAAAATGGAAATATATATTATCCATTGCCTACTTAAAGCAAAAATAATAACTACTAGATGAAAGAATGATGCTCCATTATGGTCACTCTGCACCTGCACTCCCTGTTGTCTCATCATTGCAATTATCATTATCTGTGTCACCTGCATGTCCTGTCCAGGTGTTTGTGTTTTTATCTCATTCGACACTGTATATAAATCTGGATCTTTTTATTATTTGTAGTCTGGGCATCATCTGGTAAACCCTCCCGAGTACCTGGTATTTTCCTTATATTTTCTATGTGAATCTAGAAACTACTAAGTTTTACTACCAATACAGCTTATTTAATTTGTGCCAATAAAGTGTTTTCATTTTACTCTCTGGGTCTCCAAGTCCTGCCTGCACTGTTGGGTTAATCCAGCTCCCCAAACCCCAACAGTTTGCCCAGTCCAATAAAAGAACCCAGCAAGCAGATGACTTGGGCCAAGCACCAGGCCCCAGAAACAACTTGGACAACCTGGTGGGAGTGAGTACAGATGGAGGAATCTGTCATCCGGTGGGGCAGATTCTGTACCAAACCTGTCCAGAAACAGACACCGCAGCATGGAAATTGAAGTCCTGCCCTCTCCTCTTCGAGTGAAGGAAGGGGAGGGCTCAGATCCAGGGAAACCTATGACTAGCCATACTGGACAAAAGAAGAACGTACAGACCCGCGCGTGAGACGGTATGGCACGTGACCGTATGACATGCGCGTGTGACGGTATGACACGCGCACGCGCGTGGCCAAACGAGTCGTGCGTGCGAACCTGACCTGTGCACAAGACTGAATGAGCAGTGTCCCAGAGTGAACGAGATTCAAGGAAAAAAAAACCTCAAAATGACGTGGAAACATCACGATCCACTCTTTCTTTGTTTTTTTCTGATCCTGCTTCAAACTCAAATGCAAAAATAATCCCAAACGGAAAGTTTAAGTCAAAGACAAAACTTTATTGTTCATTTTATTAAACAAAATAATTAATAATTATCTTCATGTTAAATAGTTATTCAGACTTCAAGCATGTTCCAGTGTTACAAATAAGCTCTTCCTTAAAAGGCTACTGAAGTAGTTAATTAAAATGAGATGTTGATTAAAAAATATCTTTACATCTGAAAATAAGATAAGATAAATAAGACAACTTGAAAATAAGATTCATTCATTCATTCAACCTTCATTTAAACAGATAAATCAAATTGAGCCTCGAAGACTCATTTACAAGTGAGATCGGTTTGGACAGACAAAAACAGTGGTTAACTGGACACATGTAAGAGTTGGAGGTGAAAAAAAAATTCTATCAGACTTTTTTCTTGGCTGAGAGAAACCCCTAATATTGAAAAACCACCTCGCACAAACAAGCACATACTGTATTTACATAGACATTCTGCAGAGCAGAGCAGGAAGAAGGAAGAGACGAGAGCGGTCAACAACACCTACAGATGCTCTCGAGGGCACTGTAATCAGTCAATGTCCTCCGGTGAGATCCATAAACATTCTCGAGAGATGTCGAGAAATGGCCAAGAATAACCTCTATGAGAATCCAGAGTCCTGTAATGATGACACAAAGTTTTTTCAGCTGGTTTCATCTGGTTATCAGTTGGAAATTCCTCAGGGAGGGGGTGGTGAGCGTCAGATCACATTTTCTCCAGGTGACTTTAGATAAGATGACCTTCAAGGACAACCAAGGCAACCAAAATTTAGATAAACACACAGTTGTTTTGGGGACAGGCAGAACTTAATGACATCAACCTTCAGTCTGTGTTGGTCCACTCGGTTCCAAAATGTCCAAATTAACATGGCCAACACCAATGGAAACGTTTCTGAGTAAAAATCCCCAAGATCTGATCCATTCAGCCCAAAGCATTTGAGTCCGGGTACACGAGACACGAACCAAGCCATCATAAAGGCAAGCAGCGTGATCGGGTCCAAATTTGCTGCTGACGACTTCCTTGATTGTAGATAAAACCAGCACCAGCTGAATCCAAAAAGCAGGAACCAGTTATCGAAAATCCAATTAAATATGTGTCCTTAAAATCCACAGATGGCAGCAGAGATAGACACATTATCAAGTTTTCCAGTCAATGAGATATCCAGCTGCGTACGTGGCAACAGGGTAAATCGGCTCGCCCAAAGCCTGTCTTCTATTCGAAGAAATGTTGTAAATTGAGAAGAGGGACCAACTGGTCAAAACAAGTCCATAATTATGGTTCGGAAGAAATGCAAGAGTCTCACAGCAGTTTCACAGACAGACAGAGCAGCAAAACAAAGCGGAGAGGGAGGGAGAGAAGCATCCGATCTCGTGGGGAGCGAGTGGTGAAGATGTTGAGATGATTAAAATAAAATAAAAATAATTATCCATGATGCTGATCTCATGCTGCTGATTTATTTCATGTTGCCGTTTTCATTCGTTCTCATCTGCTCACACAGACTCATGTTCATGTTGCTGTTGTTTGGTACATTGTTTTATACTATTAGTGCTTAGTGTATTATTAGTTTAGCGTATTTCTTAGTTCATGTCTTGGATCTTACTAATGTTTTTCTTTACAATTTGTATTTTTGTTGGATGTAACTGGGACCCTGTGTACATAGTTTTCTTCCACCTCATGTACCGCGTGTGATGTGAATGAAAATAAAGAACCTTGACCTGAGCGTGATCTCCTTTTAGTTGGAACACACCATACGGTCCCCCTTTTTGAATAGGGGGCCCACCACCCCAGTCTGCCAATCATGGGGAACTGCCCCCGATGTCCACACAATATTGCAGAGTCATGTAAGCCAACACAACCCCACAACATCCAGAGCCTTAAGGAACTCCAGGCGAATCTCATCCCCCTTTGGGGCCCTGCCACCGAGGAGCTTTTTAACCACCTCTGTGACCTTAGCACCAGATATTGGAGAGCCCGACCCAAGGTCCCCAGGCTCTGCTTCCTCAGTGGAAGACATGCCAGTGGGATTGAGGAGGTCTTCAAAGTATTCTGTCCAGCGACCCACGACATCCCGAGTTGAGGTCAGCAGCACACCACCTCCACTATAAATAGTGTTGGTGGCGTACTGCTTTCCCCCTCTGAGGCGCCAGATGGTGAACCAGAAGAAGTCATTCTCCATGGCCTCTCTGAACTCATCCCACACCCAAGTTTTTGCCTCAACGACCACCCAAGCCGCTTGCCACTTGGACTGCCAGTACCCATCAGCTACTTCTGGGGTCCCACAGGCCAAAAAGGCCCAATAGGACTCCTTCTTCAGCCTGGCAGCATCCCTCACCACCAGTGTCCACCACCGGGTTTGAGGTTTACCGCCGTGACAAGCACAATAACCCTGCGGCCACAGCTCCGATAAGCCACCTCGACAATAGAGGCACGGAACATGGCCCACTCGGACTCAATATCCCCCGCCACCCCCGTTCGAAGCTCTCCCGGAGGTGGGAGTTAAAGCCCCATCTCATGGGAGACTCTGCCAGATGTTCCCAGCAAACCTTCACAATACAAATTTACGCTCCTAGAGGTAGTATCCACTTTGCCCATTAGGACGAATGAGATATCCTGATGCATGCTCAATAATCCAGATAGAAAAATCTAAAAAAGTTAAATCTGGTCCTCTGGACATTCAAAGAAACAAAACAAAACATAAAAAAAAAATTGTAGAAACCTTTCGTCTTTCATCCAAAAGACTTCCTCAGTCTGAGGTGCTGTGTTCAGTTCAGTCATAACTAGCACCCTCTTGCAGTGGATCAACCAGTTTGCTGCTGACAATCAAAACCAGCTGCTCACATGATCAAGAAGGACCATCAGCCTAACGATGGGTCATTAGCACCCTGATGGCTATTTACTATTCACAGAGGACTGAGTGATACTAGCAATAACAGCATTGTAAGAGGGGGACAGTTGAAAACAAGCTTGAAACTGTGCCTGCAGTCAATCTACTTCACATATGGGGAGCAATATTATAGGCAGAAACATGTGTGTGCTATGGGGTCTCCAGTTTCTCCTAGTGTGGCCAACCTGTACATGGAGGAGGTAGAAAAGAGAGCCTTGATGTCCTTTTCAGGGACACCAGCAAGTCATTGGTTCAGGTATGTTGATGGTAAATGGTAAAGGGTAAATGGACTGTACTTATATAGCGCCTTTCTATCTTAGTTCAAGATACTCAAAGCGCTTTACACCACAATCTGTGTCCTCATTTACCCATTCATATAGCTCTATACTAGATCTCTACAAAGCTAATTGAACAAATCATTCTAAAGAGACTAATCAGTGCTTTAAATCACATCATACACTGATGGGACACACATCAGAGGCTATGAGGGGTTCAGTGTCTTGCCCAGGGACACTTCGGCATGTGACTGCTGGTGGATTTGAACCCCCAACTCTCGCATTGGAGGACGACTGCTCTAACCACTCAGCCACAGCCGCCCCATATTGATGACACCTGGGTTAAAATTAAATCTCAGGAAGTCCAACATTTTACTGACCACATCAACTCTGTGGATAAATACATCAA
>NC_056500.1:51471083-51477001 GCF_014905685.2 Nematolebias whitei | reverse complement strand
TGCACCAGCTCTCCAGGTGTTCCACCTCTTGCCTGTAGCTGGACTCATCATTGTTTGTGATGCATCCCACCACCGCTGTATCATCTGCAAACTTTACAATGTGACAGCCTGGATGGGTAGCTGCACAATCATATGTGAGCAGAGTAAACAGGAGGGGGCTCAACACACATCCCTGAGGAGAGCCAGTGCTGAGGGTTATGGTGGAGGAGGAGAGGTTGTGGATCCTCACTAACTGTGGTCTGTTTGTTAAAAAGTCTAGTACCCAGTTGCAAATGGAGGGGCTTAGTCCTAGTGTGGATAGTTTGTCCATCAGGGTTTGGGGGATCATGGTGTTGAAGGCGGATGTGAAGTCCACAAAGAGCATACGGACGTAAGAGTTTTTCTGCTCCAGGTGGTTGAGCGCAGTGTGGACCACAGAGGAGATTGCATCCTCTGTTGATCGGATGCAGATGTTGAGGGAGTATCAGAGAAACTGAGATGTTTATTTTCTAAACATAATGTCCCAGTGGCTTTTAAACCCCAAAATACATTACAGCAAAGACTGGTTCATCCCAAAGATCCAGTCCCCCTGCACAAACAGAGTAATATTGTGTATGCTGTTCAGTGTCAGGAGGGCTGTGATCAGTCTTACATCGGGGAAATTAAACAGCCACTAGCCAAAAGGATGGACCAGCACAGAAGATCAACATCATCAGGCCAGGACTCTGCGGTCTACACTCATCTCCAGGTCAGCGGTCACTCTTTCAGGGATGAAGATGTTCACATCCTGGACAGAGAGGAACAATGGTTTGAGAGAAGAGTAAAGGAGGCCATCTTTGTGAAAAGAAATCGTCCATCATTAAACAGGGGTGGAGGCCTCCTGGTTAAATTGTCCCCCTCTTGCAATGCTGTGATTGCTAGTATCACTCAGCCCTCTGTGAACAGTAAACAGCCATCAGGTGCTAATGATCCATTGTTAGGCTGATGGTCCTTCTTGACCATGTGAGCAGCTGGTTTTGGTTGTCTGCAGCAAACTGGTTGATCCACTCTGAGAAGGTGCTATTTAAGAGACTGAGCTGAATACAGCACCTCAGACTGAGGACGTCTCTCGGATGAGAGACGAAATGTTTCTACATTTTTTTGCTTTGTTTTGTTTTTTTGAATGTCCAGAGGACCAGCTTGAACGTTTTTGGAATATCAACATCATTCTAAAAACAGGATCCTCTCAACAGTCGGTCATAGGACCCTGCTGTGTTTTTCTCACACATACCCTACACACAGCGGGAAACAGAAATCCTTTAAACAGACGTCTTAAAGATGCCATGGTTCACTGCCTCTGCTTTGCCGTCTCTCCTGTCAGTGCCAGGTGTTGTGCACATGGATGTACTTTTAAAAATCCTCATCCATCCGGATGAGATAAAGAAGGAGTCATTTGGAAGGTCTTGTTAATCCAGACAGACTATTCAGTGGTCCTGGACCAGCTGCAATCCTCTTCAAACAACAGATCATAGGACACGTGACCCGACCTCGTCCAGACCCTCACTCTCCTTAATGCCTGGACACTGGCAGGAGTGCAGACATCTGCGTCAGCTGCAGAGATGCCCCACAGCCGCAGCTACGTCTTCGGGGTCCCCCAGCAGCCACCATTCCCAAAGGACAGCCTCCGTGATCCCCACAGCGAACTGGAGCCAGCAGAAGCCATCAGCTGTTGTGTTTCTGGTTCAACCCACCCCAGGAGGCGTAGAGGAGACAGCAGAAAAAAATGACGGTTTGAGAGGTGATGTGTGCAATTTCATATGTGAAAGTTTTGAAATAAAACACAAACTTCACTCAAAGAGCAGAATCCTACGTTCAGACAGGCAGAACTCCCCTGTCACTTCTCTTTTGCACACATCCTCCACTATGTGTAGAAAGGTAATTTTAAACAGACATTTAAAAGACACCAAATTTCCACTCCTCCCACACAGAAAAACCATATGAGCCCATGGTGAGAGCGTGCTCCTCATGCAGACTTTTTCCCTTATTTTTCCCCTCCTTCAGCCTCCTCTTCTCACCTGATGGAGAGGATGGACGATGAGGACGGGTGCTCAAATACTCTTGGTGAAAAGGTAATCTTTAAAAACTCGTTTAAAGGATGCCGTAACCCCACAATCTCTACACACCCAGAATATGAACTCGCAATAGGAACACTCGCCCTACTCAGGGGTTCTTCTCCTCACTCTCCAGTCCTCAGGTGCAGGTACAGGTGCAGAGGAGTGCTGAAGATAAGCCTCTTCCTGAGCGTTGATCGTTTTACTCATCTGCTTAGCCCATAGAACCCCCTCACACCCACCAAGATGCAATTGTCGGTCGGTGTGAGAATGACAGGCAGATTTTTCGCTTCAAGCCCCTCACGGGTCCACGCAGAGCCTTTCTCTCTGTTGTCGATGGTAGTAGGGGCTTGTCTTTTTCCCACGCATGACACAAATTGCACACGCAGGGCCGCTTTCAGAGTGCAACTCGGTGTGGTGGCATACGTGCTAAATGCGAAAATGGATGTACCATTGAATCACCAGAGGTTACATGCTGCAGTTTGCAGGAGCACCCCTGTGGTTCAACGGAATGTTAGAATCTTAGTTAACATCTCCAGGGTTCCTCTTGGAGAAGAATAGACTGACTTTACTCCTGGTACTTCTTGGTTCCGAAAAAAACAGAAGGTTCAAGGCCCATTCTGGACCTATCCTCTTTCAAGAAACACATTATGGAATGGCCATTTCATATGTTGACGATAAAACGAGTGCTCGACTGCGTCAGGCAGAGGGATTGGTTTGTCTCAGTGGATTTGAAAGATGCCTATTTTTGTATCCCGATAATAAAGAAACACGGGAGATTCCTGCATTTTTCCTCCCAGGGAGTTCAGTACTAATACAACCGCCTTCCTTTTTGGTTATTAGCTCGCCCCACGCATGTTCTCAAAATGCATGGAAACGGCATTACAGCTGTTGCACATGGTAGACATGAGGGTCCTCTTTTATCTGGACAACCTTCTTCTTCTGACCCAGTCCAGGGAAGAAGCAGAAATCCAGACAAAGTCTCTGGTGTCACATTTATCTCAGCTGTGTTTCATAATAAACTGGGAGAAAAGCTCGATGGTTTCCTCTCAGCTCATCACTTTTCTGGGGGTGGGCCTAAACTCGGTCACCATGGCAGCACTCCTGTCACAACAGAGGAGGGAATCCCTGATGTCATGGCTTCAACAAGTCAGGGTTCACAGGTCGGTGATGGTGCTGACAGTCATGCGTCTGATAGGAATGATGTCAGTGACTCATGTTGTCATTCCGTTAGGTTTACTCCACATGAGGAACCTACAGAGATGGTTCAATCACCAGCACCTCGACCCCTCTCACACCATCCCCCGGTCGATAGGGCAGACCTGAGTCACTGGAAAACCCCCAGACCCTGATGGACGGGGTTCCCCTGTAGGATTTCTGTTTCTGTCTGCCACACTCTCTCTCTTTCACAGCAGCAGCAGTTTCCACAATCAACCACCACACACCTGCACCTGATTCTGAGGGACGATGCTGGAGGAGCTTAAAAGCCTCAGCCAGACACTCCTTCGGCGCCGGAACATTACCAAGCCACTGTGACTCCCTAGCCTTGGACTCCACTCAGCCTTCTTAGGCCTTCGTGTATCATGGATGCTCATTCACCGGGATCCGTGTCTCTTCAAGGAAACCAAGCTTGAAAACCACTACCAGGAAAAGGAACTTCTACTAACCTGATCCTCTCTCCAACGATCCTCGCCTCTCATCCAGGAACCTCCAGTTGAACCAAGGACTCTTCTCCCCTCACGGACTCTGCCACAACAAGGACTTGTATTTTCAGTAAGAGAAAAAATTACTATCATTTCCTTTAAGAGGTTCAACTTTACAAATCCATTACTCACCATTGTCCTCTTCTCCCTCAACAGCCCCGCACCTGTAAATAAGGAGATTATTTTTTGATAACTCTGTTTCTGTTTTCTGTCCGGTCTGCCACTTGGGGTCAAAACATACTACAAACATGACAGAATGTTCCGGCCAAACTGACCCCCAAGGCAAGACCGAACAGGGACAGTTTCAGCAGTCTATCCTAGCCCAAGACAGATGTATTGATCAACATGATTTAACCCTCCAAACTGTTTTGTCTCAACAACAAACTGTACAGAATAACCTCCAACAGCTCAGAGGAATGATCCAGTCAATTGAGCAAAAGCTTTCAACCCTCCTACCAACGCTCGTTACGCCAAGCCAGCCACCCCCACCGGTACCTGTCCATTTTGGTCCGACAACTCTCCGAGAACCTGACATCAGACCATCTGAATGTTTTGAAGGTAACACCAGCAAATGCGGTGGTTTTTTACTACAATGTGAGCTTGCTTTTAATCGAGCTCCAGTAACCCACGCCTCAGATGCCTCCCGTATAACTTTTGTTGTGAGTGCTTTAAAAGGTGAAGCTCTCCAGTGGGCACAGGCTTACCTGCAGAAACGCCAGATTAACTCCATGAGTTACTCTACTTTCCTCGAGGACTTCCGACAGTGTTTCGATAGACCATTGCAACAAGAAGAAGCAACCCAGAAGATGTTTTCCTTGCGGCAAGGTAACAAGACGGTGGCTGACTTTGCCATTCAGTTCCACATCTGGGCGGAGCGAGCAGACTGGGGAGAGAGAGCTCTCAAAGGAGCATTCATCAATGCATTAAATAAAGACATCAAGAATCGACTTGCTACCTGCGAGACTCCCACAGACCTGGATCAACTTATCACCCTCGCAATTAAGATCGACAATCGTTTTCGAGAGCTCGCCACTGAAGAGGACTACATTTCCCATGAGCACTTGGAACCAGGAAGTAGTTGGCCTGTGTCGTCACCCAGGCAACCCGAACCTGAGCCCATGCAGATCGGCAGGACTCGGCTCACTCCGGAGGAGCGTCAGCGTCGTTTAAACCACAACGAATGCTTGTATTGTGGTAAGAGAGGTCACATTCTAGCAGCATGCCGGCTACGTTTAAAAGGGAAAGCCCACCAGTTGAACGGGAGATACTGATGGGTAGTTCTTCATTTTCTCCTAAAAGGAACCTTTGTTTACCAACTATCTTGTGCATTAAAACCACTAATTTTCCCATTCAGGCTCTGATTGACTCTGGGGCAGAACAGAACCTAATCAGCCGAAACTTGGTGGAAGAGCTACAGATCCCCACAACAGAGTTGTCTCCCGTGATCTCGGTGGCTGCACTTACTGGGCAAAAGATTTCCTCCATCTGCTGTAAGACTAATAAAGTTGAATTTGTGGTTTCTGGGAACCATCGTGAGGTGGGTGAATTTTTCGTTTTCAACTCTCCTAAGTCTCAGCTAATTTTGGGTTACCCATGGTTGTTGCAACATAACCCACTCATTAATTGGACTGAGAATAGAATTGAGAGATGGGGGGACTCGTGCTCTGTAAATTGTTTACGGTCAGCCATTACTCCTGGTGCTTCCCATATCCAATCTCAGGAGGTAACTGACCTATCTAAAGTACCTGAAATATATCATTCTCTGGCTCCCGTATTCAGTAAACGGCAAGCCTTATCTTTACCACCTCACAGACCTTATGACTGTGCCATTGACCTCCTTCCGGGCGCTCCACTACCTTCCAGCAGGTTATATAACTTGTCGGGCCCTGAGAGGGAGTCGATGACACAGTACATCAACGATTCATTAAAATCTGGTATCATTCGCTCGTCCACGTCCCCAGTGGGAGCCGGGTTTTTCTTTGTGGCCAAGAAGGACAAGACACTGCAACCATGTATTGATTTCAGAGGGCTAAACCAAATAACTATTAAGAACAAATACCCCCTACCCCTCATGGACTCTATGTATGAGCAGCTACAGAACGCAGTTATTTTTACCAAATTAGACCTCCGTAATGCTTACCATCTA
>NC_056500.1:51458934-51470983 GCF_014905685.2 Nematolebias whitei | reverse complement strand
AGAACCCGTGAAAATGTATGAATATATCCTGCATATGTCATACTACACCACCAAAGCACTGGGAACGAGTCCAGGAAACTTAGCCTCACTAGGCCAGGTGTGAACAGCTGAACATACAGGAGGTGCCAGTGGAAGTACAGTGGACTAGTTCCGGGTTGTTTTTTTGCCATTCCTACAGCAGCGATGAGAATGGGTGGCATGAGCAAACCAGAGCTTGGCATCCTCCCCCAACGTCCATCCAGAATAGTTATACGAAAAAGGTGCCGGAGAGGAGGCGAAAGTAGGCTGGGATGTGTTAAGATATTTTTGGACTGGGCCTATGGTTTTGATCTGCTCAGAGACAGGGATTATAATGAAATTATGACCCGGTTCTGACTGGGTTAAACTGGGCCAGCAACTCTAAAGAGAGTCTCCCTGGGATTTCAATATCAGTCAAGAAATAGTTTAATCTGCTTGTCACATCATGTAGAAGGCTTTTGAATCACCGTCTCATATTTCCTAACACGTCAGTCTACATAAGATCCACTGAGATCACACTTAGTCACGCCCCCTCATACACTGACAGGTTGAGCTCCCCTTCTGCGAAGGCGGAGTCTTAGGACACTATAAATGAGTAATGACACGAGACATTGGGGCTCTTCTTCCAGGTCTGTGAACGCGTCACAGACTGGAGAGTCCAACGCTGTAAACTTTTCCTGCCTTTTTAAATATAATTGATAAAACTTGATGTTTCCTTGATTTATTGATAATGAGAGTTGCCACTTCTGAGGGAGGTTCGAGCCGGGGGGAAAGACATGGGCTGGAGGTGGTTTCTGGGTCCGGTGGCCCGCAGCCAGCTCCCATCTTTAATAGACGCCAGGCAGTTTCCCAGGAGCTGAGACGTTCTTTCTTCCTCCACAAGAAGAGGCGAAGGCAGGAGCTCCACCGCCTGCTGTGGCGTCTTTGTGTCCAGATGGGTTCGGTCCAGAACCCACCACACCGAATCACTGACTCCCCCATCTACGTTTGCTTGTCAGAACAGGTGAGCGTAGCCGGGGGTTAACCTGCCTGCTGGGTTTTGATTTTGTCGGTCCATACTGTCAAGGTTTCAGGCAGGGCAAGTCAGGATAGATCCCAATGGTGCAGGCAGGACTCGGAGGTCAGGAAGTAAAATCAAAAACACTTAAATAATGAAAATAAACAGGCTGACACGGCAGCAGAAAACTTACAGGACTGGAATTCATAAATACATAAGGAACACAGGAGACAGACCAGACGATAACATATGTACCGTCATTTGTTTTATTTGGAATAATGGACAACACAATACTAAATGAACACAAATTACCAGAACGCAGAATAGTTCTTTATGAGCCTGGTTAAAGTGAATAATGACCAGTAAACATAGCAGATGGGAACAATTGAAAAGTGCATTAATATTTTTTTTTGGGGGGGGGGGGGTATACACCCTATATATATATATATACACACAAATATGTATTCTCAATCTACCCAGCGGAGTTACCACCTAAGTTATGGCTAAATCTCACTGCAGCCTCTCCTCTCAGGAGTATTACGAACTAAATTTAGCACTTGAGTATTACCCAGAGTGAACTTAGGATAGTTCCACTTAAGGCTGTGTTGAAGGTGACTCGCCCAGATTTGTTAACGACCTCCATCTGTGAGTCACACCTTTATCTTACATAATGACTCAACCAACCTTCACTTCTGGTTCTGGTAAGCTGATGAACAGCAGCTCCCCCCGGCTCCTCTGTAGTCTTTTATCATCAAACTGACCCGTTTTTTTCAAACCAGACTAATATTGGTCCCCCTTCCAACCGAATTTGGTGTTCAGTGACTCAGAGAGCCGGACGTGACCGTCCAAAAAAAAAAAAAATTTCGGTCCAGGACCAAATGCTCCCACCCCACCGCTCACTTTGAGCGCACCCTGCCAGCCAGGTGACCCCTTGAGCTGGGGAGTCATCACACGAAGGTCCGGTGTTTTTCTCTCTCTCACTCTGGACCCCAACAAACTTCTCATCTGGACCTTTGTGATTCCACTTGGTTCCGACAAGAATAGCTGAATGGTATTTTGCTGGCTTTTTCGCTGGCTTTCTGTTGGACTGGCCCCTCATGGTGTCTTCATTGATGTGGGGGAAGTGTACTTGTGTCCCCCGAACAGGTCCAGAACCGAACCGAGTTGGCTGTGGGGGACTTTGTCTTCAATAGAGCCAGTCTCAGCCTCAGTGAGCGTTACCTTTAAAATGAAGGACTGTCCACCTTCGTGGGAATTGCTGTGTTCACCTGGAGGAGACGTTCCTATGCTTTGAAGTGCCTTCAGAACCGGACCGGAGCAGAACCGGGCCAGGGAGAACTTCAGCCATTTCAGCCTCTTTGGTCAGTCTCATCATTGTTCACCGAACATGTCACAACTTCATTTTCTGCATGTAAATGCATGTAGCCTTCTGAAAAAACTTGATGCATTGAAAATTCTCGTGCTATGGAGCACTGGAGCCGGACTGGAGCAGAACCGGACCAGTGACGACTTCGGCCTCTCTGGTCAGTCTCGTTGTTTTTCACTGGGGGTGGCCTCTTGTGTTGTGGGGTGCGGAAGTGACGTGCAGTGAAGCGGAGTGAAACACAGACAAGCAGTTCTCTGTGGTGCTCGAGAGAAGTCCGGAGTTTGCATCAGAGTTGCTGCAGGCTCCCATCTGAACTCACTTGGATAATAATTAATTTTTATTCCGGATCACGCTGTCGTCCCCTGTTGACCTGAAACGAGCTAGGACCATGACTTTCATTTCAGGAGGATTTTCTGACAGCTCACTTTTTGGCAGCTCGCTCTGCTATTTGCTACAAATTATCTGTTTCTGCCTGTTGATTATGGACCCAGCTTCTCTTTCTCATGGGAGCATCCATCCATCTTCACAGGGGGGCTGGAGCCCCCCTCAGCCCAACTCAAACTGCAGTTGGGCCTCTTCGTTGGATTTGTTTGCCCATTTGATTTGTGACGCTTTATGGTCTGAGACTTTTCTGCACCATTCATATTATTGTCATTATTTTCAGACCTCAGACTATCTGGAGTCACTGAATCTTGTTAATACACCTGGATCTGCCCATCACTGCAACTTTCACTGTTTTGGGGTTCTGAATGATCACGTCTTCATTAATGTTTCTCATGGTTCAATTATGGGTGCTAATTCTCACACTGTTAACTCCTGTAATTATACATCAGTCACGAAAAACTCAAGAAAATGTCTGATAAAAATGTTGTTACTGCTCTCAGGGATTCAGCCCAACCCTGGACCCCCCACTAATTACAGCTCACCAAATGATTTTAAAAACATGTCACAACTTCATTTTCTGCATGTAAATGCACGTAGCCTTCTGAAAAACTTGATGCATTGAAAATTCTGGTCAGTTCTTCAGGGGCAGATGTAATCTTCATCTCTGAAACCTGGCTCAACAAATCTGTACTGAATAATGACCTGGCAATCAATGGATTTAGCATCTATTGCTGTGATTGTCAAAAAAGAGGGGTGGAGTTGCTATTTATGTCAGAGATTCTCTGGTTTCTAGTCTTGTGTCTGCTAAAACAATCCCAAATCAGTTTGAGGCCTTAGTTTTAAATATCACTTTGAATGGAGGCCAGATCTCATCTGTAGTGGGTTGTTATTCCCCCCCCCCCCCCCCCGCAACATCTGAGGCTCTGTCCTCTCTGATAGAATTCCTTGGAAATTCAAAATTTAAAGAGATTTTTTTGGCAGGAGATTTCAACATTGACTGAGATGTCGACCCCCACCCCCTCTGTGATAAATTAAAGGAATGTTGCCTGTCACTTAACCTAACCCAACTGATCAACACTCCCATTAGACCAAAAAAAACTGTCCATAAAAAGCTTCCATCTTAGACCTGTTTCTAACAAATATGCCACACAAATTTCCTGCTACAGGTGTATTTGCTGACATTTTGAGTGATCACTGTGTAAAAGTGGCTCTCAGAGATATTAAACTTCTACCTTGTAAGCCCAGATTAATTCAAAAAAGGGATTTGAAATGTTTTTTGTGAACAGTCATTCCTCTGGGATCTATCCCACTTTGACTGGCATCGTATTCTATTTACTGACGACATGAACTCCGCTTGGAACTATTTTCATAAAAGTTTCATTTATTTTGTGAACATACATGCTCCTTTTCGTCAGTTCAGAATAAAGGGACGAGACAGCCCCTGGTTTACTCCAGAGCTAGCTGACCTCCTGCACTTGAGAGATCATCTTTGGGCCACAGAGAGAAAATCTGGCTCAGACACTGATTGGTTGAGTTTTGGCAGATGAGGAACAAATGCACAACTGCCATCAAAGCTGCAAAAAGTAACTATTTCTTATCTCATCCCACATCTTTAACCTTTCCATAAGCCAAAACTCCATCCCAGACGATTGGAAAATGCCTTTGTTCTTCCTTTGCTGAAGGGAGGTGACCCCACCTCATTGAACAACTATCGGCCAATTTCTAAACTCTGCATTTTAGCCAAGGTTCTAGAAAAACTGATAAACTCTCAATTAAAAAATTACCTGGACTCATTTAACACTTGCTCTTGCCAAGATCGGATGCTTTCCCATCTCCTCCCTCTCTGCATTGCTTGGCTGCTCTGTCTGTCTGTGAAACTACTTGTGAGCCTTTCTAGCATATCTTCTGAACCATAATTATGGACTTGTTTTGATCAGTTGGTCCCTCAACTCAATTTACAACATTTCTTCAAAGAGATGACAGACTTTAGGCAAGCTGATTTTTCTTGTTGGCACGCAGCTGGATATCTCATCGACTTGAACACTTGATGATGTGTCTATCTCTGCTGCCATTTGTGGATTTTAAGGATGCATATTTAATTGGATTTACGATAAGTGGTTCCTGCTTTTTGGATTCGGCTGGTTGCTGGTTTTATCTACAATCAAGGAAGTCATCTGCAGCAAATTTGGTCCTGATCACGCTGCTTGCCTTTATGATGTCTTTGTTTGTGTCTCGAGTACCCAGACTCAAATGCTTGGGCAGAATGGATCAGGTCTCGGGGATTTTACTCAGTCACGTTCCATCGGTGTGGCCATGTAATTTGGACATTTTGGAACTGAGTGGACCAACACAGACTCAAGGTAGATGTCATTAAGTTCTGCCTGTCCCCAAAACAACTGTGTGTTTATCTGAATTTGGCTCCCTTGGCTGGCCTTGAAGGCCATCTTATCTGAACTCGCTAGGAGAACATGTGATCTGACACTCACCACCTCCTCCCTGAGGAATTTCCAACTGATAACCAGATGAAACCAGCTGAATAAACTTTGTGTCATCATTTCAGGACTCATGGATTCTCATAGTCGTTATTCTTGGCCATTCCTTGACATGCGGGGCGGCTGTGGCTGAGTGGTTAGAGCAGTCGTCCTCCAATGCGAGAGTTGGGGTTTCGAATCCACCAGCAGTCACATGTTGAAGTGTCCCTGGGCAAGACACTGAACCCCTCATAGCCTCTGATGTGTGTCCCATCATTGTATGAATGTGATCTAAAGCACTGTTTAGTCTCATTAGAATTATTTGTTCCATTAGCTTTGTAGAGATCTAGTAGAGTGCTGTATGAATGGGTAAATGAGAACACAGATTGTAGTGTAAAGTGCTTTGAGAATCTTGAAATAAGATAGAAAGGCACTATATAAGTACAGTCCATTTACCATTTACCAATTATACCTAGAGAATGTTTGCAGACCTCACTGGAGGACACTGGCTGATTATTCCATTCTTATCAGAACTCTTACAATGCCCTTGCGAGCATCTATGAACATTGCACACCACTCTCGTCATCCCCCTCTGCAGAATGTCTACGTCACTAAGTGCTTGTTTGTGTAAGGTGTTTTTTAATATAAGTTTTTTCTTCTCAGGCAGGAAAAAAAAGTCTAATAGGAATTTTTTCACCTCCAATTCCTACATGTGTCCAGTTTCACTACGTTTTGTCTGTCTAAACAGATCTCATTTGTAAATGAGTCTTCTAGGCTCAATGTGACTTATCTGTCTAAATAAAGGTTGAATGAAAGAAAAAACATCTTACCTCCCCATCAATCTGGTTTCAGGAAACAACAGAGCACAACGACTGCTTCACTGAAGGTTCTTAATGACGTTGTTGAAGCATTGGATGCTAAAGATTATTGTGCTGCACTTTTCTTTGACCTGTCTAAAGCTTTTGATGCTGTGGATCATAACATGTTGTGTCATAAGCTCTCAGAAATTGGTTTCTCAAAACACACCATTGGTTGGTTCTCTAACTATCTTTCAGATCGGAGGCAATGTGTTCAACATAATGGTACTTCCTCCAGTTATTTAACAGTCAAAAAAGGTGTACCACAAGGCTCAGTCTTAGGACACACCCTCTTTACAATCTGCATAGGTAATGTAGGTCAGAACATCCTTGATACAACCTTATATTTCTATGCTGATGACACAGTTGTTTATTGTTGAGATAAATCAGTTGCTAAGGCTTTTCAGCTTTTGCAATCTGCATTTGACATCATCCAGTCTGATTAGTTCCGCTTCAAACTTGTCTTAAATGCCAATAAAACCAAAGGGATGCTTTTTCAAACAGGAAGTTGGTCCCAGCAGTTCTTCCTTCGATTTTATCCTCAAATGGTGTCCCCATTGATTTTGTTGATTCCTATAAATACATTATTTGGGTATCTTGGTCGACTCACATCTCTCTTTTAAGCTCCATGTGGAAAACCTAGTAAAGAAACTGAAAGTTAAACTGGGTTTCTTTTTCAGAAACAGATCCTGTCTAACTCTGAATGCTAGGAAATGCTATGTAACTGTGATTTTCCTTCTCTCCTGTTACGATATTTCTTATTTAGACTGGTCCTATGGATTTGATCTGCTCAGAGACGGGATTATAATGAAATTATGACCCGGTTCTGACTGGGTTAAACTGGGCCAGCAGCTCTCAAGAGAGTCTCCCTGGGATTTCAATATCAGTCAAATAGTTTTAATCTGCTTGCCACATCACGTAGAAAGGCTTTGAAGCACCGTCTCATATTTTTCCTAACACATCAGTACACATAAGATCCCTGAGATCACTGAGATCACACTTAGCCACACCCCCTCATACACTGACAGGTTGAGCTCCCCCTTCTGCGAAAGGCGGAGTCTAGGGCCCTATAAATTAATAATGACATGAGACATCGGGGCTCTTTTTCCGGGTCTGTGGCGACACAGACTGAACAGAGTCCAGCGCTGTGAATTTTAATCTTTTACTGCCTTTTCTAATATAATTTGATAAAAATTAATTGACGTTTCCTTGATTTATTGATTAGTATAGTTGCCACTTCTGAGGAAAGTTTGAGCCGGGGGTAAAGACGTGGGCTGGAGGGGGTTTCCGGATCCGGTGGCCCGCAGCCAGCTCCCATCTTTAACAGTTGGTGCCGTGTTCTGGTCTTCCGTTTTAGAAGTGGTAGCTCAATTTTTATTATTATTTAATGGTGACACAGCGGCGGGTGAACGGAGTCAGAGCAGACTGAACAAGCCGGCTATTATCATCTCAAGGTAAGCAGGAAACCTGTTACATCGAATTTCTGCGTGTCCCATAAGGACGGTCAGGCTGCTCTGTTTTCGGTCCGGTGTACGCAGTTTCTTGAACTAAAAGGCAGTAGAACATTACAGTATAATACGGGATTTTTATTTTATTTATCGGACATAAAGTTTATATACGGGACGTTTTCTCGCCGGGACGCGCGTGGGAACGGACCGGAAACGTTAGCAACTTGCTAACCGGAAGTGGTTCAACAGCGTTATGAACACGCCAAATGCTACCTTTTCCCTGAAAATAAGAATCGTCCGGTTGATTTAAAAGCCCGCACATGAACTTCCGTTTGATTTAAGATTAAATTAAACAAACGTCATGACTGGAGGTTTAAAGCCCCACGTGAAATTTATATTGTCATTTCTGCTGACGGTAAGATCTTTACAAGAAGCTGTCGCAGTCCGAAGATGTTCCGGGTGTCACTGCCCGTCGCTGTTTACTAGAAACGCGTTAATACGTGAACGTCGGGAAAACGTTGAGGTGTGGGTCGTTCTGACAGTTTGAAGAAACTTTACTATGTTTTGGGTGCCTGTGGGGAGCCTTGCCAACTCTCTGAAAGATGTTGTCGGCCCAGAGATCCTGTTTGGTGATAGTCCCCTCTAGGTCTGCATATGGACGCAGACTGGTCAAAGAGCACAGCAATATATGACATGTTGAATATGGCAGTGCTTATTGAAACGGGAGGATCTTTAAAATATACACCTATAATACAAGGTATGCAGTCCAAGAGAGACATGCAGAGGTCCAGGGGAGATCTGTAGAACATTGTGAAGTCATTAGTAGTAATAGGGTCAGATTAGTTATTAGAATAGGCCGTTGAGGGACATTTTAGAAGTTTTGTTTTTAAAGAAAAAAGAAGTATAATGTGGTGTATATGTTTGTAGCTTTGGAGTGCTGATAAAAATATAGTTTGTATATCTAAAAAAGTTAAATCTGGTCCTCTGGACATTCAAAAAAACAAAACAAAGCAAATCAACAAAAAAATGTAGAAACGTTTCGTCTCTCATCCGAGAGACTTCCGTGTTGATGACAAACCGTGGATGACCAAAGGGTTAAGAAATGCTTGTAAAAAAAAAGAACTACTCATACTCAAACTTTCTGAAATTAAGAACAAACGAAGCAGAACAGAGATATAAAAATTATGAAAATAAATTGGTAGGGATTATAAGAAAGCATAAAAAGAAATATTACAGTGAATTATTAGACCAAAGTAATGGTAATATGAGGGCAACATGGCAAATAATGAACAGTGTTCTGAATAATCATAAAACAAAATTGAGCATTCCACAATATTTTGTAAAGGATGACAAAGAAATTTATGACCAAAATGAAATCGCAAATGGATTCAATGAACATTTTGTGAATATTGGCCCAAGTCTGGCAGCAACAATCCCAAATATAGATAAAAATGCAAACCATACGGTTACGGATTACACAAACAGTTTTTTTCTTGGGGGAACTGATAAAGAAGAAATTATGACTATCGTAAAACATCTTGCAGATAAAAAATCAAAAGACTGGATGGACATGGATATGATGCTGGTAAAGAATATTATGAGTTATGTTATTGAGCCATTTACATATATATGCAATTTATCATTTTCAACAGGGGTATTTCCAAATAACATGAAAATAGCCAAGGTAATACCATTATATAAGAGTGGAGAGAATAATAATTACAGGCCAATATCGTTGTTGCCACAGTTTTCGAAGATTTTAGAGAAATTATTTGTCACTAGATTAGATGAATTTATCAATAAGCAAAATATATTAAGTAATAGTCAATATGGGTTTAGACCTAAAAATTCTACGTCAATGGCACTCATGGATTTAATGGAACAGATAACGACTGCTGTGGATCAAAAAAAATATTGTATTAGTATTTATGTTGATCTAAAGAAAGCATTTGATACTATTGATCACAGTATACTTCTCAAAAACTAAATAAATATGGTACTAGAGGGCACGCATTGCAGTGGGTATCTAGTTATCTAGAAAAAAGGAAACAATTTGTTCAAATAAATGATGTAAAATCTGAATTCTCTAATATTACATGTGGAGTGCCTCAAGGCTCTATACTTGGACATAAGCTATTTATTTTATATGTGAATGACCTGGTAAATGTGACTGGATTTTTTTAAATGTATTTTGTTTGCAGATGATACTACTTTTCTTTGTGTGGGTGAAAATGTTGTGCAAATGCTGAAGATGGCACAAACAGAATTTGTGAAAATACAAAATTGGTTTCAACTTAAAAAATTATCTTTAAATGTTGATAAAACAAATTATATGATTTTTAGTAATAACAAGAAAGTGCTTGATACTCCATTTAGAGTCGATGGAATTGAAATTAATAGAGTCAATGAGGTGAAATTTCTGGGTGTCATCATTGATGAAAAACTAACATGGAGATCTCACGTAAAAAACTTAAGAACTAAAATAACTAAATCGATTGCAGTAATGTACAAAGTTAGAGAGTTATTCAATGATAAAGCAATGTTTCTATTGTATAATGCCATTATTGTTCCACATTTAATTTACTGTATTGAAGTCTGGGGTAAAGCATGTAAAACAATTACAAATCCAATTTTTATTTTACAGAAAAGAGCCATAAGAATTATTACCAGAAAAGATTATAACCATCCGTCAAATATATAGTTTCATCAGCTAAAGATATTAAAATTTTATGACTTGGTTGCTTACAATATCTTAGTGTTTATGTATGGAGCCAACAAAAACATACTACCTACTAACATTCAAGGGAAATTTGTTAAAAGAGAAAGTAATTATTATCTTAAGGGGATGGAGATGTTTGTGAAGCCGTGGTGTCGCACCAGTCTGAAGATGCGATCCACTAGATCTCAGGGTATTAGATTGTGGAATGATCTGGAGGTTGATATTAAAAATGCCAAAACTATGTACATATTCAAGAAGATGATAAAAAAATTTTTTTTTTAAATATTAAGTATAATGTGAGTTCATAAAAATTGTTTACAGTTGATCTTATATTTTAGCTGTTTTTTTATTATTTATTTATTTATTTTTTATTAATTCATCTTGCTTTTGTATAGTAATTTTGTTTGGAATATATTTTGGGGACAAGGGGCAGATATTATAAGATTTCATTCTTCTGCTGCCTTTCATTTTATTTCTGTGATTGTATTTCTTTTTTCTTTTCTTTAAATTGTATTATATTTGTTGTTTGGATGAAATGAAATGAATAAATAAAACATACATACATACATACATACTTCCTCAGTCTGAGGAGCTGTATTCAGCTCAGTCTCTTAAATAGCACCTTCTCAGAGTGGATCAACCAGTTTTGCTGCTGACAACCAAAACCAGCTGATCACATGCTCAAGAAGGACCATCAGCCTAACAATGGATCATTAGCACACTGATGGCTGTTTACTGTTCACAGAGGGCTGAGTGATACTAGCAATCACAGCATTGTAAGAGGGGGACAGTTGAACCCGGAGGCCTCCACCCCTGTTTAATGATGGACGATTTCTTTTCACAAAGATGGCCTCCTTTACTCCTCTCTCAAACCATCGTTCCTCTCTGTCCAGGATGTGAACATCTTCATCCCTGAAAGAGTGACCGCTGTCCTGGAGATGAGTGTAGACCGCAGAGTCCTGGCCTGATGGTGTTGATCTTCTGTGCTGGGCCATCCTTTTGGCCAGTGGCTGTTTAGTTTCCCCGATGTAAGACTGATCACCCTCCTGACACTGAACAGCATACACAATATTACTCTGTTTGTGCCGAGGGACTGGATCTTTGGGATGAACCAGTCTTTGCCGTAATGTATTTTGGGGTTTAAAAGCCACTGGGACGTTATGTTTAGAAAATAAACGTCTCAGTTTCTCTGATACTCCCTCAACATACGGAATGAGCACTGGTCTGGGTCTGGGTTCCTCTTTTTCACCTGTTGGCTGACTGGAGTTCTGTTTGGGTTTCTTCTCTGCTTTCAGGAAGGCCCAGTTAGGATAACCACATTGCTCTAGAGCCTGTCTTGTGTAGGATTTCTCCTTCTGCCTGGCTCCTGAGTTAGTGAGGATGCTGTCTGCTCTGTGATACAGAGTCCTGATGACTCCTAACTTGTGCTCGAAAGGATGATCCACTCTGAGAAGGTGCTATATAAGAGACTGAGCTGAATACAGCAACTCAGACTGAGGAAGTCTCTCGGATGAGAGACGAAACGTTTCTACATTTTTTTTTGCTTTGTATTGTTTTTTGTTTTTTTGTTTTCTTGTTTTTTGAATGTCCAGAGGACCAGATTGAACTTTTTAGGACAATTCACATAATGTTTGCTGCTTTATGTATAGCAACAAAAAACTATACTCATGAATTGGAAAAATAAAAATACTCTTAGTATTAAACAGTATAAAGACCTTTTGTTAGATTATATCAGTCTTGAGACTGTAAGAGTGACACTCACTGCAGCTCCAAGATGGCCGCTAATCAC
>NC_056500.1:51455747-51458834 GCF_014905685.2 Nematolebias whitei | reverse complement strand
ACATCCGGAAATCATCATGAGGAGATTAGTTTTTTTGTATTTGACTCCCCGAACACACAATTAATTTTAGGATTCCCCTGGCTACGGGCTCACAATCCTCACTTTAATTGGGAACTTGGTAGGATTGAAAGATGGAGCGACAGGTGTCTAAAACACTGTCTCCGCTCTGGTATATCCAACCCCTCGATAAAGATACCTACTACAGAGGACGTTGACCTCTCCAGCATCCCCGTCGAATATCACGACCTTTCCTCGGTATTTAATAAACACAAGGCCCTGTCTCTACCTCCTCATCGTCCATACGACTGCTCCATTGACCTTCTACCAGGAGCTACTCTACCAACTAGCCGTTTATTCCATCTGTCGGGCCCTGAACGTAGCACCATGCAATCATACATTGAGGAGTCTCTTGATTCTGGAATTATCCGTCCATCAACCTCTCCAGTGGGGGCAGGTTTCTTTTTTGTTACCAAGAAGGACAAGACATTGCGCCCGTGCATCGATTATCGAGGACTCAACCACATAACCATAAAAAACAAATATCCGCTACCTTTAATCGATTCTATTCATGAACAATTATTGACTGCTACCATCTTCACCAAACTGGACCTTCGCAACGCTTACCACCTCGTCCGGATCAAAGAGGGTGATGAATGGAAGACAGCTTTTAAGACACCTATGGGACACTTTGAATATCTCGTCATGCCATTTGGTCTCACCAATGCTCCCGCAGTTTTTCAGGCACTGATAAATGATGTATTAAGAGATTTTATTGGGGACTTTGTATTTGTTTATTTAGATGATATTCTCATCTACTCCAGGAACAAGCAGGACCATGTTTCACAAGTCAGAATGGTACTTCAAAGACTTTATGAAAACCAACTCTTTGTGAAAGGTGAAAAATGTGATTTCCACACCACCTCTGTCTCATTTTTGGGGTTTATCTTCAGGGAGGGGCATTATAGGACTGACCCGGAAAAGACTAAGGCGGTAGTGGAGTGGCCAGTTCCAGACACCAGGAAGCAGTTGCAACGTTTCCTAGGTTTTGCCAACTTCTATAGGCGTTTCATCAAGGACTACAGCCGTATTGCAGCACCTCTCTCCCAGCTCACTTCCACCAACAGAACCTTTCAATGGACCCCGGAAGCCAACTCTGCATTTTGTAAGTTGAAACGTCTTTTCTCTTCTGCTCCCATCCTCTGCCACCCAGATCCAACTCGTCAGTTTATCCTGGAGGTGGATGCATCTGACACCGGAGTCAGCGCAGTATTGTCCCAGAGGTCACCCAAGGACAATAAGGTACATCCTTGTGCTTTTTTTTCTCGTCGTTTGTCACTGGCGGAAAGGAACTATGATGTGGGCAATAGGGAGTTACTGGCTGTGAAATTGGCATTGGAGGAGTGGCGTCACTGGCTTGAGGGCACTGAGGTACCCTTTCTCATCTGGACAGACCACAAGAATCTCACATATCTCAAAGACGCCAAACGATTGAACCCCAGGCAGGCACGATGGTCACTTTTTTTCACCCGTTTCAATTACTTGCTGACATTCAGACCTGGGTCCAAGAATATCAAACCCGATGCTTTGTCTCGCCAGTTTTCTCCTCCAGAAGCCCCGGACTCCGAGGACAGCATCCTGCCTCCAGTTTGCATCATTGGAGCCCTCACCTGGCCCATTGCCAAGGAGGTTCAACGGGCTCATCAATTGGAACCAGATCCAGGCACAGGCCCTCCTGGTACACTTTTCGTCCCCTCGTCTATGAGGGCCAAGGTACTTGAGTGGGTGCACACTAACAAGCTCTCGTGTCACCCCGGTATCTCTCGCATGCTTTCTCTAACTAGGACCCATTTCTGGTGGCCCACTCTGCCACATGATGTAAAGGAGTTTGTGGCAGCCTGCCCCACGTGTGCCAGGAACAAGACTGGCACTCAACCCCCAGCAGGTCTTCTTCAGCCCTTGCCCACGCCCAGTCGCCCGTGGTCTCACATCGCCGTGGATTTTGTCACTGGTTTACCACCCTCATACGGTAACACTACTATACTCACGGTGATTGACAGGTTTTCTAAGGCGGCTCACTTCATCCCACTCCCAAAATTGCCTTCCGCTATGCAGACGGCCCATATCTTGGTCCAACACGTTTTTCGCATCCACGGCATCCCCTCTGACATAGTTTCTGACAGAGGTCCCCAATTCATCTCCCAGGTATGGCGCTGTTTTTGTACCTCCTTAGGGGCATCCACCAGTCTCACCTCGGGTTATCACCCGCAGTCAAACGGTCAAGCAGAACGCTGTAATCAGGAGCTTGAGACCACCCTGAGATGTCTCGTGGAAGGCAACCCGTCAGTCTGGAGCCAACATCTGGTCTGGGTGGAGTATGCCCACAATGCTCATACGTCCGCAGCCACAGGTATGTCCCCTTTCGAGGCTTCCCTGGGTTACTTACCTCCTTTGTTCCCCAGCCAGGAGACTGACGTTTCGGTGCCTTCAGTTCAGCACCACTTTCGCCGCTGCCGACGCATCTGGCGCCAAGCGAGAGCAGCACTGCTATGCACGGCAGAGCAAAATAAAAGGTTTGCGGACCGGCACCGATCCTCCGCACCATCCTATCGGGTGGGACAGAGAGTTTGGCTTTCTACCAGAGACATCACTCTGAAGGACATCCCCAGGAAGTTGGCACCCAAGTTCATTGGTCCATTCCCAGTAATCAAGATCATCAACCCTTCTGCGGTACGTCTCCGACTTCCTGACTCCATGAGAATCCATCCAACCTTCCATGTTTCCCAGCTCAAGCCCGTCTCTGAGAGTCCATTGTGCCCGCCTGCCGACCTCCCCCCACCCGCCCGACTTATCGACAATCACCCAGCGTTCACCGTCCGTACCATCTTGGATGTCCGGCGCCGGGGGAGAGGTTTCCAGTACCTTGTGGATTGGGAGGGGTACGGTCCTGAGGAGCGTTCGTGGATTCCCCGCTCCTTCATTCTGGACCCCAGCCTAATCACCGCATTCTTCAGGGCTCACCCTGAGAAGAGGCTCAGGTCACCAGGAGGCGATCCGTGAGGGGGGGTACTGTAAGAGTGACACTCACTG
>NC_056500.1:51442378-51455647 GCF_014905685.2 Nematolebias whitei | reverse complement strand
TGTCTTTTCTGGTTTCGCTCCATCTGGGTTCCTCGAGTCTTGACAGATTCTTCAATAATAAAAAAAAAATTCATTTACTTTATTGCCTCAAAATAGAAAAAACAACAGCAATTTACAAACATCGAAAAATAAATCAGAATAACAAAACAAAAACAAACATAAAAAAACGTAAAAAAAAAAACCTGTTGAGATTGGGTTTGGGAAACACCTATCAATACAAACAAACATGCAGAATCAAGCAACATACAGATTTTAGTCAAATAAAATAGACAGTCGTGACCATCCATCAATCCATCCACTATCTTTTACCCGCTTCTTCCATTTTGGGTCACGGGGGTCGCCGGTGCCCATGTCCGGCAATCATTGTGCGAGGGGAGGGGTACACCCTGGACAGGTGTCCAGTCCATCACAGGGACACATAGAGACAAACAACCATTCACTCTCTCACTCACACCTATGGACAATTTAGAGTTACCAGTCAGCCTAACATGCATGTTTTTGGTCTGTGGGAGGAAACCGGAGTACCCGGAGAAAACCCAAGCATGCACGGAGAGAACATACAAACTCGACCCAGAAAGGGCCCCGGACCAGGATTTGAACCAGAGACCTGTGCGCTGAGAGGCAGCAGCTCTACCAGTTGTGCCACCGTGCTGCCCACAGTCGTGACCATCTTTATTAAAAAAATATCCATTTTCATTTGTAGTTGGGCAGTCAGACGCTCCATCGTATAGACATGTTTCAACTTTTGTATCCACTGAGCAACAGTTGGTGTGCAGGGCTTAATCCAGTTTAGGGTAATAGTCTTTCTTGCTACTAGCAACAGAATGTGCAATTTGTAACATTGATCTTTAGTGAGTAAATCCTTGGGATATATGTCCAGCAGAAATAGAAAAGGATCCATGGGAAGATCTGTTCTTAGAATGTCCTCAATCTTCTGTTTGATGTTCTCCCAAAAGGTCTTAAGTTTGGGGTAGTCAAAAAAGATGTGTGTGGTCAGCGACCATATCACAGTTCCTCCAACATTTATCTGTAATTGTACAGGTATTCTTGGAAATGAAAGTTTTAAAGGAGTTAAAAAAAAAATCTAGTTTTCATTTTCCAGTCAAACTCTTTCCAGATCTGGCTCCCAATCCCTTGATGGCATTGAGAACATACTGTACATTTTCCCAAGTTTCGTCTGTTAGTATTACATTCATCTCCAGTTCCCACTGTTGTTTAATATGGAATGTGTTATCTGAAAAATTTGTCAACAATTTTCTATACATTACAGAGATTAATTTATTTGTTAATGACTGCTTTTCAAGTACATGTATAAAAAATGCTTCAATATCAGTAGGTTCTTTCTTAATATTATCCCACTAAAGATGTTTTGTTACATAATTTCTAATCTGCAGATATCTATATAGATCACCTGAAGGCAGAGAAAATTGATCTTGCAATTGAGAGAATGATTTTAGTGTCTGCCCATAAAACAAATGGTCCAGTACAATCAAACCGTTATTTGCCCACCTTTTAAAGACACTATCTGAAATACAGTAGATGGCATAAATTCAATGTTACCCACAATCGACATGGCACGCGATAGTCCTGTAGTACCTTTAAGTCGTTTTTGAATTAAAGTCCATGTCTTCAGAGTTTGTAGAATCAAGGGGTCGTTAATTTTTTACTTTTTTAGATAGCTTTGGCTCATGAATGGTAGGATACTCAATGATAACACAGGGAGTGAGTTCTGTTCAATTGAGACCCATTGTGTTTCTATTTTATTAGTATTCCAGGCCAAAATAACACGCAAGTGTGTCGCCCAGTATTACAGTTTAAAATTAGGTAGTCCTAGACCTCCTCGTTCTACTGGTCATTATTACTTTTAAGCGCACCCTTGGCCTTCGGTTTTGCCAAATAAACTTTGACACAAGCTTTTCTAAGGTTTTGAATGTAGATTGTGGCACTAATATTGGAAGGGATTGAAATAAGAATAATAATCTTGGCAGTATATTCATTCTTATTGTTTCTATTCTACCTAAAAGGATAAAGGGAGTACATCCCATCTTTCCAAATCCTTTTTGATTTTCTTAAAGAGTTTTCCATAATTAGCGTCAAAAAGTTGTGCAGTTTTTGGGGTAATGTTAATGCCTAAGTATTTAAATCCATGAGAGGATCTTTTGAAGGAGACTAAATTATCTAATCCAGAGGGCCAATTGCCAGCAATCATAATTGCTTCTGATTTACTGGTATTAACTTTATATCCAGAGACATAGCTATATTCATCCAGGCATCTTAGAAGAGCAGGTATGGAAGTGATCAGCTCCTCCAAAAAGACTAAAATATAATCAGCAAAAAGTGCAATTTTATGCTGTATATTTGCATTATCTGTTATACATCGTATGAGGGGATTTGCTCTTATTAGCTCTGCCAAAGGTTCGATACTAAGAGTAAATAAACAAGGTGAAGAGCATCTCCCTGGCGTGTGCCACGTCCCAGAGGGAAGAAATCTGAGCAGTGACCATTTATACTAACTCTGGACTTTGGGTTCCTATAGAATTCAAAAAACGTTCAATACAAAAACAACTGGACTTTGTAACAGAAGACGTTTCGCTCCTCATCCGAGGAGCTTTCTCAATTCAATGAGCAGTAAGTGAGAGATTCAGGTTATAAGGCTGAGCGAGATAAGACACACACACATATGTAGATTTGACAAGTCACACCTCAACACCTTAACAGTAGGGGTTTCTTAAGGTCTTTGTTACTCTAATTCACAGATGAGACCCCTCTGTTCCCATCAAGTGTGAAAACTGGCTGGGAATAAGTCTTAAAGTTACATTATAGGTTTTTGAAAGTGGAAATCTGAGGCCTCCTCCTCTGTTAAGGGATGGCTTTTCCCTTTTCACATAAATTGCTTCCTTCACCCCCCTCTCAAACCATCTGTGTTCTCGGTCCAAAATGTGCACATTTTGGTCCTCAAAAGAGTGTCCCTTATCTGTGAGGTGGAGGTGAACAGCTGAATCTTGTCCAGAGGATGTGGCTCTCCTGTGTTGAGCCATGCGTCTGTGAAGAGGCTGTTTAGTTTCTCCAATGTAGAGGTCTGGACAGTCCTCACTGCACTGGACCACAAACACTACACCACTCTGTTTGTGTATGGGTGTTTTGTCCTTAGGGTGGACCAGTCTCTGTCTGAGAGTCCTGCTGGGTTTGAAATGTACTGGGATGTTGTGTTTGTTGAAAATCCTTCTGAATTTCTCTGATACTCCAGCAACATAAGGGATGACAATGTTTTTCCATCTGTTGTTCTCCTTTTTCTGTTTATTAGTGTGTTTTGTAGATTTCCTTGATGACTTGACAAAAGCCCAGTTAGGATATCCACATGTTTGAAGAGCTTCTTAAATGAGTTTCTGTTCCTTTTCCTTCCCTTCTGTCTTCGTGGGGATGCATTCAGCCCGATGCTGTAAAGTTCTGATGACAGAGAGTTTGTGTTCCAGTGGATGGTGGGAGTCAAACAGAAGATACTGGTCTGTGTGGGTTGGTTTTCTGTAAACTTCAGTGTTAAGGCTGTCCTCTCTCTCCATCTGAACCAAACAGTCCAAAAAAGGCAGCTTGTCGTCGTTTGCATCCTCTCTGGTGAACTTGATGTTGTTATCGACTGAGTTAATGTGTCTGGTGAACGCTTCTATTTCCTTAGCTTGGATTTTGACCCAGGTATCATCAGATACCTGGGTCAAAATCATTAAATCATTAAACAAGAGTGGAGGCCTCCGGGTTCAACTGTCCCCCTCTTACAATGCTGTGATTGCTAGTATCACTCAGCCCCCTGTGAATAATAAACAGCCATCAGGTGCTAATCATCCAATGTTAGGCTGATGGTCCTTCTTGAGCATGTGATCAGCTGGTTTTGGTTGTCAGCAGCAAACTGGTTGATCCACTCTGAGAAGGTGCTATTTAAGAAACTGAGCTGAATACAGCTCGTCTTTCGGGTGAAAGACGAAATGTATCTTCTTCTTTTTTTTCCCCTTGTCCTGTCCGGCATTGTGACACTTAGAATTATTGTCTAAGTGTCAAAGTGATGCGCAACAGATTTACTTTCACAAGCAGAGCATTATGGCTGGCCTTAATGCTCCACTTGATATAAAAATTAATTTTTATTTGAATTTGCTATGGGCTTGTTTCAGATGTAATGGACATGAGGATGAAAAACAAAGAAGAAAACAAAGCAGAAAAGTGAGAGAAGGGTTGAAAGGTAAAGAAGGAGATAGGAATAGAGGAGAGAGACATAAAGAGAACACAAATCAACATCATTGAAGTCTGCCTCTAGACCTGCGGAAAAAAACAAGACAAGACAAAACCGAGAAACCACAACAACAAACAACATATATAATGATACTTGTAACATCATTAGAAAGTCCTGATGCATGCTCAATATTCCAGGTAGAAAAATCCAAAAAAGTTCAATCTGGTCCTCTGGACATTCAAAAAAACAAAAAACAAAACAAAGCAAAAAAAAAATGTAGAAACGTTTCGTCTCTCATCCGAGAGACTTCCTCAGTCTGAGGTGTTGTATTCAGCTCAGTCTCTTAAATAGCACCTTCTCAGAGTGGATCAACCAGTTTGCTGCTGACAACCAGAACCAGCTGCTCACAAGGTCAAGAAGGACCATCAGCCTAACAGTGGGTCATTAGCACACTGATGGCTGTTTAATATTCACAGGGAGTTGAGTGATACTAGCAATAACAGCATTGTAAGAAGGGGACAGTTGAACCCGTAGGCCTCCACCCCTGTTTAATGATGGACGGGTTCTTTTCACAAAGATGGCCTCCTTTACTCCTCTCTCAAACCATAGTTCCTCTCTGTCCAGGATGTGAACATCTTCATCCCTGAAAGAGTGACCGTTGGCCTGGAGATGAGTGTAGACCGCAGAATCCTGGCCTGATGATGTTGATCTTCTGTGCTGGGCCATCCTTTTGGCCAGTGGCTGTTTGGTTTCCCCGATGTAAGACTGATCACAGCCCTCCTGACACTGAACAGCATACACAACATTACTCTGTTTGTGCCAGGGGACTGGATCTTTGGGATGAACCAGTATTTGCCGTAATGTATTTTGGGGTTTAAAAGCCACTGGGACGTTATGTTTAGAAAATAAACGTCTCAGTTTCTCTGATACTCCCTCAACATAAGGAATGAGCACTGGTCTGGGTCTGGGTTACTCTTTTTCACCTGATGGCTGACTGGAGTCCTGTTTGGGTTTCTTCTCTGCTTTCAGGAAGGCCCAGTTAGGATATCCACATTGCTCTAGAGCCTGTCTTGTGTGGGATTTCTCCTTCTGCCTGGCTCCTGAGTTAGTGGGGATGCTGTCCGCTCTGTGATCCAGAGTCCTGAGGACTCCTAACTTGTGTTCCAAAGGGTGATGGGAGTCAAACTGCAAATACTGGTCTCTGTGGGTGGGTTTGTGGTACACCTCGGTTGACGACACCTGGGTTAAAATTAAATCTCAGGAAGTCCAACATTTTACTGACCACATCAACTCTGTGGATAAATACATCAAGTTCACACGAGAAGATGTAAAAAATGGCAGGTTGGCTTTCTTGGACTGTGAGGTCTCAGTCTCTGATAGAAGACATTTGCAAACCGAGGTGTACCACAAACCCACCCACACAGACCAGTATTTGCAGTTTGACTCCCATATGAGAGTGGGCACAGGTCCCGGGGGTGAGAATGATTACACATCCCACCTCCTATATGCCACGGTGTGCCCACTCCAGCCCCTATATATGCATGTGTCATGAGAATGTTATATGTGAGTGTCTAGGTTGTTTAATAAAATTGGGGCACATGTCTCCACGAACAACAGAGATAGAGGATCCTCATCGCAGCTCAGTAGTGCACCTGAACCCCAAGGCCTTGCTTGAGTGGTGGTGTGATGGAGTGGGTGGAGGAAGACGTTGGGATAGGGAGGAACAACTGAGGTGGCAATTCCCTCCCAGGGGGCCAGCTCCCCCACTGACCCCAATAGGCCCCCCCATTCTCCGAGATCCACCAGGGGAGGGAGGTTACAGTGCATCCATCCAGGAGCAGGAGGCTGCCGCACCACCAGGGACCCAGGCCACAGACCGGCACATAGCCCTGAAGACCGAACAGAACCCGGGCCAGCGACCCAACCCCCCCAGAGATCGTCCAGACCACTAACCCGATCCCCAGCTCAACACCCAGCCCCCTGACCAAAGAGGCCACCAAACTCCAGCAGCGACAATCAGCCAGGAGTGCCCGAACAGCAGCAGATAGCGTACCATGACGACCGAGCGCGCACCCCCACCCCCACAAAAGGACCGATCAGTCCACCACAGCAACACCCACAATGAGAGTATCCCACACAAGGGAGGGCACATGCCTAACACGCCCAGACACCCCCCGGGCCAGTAGTGCAGAGCCACCCGAGAAAAAAGCCCCTCCATCCACAGCTCTTCCACAGCCCAGACCCCCAGCCAAGCACCAGACCGCAGCCACAGTCAGGCAGGAAGACACCCAGGCTGAATCCACTCATCCCCTGCCATGCCCCCCTCCCCCCATGGCAGAGGCCCCAAAGCCCACCAGTGCACCAAGGACCCCCAGGCCAGGACCCCCAGGCCAGGGCCCCCAGGCCAGGGCCGGGCACCGGCGCATGCACCGGCCCAAGACCCCGCCAACATACCCGCCAAGACCCGAGACCCCCGGGTCAAGCCGGGACCCCAGCCCGGAAGCGACACTCCCCCAGAACCCCAAACCCGCGCCCACCCCAAACCCACACAGGAGCAGCCAGGCCACCAGGCCAGTAACCTGCGCCCACCGGTACACACTGCCCAGAAGCCTGCATACAGCCAGCAAAGGTCAATGCCCAGAACCACCAAAGGAACCTCCCCAGTTGAATGTCATTGGCCCAGGCCTACAACCCCCTCATGCCCCCAGCCCCGAACACCCCCCCCACACACACACACATCAACAACGACGCCCCACGGGTCGAAATCAAAGGAGTTTGTTATGATACGGACTACCCAGTGGGAACGAGAACCAGAACGACAAGAGCCTCAAGTAAGCAAAACAGTGTTTATTATTTACAGTGAATGAAAAGACAAGTATACAAAAGTTGGCCTGGGACTCCTGAAAAAGGGAGAGACAGGGTCAGGACTAGGAGGCAAGTGGAGGCAGCTCAAACGGTGGAATAAATTGTTTTGTCTTTCCTTACAGGTAAATCCTTGTGGGGTGAGGTTTTTGGGGAAAATCCAAAGGCAGGCAAGTGGTTGGAGGGCAAAGGTAACAGAGGCGAGACTCCGACACAGGAAGAACCAAGAGCAGGATCCGAGATGGCCAGGAAACTGTAGACACAAAAATACACGGTAAGATATCCCTTTCATATACTCAATATACTGGCTAGAGGCACAACTACCAGAAAGGAAGTAATGCTTCAGCGACGAGAAGAGCTTGACTGCAGCCTTATGTAGTGGAGGAGCTCGTCAGGTGGAATGGTCGTCAGCTGTGGATGATTGGCGGCCATCTTGGGGCTGTAGCAAGTTCAACTCTTACAGTACCCCCCCTTCACGAGTCGCCCCTGGGCGACCCAAGGCGCTTCTCGGGGTGGGCCTTGAAGAAGGCGGTGATAAGGCTGGGGTCCAATATGAAGGAACGAGGGATCCAAGATCGCTCCTCCGGGCCATAACCCTCCCAATCCACGAGATACTGGAAGCCCCGTCCCCGGCGACGGACATCCAGAATGGTACGGACAGTGAAGGCAGGATGGTTGTCAATAAGTCGGGCGGGTGGAGGGAGGTCGGCAGGAGGGCACAATGGGCTCTCTGAAACAGGTTTTACCTGAGAAACGTGGAAGGTAGGATGGATTCTCAAGGAGCTGGGGAGCTGTAGGTGCACAGCCGAGGGATTGATGATCTTGTCAATTGTGAATGGGCCGATGAAGTGAGGAGCCAATTTCCTGGGGGTGTCCTTGAGATGAATGTCTCTGGTGGATAACCACACCTTCTGGCCCTCCCGATAAGAAGGTGCGGCGGAATGGTGATGGTCCGCAAACCTCTTGTTTTGAGCCGCCGTGCGAAGAAGAGCCGCCCGTGTTTGGCGCCAGACACGTCTACAACGGCGAAAATGGTGCTGGACAGACGGTACTGAAACCTCTGTCTCCTGACTGGGGAACAAGGGAGGGAGATAGCCCAGTGAAGCCTCAAAAGGTGACATACCTGTGGCCGAGGAGGTATGCGAGTTGTGGGCGTACTCGACCCACACAAGATGTTGACTTCACGCTGAGGGGTTACGCTCCACAATGCACCTCAGGGTGGTCTCCAGCTCTTGGTTGCACCTTTCAGTCTGTCCGTTTGACTGAGGATGATAACCCGAAGTGAGACTGGTGGATGCCCCCAATGTCCTGCAGAAACAACGCCAAACTTGGGAAATGAACTGCGGTCCTCTGTCAGAGACCACATCTGAAGGGATGCCATGAATCCTAAAAACTTGTTGGACCAAGATTTGAGCTGTCTCCATGGCCGATGGGAGCTTGGGTAGAGGGACAAAATGTGCTGCTTTAGAAAACCTGTCGATGATAGTTAGAATTGTGGTGTTACCTTCAGAAGGAGGTAACCCGGTGACGAAGTCCACTGAAATGTGAGACCAGGGTCGGCTAGGCGTCGGCAGAGGCTGTAGGAGACTGGCAGGAGGCTGAGTACCGGTCTTATTCCTGGCACAAGTGGAGCAAGCCGCAACAAAGTCCTTGACATCCTTAGAAAGTGTAGTATGACATATGCAGGATATATTCATACGTTTAAGACGGGTTCTTCATTTTTCTGACTGTGTAAATATCGTGCATTGAATTTAACAGAAATGTAACGAGAGACGTTATTTATCTTTGACCCATCAAAATGAATGCGGTCATTTATTTGCAGAATCAAAGTTTAACATCAAACATTTACATTAATTTGGCAAAATATGAAAACAATAACATGGCTAGTTTCACAGGAAGTGGGACAATACGGCGATTATCCTCACTTCTCAGCAGAACAGCAGACATCAATCACACGGCGGTGATTGAGAACTTTGCTTCAGACATTTCTAAAATATCTGTAATGATTTTAGGAGAAAGGAGAGTTTAAGATGGAAAATGGAGATTTATCTTACAGAGAGATGTGTGAGGGAATTTATCTGTTTGACCAGAAACGTGCACGCTCCTTCAGATCTCAGCTTGGTCACGGTACGCTTGGTCGAAGTAGAACTTTTACCTGGTTGATGATATGTCAGGTCGGCTTGAAGTCCTTCTTTTGACTCTTTCAGCGTCTCCGTTGAGAACAGCTAAAATACTTCGAGAGTCGTGCGAGGTTATCCAAACAGAAGTTATAATTCCCAAAATCGTCCCTGCATTCTGGATTCGAGGACTCTGAACTCCTTCAGAGCTCTACTCCTTTAAGCTCTTTTCATCTCGTCGCGTCTCTCTTCGACAGAGACTCGACACAGACATCAGACCTTTTTCTGACACTTCTCCATGAGCTGCATCCGACAGAACTACAAGCTCACTCCAAAAACTCCATGAGCTGCATCCGAGAGCGCACCCTGAGCTGAACTGGGAAGTTGCCACATTTAAATGGGTCGACTTCCGGTTCATTTGAGAGCTTTCTAATTGGTCGATGGACCAGAACAGAGGTGTGGTTTGTGATGTAAGGTGTTATGAAAAGTCAAGGATTGTTTTAGTGACAGACAGAAAGATTATTGGAGAACTTCAGACTTCGTGGAGTCTCTACTCCTATTATCTGCTGTAAAAGTTAAACATGACATTTCTTTTCAGTAAACTTTTAGTTGACCGAACCTCGAACTCTAACACACTTACAAATTTGCTCATTGAAGACAGACAATCAAGAAATGCATATTAACCTGATTTCTTCTTAGAATGAGGAATAAAAATCATTACTTACTGTTTATGTAAATAAAAATGAGTAGTTCTCTTCAACCTGTAAACATTGAGTGAACTAACACAATTTGATTATCAAACATTTGTAAAATAGTAATGATCATAGAGAATTGTCATTTCTACTTGATTAATTCAAGAAAGAAAGTCTCAGGATGGGTCAAACTGTATTTCTGGATGCAGATCAATGAAATAACAGTTTCTGTCCATCTGGTCAGATTTGACATCAGGTTAGGTTCACTACAAAAGCGTGGGCCACCAGAAATGTCTCTTCGTAAGAGACAGCATACATGCTGTACCGGGATGACACGAGAGTCTATTGGTGTGGAGCCAGTCCAGTACCTTAGACCTCAAATGAGAGGGGACGAACAAAGTGCCAGGGGGACCAGTGCCAGGATCGTTCCTTCAGGTGGGCCTCACGAACCTCTCTCATAATAGGCCATGTAAGGGCTCCGACGATGCAGACCGGGGAGATGATACCCTCCACAGGTTCCGGAGTGTCTGGAGGAGAAAACTGGTGGGAGAGAGCGTCAGGCTTGATGTTCTTGGTACCAGGTCGGAAAGTCAGTGTGAAGTTAAAACGGTTAAAAAATAAGGACCAGCGTGCCTGTCTGGGGTTTAACCGTTTAGCCTCTCTCAAATATGTGAGGTTCTTGTGATCTGTCCAAATCAGGAAGGGAGTCTCTGTGCCCTCAAGCCAATGGCGCCATTCCTCCAAAGCCAATTTAACAGCCAATAATTCTCTGTTGCCCACATCATAATTTCTCTCTGCTTGAGAATATCGGCGGGAAAAAATGCACAGGGGTGTACCTTGTTATCCAAGAGCGACCTCTGGGATAGGACCGCCCCGACTCCTGTATCAGATGCATCCACCTCAAAGATAAACTGCCGTGTGGGGTCTGGATGACAGAGAATGGGTGCAGATGAGAATAAGTCCTTCAGCTTACCAAAAGCAGCGTCGGCCTCAGGAGTCCATTTAAATGCTCTGATCGTGGAGGTAAGCTGAGATAGGGGTGCGGCGATGCGGCTGTAATTCTTGATGAAACGCCTATAAAAGTTTGCGAACCCCAAGAATCGTTGTAGTTGTTTCCTTGTTTCCGGAACTGGCCACTCCACCACTGCCTTAGTCTTCTCGGGGTCGGTCCTGAAAAACCCTTCCCCGAAGATAAACCCCAAAAAGGACACAGATGAGGCATGGAAATCACACTTCTCGCCCTTCACAAAAAGTTGATTCTCATAGAGCCTTTGTAGAATTGCTCTAACATGGTGAACATGTTCTTCCTTGTTTCTTGAATAGATGAGGATGTCGTCGAGGTAGACGAAAACAAAGTCCCCAATAAAATCCCTTAACACATCGTTGACCAAAGCCTGAAATACTGCAGGAGCGTTAGTGAGCCCAAAAGGCATCACCAGATACTCGAAGTGACCCAACGGGGTTTTGAATGCGGTTTTCCACTCATCTCCTTGTTTGATGCGAACCAAGTTATATGCATTGCGTAAGTCCAGTTTAGTGAAAATGGTGGCTGGTTGTAACTGCTGTTGGATGGAATTGATTAATGGAAGGGGGTATTTATTTTTAATGGTGATGTTGTTGAGTTCACGGTAGTCGATGCAGGGACGCAGAGACTTATCCTTCTTAGTGATAAAAAAGAAACCTGCACCTAGAGGTGAAGTTGAAGGGCGAATAATCCCCGAGTCGAGGGATTCCTCAATGTACGACCTCATAGCCTCCCTCTCAGGACCGGAGATATTAAAAAGGCGGCTAGAAGGCAGAGAGGCTCCCGGAAGGAGGTCGATGGAACAATCATAGTGGCGGTGTGGAGGTAGTGATAGGGCCCTCTGTTTGTTAAAAACAGGAGCTAAATCGTGGTACTCAGAAGGAACACCGGACATATCGGTCTCACAGGACTCTAATTTGGGCTTGGAAATGTTTGAGATCCCTGAGCGAAGGCAGCACCTTAAACACTTGTCGCTCCACCCTTCTACCCTTCCTAGCTCCCAATTAATGTGAGGATTATGGGTTTTAAGCCAGGGGTACCCAAGGATTAATTGAGAGGTGGGCGACTCAAATACAAAAAAGCTAGTGGTCTCATGATGGTTTCCTGAGGTTATTAAATGAAGGTCTGCTGTCTTAAAATTGACCTGGGCCAAAAACTCCCCTGTAACCCCAGCAATAGAGATTGACTCAATCCCCTTGACTGGAAGGGAGAACTCTTTAACCAAATCTTGAGTAATTAAATTTTGTTCGGCACCCGAATCAATCAAGGCTGTGACAGGGAAACGATTTTGGTTGATTAGAATTACAGTGGGTAAAGTAAGTCTCAAAGGAGGGGAGATTGATGCTGTGCCCACCTGTATCTCCCTCTTTATTGGTGGGCGTTGGAGTTTCCCTGAAGCAGACAGGAGGCTACAAAGTGCCCGTTCTTCCCACAATAAATACACAAGCCCAAATTTCTACGTCTCTGCCTTTCTTGAGGAGTCAAATGCGTACGACCAATTTGCATTGGTTCGGGCTGATCAAACTGTGAGTTAGAAGACTCTCCCTGGGACTTGTAGTTCTCTGGGGTAAAACTGTATTTGTACGCCCCACTCAGCTGTTCTGCGGAACCGGAAGGATTCTGGGAGTTGTAGTCCCGCTCCCTACGGCGCTCCCGGAAGCGTTCGTCGAGAGATATTGCTAAGTTAATTAGCGCGTCGAAGCTAGACGGCTCGTCACGAGCGGCGATCTGATCCTTCACATAATCGGACAGTGAATTCAAAAAGGTACCTTGCAAGGCCCTGTCGTTCCAACCTGTTTGGGCCGCCAGGATGCGGAAGTCGAGAGCGTGTTCGGACGCCGGTCGCTGGCCCTGCCGTAATCCCAGCAGACGCTTCTCGGCGTTGGATTGCTGTAGCGGACGGTCGAATATTCTACAAAACTCGGTGAGTAGAGAGTCAAAAGACACAGTCTCAAGTTCATGGAGGTGAAGAAATGAAGTAGCCCATTTTAGAGCGTTTCCCTTGAGTTGATTAATGAAAAAGTTTATTTTAGCTATGTCAGAAGAAAAATACTGAGGAGCCCCCTTAAAGGCGAGTTTGCATTGTAACAGAAAACCTCTGCATTGATCAGGGTCTCCAGAAAAATGTTCAGAAGGTTTTACAAACAGTTGTTGATTTGTGGAATGACTTACAGGGCTGAATTCGGTAGGACTCGGTAAAGGCGAAGCTGTGGCTGTGGGAGAAGGAGAAACAAGTTGTCTGTTAATAGCATGAACCATGCATCCAAGTTCCAGTAAGTTTGCCTGGGTGCTCTGTTGTTGGGCCATAATTTTCTTAAGAACCTCTCCAAAATTGTCCATGTTCTCAGCGTTAGC
>NC_056500.1:51441828-51442278 GCF_014905685.2 Nematolebias whitei | reverse complement strand
GAGAAATCCCACACAAGACAGGCTCCTGAGCTAGTGGGGACGCTGTCTGCTCTGTGATACAGAGTCCTGATGACTCCTAACTTGTGCTCCAAAGGGTGATGGGAGTCAAACTGCAAATACTGGTCTGTGTGGGTGGGTTTGCGGTACACCTCAGTTTGCAAATGTCCTCTATCAGAGACTGAGACCTCACAGTCCAAGAAAGCCAACTTGCCATTTTTTTCATCTTCTCGTGTGAACTTGATGTATTTATCCACAGAGTTGATGTGGTCAGTAAAATGTTGGACTTCCTGAGATTTAATTTTAACCCAGGTGTCGTCAACATACCTGAACCAATGACTTGGTGGTGTCCCTGAAAAGGACGTCAATGCTCTCTTTTCTACCTCCTCCATGTACAGGTTGGTTGATCCACTCTGAGAAGGTGCTATTTAAGAGACTGAGCTGAAAACAGCA
>NC_056500.1:51431282-51441728 GCF_014905685.2 Nematolebias whitei | reverse complement strand
CTACATTTTTTGTTGTTTTGCTTTGTTTTTTTTTTTTTTTTAATGTCTAGAGGACCAGATTGAACTTTTTTAGATTTTTCTACCTGGATTATTGAGCATGCATCAGGACAACCAATGGTGTGTTCTGAGAAACCGATTTCTGAGAGTGTATGACACAAGATGTTCTGATCCACAGAGTCAAAAGCTTTAGACAGGTCTAAGAAAAGAGCAGCACAATAATCTTTAGCATCCAGTGCTTCAACAACGTCATTAAGAACCTTCAGTGAAGCAGTGGTTGTGCTGTGTTGTTTCCTGAAACCAGATTGATGTGGAGGTAAGATGTTAAATGAGTCCAGGTAATTTTTGATTTGAGAGTTTATCAGTTTTTCTAGAACCTTGGCTAAAATGCAGAGTTTAGAGATTGGTCGATAGTTGTTCAGTGAGGTGGGGTCACCTCCCTTCAGTAAAGGAAGAACAAAGGCTGTTTTTCAAGTGTCTGGGATGGAGTTTTGTCTCATGGAGAGATTGAAGATGTGGGTCACAGGGACTGTGATGATATGAGCAGCCAGCCTTAAGAAATAAGGTGGAAGTTCATCTGGACCTGCAGATTTTTTAGGGTCAAGATCTTTTAACAGTTTAATGACCTCACTGACTGAGAAAAAGAGAAGGTGTGATTAACTGAGGATTGACTTGTAGGAGGGATTTGATTTGTAGAAGTTTGGTTATTAAGTGAAGTGGCTGATTTTCCATTTGTAACTGTGTCAAATAAAGAACTAGAAGCAACAAAATGTTTGTTGAAACAGTTCAGGATCTCGTGCTTATTTGACACAGGAACAGAGTTAATGAGAAGTTGTGATGGGAGGTCAGATGATTGGGGGGTGCCTGAGAGAGATTTGATAGTTTTCCAGAATCTGTTAGGGTCATTTAGATTTTTTGGAGGTCTGAGATAAGAAATAGTTGCGTTTTGCTGCTTTGACAGCAGTTGTACATTTATTCCTCATCTGTCGAAAACTCAACCAATCAGTGTCTGAGTCAGATTTTCTCGCTGCGGCCCAAAGATGATCTCTCCTGTGCAGGAGGTCAGCTAGCTCTGGAGTAAACCAGGGGCTGTCTCGTCCCTTTATTCTGAACTGACGAAAAGGAGCATGTTTGTTCACAAAATAAATGAAACTATTATGAAAATAGTTCCAAGCGGAGTTCATGTCATCAGTTAACAGAATACGATGCCAGTCAAAGTGAGACAGATCCCAGAGGAATGACTGTTCACAAAAATGTTTCAGATCCCTTTTTTTAATTAATCTGGGCTTAGAAGGTAGAAGTTTATTATCTCTCAAAGCAGCTGTCACACAGTGATCACTCAAAAGATCAGTGAATACACCTGTACCAGGGAATTTGTGAGGCATATTAGTTGGAAACAGGTCTAAGATGGAGGAATTTTCAGGATGGTTTATATTTAATCTAGTGGGAGAGTTGATCAGTTGGGTAAGATTAAAAGTCAAGCAACATTCCTTGAATTTATCACAGAGGGGGGTCAGATCATATCTATCTGATAGATTCCAGTTTGTAAATGTAAACAATAAATCTTCTTCATATACCAAAGTTAGTCATGGAGTTCCTCAGGGCTCAGTGGTTGGGCCAATACTCTTTACTTTATATATGCTTCCATTAGGTAAAGTTATTAAACAGCATGGGATACATTTTCATTGTTATGCTGATGACACACAATTATGTTTGTCCATTAAACCCAATGAATCCAATCAGCTACTTAGACTACAAGCATGTCTTAAAGACATAAAAACCTGGATGACCCTTAATTTTCTCCTGTTGAACAGACAAGACTGAGGTTTTGGTTTTTGGACCTGAGCACCTTAGGAATGAATGTTTCAGTCTTTCTCCCTCCTTAGATGCATTAATCTGTCCTCCAGCTCTAATGTTAAAAATCTTGGTGTTATTTTTGATCAGGACATGTCTTTTATCCCCCACATTAAAAACGTTACTAGAACCTCCTTCTTCCACCTGCGTAATATCACTAACATTAGAAACATCTGATCTAAAGATGATGCAGAAAAACTGCTCCATGCATTTGTCACGTCTAGACTGGACTATTGCAATGGTTTATTATCTGGGTGTCCAAATACTTCTTTAAAACGTCTTCAGTTGATCCAAAATGCTGCTGCTAGAGTCTTAACTGGAGTTACTGGGAGAGATCATATCTCTCCAGTTTTAGCTTCTCTCCATTGGCTCCTTGTCAAATCCAGAATAGAATTCAAAATCTTACTTCTAACGTACAAAGCTCTCAACAACCTAGCTCCATCTTATATTACAGATCTTATTGTTCCATATGTTCCTAACAGAGCACTTCACTCTCAGACTGCAGGTTTACTTGTGGTTCCTAGAGTTTACAAAAACAGAATGGGAGGCAGATCTTTCAGTTCTCAGGCTCCTCTCTTGTGGAACCAACTTCCAATCTCTGTCCGTGAGGCTGACACATTATCCAGTTTTAAAACTAGGCTGAAGACTTTCCTTTTTGCTAAATCCTATAGTTAGGGACAGCTTGGGTTTCCTGAGCTGTCCCTTAGTTATGCTGCTATAGACTTAGACTGCTGGAGGACACACTGACCACAATTTTCACTCTGCTACTGTCTTTACTTACTCTGCTCCAACTGTTTTGTGTTTGTAATTATTTTTTCTATCCTTAACGTGTTTTTTTTTGTCTTTCAGGTACACCTGGACCTATACCTGGACCTGGACCTATATCTGGACCTGGACCTATACCTGGACCTATATCTGGACCTACCATTCTGTGTTCGTCTGTCTCTCCTTCCTGTCCTCTCAACCAGCCGCTCAAAGCAAATGGCCTCTTGTCCTGAGCCTGGTTCTGCTGGAGGTTTCTTCCTGTTAAAGGGAGTTTTTCTTTCCACTGTCTCCACTGTGCTTGCTCAGGATGGGAGACTGCAACGAAGCCAAGATTCAACTTGTCTGCTGGATTCCTCAGATAGAGAACTTTACTAATTGGCTTTTATGTGAATGTTCCTGTAAAGTCCCTGAGACAACTTTTTGTGATTTGGCGCTATAGAATTAAACAGAATTGAATTGAGTTATCTTTTCCAATCTTTTTGAGAGGGCTTTACAAATTATTTTAAGATCAACGTTGATAAGAGATATTGGACGATAACTGGTAGGTAATACAGGGTCTTTGCCTGGTTTTAACAGGAGACTAATGTTGACTGAGTTTATATTTTCTGGAAGTCTGTTATTTTTCTCAGTTTCCTGTAGCATTCTATGAAATAGTGGTGCCAGGATATTCCAGAATTCTTTGTAGAACTCTGCTGGGAATCCATCTGGACCTGGAACCTTTTTATTGGACATGCTTTTGAGGGCTTCCTGGAGTTCCACTGGTGTCAGTGGTGAATCCATCTCCATTGATTGATTATCTGATAATTTAGAAAGTGTTATTTTATTCAGGAATTGATCAATTTCATTATCCGATGGGTTTATCTGGGGTGAGTATAAAGCTTTATAAAAATCTCTGAAAATGCTGTTTATTCTTTCAGGATAATAAACTGTATTCCCAGTCAAGTCTTTAACACCATGAATAGTTGTTTTTTCCTTGTTTATTTTAAGCTGTTTTGCTAGAAAGCTACCCGATTTATTGTTCTGCTCAAAGTTTTCTTTTCTGAGTCTTTGTATTAAGAATTGAGTTTTTTTGTTAATAAGTTCATTTAATTCTAATTTTGCTTTATGCATTTTCTCCAGCATTTCTTCATCTTGAGAGGCTTCTAACAATTTAATGGTTTCTTCTAGTTCCTGAATATGTTTATTTTCTTTTTTCTTCTTCTGTGATGAGAATGAAATTATTTGACCTCTCATCACTGCTTTACCTGCCTCCCAGAGAACAGATGCTGAAGTTCCAGGCACGTCATTATACTCCAGATATGAAGCCCACTCTTCTGTAAAATATTTGATAAAATCTACATCTTCAAGCAGTGATGTATTAAATCTCCAGTTTATACTTTTGGGGATTTATTTTCTGTTTGCTAGATTTAAACAGACAGGAGCATGATCACTGACAGCTATAGGGTGAATCTCAGCAAAGTCAGGTGATTTCAGATCATCTGCAGTTGTAGTAGATTTATGAATCTCTTGTAAAAAGACATCTGCCTGTAATCTTTTAAGCTGGTTTAAAATTCCTAATCTTTTTTGCTGAGTACTGGTTCCATTCACATTCCAAGTCACAAACCTTAATGTGCCCATAGTTGTGCATGAGTAGCTAAAGTTGACCAGCGCATGTCACCATAGAGACAAACAGATCCAACTAAAATTTTTCACCAGTCCTGATGCGTCTGCCAAATTTGGTGAGTTTTGGGATATGTTAAGGCCCCAAAAGGCCAATTCATTTGACGGAAAATTGCTCGGGCCTATAGAACTGAGTGATTACAAAAGGCCTTCACAGCACTTCGTTGCTCGGGCCTAATAAATAATTCTTTAAGAAAATTACTTCTTGGGAACCTAATTTCAACCACAAAAAAAATGTAAGGGAAAAAAATACTATCAGTACTAATAAATAATGAAAAAAATTATTCTAATAGGAATGGAGAAAATGACCCTGGTTACAAGTGTCTACTGTTGTCTTTGTTGTCTACTATTGTCATCACTCTTTGTTAAAGTTCAGGTCTCTCTTGCAAATGAGTCCCTGGGGCTCAGTGGGATTAAGCTGTATAAATAAAGGTTGAATGAATGAATTCAGTGATTTACAACAGGTTTTTATTGATCATTTATCACCTTGCACAGAAACTCACTTCAACCTGGCTAAATTCCTTCATGAGAGTAATACCACTCCAAGCTGGTATAGACAATGTTGCATGTGTTCATTTTACGTTAACCCAATAAAACATTTAATCACCAGCATATGTGTTCAAGTTAACTCATTATGATTTTTGATGTTCAACAGTACAACACCACTGAAGTATTTTCAAATCACTGTTTGAATCGTGATTTAACCAGTTCGTTGCAGGCACTGGAAACAGACATGCGCAGCAACAAAAGTTTGATTTCTAAGGAATGCTGTAACCTCAAGTCACTGAAAAGTGTATGATAAGGTATTATTAACTGGGGCCACAGTATATCTGTGGTTAGTGCCATAGTCTCAAGTCTAAGGCTGTACATTTGAGCCCAGGTTGCATCAGAAAGAGCATCTGCTGTAAAGCAACTGCCAAACCATCAGTGTGAGTCCGCTCGCAGAAGGGAGCAGCTGAAAGAAAACACCAACAAAAACAACAATGCGATAAACACTGTGTAGGATAACATACAGTATAATGATATTTAACAGAATAAGCTAAACATTTACACAAAACCTTGTTTGGCGTTTGTATTTGACACATTTGGCAGGTCTATACAATTAGTAAAGTATGCAAAACTACACTTTTCAAGTCGTACAGTAAATACTGTTGATGATGATGGTTTTCGTCACCTAAAGGCACTTGAAAAGTTTAATGAAGCCAATAAAACATGGGTAATCTATAAAAATCCTACCCTAATGTACAAAATAATAAAGATATGACAGACTAGACATAAGTGTTATGGAAAATAAATATTAAGTAAGGACTGAAGAGGTTTACAGCTAATTTAAAAACAGAGGTAGAGGTATATTTCTAAAGTAAACTGTCTGTAGCTCTATGCTCTGTGTGTGTGTCATGGTCCTAGTCATGTTGCTGCAGAAGTCCTTTTCATCAAATCTCATCCTCTGACTCGGCATCACGTTCTCTGGTTTTCAGAAGTCCCATTTCAACTGGAGGAGTCCTCTTTAGTCTGGAGCGCACCACACTGAAGAGAAATCAAAACAAATACCAGAGTGACGCAAAGAACACCTCTTTCTGTACAAGTGTTATCATTTGTCCGAGGAAAATGAACAGTGAAGTTCCTGGGAAGTCTGCTGTAGCACAGGTCTTCGCCTACAGGGGAAATAAAATGTCTACACACCGCTGTTCAAACCCCAGCTTTTTGTGATGTAAACAAATAAAACTGCACTCAATTCACTTTTTTTCTACATTTGATGTGACAAATATCTTGTACTAAATGACAAAAAAATCTGTTGTTGGGATCAATGTAAAAAAATAAAATATGCAATAATCTAATTACTTAAGTCTGCACACTCTTAAGCAAAAAATAAATAAATCTTGAATCACCCTTTGATTTAATTACACCCTTTGAGACTTCTGGTAAGGGATGAGGTTTGACTTGTTGAAGAACAAAACCCAACTAGTAATGACAATAAACATACATGTAAAGCCTAACTAGTGAAACTGCATTTCCTGCGACAATGCAGTGTGAATGCTTATTGCAGAACTTGCTGAAAAACATTCTGAAATGTAGCTGAAAAAGAAAAACAAGCCTAAATTAGCAGAAGAAAGCAGAAAGAACACATATTTGCTGAATTAGGTTTAAATAAGCATAAATGAGCGCAAAAATAATAACATAGCTAAAAGTATATGCATAAATGATATAAGTTGTCATCGTTGTATGTTCCAATATAATGACAACATTTGTTCTCTGCATTTAACCATCACACATGAGATACGCCCAGGTGGAGCAGTGGGCAACTATTGCACTGAAGCACTGAAATTACCTAAAAAAACGTGGAATTAGCTAAAAAATATATTAAATTACCATAAAAAACAGCTAAATAGTAGCTGAAAGAGCATAAAAAGCTGAAACTAGCAGAAAAAATTGAAAAGAGCATAACAAGCTGAAATTAGCATAAGGAAGTTAATTAGGCTGAAAGTAGAAGAAATTAACATGACAATTTTGAATTTATCCAAAAACAGCTGAAATAGGCAAAAGAAAATGCTAAATAGGAGCTGAACAGGTAGAACAAGCTTAAATAATTAGCAGAAGAAAGCAGAAAGAACATGTTTGCCCAATTAGGCTTAAAGAAGCAGAAATTAGCACAAAAAAGTGGAAATTATCTGAAAAAAGCAGAATTAGTAAAAAAAAAACAGCTGAAACATAGCTGAAAAGCAAAAAGAAGTTTAAATTACAAGGAGGAAGTGGAGAGAACACATGTTGAGTTAGATGAAACAGCTAAAATTAGCATGAAAACAGCTAAATAGTTGCTGGAATATCAGAAAAAGCTGAACTTGCATAAATAAGCTGAAAGGAGCATAACAAACTGAAATTAGCAGGAACAAGTTAGAAGCATAAAAATGTTCTAGTTAGCAGAAAGAATTTAGAAGGATCACAAACCAGCTGAAAAAACAGCTGAAATTTGCTGAAAGTAGCTGGAAAAAAAGTTTAAATTTACACAAGGAAGCGGAACCAGAAAAAAATATGATGAATTAGCAGTAAAAGGTTATAAACAGATCTAAAGATTATTATTTTTTTCTTCTTCTTCTTTCAGCTGCTCCCTGTGTTAGGGGTCGCCACAACGAACTAAATCGCACGAAGACTTGTCAGTTATTTTTACGCCGGATGTTCTTCCTGACACAACCACAGACACCGAGCTACCACAGCCTCTGTGTGGAGCAGAGAGCTGCATCTAGGACACCCGGAGGAGCAGATGGTGGGGGTTAAGGGCCTTGCTCAAGGGTCCAGAGTGGGATGAATGAGGGTGGGGCAGGTGTGGGTGCTTCACCTACACCACCCACCTTTTTGATGTTGTCGGTACCGGGGCTTAAACCGACGATCTTCCGATCACAGGCCCACCTTCTCTAACCTCTGCTCCACCACTCTCCCAAACAGATCTAAAGATTCAAAGGATGTAAAATGAGCTCGATTCAATTTCTATGAGGAAAAAATGGCAGAAAAGGCTAAACATTTCAAAAAGCTAAAGTTGCACCAATATCAAATGTCACATCAGGATTCCAAAAAAGTTCAATCTGGTCCTCTGGACATTCAAAAAACTAGAAATTTTTTTTTAAAAAAAATTAAAAAAAATATAGAAACGTTTCGTCTCATCCTGAGGACTTCCTCAGTCTGAGGTGCTGTTTTCAGCTCAGTCTCTTAAATAGCACCTTCTCAGAGTGGATCAACCAGTTTGCTGCTGACAACCAAGACCAGCTGATCACATGATCAAGAAGGACCATCAGCCTAACAATGGATCATTAGCACCTGATGGCTGTTTACTATTCACAGAGGGCTGAGTGATACTAGCAATCACAGCATTGTAAGAGGGGGACAGTTGAACCCGGAGGCTCCACCCCTGTTTAACGATGGACGATTTCTTTTCACAAAGATGGCCTCCTTTACTCCTCTCTCAAACCATCGTTCCTCTCTGTCCAGGATGTGAACATCTTCATCCCTGAAAGAGTGACCGCTGGCCTGGAGATGAGTGTAGACCTCAGAGTCCTGGTCTGATGATGTTGATCTTCTGTGCTGGGCCATCCTTTTGGCCAGTGGCTGTTAAGTTTCCCCGATGTACGACTGATCACAGCCCTCCTGACACTGAACAGCATACACAATTGTAGTGAACTAGGCCTGAGGTCAAATCCTGACCTTAAGGACCTTATGGGACAGAAACTGTCATTTCATTGATTTGAATCCAGAAATACAGGTTGACCCATCCTGAGACTTTCTTTCTTGAATTAATCAAGTGAAAGAAGACTACTTTCGATTATCATTACTATTTTACAAATGTTTGATAATCAAATTGTGTTAGTTCAAACCATTTTTAAATGTTGAAGTGAACTACTCATTTTTAAATCAACTGTGAAACAGTAATAATGATTTTTAATCCTCATTCAAAGTAGAAATCAGGTTAATGATGCATTGTCTGATTTTCTGTCTTCAATGAGCAAATTGTGAAGTTGGTCAAAGTTCAAGTTTCGGTCAACTGCAAGTTTACAGAAAAAGAAATGTCATGTTTAACTTTTTCAGGCAGATACTAGAGAATTGACTCCACGAAGTCTGAGTTCTTCATAACAATCTTCTGTCTGTTCTTAAACAATCTTAATCTTTTTCCTTGACTTTTAATAACCTCTTACATCACAAACACACCTCTGTTTTGGTCCATTGACCAATCAGAAAGTTCTCAAATGAACCGGAAGTGACCTTTTTTAAAAGGTGTAACACTTCCTAGTTCACAAGTTCTAGAGAGGTTCCAGCTCCAGTCGAGTTCACGAGCTCAAGAGCTCAGTAGTTCTGAGAAGTTCTCGGCAGTTCTTGGAAGAACGCTGAGGAGAACGCTGAGAGAATGCTGTGAGTTGGTTCCGACAGCAGTTCCAGAGTTCAGAAGACTGGAATTCAGGATGTTGGAGGAAGAAAAATAAGCTGAACGAGAGAAGATCAGGGAATTATGAAATGTCTGTTCTGGGATGATCTCACGACTCCTGAGGTTTAGCTGTTCTTACGGAGACGCTGGAAGAGTTGAAAGGAGAGCTCTACACCAACGCTGAAACTATCATCTGCAAAGGTAAAGAGTGGATCTCAACCAAAGTGTACCGTTGGGTCAAGCTGGTCTAGAAGGAGCGTGTTGTTCTGGTTAAAACAGACAAATTCCCTCACACATCTCTCTCAAGATAAACTTCATTTTCCATCTTTAAAATTCTTCTATCCTGCTAGCAAATTAATCCAGATATTTTTAGAAATGTCTGTGGTGAAGCAACGGAAAATCATGGCCGTATGGTTTTCCTGATTGTAAAGATGATTAATTATGTTGTTATTTTCATGTTTGACAAATTAATGTAAATGTGTGATGTGTTTAAATCGTTTTTAAATAAATGACCCACTGTCGTTGGTGAGTCAAAGATAAACACGTTTCCGTCCACATTTTATTAAATTCAATGCACATTATACAGTCCAGAAAAATGAAAGAATCCGTTTAATCTATGAATATATATCATGCATATGTTCATCTACACAATATTACTCTGTTTGTGCCGGGGGACTGGATCTTTGGGATGAACCAGTCTTTAATGTATTTTGGGGTTTAAAAGCCACTGGGACGTTATGTTTAGAAAATAAACGTCTCAGTTTCTCTGATACTCCCTCAACATATGGAATGACCACTGGTCTGGGTCTGGGTTCCTCCTTTTCACCTGTTGGCTGACTGGAGTCCTGTTTGGGTTTCTTCTCTGCTTTCAGGAAGGCCCAGTTAGGATATCCACATTGCTCTAGAGCCTGTCTTGTGTGGGATTTCTCCTTCTGCCTGGCTCCTGAGTTAGTGGGGACGCTGTCTGCTCTGTGGTACAGAGTCCTGATGACTCCTAACTTGTGCTCCAAAGGGTGATGGGAGTCAAACTGCAAATACTGGTCTGTGTGGGTGGGTTTGTGGTACACCTCAGTTTGCAAATGTCCTCTATCAGAGACTGAGACCTCACAGTCCAAGAAAGCCAACTTGCCATTTTTTTCATCTTCTCGTGTGAACTTGATGTATTTATCCACAGAGTTGATGTGGTCAGTAAAATGTTGGACTTCCTGAGATTTGATTTTAACCCAGGTGTCGTCAACATACCTGAACCAATGACTTGGTGG
>NC_056500.1:51427945-51431182 GCF_014905685.2 Nematolebias whitei | reverse complement strand
GGTTGAAAACAACAAAGTCCATGCTCAATAATCCAGCTATACAATCATTCAATCCAGCATGACTGGCAGCATGACTGATGAAGCCTTCCGGATCAAAGGCGAAACGTTTCAGCACAAAAAAAGAAACTGACCAGATGACCTGACTGAAAAATGTTGGATAATTAACTAGTGGATATTTTGAATTTTATAATTTAACTATTCAACTTTGTAGTTTTAACCTGTAAACTAGTAAAACCTTATGTGCCCAGGTAAACATGGTGAACGTTCAGATCTTACTAGTTTATTAGTAGGACAAAATTTCATTCTAATAAACTAACAACGCTCATAAGGATAATAAGGCTAAGAAAGAGCTCAGTTAGTACTTTGTACAACAAACTACTAGAGAAAAAAGACATATCAAATATTTTTTATAAATACTGAAATGGATTGCCATACTCACCTGCTAACAGTGCAATACAGCACACCAACCACAAGCATGGAAAAGGCCAGGTGCCAGGAGTAACACATGGTAACAAACATCATGTTGTTGTGGTCTTTCAGGTCCCACTCAGGCCCGCTGGGGGGGTACAGCACAAAGCCAATCTGTTGTCAAAAAGAGAAGAATTATGAGGGTGCACACACACTAGTCCAACCATCTGGTCCAACATGGTCACATCCAGATTTACCTCCCAGAACCAGGAGCCCTGCAGAAGTGTGAGGGTGCAGCGCAGCAGCTCCAGAATTATGTTGCCTCGGTGGAAGACCTCAATAAAGACTATAAGGGCTTGTCCAAAGACCGCGTAGAGAAGTAGCTGGTGTACATGAACGTCAAGCATGCTCCTTCCATGGAGATGGTAGAGGAAAAGAAATCCTGAAAAAAGTCATAAATTAGAATTTTGTAGTACGGCTTCAGGAATTAATCACTGTTAGAAAGTCAGACAAACTCCTTATGTATCTGTATACGTATATATGTATATCAAAGTCAAAGTTCCTTTTTCTTTTCTTTTTCTTTTATTAAACCTTTTTATTTCCCTTCTATTCTAAGGTGGAACAGACGTGCCCCCCCCCCCCACCCGCTTCCCTGCTGCACTCTTTTGTCCTGTGAACCCTTAAAAAGCCTCTTTTTTTTTTTTTCCTGCATGCCTCTTAATTGGAAGGATCAGCTGGTCTCTCAACAAAATCGATCAACTTCTCCCGACAGGAGTCAGAGTAAGGAGGACCCTCTTACCTCAACGGAAACAAATTGGATTCATGATGACAACTGGTTTTTGCTGTTTGGTTGGTGAAATCTGGTTGTCTACAAATTTGTGTGGAAGTGTTGAAGCTCGACAGTGCTCGGACTGAATGTGGGAAGAAGCTGTGACAGGGAGTTGGAGCAGCTGTATCAGGACTGTGTTCTCCCTGGCAGCACTCATGAATGGTGTGAATAATCTGGAGAAGCTGTGAGCTCGACTTTTGGAGAAAAGGATCAATTCAGCTGTTTTGGAGTTTCCATCAGAGAATATGTACCAGCGAGACTTTAAAGGCAGAAACAACAATTCATGAGTTCTGCCTGACCCAAACTGTGGCCTTGATGCCGGACTTATCTCAACTCCTCCTGGAATGTTTGGAAAACAACAATCAATCAATCAATCACCTTTATTTTACCAGGTAGAGCCCGTTGAGATCAAGATCTCTTTCACAAGGGTGACCTGGTCAAGTGGTCATCAGCACACGTCACAGGGTAATTGATAATAAGCATTTACATTTATCAAAAGAAAAAAGAAACTACTATCACTATAAATAAATGTTAACAGTTGGAAACCATCAGGATAAGAGACTTCTGTAGACATTAAATGTAGAACAGACATCAGGTTAAGTATACAGAGTTAAAAGTCAACAAAGACATGTATATTTGATAAGTAGTGTTTTAGAAACATCTGCAATGGTCCAGATTTTTGATAACATTATCTGATACAGTTGACATGAAGGATCTAGGCGAGATGAGTGTTGATAGTTTCAAATCTGTCTGTAAGTTGTTCCAGGCTGAGGGGACGGCGAAGCTGAATGCTCTTTTTCCTAGTTCAGTTCTGACCAGAGGAACTGACAGGAGGATTAGGTCATTAGAGCGCAGGGAGTAATGATTGTGTGATGTTTGTATTAGGGAGGTAAGGTATGACGGGACTAGGTTTAGAAGGGTCTTATAGATGAAGGATATCCAGTGAGTGTATCTGCGAGTGCTGAGAGAAGACCAGCTAGACTTGACGTAAAGTTCACAGTGATGAGTGTGATAACTGGAATCAGTAATGAATCGAAGGGCACCATGATAAACTGAGTCTAAGGACTGTAGGTATTTTGATGCAGCACTCATGTACAGCACGTCACCATAATCTAATATCGGCATGAAAGTTGCAGCTAAGATGCAACAAAGATGCTTTGACTGTTTCCTCACCCCTCCCTCCCCCAAGGCCGTGGACATGTGACAGAACCTCAACTGAGCTGAAGATGAACGTCACCTCTTATCTGGACAATGACTGAGGGGGGGCTCTGGACTATGCTACGACTTTTCCTTAAAAATTCTATGTTTTCACGGCCTATATGTTCATGTATAACGTCTGTTTATGTTGCTTTGCTGTGGGAGTTTTTTTTGATGCCTCAAATCATGCCCTATCTAGGACACGGTGTGAGAAATCTTTTTTTTTATACCGTCTCTCCTCATGTTTTCTTTCCTTTTCTTATCTAAGCAAAATATTATTCTGAATAAGAATAAGAAGACCGCGCTAATTATTTTAGTTGCAGCTTCGTGCACTCCGCCCATCTTCGGACGACTGTACGTACATATTCCCGTTGTATCTCGGTGCAATGCCAATAAAGTTTATTCTGATTCTGATTCTTATTTAACCAGATAAAAACCCATTGAGATCAAGACCTCTTTCACAATGGTGGCCTGGCCAAGAACAGGCAGCAGTGCACGTCATAAAAACAAAACAAGTAACAAGATTAGAATAAGACTAGAATAAGACAAGATTAGATAAAGCTTCGGTGTGTGACTTTGCTAAAACCATGTCGGACTCCTTAGTTTTCTCCGGCCCCCTCCCCAACCTGACCAGCGATGACATGTTTAGCCGTATGTCGTCGTTTAACTGCTGGGTGTCCAGGTGGTGTTCTGACAACGACGTGGGCTACATAGATAACTGGAGTTCTTTCTGGGGAAAACCTGGTCTGATGCGTATATATATATATATATATATATAGTCCTCCACCCCTCTCTGCTGCTTC
>NC_056500.1:51422855-51427845 GCF_014905685.2 Nematolebias whitei | reverse complement strand
ATTTTAACCCAGGTGTCGTCAACATACCTGAACCAATGACTTGGTGGTGTCCCTGAAAAGGACGTCAAGGCTCTCTTTTCTACCTCCTCCATGTACAGGTTGGCAACAATAGGAGAAACTGGAGACCCCATAGCACACCCATGTTTCTGCCTATAATATTGCTCCCCATATGTGAAGTAGGTTGACTGCAGGCACAGTTTCAAGAGTTGACACAGTTGTTCTGTGGAAAGCGTGGTCCTGCTGCTCAGAGTGGTGTCTGACAAAACAGCCTCTGGCCAAAAGGATGGCCCAGCACAGAAGATCAACATCATCAGGCCAGGACTCTGCGGTCTACACTCATCTCCAGGCCAGCGGTCACTCTTTCAAGGATGAATATGTTCACATCCTGGATAGAGAGGAACGATGGTCTGAGAGAGGAGTAAAGGAGGCCATATTTGTGAAAAGAAATCATCCATCGTTAAACAGGGGTGGAGTAATCAGCAGTAATCCCGGACATGGTAAAGTCAAAAAAGTTCAAGAGAAAACAATAAAGTATAAAGTAAAGTATAATAAATAAAGTCTAGTTGTTTTTGTCTTGAACTTTTTTGAATTTGTCATTATAGCCAAATGAAAATGGTCATATCTCAGCCAAAAATCGGTTTATAAATATGGGAATATATCCATAAATACATCGCTTCGGCCTATAAGTCACAGGGCATGTAAGTTATGTAAAAAACTGCGACTTATAAGGCAAAAAATACGGTACATTTGATGACTTTGGTGTATAAGTTACTTATTGGCCTGCTTCCACATTATTTATGTCCTTTTATTAGAAAAATGGACTGTAGATATGCCTTATTTGCTAAGGACTGTTTACACCTATTTTCCTCATATGCAAACAGAAAAGGGCAAGAAAGCTTTTAGCTTTTCTGCCCCTTCAGCTTGGAATGCCTTGCAAGCTGAATTAAAACTGTCAGAACTTCTTACTTTGAGCGTTTTTGGCAAACTTGAAAAAAACCCAGATAATGTATATCTTGTCAACAGTGCCTGTGTTTTAGATCTTAAATTGACATTGTTTTAAATTATTATTTATTACAATTATTGCCCTTTACTGTTATATTGTATGTTTTTATATATTTTAATTCAGTTCAATTCAGTTTATTTATATAGCGCCAAATCACACAAAGTTGTCTCAGGGACTTTACAGGAACATTCACATAAAAGCCAATTAGTAAAGTTCTCTATCTAAGGAATCCAGCCGACAAGTTGAATCTTGGCTTCATTGCAGTCTCCCATCCTGAGCAAGCACAGTGGAGACAGTGGAAAGAAAAACTCCCTTTTAAAAGGAAGAAACCTCCAGCAGAACCAGCTCAGGACAAGCAGCCATCTGCTTTGACCGGCTGGTTGAGAGGACAGGAAGGAGAGACAGACGAACACAGAATGGTAGGTCCAGGTATAGGTCCAGGTCCAGGTATAGGTCCAGGTCCAGATATAGGTCCAGGTATACGTCCAGGTATAGGTCCAGGTATAGGTCCAGGTGTACCTGAAAGACAAAAACACGTGTTAAGGATAGAAAAAATAATTACAAATATAAAACAGGTTGAGCAGAGTAAGTAAAGACAGTAGAAGAGTGAAAATTGTGGTCAGTTTGTCCTCCAGCAGTCTAAGCCTATAGCAGCATAACTAAGGGACAGCTCAGGAAACCCAAGCTGACCCTAACTATAGGATTTATCAAAAAGGAAAGTCTTGGTAAGTAAGTAAGTAAAGTTTATTTATAAAGCGCTTATCACAGACAAAATCACAAAGCGCTGTACAATAAAAATCAAGTCTTAAGCCTAGTTTTAAAACTGGATAATGTGTCAGCCTCATGGACAGAAACTGGAAGTTGGTTTCACAAGAGAGGAGCCTGAGAACTGAAAGATCTTCCTCCCATTCTGTTTTTTGTAAATTCTAGGAACCACAAGTAAACCTGCAGTCTGAGAGCGAAGTGCTCTGTTAGGAAAATATGGAACAATAAGATCTGCAATATAAGATGGAGCTAGGTTGTTGAGAGCTTTGTAGGTTAGAAGTAAGATTTTGAATTCTATTCTGGACTTGACAGGAAGCCAGTGGAGAGAAACTAAAACTGGAGAGATATGATCTCTCCCAGTAACTCCAGTTAAGACTCTGGCAGCAGCATTTTGGATCAACTGGACATTTTATAGAAGTATTTGGACACCCAGATAATAAACCATTGCAATAGTCCAGTCTAGACGTGACAAATGCATGGACCAGTTTTTCTGCATCACTTTTAGATAAGTTGTTTCTAATTTTAGCGATGTTACACAGGTGGAAGTAGGTGGTTCTAGTAATGTTTTTAATGTGGGGGATAAAATAACACCAAGATTTTTAACATTAGAGCTGGAGGACAGATTAATGCCATCTAAGGAGGGAGAAAGACTGAAAAATTTATTCCTAAGGTGCTCAGGTCCAAAAACTAAAACCTCAGTCTTGTCTGTGTTCAACAGGAGAAAATTAAGGGTCATCCAGGTTTTTATGTATGTAAGACATGCTTGTAGTCTAAGTAGCTGATTGGATTCATTGGGTTTAATGGACAAATATAATTGTGTGTCATCAGCATAACAATGAAAATGTATCCCATGCTGTTTAATAACTTTACCTAATGGAAGCATATATAAAGTAAAGAGTATTAGTCCAAGCACTGAACCCTGAGGAACTCCATGACTAACTTTGGTGTATGAAGAAGATTTATTATTTATATTTACAAACTGGATTCTATCAGGTGGGGAGTGGTGGCGCAGTGAGTAAAGAAGGTGGGCCTGTGATCAGAAGATCGCCGGTTCAAGCTCCGGTACCGACAACATCAAAAATGTGGGTGGAGTAAGTGAAGCACCCACACCTGCCCCCACCCTCATTTGCCCCACTCTGGGCCCCTGAGCAAGGCCCTTAACCCCCACCATCTGCTCCCTAAACAGGTCTCTCTTGAAAATGAGTTCTCGTGGCTCAATGACACTACCTGTATAAATAAAGGGTAAATAAAAAAAATCAGATAGATATTATTTAAACCATTTTAGAGTTGTTTATGTAGTCCCAATATCATATTCTTTTTTCATTTTTCAAGATCATATTCATTTTCTCCCTGGCTTTCGCTCGAAGTGGCTGCTTTTGTCTTTCCTCCCCCGTTTTTTTCCTTTCTCCTGCTCTGCTGTCTGTGTGTCTGAAGCGCCTGGTTCACATCTCCTGAATGTAAATTAAGATTATGGATATGGTATTGTGGGCGTTCAACTCTATTGATACCATTTTTTCAAGAAAACGACAAGGTCCTGGAGAGCCTGCGTGTCCAGCTGACACACATGCTGTGGGGTATGTCATGGACCCGTGGGGAGTGTGGCAGCTGATGTGCCTCTCAGTCCTGTCTCAGGAGGACGCTGAAGACATTTACATATTTGGAATTATGATAGCAGGGACTCTGGTTTTTGGCATCAGCGGGGCTCTGTTTTATTGACATTCCTCTGGCAAATGACTCTGGTCAGTCTGTAGTCCTGGTACTCCTTGACCTTACCACTGCATTTGATACTGTGGACCACAGTATCCTTTTATCCCAGCTAGAACACTGGGTTGGGATTACTGGTGCAGCGTTAGAATGGTTCCATTCATACCTGAGTGACAGGAGTTTCTGTGTTAATTTTGCTAACACTCTATCTACTTCAGTGCCTCATTTCTGCGGGGTCCCACAAGGCTCCATTCTTGGACCCCTTCTGTTTTCTTTGTATCTCCTCCCCTTAGGGTCTATCCTGAGGAAACATGATCTTTCCTTTCATTGTTATGCTGATGACTCTCAGATTTATCTGCCGTTAACACCTAACAGTTCCTCCTCCATTCGCCCTTTGTTAAAATGTCTTGATGACATCAAGACTTGGATGGCTGTGAACTTTTTAAGTTTTAATGATCAGAAGACTGAGGTCATTGTGTTTAACCCTAGCTCTGCCACTGTCTCTGATCCTGCAAACCTGGACTCCCGTCAGCCATATCTAAAACAGTCTGTTACCAATCTCGAGATAGTTTTAGACTCGGACTTTAAGTTTAATAAGCAGTTAAATTCTGTTCTTCAAAAAAGCTTCTTTCAGCTAAGGCAGATAGCTAAGCTCAAGTCTGTCCTGTCCAGATCCGACCTTGAAAAATTAGTCCATGCATTTATTACAACCCGGCTGGACTACTGTAACTCGCTTTATGCTGGCGTCAGTCAGGTCTCTCTCTCACGTCTCCAGCTCGTCCAAAATGCTGCAGCTCAGCTACTAACAGGAACTCACAGGTTTGAGCACATTACTCCAGTTCTGTCCTCCCTTCACTGGCTTCCTGTGTGTGTCAGAGTTGATTTTAAGATTCTTCTGCTGACATTTAAGTGTGTTAATGGCCTTGCACCCTCATACCTCTCCGACCTCCTTTATGCTTATACTCCTTCTCGGACCTTGAGATCATCAGACCAGCTGCTTTTGGCCGTACCAAAAACCAGCTGAAGCTCAGAGGAGATCGAGCGTTTTCAGTCATGGGCCCTAAACTCTGGAATAATCTGCCCATCAACATTTGACAGGCCACCTCAGTCTCTATTTTTAAATCTCTCCTCAAAACACATCTGTACTCATTGGCATTTAACACAGTGTGATCTCATTTGGTCTAAAAAAGTTAAATCTGGTCCTCTGGACATTCAAAAAAACAAAACAAAGTAAAACAACAAAAAATGTAGAAACGTTTTATCTCTCATCCGAGAGACTTCCTCAGTCTGAGGAGCTGTATTCAGCTCAGTCTCTTAAATAGCACCTTCTCAGAGTGGATCAACCAGTTTGCTGCTGACAACCAAAACCAGCTGATCACATGCTCAAGAAGGACCATCAGCCTAACAATGGATCATTAGCACCTGATGGCTGTTTACTGTTCACAGAGGGCTGAGTGATACTAGCAATCACAGCATTGTAAGAGGGGGACAGTTGAACCCGGAGGCCTCCACCCCTGT
>NC_056500.1:51421698-51422755 GCF_014905685.2 Nematolebias whitei | reverse complement strand
TGCAGCAGACGGCATGGGAGCCTGGGGGGCTGCAGCAGACGGCATGGGAGCCTGGGGGGCTGCAGCAGACGGCATGGAGAGCGTCGACCCCTCTGGAGAATTGGAGAGCGTCGACCCCTCTGGAGAATTGGAGAGCGTCAACCCCTCTGGAGAATTGGAGAGCGTCGACCCCTCTGGAGAATTGGAGAGCGTCGACCCCTCTGGAGAATTGGAGAGCAGAGGACCCACCTCAGAGGCTGCGTGCAGCGTGGGGCCCACCTCAGGAGTGGATGAACAGGGAGTCTTTAGAGTCTTTAATTGAGATAACAAAAAATCATACTCGGGGAGCAAAGAAAGGCCTGGGATAGAAAGTAAAAAATCCTCCATCTGGGTCAAAACTAAATCAAAGGAGGATGGGTTATTTTTAACTGAATTAAATTGTTCAAAAAGGGCTTGATTAACCTGAAAAATATTTTCAGGGGAAAATGAATGAAAAAAGGGAAAGTGTGAATGAGTGGATGTGGTGACGGGTGCCGCCCCCACCGGAAACCTGGGAGGTGAGGCGGCGGGACACGCCCCCACGGAGTCACACTGAAAACTCTCCGGAGGTACGGCCGGGCTGGGTCGAACAGCCGCAGCGCGGAGTGGCGGTGAGAGGCCGGATTCCGCCCCCACCAGGAACCTGGAAGGTGAGGCGACGGAACCCGCCCCTGTAACGTCGACCGGACTCACCGAAACGAACAGGAGTGGACCGGAGCTCCCGCGGGACGCTGGATCTCGCCCCCACCGGAAACCTGGGAGGTGAAGCGACGGACCCCGCTCGCACGAAGACACCGGAACCAGCTCTGAAGTTCTGCGAGACCGGCCCGGCCGCTGCAGACTGTCTCCGGAACCGTCCGCCGCGGCGGCGGGACGGTGGATGGACAGAGACGGAGAGGAGCTCGTCCATCACAGCACGAGGAGGGAAAAAAGAAAAATGGTGAGTGTTGCCGAGTGAGAACCCTGCCCGCTGGGTTCTGTTCGGGTCGTACTGTCGTAGTTTGCGGTTAGGAGCGAACCCAGAGTGCAGAACAGGGAC
>NC_056500.1:51372806-51421598 GCF_014905685.2 Nematolebias whitei | reverse complement strand
TGTCGTAGTTTGCGGTTAGGAGCGAACCCAGAGTGCAGAACAGGGACTCAACTCGGCAGATATACAAAAATATGTTTTAATGGTAAATAAAAGTACAAAATAAACAAGCTGACGGGGCAGCAAAACTTACATGAATAAGGAAGGAGGCAATGGTAAAAGTACAAAATAAACAAGCTGACGGAGCAGCAAAACTTACATGAACTTAGGCACGGGGAACTCAGGCGACAAGAGAGACACGGGGAACTCGAGGGACCAGGAAGACTCAGGGAAAGACTCAGGACAAGACTCAGGAGACCCAAGGGAGAGTACCAACGAAGACGACCCGACAAAGGACAAGACAGAATAGGGCAGCTTAAATACTGGGAGAAGACGAGACATGATGACAAACAGCTGGGACGAGACACAGGTGGCAACAATGGAAACTAACGAGGAAGCACGAGGGAAACAGACACAAACCGGGCCACAGAAAAGTACCATCCTTACACTGAGCTAAATACTGCTCCTCAGACTGAGGAAGTCTCTTGGATGAGAGACAAAACGTTTCTACATTTTTTTGTTGTTTTGCTTTGTTTTGTTTTTTTTGAATGTCCAGAGGACCAGATTTAACTTTTTTAGATTTTTCTACCTGGATTATTGAGCATGAATCAGGATATTCTTTAATTGTCATTCCACCACATGTGGTACATGTGGTGGAATGAAATTGTGTACACAGGGTCCCAGTTACATCCAACAATAAAATGTACAATAAAACAATAATAACATCTAAGATATGAACTAAGAAAAACATTAACTAATAAAAATATGCTAAGCACTAATAGTATAAAAACAATACACTGAACAACACCATGAGCATGAGTCTGTGCGAGCAGATGAGTACAAATGAACACAGCAACATCAAACAGATCAGCAGCAACATGATGTGATTTTTTTTCCACAGTGATTATTCTGGTTAGAGATTCATGAGTTTAACAGTCTCAGGGTAGAAGCTGTTCCTCAGTCTAGTGGTTCTACACTTAATGCTCCTTAACCTCATTCCTGAGGGGAGCGGGGCAAAAAGTGTGTGTGCTGGGTGGGTGGGGTCCTTCATGATGCAGGTGGCCCTCTTCCTGCATCTGGAGGTGTAGATTTATGTGATGGTGGGGAGACTGACTCCAACATCTTCTGTGCAGCCTTCACCACTCTCTGCAAAGCTTTTCTTTCTGCAGCTGTGCAGCCTCCGCACCACACATTGATGCTGGAGCACAGGATGCTCTCCACTGCACACCTGTAGAAGGAGGTGAGGACTGAGCTTCCCAGACCAGCTCGTCTCAGCCACCTGAGGAAGTAGAGTCTCTGATGAGCTTTCTTCATCAGGCTGGTGGTGTTGTTACCCCAGCTGAGGTTGTCATTCAGGTGCACACCCAAGTACTTGTAGCTCGAGACCACTTCCACCGCAGATCCTCCTATGTTTGGTGGGGTAATGTTTTTGTTCCTTCTGAAGTCCACAACCATCTCCTTCATCTTCTTCACATTGATGTGAAGGTTATTCTCCTTGCACTAGCTCTCTATGTGTTCTACCTCTTGCCTGTAGCTGGACTCATCGTTGTTTGTGATGCATCATACCACCGCTGTATCATCTGCAAACTTTACAGTGTGACAGCCTGGATGGGTAGCTGCACAGTCATACGTGAGCAGTGTGAACAGGAGAGGGCTGCACACACAACCCTGAGGGGAGCCAGTGCTGAAGGTTATGGTGGAAGAGGAGAAGTTGTGGAACCTCACTGACTGCAGTCTGTTCATTAAGAAGTCTAGGACCTAGTTACAAATGGAGGGGCTTAGTCCTAGTGTGAATAGTTTGACCATCAGGGTTTGGGGGATCATGGTGTTGAAGGCGGATGTGAAGTTCACAAAGATCATACGGATGTAAGAGTTTTTCTGCTCCAGGTGGTTGAGCGCAGTGTGGACCACAGAGGAGATGGCATCCTCTGATTCTCACGGTATGCATACTGGTGATGGTCCTTGTTGATGTTGATGGTTGTTCTGATGTGGGCCATGATTAGTTGTTCAAAGCATTTAGCGATTATTGGGATGAGGGCTACTGGCCGATAGTCATTCAGACCAGTCACTGTAGAGGTCTTTGGATCTGGGATGATGGTGGTGGTCTTCAAGCAGGTGGGAACTGTAGCCAGGGTAAGTGAGGATTTAAAGATGTTGGCCAGCTCCTCGCAGAGCTTATCGGCACAGTCTTTCAGCACCTTCCCGGGTATGTTGTTTGGGCCCGTTGCTTTGTGAGGATTAATCCTCCTGAAAGTACTCCTCGCTTTGGCTGAGGTCACGCTGAGAAGCTTTTCTTCCAGTGGTGAGGTGAGTCTGGTGCTGGGTGGTCTGTTCAAGTCTTCAAAGCATGCATAGAACTTGTTGGGACATCAAGCAGTGATGGATCTCTAGGGCATTGTTAACTCCTGTTTTTATAATATGTTATACACTTGATGCCTCTCCACATGCTCCATGGGTCTTGTGAGGTGAATTGACCCTGGATCCTCTGTGCATGTGTAGCCTTGGCCCTCTTAATACCAGCAACCAGCTCTTTCCTTGTCCTTCTCAGCTCCTGTGAGTTTCCAGACCTGAAGGCAGTGTTTCTGGCTTCCAACAGGGTGCACACCTCTGCATTCAGCCAAGGTTTTGCACCTCATCAAAAGCAGCCTGTAAGAATGTAAGTGCCTGAGCAATTGAATTTGAACAACAGTAAATTACACAAATATCAGCATAAAAGTGGTAGGAGGCATTTTGCACATTTTCACACAGTGCAGTAATGTAAATTGGAAATAAGATGGGCCCCAAGACAGAGCCCTGAGGTACACCCTTTTTTACTTTAAGAAAACTTGAGCTTACTCCAGCCATCTGTACACACTGTGTCCTATTTGTCAAATAATCTACAAACCAATAAGATGCTTCTTTGGAGATGCCCAGTTTGAGAAGGATATTTACCAGGATGCTGTGACTGACCGTATCAAATGCCTTGGATAAATCAATAAATAGAGCAGAGCAAACCTTTTTATAGTCCAGTGCCTCAAACACATAATTTAAAACTTTTAGAGCATGAGTTGCAGTGCTGTGCTGCTTCCTAAAATCTGATTGAAAAAGATTTAAAAGATTATTTGTTTCTAAAAATTATTTCAGTTGATCACTGTGAGAGTTCCACTACCTGCAGCTCCTCCTCCAATTGGCTGCTGATTACCACCAGCTGGCAGCCATCCATCTGACGAGCTCCTGCTACTATTTAAGGCTGCAGTCCAGTGTGACTCATCGCTGGAGCATTGTACCCTATTTGGTATTTATGCTTTTGGCCAGTTAAATGAAGAGTATATGAGAAATACTTACCTTTGTTTCTGTGTCTACAGTCCTCCTGTTTCCTTGGCTCCTGTTTGGATGCAGACTCCCGTGGTTCTGATTCATGTTCTCCGTGCCTCGCCTTCCAGCCACACGCCTGTCCTCCCTGCAGTGTTCCGCCTTCCTTTGGACCATCTCTGGTGACTTACATCCACGCCAAATTCCTGCTTCACCATCTGTAAGGAAAAACAAAACAAGAATATTAAGAACTACAATTGGACTCCACTTATTCAACTCTCTTTCCCAGGATCTCCAAGAGATGACCCACTGTAAATAGACACTGTAAATAATAAACATCACTACTTTTTCTAACCAAGTCTTGTCTTTTCTGGTTTCGCTCCATCTGTGTTCCTCGAGTCTTGACAATCACAGACCAACTTTTCAATGAGGGGTTTTGTTTTTCTGTCAGCATTTTGATTTTGTTTTGTTTAATAAACATTTTTATGTTTTCCTCGAGCGTCCTTGTCATCCTCCCTGCACGTGGGTTCAAACATTACTGATGGCCGAACATGACAGAATCCCGAGACCATACTGAACCCAGCGGGAGGATGATTACGTTGTTCGAGTTTTTGGCCCATGAGGCAGAGAAGACTGCCCAGAAAAATTGAGAAAGGGATGAGAGGAGGAATCCATTTTGGGGGACCCGCCTGGCCATTAAACCTGGGTCCTCAGCCTCACAGCCTCTCCGTCCCTCTCCACCTCGCTGCGCCGCTGCACCCCGCTGCCCACCTCCTCCTTGCTTTCCACTTGGTGACCCCAAGCAATTATCGGAGAGAGGGGAGCAAACCGCTGGTCCTCTCCGAACCCAGCGCAAGAAGGGGAGAGCCTTGCGAGTGGAGGAAAAGCCCAGCCCTCAGTCGCCAGAAGAACGGCGGAAAATTTCGCTGTGGGGGAGGTACCTGTGTCCCTCAGAGGAGCAGTACAGCCCTCCCTCGCTGGAGGAGCTGGAACGGTGGCAGGCTTCCATAGTGACAACATATCTGGCTCCGCTTCTGCCCCACTGCGAGGAGACCCAAGTGGATGCACCTCATTCCAGTCCTCCTGAGGGGTTCATGGCTCCTCCACCACCTGCTGCAGCCCAGACTCCTCCACTACCTGCTGTAGCACTGGTTCCTGGTTCACCTGCTGCTGCAGCTCTGTTTCCTGTTCCTGACTCCCTAGCAGCAGCTCTAAACCCATCACCTGCTGCTGCAGCCCCGGCTCTGTCACCTGCTGCAGCAGCTCTGGCTCCGTCACCTGCTGCAACAGCTCTGACTCCGTCACCTGCTGCAGCAGCTCCGGCTCCGTCACCTGCTGCAGCAGCTCCGGCTCCTTCACCTGCTGCAGCAGCTCTGGCTCCGTCACCTGCTGCTGCAGCTACAGCTCTGGTCCCCGGTTCTCCAGCTGCAGCCCCGGCTCCATCGCCTGCAGCTGCAGCCTCGTTTCTGGTCCCTTGTTCTCCAGCTGCAGCCCCGTCTCTGGTCCCCGTTCCTGGTTCTCCAGCTGTAGTCCTGGTACCCAACTCTCCTGCTGCAGTCCTGACTCCACCACCACCACCTGCTGCAGATCTGGTTCCCAGCTCGTCTATGGAGGTCCTCGCTCCCGGCTCTTCTGTGGAGGTCCTCGCTCCCGGCTCGTCTCTGGAGGTCCTTGCTCCCAGCTCTTCGGCTGAGGTCCTCGCTCCGGGCTCGACCGCAGAAGATCCCAGCTCACCTGAGGCCTTCGCTCCCGGCTCGCCTGAGACCTTCGTCCCCGACCCGCCTAAGGTCTTCGTCCCAGACCCGCCTGAGGTCTTCGTCCCCGACCCGCCTGAGGTCTTCCTCATTTCCGACCGGCCTGCGGAGGTCCTTACCCCTGGTTTGGTTTTCGGGGTCTGCATCTACCTGAGTCCAGGCGGCCAGAGATGGACGCCTCTACTGCCCCGGAAGGGACGGTCCCCTGGTCGCCCACCGGAACTCTGGTCAGAGGGTGGATGGTTTCCTGGTCGCCCACCGGAACTCTGGTCTGAGGGTGGTTGGTTTCCTGGCTGCCCCCAAATCTCTTGCCTCATCTGGGACGGTCACCTGGTCGCCATCCTGAGTACTGGCCCTACCCTGGATGGTCTCCTGACCGTTCACCTTGACCCTGAGTTGGGTTTTTTTTGTTGTTGTGTCTTATGTTTCCCAGGTTTTCCTATCAGTTTTTTGTTCTTCTGGTCCTATGTGTTTCTCTGTCCTGTTTTGTCCCGCCTCCCACCCGAGTTGGATGTATCTTGTTCTTGGGATGTCAGGAGCCATCCTTGAGTGGGGGCTACTGTGGGGTTTTGTCCTGTCTCTGTCTGTTTCCTCATGTTTCCTGTTCAGCTTTGTTTTCCTCGTGTTCAGCCCCTGTCTCACCTGTACCTCATGTTAATCACTGCAGGTGTCTATCGTTATCCCAATCAGTGTTGTGTGTATGTATTCAGTTTACTGGTGTCTTGTCTTTGTCTCGGGATTATCCTTCCATGATGTCGTGTTCAGCCTTTTGTCCTGTCAGCCCTGATCTGCCTGTTTCCAGTTTTGTGAGTAGCTGCCCTGTCAGCATTTTGATTTTGTTTTGTTTAATAAACGTTTTTGCGTTTTCCTCGAGCGTCTTTGTCATCTCCCCGCACATGGGTTCAAACATTCCTGACGGCCGAACATGACATTCAAACACTTTTGCAAAAATACATAATTTAGAGATCGGTCTATAATTGTTAACGATTGAGGACTCACCTTGTAATAATGGAAGAACAAATGCAGATTTCCAGACTTCAAGAACTTTTTGAAGCTTAGATTAAAAATACAAGTTAAAGGCTCATCAATCAAATCAGCAGCTAATTTTAGAAAGAAAGGTTCCGAACCATTTGGACCAGCTGATTTTTTTAGAGTCCCATAATTGTAGTGCACCATGTACCTCAGAGACATATCTGTGTAAAATGAAAACCATTTTCAGAAGGTTTAGTGCTAACGGGTATATTTTTTTCCACTGTAGGATCACTATTTGTAGGGGTTGCAGTTGTGCTTCTCTCCACAGATTCTGGTTACCTGGGTGACAGGATTTATGAGCCACAGCTGAGAGCCATCTACATCAATCAGACTGGGACTATTTAAGACTGAGGACTGGCTTCATTCAGTGCTGAAGCATTTCCTGCCTATGACCTTGGAGTTCCAGTGCCTCCCCTCTTGGATCAACCTGAGCACCTGTGGACCTGATGAAAAAGGGCTTTCCTGGATATCTGCAAACAACTTCCTCCGGTAACGTCTTACATCCATGCTCCACCTGAGTCCTCCCTGGAGAATCGTTGGACCTTGTTTGGAGAATCTCCTGGACTCACCAATTGTGAGACAAAGACTGAATATTAGCCACTGTAAATAAATCACTGATCTTTATTCTCCTGAGTCTGTTATCCTTCAGTCCGTTCATCTGGGTCCTTATTTAATGTTACCACATGACACTATTAGATGACTTAAATAAGTCCCGCTGCAATAAAATGTTTATTAAAATAATTTAACATGGCACATTTATCAGTCAGGTTTACGGAGTCTTTGCCCAAGAAGTTTGGCATTTCACCAGTAGGCATACCACTAGAAACCAATATCACAGAATTCCAAAACTTCTTTGGATCATTTAAGCCCCTTAACCACATGGCCTTTTGGTGCTCCTATGTAACTAGTTTGGGCCGATTGCGTAGTGTCTCCACAGCGCTTTCAGCGGTGGAACCCGCACAATTTTTGGGACCTACTTCTCTGGGGTCCCAGGTTTGGTTCTTGTTGGGTCCAGATGTGATGTCAGCGCACTGTCGGTCACTGATTGGTCAGGGGGAGGAGTCACTGGATCTTTCAGAAACTTTTCAAAACACAGATCGCCATTTGCAATTTCTCGTACCAGAGTAGTGGCTGGACCTATTTTAAAGACTTAAAAACAATAATGACAACACCGTGGCCTAATCCTGAAGTGCTGGCTGTTTTTTGTGCTTGCTGGCCGACAACAAAATTCAGAGCGAGCTAGATGGAGCTCCGCCAGTCTACCCGCGTCCTCTCCACCGCAGCGTCAGAGCCAGGCAGGGCGTCATCTCCTCAAGCTAAAAGTTATCTGTGGAAGTAAGTAAAAAGCGATTTTTACTGTTACATTTTTTTGAGTTGAAAACTGCATAAATGGTGAAAGTCTGTTTTCTTTGAGAGAAGCTAGCTGGCCGTTGTTAGCATGTAGCTTCGTGTAGCTTCTCATACCGTTATATATCGCTGGGATATGAATTTTATGTCATAACAAACATCCCAGTCAAATGTTAGATACAGTAGGAATGTGGACAGACCAACTGGCCGGCAAAAAAACAAAAAAAAACCCGCGACTATTGCCGTGTTCTGTTCAGCTAGCATACATCGTCAGACCGCCATACGCGTAGCACTGATCGCCATACTCATAGCGCAAACTGGCGGCTGCATCTATCCACAGTGAGAGCACCATACACTTCTTTTTAATTAGCCATATCACACCATCACGTAGCAGTTAACCTGTCAAATCAGTATTATTTTGTTATTAACCGCTGTATGATACCCTGACGCCGCAATCCGCCCTGAATAATAGTTGTATGACACCCTGACGTCTCAATCCGCCCTGAATAACAGCTGTATTACACCCTGAGTTAGCAGTTAACCTGTCAGATCATCATATACTTTGTTTTTAACAGCTGTATTACACCCCTATGCCTCAGTTCGCCCTAACTTAGCAGTTTAACAGCTGTATGACACCCTGAGTTAACAGTTAAGGCAGCAGAATAATTATTTGTCCTTATATTGCTTAAATTCACAAAGCTCGGACTAACTTCACTTGCACAGTTCGCACATAAACAAACTGAGTTTTCGCTCCACCTGAAGTCGTGCACATATTACACGCAAAGTATCACCAAAACGATTTACTTACGGTTCAGGAAATGCATTGCACACTGTAAATTGTGTAAATACACAATAATACCATGTGTACTTTGCACCAAAAACAATTTACTAACTTACTTTATGTTGTATCTTGCAGTGTAGGATGATCATACGGCTCCTCTGAACGTCACAGGCTTTTTGTAAAATGTGCATATGCGCGCATGCGTATTAACTAAATGTATGATGCCATCACATGTATGCTGAATGGACAGAACACCGGCCAAAAAACCCCAAACTGACATAATTGGTGTGTAGCTTCGTGTAGCTTCTCATCACTGTAGACAATATCCGACTTCCTGGTACTTCCGGTAAGATGGCGCCCGTGTACATGGCTTGCAATCCACCTCTGATGATGGTGTTTGGATTATTTTTGTTTTTTGTATTCTTCATCAATGACATCAACTCTCTGCTGGTGTATGACAGACAACAACTTTTGGATCTTCGTTTTTCTGGCACTGATGTCGCTTATCTGGACCATTATCAGCGTTCCTCTGGACCCCCCCCCCCCCCCTCCTCTTCCCACCCTGCTGGCGGGCGTGCCAGCTTACCTTCGCTGCGCTCCTCACCTGCCTGCCCGGAGATCTCGCTTCAGACACCGGGGAAAACGTGCTGGTCAGCTGGTGAAGCTGAAAGCTCTGCGCGCTGCATCTTCCTCTTCAGCTGGCGGTCATGGTCTCTAGCTTCCCGCGTGCCCGGACCAGGTAACCAGCGGGAGTTGTCAGCTGTTGCGCAGCCCGGACCGACCTGGAGGGGATGTTATTGAAAACCTGCGGCCATGAGCGCGCGCTAACTCCACTGCTGCTAGCTCCACCGCTGCTAGCTCCACCGCTGCTAGCTCCACCGCTGCTAGCTCCACTTTGGACAGTATCCGGATGTGTTTGGTCAACGCAAGATCTGTTACCAACAAAACTTTTATCCTCAGGGACTACTTTCAACAGCACGATCTGGACTTTTTCTGCATCACTGAGACTTGGATGTCTCCGGGTGAGTCATATATATATATATGTGTGTGTGTGTGTGTGTGTACATAAAAAGGGAGAAAAAGCCACAGGCAAAGCAGAATGTTCAAAACAGAAACAAGATCATCCATTTTGGTTGTGTGCTTTTTTCCAGCTCGTCTTCTTCTAATATGTGTTAGTGGTGGTTAGTAAAGAGCTTAATGTAACACTAGCACCACCAGCTGGTAAGGCACGTTGACATTAATGATCCGCCCACTAAAGGTTAACTATACGTCCACTAAAGGGGAACTATGGGCACTGTGGAGACAGAAATAAACCGGTCCCACCGGAACCAGCCTAAATAAGCCCCAATAGGGACCTACAGGAACCGGACCTGTGGATAAGGGGCTCTTGATTTTTAGAGGTTTCTGATTAATAAAATTCAGACTTAGACTTTTAATTTTATAGGTATATTTATTGCAACCACTCGTATTTAATGGCATTTTTGACGTGGGAGGGGTGTCAGCTTCACTAAGCTCAGCTGTGCGCTCTGCAGACAGTGCACGTTTTATGCACAGGAGCATCTCCAGACAGCTCTGCAGAGCGCACACAACTACCATTGTGTCAGAACTCCTGCATACATTTCAAAGATAATAAATCAAAAAGCTTACAGTAAAAAAAATACGAGTGAAATGTTTAATGTGCATTATTCATGTGCACGTTTCAAAATTAGTCAAAATAACAGCAATCAAAATGTAGAAAAGACAGTCCAATTTATTATCTAAAATAAATAGATGGATTGTCCTTAGTTGGACAACAGAGAATTAAATCAACTGAAGGCAGTGGTGACAGAGATTGGAGCAGAACAACGCGCAAGACTGAATTCAGCTGAGAAGAGTTCGGGTCGGACGTTGAAGTTTGTGTGTGTGTGGGGGGGTGGGAGTTGGCAGGGGTTGGGACTCATGACAGAATCGGAGCTGCTCTATTCACTGCTGCTCAATTCACTGTTCTCTAAAATAGTAATTTCAATTCAACTTTTATTTATTCAGGTTGTCAGTCTCATTGAGCCTCCAGGACTCATTTACAAGAGACCAGTTTTTAATCAATTTAATCAAATGCTTACAGATGTTTAACAACCTGTTAAAATACACCAAAATGCAGGAAATGGCATCTCTTTTATTCCAAATTTTCTGGGGGAGGAACCACGACCTCTAAGATATGAAGAAAAAGATCAACTAAATATACATTGAGCACTAATAGCATAGAAACATTATGTAGAACAGCAACAAGAACATGTCTATGTGAGCAGATGAGAATGCAAGAACACAGCAACATGAAACAGATCAGCAGCAACATGAAACAGATCAGCAGCAACATGTGATTTTCCACAGTGATTATTCTGGTTAGAGATTCATGAGTCTAACAGCCTCAGGGTAGAAGCTGTTCCTCAGTCTAGTGGTTCTACACTTAATGCTCCTTAACCTCATTCCTGAGGGGAGCGGGACAAAAAGTGTGTGTGCTGGGTGAGTGGGGTCCTTCATGATGCAGGTGGCCCTCTTCCTGCATGTGATGGTGAAGAGACTGACTCCAACAGACTTCTGTGCAGCCTTCACCACTCTCTGAAAAGCTTTTCTTTCTGCAGCTGTGCAGCCTCCATGCCACACGTTGATGCTGGAGCACAGGATGCTCTCCACTGCACACCTGTAGAAGGAGGTGAGGACTGAGCTTCTCAGACCAGCTCATCTCAGCCGTCTGAGGAAGTAGAGTCTCTGATGAGTATCCTAATGCATGCTCACTAACCCAGGTAGAAAAATCTGAAAAAATTAAGTCTGGTCCTCTGGACATTCAAAAAACAAAACAAAACAAACAAACAAAAAAATGTAGAAATGTTTCGTCTTTCATCTGAATGACTTCCTCATTATGAGGTGCTGTATTCAGCTCAGTCTTATAAACAGCACCTTCTCAGAGTGGATCAACCAGTTTGCTGCTGACAACCAAAACCAGCTGCTCACATGATCAAGAAGGACGATCAGCCTAACGATGGATCATTAGCACAATGATGGCTGTTTGTTATTCACAGGGGGTTGAGTGATACTAGCAATCACAGCATTGTAAGAGGGGGACAATTGAACAGGGAGGCTCCACCCCTGTTTAATGATGGAAGATTTATTTTCACAAAGATGGCCTCCTTTACTCCTCTCTCAAACCATCGTTCTCTCTATCCAGGGTGTGAACATCTTCATCGCTGAATGAGTGACCTCTGACCTGGAGTTGAGTGTAAACCGCATAGTCCTGGCCTGATGATGTTGCTCTTCTGTGCTGGGTCATCCTTTTGGCCAGTGGCCAAAGACTATCACGAGAGAGTTATGACACTCCTTAGTGACTTAACCACTTATGAGCCATTGAAAGGAGATCCAGCAAGTGGCTACAAGAAAAAGTTGAGAGATTGCCTGAAAACTTTGGAGCAGGACAAGGCTATTGACCATATTCTGTATCACAGACTGTATCTAGGGGAGGCCACACCTAGTCTGTATGGTTTACCTAAAATCCACAAACAAGGTGTACCTTTAAGACCAATTGTTAGCATGATTAACTCTGTCACTTACAATGTTTCCAAATATCTGACGTCTGTACTCACCCCTTTAGTTGGCAGCTCAGAATACCACGTACAGAACATGTCCTGGATAGAGAGGAATGATGGTTTGAGAGAGCAGTAAAGGAGCAAATCTTTGTGAAAAGAAACCGTCCACCATAAAACAGGGGCAGAGGCCTCTGTATTCAACTGTCCACCTCTTACAATACTGTTATTGCTAGCATTACTCAGCCCCCTGTGAATAGCAAATAACCATCAGGGTGGCTGTGGCTGAGTGGTTAGAGCAGTCGTCCTCCAATGGAAGAGTTGGGGGTTCTAATCCACCGGCAATCACATGTCTAAGTGTCCCTGGGCAAGACACTGAACCCCTTATTGCCTCTGATGTGTGTCCCATCAGTGTATGAATATGACCTAAAGCACTGATTAGTCTCTTTTGAATAGTTTGTTCAATTGGCTTTGTAGAGATCTAGTAGAGTGCTGTATGAATGGGTAAATGAGGCACAGATTGTAGTGTAAAGCGCCTTGAGTATCTCAATAAGATATAAAAGCAGTATATAAGTACAGTCCATTTACCGTTAAGGGTGCTAACGATCCATTGTTAGGCTGATGGTCCTCCTTGATCATGTGAGCAGCTGGTTTTGGCTGTCAGCAGCAAACTGGTTGATCCACTACGAGAAGGTGCTATTTATAAGACAGAGCTGAATACAGCACCTCAGACTGAAGAAGTCTTTCGGATGAAAGACAAAACGTTTCTACTTTTTTTTTTTTTTGGAATGTCCAGAGGACCAGACTTAACTTTTTTAGAACGTCTCTGATGAGCTTTCTTGATCAGGCTGGTGGTGTTATTGCCACAGCTGAGGTTGTCATTCAGGTGTACACCCAAGTACTTGTAACTGGAGACCACTTCCACCACAGATCCTCTTATGTTCAGGGGGGTGTAGGTATTTGTTCCTTCTGAAGTCCACAATCATCTCCTTTGTCTTCTTCACATTGATGTGAAGGTTCTTTTCTTTGCACTAGCTCTGCAGGTGTTCCATTCCTACCTGTAGCTGGACTCATCGTTGTGTGTGATACATCCCACCACCACTGTATCATCTGCAGACTTTACAATATGACAGCCTGGATGAGTGGGTGCACAATCATATGCAATCATATGTGAGCAGGTGAACAGGAAAGGGCTCAGTAAACATCCCTGAGGGGAGCCAGTGCTGAGAGTTATGATGGAGGAAGAGAAGTTGTAGATCTCTACTGACTGTGATCTGTTTGATAAGAAGTCTAATACCCAGTTGCAAATGGATGGGCTTCGTCCTAGTGTGAGTAGTTTGTCCATCAGGGTTTGGGGGATCATGGTGTTGAAGGCAGATGTGAAGTCCACAAAGAGCATATGGACATAGGAGTACTTCTGTTCCAGGTAGGTGAGAGCAGTGTGGACCACAGAGGAGATGGCGTCCTCTGTTGATCGGTTCTCATGGTATGGTACTAGTACATGACCAGTTTTTTGAAGAATTTAGCGACTAACAGAGTGACGGCTACTGGATGATAGTCATTCAGACCAGTCACTGTAGAGCTCTTTGTGACTGGGATGATGGTGGCAATATTCATGCAGGTGAGAACTGTTTCCAGGGTAAGTGAGAAGTTAAAGATGTCGGCCAGCATCATGAAAAGCTGATTAGCACATTCTTTCAACACCTTCCATGGAATGTTGTCTGGACCTGTTGCTTTGTGAGGCTTAATCCTCCTGAAAGTACTCCTTACTTCTGCTGAGGTCATGCTGAGAACTCTTCATCTGGTGGTGAGGTGAGTCTTGTGCTGGGTGGTCTGTTTGGGTCTTCAAAGCATGCATAGAACTTCTTGAGAGCATCAGGCAATGATGGGTATAAGGTGCCATAGTTGATTTGAAGATGCTGATGGAGAAGTACAAAGAGGATCAGAAAGAATTCCATTGTGTCTGTGGATTTAGAAAAAGCATATGGCATGGTGCCGAGGGAGGAGATGCGGTATTGCATGAGGAAATCTGGAGTGGCAGAGAAGTTTGTTAGACAGGTACAGAACATGTAAGAAGAAAACAGGAAAGTTGCGAGATGTGCTGTAGGAGTGACAGATAGCTTCAAGGTGGAAGTGGGATTGCATCAAGGATCGGCTCTGAGCCCCTTCTTGCTTGCTCTGGTGATGGACCAACTAACAGATGAGGTCAGGCAGGAATCCCCATGGATTCCTTGCAGACACCTCCCATGATCCGAACATGTCTATGCCCACATATGAAAAGGGAGGCTCTACTTTCAACCTGTCTGCAGGTAGGTCCCACATAAGCTATTCTCCAACTTTTCCTCTGAACTTTGTGCAGGTCACCCAACTGCTAATAACTTTAGCAATGCACTTTTTTGCTCCTACTATCCACAGGCCATTTTTTCTGATCACCCCTTCTGTAAAATGTTTACCTTTATGACTGATCTTTCTATGATGGTACCGTACAAGGAGTGTTGTTATGTGGTGATTACTTGGCAGGATGATAGGGTTTTTCTCCCTCTGCTCTAGACCTGACTGACCGAGTCGTCCACCAACACGTAAAAGTCCTTTGTTGTCCATTGTGGGATTCAGTTTCTTGAGTGGGCTGTTTGGAGGAAGACTATGCTTGGCAGCGATGCATTTTATTTTCTCTGCATACGTGTCACATTGCACACTTCTGATAATTACATCCTCAGTTTCTTTTATCAAATCAGCAGTGATGGCTTTGTTGCACATGTGCCATCGCACACACACTTTCTCCTTTTCTGAACTTCCAAAGCAGCATGCAACATGCTTAGGTTAGCTGAAGCTTTGGTCACGGATCTCCATGTAGAAAAACATTCCCATTGTTTTGAGCCTAGGCAGGTCTCTACAATGTGGGTAGATAAGAGTTTTTATCTCATGACAGACTTCTGCATTTGTTGTAGGGTCCAAGAGGTCATATTTTTCTTGTGAGTCTAATGATGGTCCTGGGTTCTGGAAGAAAGATGGCCCTATAAACCATGTTGTGTTCTGAAGCTTTAGGGCAGGAACAGAACGTGAGCCACGGTCAGCTGGGTTTTGTTCTGTTGGAACATAATGCCATTGTTCGGGCATGGTAGACTCCCTGATACGCTGAACTCGACTGTTCACGTAAACATAAAAATGTCTTGATTGGTTATGAATATAACCAAGGACCACCTTGCTGTCTGTATAGAAACTGATCATGTCAAGTGGGTGGTCAGTCTCCTCAGCAACTGCTTCAGCTATCTCAACAGCGAGCACCGCTGCACAAAGCTCCAACCTGGGAATAGTGAGTTCTGGCTGAGAAGTAAGTTGTGCTTTGGCAAGGACAAATCCCACTTCCACACTTCCACCCAGGCTTGTGACTTTCAGGTATGCAACAGCACATATGGCCTTCACAGAGGCATCAGAAAAAACACATAGCTCAATACTCTTGGCCTTGTAGGTTGGAACTGTGGCATATAGACGGGGCACATGAATGCTGCTGAGATGTTGCAAGGAGTTTTGCCATTCTATCCATTTTTCTTGCATTGTCTCTGGAAGAGGAGAGTCCCAGTCAGAAACTTCTACTGACAGTTCTCTTAGTAACAGCTGTTCCTTGATTGTTACTGGAGCCAAGAAACTGAGTGGGTCGAAGAGGCTGTTGACCATGGAGAACAACTCTCTACGTGTATATGGTCTTTCTGTTTGAGAGGGTGAAATGTAAATTAGTCTAACATGATGTTCCATTTTAATCCGAGACTCCATTGGTCAGGGAAGTCATCTGTAAACAGGTCTAGGTCCTAGAGATCCTTGGCATGGTCCTCCACTGAAAATGCATCCATCATTTCAGGCTTATTAGAGACTATTTTGTGGAGCTGAAGATTTGAGGTTTTCAGCATTACCTGTGGTCTCAGGAGAAGGTCAACAGTTTGTTCCTCAGATGGGAGAGACTTCGGGGCATTATCCACATAGAAGTTGCACTCTAAAAACTGACAAACATCATCCCCATAAAGCTCTTTACTGTCCTCTGCTGCCCTGCACATTCCATAGATTGCTATGGTAGGGGAGGGACTGCTTCCAAAAACATGCACCCTCGTTCTGAAGTCAACCAGTTCCATCTTCAGGTTATTTTCTTTGTGCCAGATGAAACGAAGAACATCCCTGTGGTCTTCCTGTACCAGGAAGCAGTGACACATCTGTTGGATGTTTGCTGTAATCACAACTGGGTTTTTTCTGAACCTAATTGACACTCAATAAACTATTGTTCATGTTTCGTCTGGGTAATAATGTATCATTAAGAGATATACCTTCAAACTGTGCACTTGAGTTGAACACCACTCATATTTGAGTGGGTTTTTGTGGATGGTAGACTCCAAAGAATGGCAGATACCAGTACTATTTTCCACTTTGTACTAGAGGTGCTAGTTCTACGTGTTGATTGTCCAATATTTTCGGCATGAAGTCCAAAAAGTTGGGCTTCATCTGGGGCTTTTTGTTCAAGGTGTGCTGCAAAGACTTAAGGTGACTCATGGCATATTGGTGATTGTTAAGAAGACACTTTTGTGGCTGGCGGAATGGCAAGGGGGCCACCCAACTGTTCAAGGAATCCTGGAAAAATTATTTCTCCATTATCTGAAGGAACAAGAGCTCCTCCACTGATGGTGCAAACTTGTTATCGTCTTTGGTTTTCTGGAAAACCGTATCAACCAGGTTTTCACGGTTTGGTTTGCAGCATTTAGAGTTTGGAGGAAGGCAAATCGATTGGGCCTGACTGGAAGGGCAGAGTTTCTCGTTCACTTTAATGTGACTTTCCCTTGGAGGAAAATAACTTGTTCTGCCCTTTTTCAGAATATGAGTCTTAAAGCTAGTAACTTCAGGAAGTCTATGGGAGCTGCACAGGCACACATCACCAATGATTACCCATCCTAAATCCAATGTCTGTATGTAAGCTGCATCAGAGGGTCCAGTGATTTGTTCTCTTACTTTATGGACCCTTAGCAAGTCCTTCCCAAGTAACAGCAGGATCTCTGCACTGCTATCTAACATTGGGATTTCATGGGCTATTGATTTAAGATGAGAATGACTAAGTGCAGCAGTAGGAATGGGAATTTCACCTCTGTTATTAGGAATCATGTTACCCTCAATGAGAGTAGGCAGTGGAATACTAAGATCACCATCTACAGACTCAACAACAAACCCAGTCGCACAGCAACCAGCTGTTTCTCTGACACCAGAGCATGTTTTGAGAGTGTATGTGGCTGAAGGACCATTAATGTTGAACATCTTGAAAAACTCAGAGCGTGCCAAATATCTATTGCTTTGGTCATTCAACATGGCATATATCATTTTGCACTCTCTGAGACTGTCAGCAGGGTAAACATTTACGAGGCATATCTTGGAACATGATTTGCCATTGGATCCCTCTCCACACACCTCAATGCACTTAGATACAACTGTAGCTTCTGGAGCTCCCATCTTCCCGCCATCTTCTGTAGGGGGACAGGAAGATGTGGAGAACGATGGAAGTTTGTCTGGATGCAGGACTGTAGGATGCTTGTCGCTGTGGCAATCAGAACATTCAACCAATATATTGCAGTTTCGAGCTACATGCTTGTTTGATTCACAGCATTTGAAACAGATTATGTGTATCTTTAGGATCATTTTTCTTTCATCTTGAGGCATTTCTCTCAGTCCTCTACACTTACATAAGGGGTGGAGTTTGTTGTGCACTGGGCATAACCTCTCTGGGTCATCAGTAGAGGGTGTTGTTTTGGACAGGGAGATGACAGTTTTGTGTACTGAGACCGGTCTTTGGTTTGTGATGTAGCTCTGTGAGAACTTATAACTTCTGACTGCAGCTGAAGCAATGGGAAATGACTGGAAACTGAAGCTTGGGTCAATAAGTGCCTTTGCTTGTTTGCGCACAAACTCTAAAAAAAAGAAGAAGCTGTAAGCAGCATTGGAGGCTCTCGCAGCGAAGCGCAGCTCCGGCCTTATGGCGATTGCTAGTCCACCCTGTCGTCATCGCGAACGCTCTCGTGCCAATTCACGCGTTCACCACTGGGCACATTTCCCAAATCTTCGACATCCTCTTCTGTCCATGTCAGTACTTGTCCAGCTGCAAGTCTTACAATCAATCAATCAATCAATCAATCAATCAATCAATCAATCAAACTTTATTTATAGAGCCCTTTCCAGCAGCCAAAAGGTGCACAAAGTGCTGCACAGTACAAAAGTTAAAAACAAACAAGAATAAAAAATCAGTCAGTTAAAAACAAAAACAATTAAAATTAAAACATAGCAAAATTGTCAAAGACCTACTAGGTATTAAAAGCCTGCCTGAATAAAAAGGTTTTAAGATTAGATTTAAAATGCTCCATGTCAGTGATGGAGCGCAAGTCCTGAGGTAGCTGGTTCCAGAGTCTGGGTGCGACAACCGAAAAGGCCCGGTCACCCCATCGTTTGTAGTTGGATTTTGGGACAGAGAGTAGAAATGTATGAGATGATCTCAGCGTTCTCCTATATTCACGGACAGCTACAAGATTAGTCAAATATAGTGGGGCAAGACCATTGAGAGCTTTAAAAGTGAATAATAAAATTTTAAATTTAATTCTAAAATCGACTGGAAGCCAGTGCAGAGAAAATAAAACAGGGGTGATGTGCTCACGTCTGGAGGTGTTGGTTAAAAGTCGAGCTGCAGCATTTTGGACCAATTCCATCCATCCATCCATTTTCTTCCGCTTATCCGGGGTCGGGTCGCGGGGGTAGCAGACTAAGTAGGAAGGCCCAGACTTCCCTCTCCCCAGCCACTTGGGCCAGCTCTTCCGGGGGAATCCCGAGGCATTCCCAGGCCAGCCGAGAAACATAGTCCCTCCAGCGTGTCCTGGGTCTTCCTCTAGGCCTCCTTCCGGTGGGACGTGTCCGGAACACCTCACCAGGGAGGCGTCCAGAAGGCATCCTAAACAGATGCCCAAGCCACCTCAACTGGCTCCTCTCGACGTGGAGAAGCAGCGGCTCTACTCTGAGTCCCTCCCAGATGATCGAGCTTCTCACCCTGTCTCTAAGGGAGAGCCCAGACACCCTGCGGAGAAAACTCATTTCGGCCGCTTGTATCCGAGATCTCATTCTTTCGGTCACAACCCAAAGCTCATGACCATAGATGAGGGTGGGAATGTAGATCGATCGGTAAATTGAGAGCTTTGCCTTTTGACTCAGCTCTCTCTTCACCACGACAGACCTGTACTGCGCCCGCTTCACTGCAGATGCTGCACCTATCTGCCTATCGATCTCACGCTCCATTTTTCCCTCATTCGTGAACAAGACCCCAAGATACTTGAACTCCTCCACTTAGGGTAGGACCTCCTCCCTGACCCGGAGAGGGCACTCTACCCTTTTCCTGGCTCAAGACCATGGCCTCAGATTTGGAGGAACTGATCTTCATCCCGGCCGCGTCGCATTCGGCTGCGAACCGCTCCAGCGAAAGCTGTAGATCACGATCTGATGAAGCCAATAAGACCATATCATCTGCAAAAAGCAGAGACGCAATCCTAAGGCCACCAAAACGGATCCCCTCAATACCTTGGCTGCACCTAGAAATTCTGTCCATAAAAGTTATGAACAGAATCGGTAACAAAGAGCAACCTTGGCGGAGTCCAACTCTCACCGGGAACAAGCCCGACTTACTGCCGGCGATGTGGACCAGGCTCTGACACCGGTCATACAGGGACCTAACAGCCCGTATCAAAGGGCCCGGTACCCCATACTCCCAGAGTACCCCCACAGGGTCCCCCGAGGGACGCGGTCGAACGCCTTCTCCAAGTCCACAAAGCACATGTAGACCGGTTGGGCAAACTCCCACGTACCCTCCAGGACCCTGCTGAGAGTGAAGAGCTGGTCCAGTGTTCCACGGCCAGGACGAAAACCGCACTGCTCCTCCTGAATCCGATGTTTGACTATCCGACGGACCCTCCTCTCCAGAACCCCCGAATAGACCTTACCAGGGAGGCTTAAGAGCGTGATTCCCCTGTAGTTGGAACACACTCTATGGTCCCCCTTTTTGAATAGGGGGACCACCACCCCGGTCTGCCAATCCAGGGGAACTTCCCCGATGTCCACGCAATATTGCAGAGTCGCGTAAGCCAACACAACCCTACAACATCCAGAGTCCACCGAGGAGCTTTTTAACCACCTCGGTGACCTCAGCACCAGAGATTGGAGGGCCCGACCCAGAGTCCCTAGGCTCCGCTTCCTCAGTGGAAGACATGCCGGTGGGATTGAAGAGGTCTTCAAAGTATTCCGCCTACCGACCCACAACATCCCGAGTTGAGGTCAGCAGCACACCACTCCCACTGTAAACAGTGTTGGTGGCGTACCGCTTTCCCCCCCTGAGTCTGGGCAAGGGAACACTAGGTCCATTTATTTGTCTCATCATGGACCAATTGCAGGCGTCTAATGGAGGATTGGGAGATTCCTGCATATAGGGAATTGCAGTAGTCGAGCCTTGAAGTTATAAAAGCATAGATGGCCTTTTCCAAGTCAGAAAGATTTAAAAAAGGCTTAACTTTGGATAAAAGACCTAACTGATAAAAACAGGCCTTGACTACAGAGGATATTTGTTTATCAAACTTTAAGTCCTTATCAAATGTCACTCCCAAGTTTTTAACTGTGGATCTGAACTTGGATGTCAGAGCACCAAAGTTACAGGGAGCATCATCACCAAAGAAGATGCATTCTGTCTTTCCTTCATTTAAAAACAAAAAATTAAGATGAAGCCACTGTTTAATGTCGGAAATACAATCAGCGAAAGGTGTGAGAAGGTTACTGTTTTTAGGTTTCATTGGTAAATAAATTTGTACATCATCAGCATAGCAGTGAAAAGAAAAATTATGTTTGGCTATCACTGATCCAAGGGGCAGCATGTACAATGAGAAGAGGACAGGACCAAGAATAGAACCCTGTGGCACACCACAAGAGAGAGGGGCAGTGGAGGAAGACAGATTATCCAGCATGACAGAGAACGTTCTGTTGGTCAAATAAACAGTGAACCACTTGAGAGCTGTACCAGAAATTCCAACATAATGTTGGAGACGAGACAACAGGACAGTGTGGTCCACTGTGTCAAACGCAGCTGTAAGGTCCAGCAGCACCAGAGCAACGGGACACTTGACATCCATGGACATGGAAATGTCATTATGGACTTTTAACAGGGCTGATTCGGTAGAATGACGGGTTCTAAATCCAGACTGAAATGTTTCATAGATACCATGGTTTTCTAAAACAGGTTGTAACTGCATAAAAACAACTTTTTCTAAGACTTTGGCTAAAAAAGGCAGATGCGAAATAGGTCTAAAATTTGATAAAAGTGATGGGTCTAGGTGAGGTTTTTTAAGAAGGGGCCTAACCACAGCATGTTTAAATGCAGCAGGGACAATTCCTAGACAAAGGCAGGAGTTTAAAAATGTTAAAATACAGAAACCCACAGAATTAAAAACCTCTTTCAAAAACTTGGAGGGAAGAATGTCCAGTGGGCAATTAGTGAGCTTCATGTGTTGAACAACATCAGTGAGAGTGGCAAGAGACACTGGTTGAAAGTGTTCAAACACGACTGGAGCTACAGAGGCAACAGAGGAGTCAGGAGCAACAGAACCAGTGACCTGTCTGACTGAGGCCACTTTATCCTGGAAGAATTTTAGAAAGTTTTCACAGTTAGTGGCTGTGGCATCTGGTGAAATACGCACAGCTGGGTTAATAACAGAATTAATTGTGTTAAATAACACTCTAGGACAATGGCAGTTATTTGAAATTAAACCAGATAAAGATAGACATTTTGCCTCTTTTACAGATCTCTGGTAGTTTATAAGGCATTCTCTCAACAATTTAAGAGATGAAAGAAGTTTGTCTTTCTTCCATTGTCGTTCTGCTTTCCTACATTTTTTCCTGAGAGCACGAGAGGCATAGTTTAACCACAGTTCAGCTCTCGGTTTGGTGGATTTAAACCGAAGAGGAGCAATGGAGTCTACAAGTATAGGCGAAATCCGACCTTCCAGACAGGAGTTATTGTGACTTGCTGTTTTCTTGCGAATGTTTGATGAGCACTTCCTTTATGCTTTTTAACATGTCATGTGTGGTAATCAACAGTTAGTGAACAAAGTTTCAGTCTAATATCTTACACAGTGTGATGCTGGAAGAGTCATCCAATAATCAACAGTTTTTATCTGAGTGGGTGGAGCTTAAGTGATGTCAGGACTCAACATTATCAATGTGTCTAAAGGTGCTCAATGATGAAGCACAAAAAAATCAGGTCCAGATCGGATGCTGTATCACTGAGATATAACTTTTGGAATAATGTAGAGGGTGCACTTGAGTGAAATGTTAAACAACAGCACTGTGTACAGAAGTGCTCACTGAGGAAGCAAAATAAATCTGATGTATCGCTGAGATATAACTGTTAGAATAATCTAGGAAGTGCACTAGAGTTATATGTTAAACCACCATATCAATGTGTCTAGAAGTGCTCACTGGTGATGCACAATAAATCTTGCGCATATCGGAAAATATGTCACTGAAATATAACTGTTGGAATAATCTATGAGGCGCACTGGAGTCAAATGTTAAACAACAATACCAATGTGTCTAGAAATGCTCACAGATGAGGCACCCAAAATCTGGTCCAGATCGAATCATGTATCACTGACATATAACTGTTGGAATAATCTAGGGGGCGTACTGGAGTCATATGTTAAACCACAATATCAATGTGTCTATAAATGCTCACTGATGACGCACAATAAATCTGGTGCAGATCGGATGAATTGTCACTGAGATATAACTGTAGGAATAATGTAGTGGGTACTGTGGAGGTTATTGGCCACTTATCATGGATTCCTGTTCAAGGGAAGGATAATGATTGATCATAATGATTTTGGTTCACCTTGCCTCATATCTGTGCAATTTAGAGCCAAACGTATTGAAACGGTGTCACTTCTTAATTCGTCACGCCGCCACGCCCACATCCTCCAGTTACAACTGTGTATAATTTCAATCAAGTCAGACCAACTTGTTATATGTCTTCTAACACAGGATCATCCTGATTAGGTCAAGGGTGTCAAGAGAGGGAACATTCCAAGTACAAAATGTGACTTCCTGTTCTGAGGGGGCGTGGCTTTTATGAACTCGGAATATGACCGCAGAGGATGATCAGGCATCCAACAGGGATGACTCATTCCAAGTTTGGTGCATTTCGATCTTTCAATGTGAAAGTTATAGTGTTTGTAAATTAACTGCATGAAGCGCAACTTTGAGGCCTGGCCACGCCACTTTAACATATACGAAAACACAAGCTTTTGATAACTTTTACTCCCCAATGTTTTAAGGGCATATTATCCAAGTTTGAAGGCAAGCCTTCAAAATCCCTAGGAGGAGTTAGTTAAAACTCTCAATTAGAAACATCCCAAAATGACCCTTTGAACAAAAATGGCCGACTTCCTGTTGAGTTTGGACCATGGCTCCAAGATACTTTTTCATAAGTCCTGAGAAGATACAGATGTTTGCCGAGTTTCAGAATAATCTGTTATAAATTGGCTTGGGTCTGAAGTTTTAAAATATTCTAGGGGGTGCTGTGGAGGCTACTGTCCACTTATCATGCTTTCCTGTTCAAGGGTTGGATAATTATCGATCATACTGATTTTGGTGCACCTCGGTTCAAATCTGTGGAATTTAGAGCCAAACGTATGGCGATAGTTTTATGTCTTACTTCACCACACCATGCCACCTACTTGCTCCACCGCAAACTGTCAGTGTGGGAAAGCAAGTTACATCAACATGTCTTCGGTCACTGGACATACTATCATGCTGATTACATCACAGGGGTCAGATAGGGACCGTTCAACGTAAAACTTTACACTTCCTGTTGTCAGGGGGCGTGGCTTAAGTCATGTCATGATTTGACCATTCAGTCTTGCAGGGGACCAAATGTGGATCAATCACTAAAGGTTTGATGTCTCAGACAGTTTTCGTGTAGGAGCTATTAGCGTTTCGTTTTTCATGGCGAGATGTCCAACTTTGAGGTCTGGCCCCGCCCCTTCAGCATGCTCCGAAACACACCATTTAGATAACTTTTCATCCCCTATGCCTTTTGACCAAAATGGCCAAGTTTGAAACCGATAGGGCAAAATCCCTAGGAGGAGTTTGTTTAAATGCGGAGGCTGTGAGGATTTCCGGGGCAGATCACCACCATGATGGCCGCATAGCGAGAGAGCTTCAGGACAAACCAGAATAATTAGAGAAATTTCCCCATATAAATTGAAGAAACTCCGGCAATATAAAGTGTTAAAAAGGGGACAAGAGACAGACCACCACTCTGAACTACAAACGCCGACTGAGGTCAGATGGGTGAGAAAGATGGGATGCAGCAACATTTAGCTGCTAACGGAACTAAGCTAACGAACAACGAGATGCAGCACCCGAAAATGACTGACTCCAAGCTGATTCTGCGAGAACTAAGAGGGTTCTGCCAAGAAAATAAAGAACAACTCGAGACAATAAAAGAAGAAATCGTGAAGGTAAACACCAGAATGGACGAGGTGGAAGGATGTATTGAGAAGGCAGAAAAAAGGATCCAAAACACGGAAGACGTTATAACGGCTATGCTAAAGCTACACATCAAGATGGAGGACAAATTGTTGGATCTGGAGAGTCGCTCCAGACGTGAAAACATAAGGATGTATGGGGTACCGGTGGGGTCCGAGAAAGAAACAACGATGATCACATTTGTGCAAAATTTACTCCGTGAAGGTCTGGAGTTAAACGACAACATGCCTGATCTACAAATTGAAAGAGCCCACCAATCAGTTGGGCCGCAGCCGCCAGTGAACGCACCACCACGCTCCATCATTATTAAGTTCTTAAGCTCCAGAACCAAAGAGACCATACTCCGCAAAGCATGGCAGGGGAAAGGATTTAACTGGCAAGAAAACCACATAAATCTGGACCATGACAATCCACCTCTCATACTTAAAAAATGAAGGGAGTATACAGAAATCCGTAAAGTATTAAAGGAGAATAATATTCAATTCCAGACTATCTTCCCCGCCAGGCTGCGCGTCAGATATGAAAACGGAACAAAAACTTACGACACCGTGGAGGAGGCATCAAAGGACCTGCAGAGAAGAGGCTTCACCGTGACAACCATCAAACCTCCGGAGACGCTCATGGAGCAGGTACAGCGACTGTCCTGGACGAGGGTGGACAGACGAGCGACGAAGGGCGCATTTAAAGCCGGTCAGGAGCCAAGCAACAAGGAGAAGCTCCGAGCTTTCAAGAGACCATCAGCGGATTCCTCGTGGTCCTAGAGAGAACTTAACCCACAATCTGGAGACGGCGGAAATAAAGGTGAAATATTTTCATCATAATTAGTGGTGGAGATAAACTATTGAAGAAACTGGTTCGTTTGGGACTACTTTCCTTTTTCAATTATTATTCTTTCTTTCTTTACTACTATTTTTATGGGTGTACACATGTTTTATGTAATGTTTTCATTTTTACTTTATTTTACTTTATTACTATTTGCACCTTTATGTCGAAACAAACTCCTAGTTTGTGAACCTCGTTCATTGACATGGTAATAATAAATTGATTCTGATTCTTTTCATTTGCAGTAGGAATAATTTTTCTTTTTTAATTTCTACTATTGTTTTTATTTTTTACTCTTTTGTTTTTTTTGGTGGTTTTTTCCTTTTCTACTTTTTCGACACGTGGCTGGAGCAGGCAAGGGTCTCTCCCTCCGGACCGAGGAGGGGGACGTTCTCCTTTGAGCACCTTTGGGTGACTCAACAGGGTCAACTTGTTAGACCCCTACAGAGGAAGTCACATGGATAATTTGTTCTTAGTTTGGTGTTTGTTATGTTAATTGTTAATTCCTTGCTGGTTTTCTCAGGGAGGGGGAAGTGCACCAGGTTTTTGAGAGAAATGGAGCGGGGAATCACATTGAAGCAAAACAGATCTTTAAAAATAACATCTTTTAATATAAATGGAGTACTCAATCCAGTTAAAAGGGGGAAAATCTTATCAAAACTAAAGAAAGATAAAATCCAAGTAGCTTTTCTGCAAGAGACACACCTCAATAACACAGAACATGCTAAATTAAATAAACAAGGGTTTAAACATGTTTACTTTTCTTCCCATGGGTCCGGGAAGTGAAGAGGAGTGGCGACCCTGATATCCAAAGCTGTAAATTACGAGCATATATCAGAATATAAGGACAATGAAGGCAGATTTGTTATGATTATAGGCAAGATGGAAGGAATTGTGATAAGTCTCCTTAACGTGTATATCCCTCCAGGAAGTGACTGGTCCTTTTATAAACATATAGTCGACCTAATGACAACAAAAAGTCAAGGAATTTTAACCCTTGTGTTATGTTAAGGGTCAATTTGACCCGTTTCAATTTTTGTGTTGATCAAAGTGCAGGTTATCCTTTCTTTTTTTCCATGAAATGTTGTGACTTTTTCTCCTCTAGGGTCATGAACTTCTATGTAAAATCTGGACTCTTTGATGTGTTGTTAAATGTCTGCACACAGTTTGTATACAAAGATGATGTTGCGGGTCATTTTGACCCGCACACAGAGTAGCTGTTAAAAATCCAAAAAAAAAGTCTTTGATGTACTTCATTTTGATTGCCTCTGAATAAACATTCAGAACCAGGTGTGTGTGGAAGAGGGACTTTCTCTCCCCTGTCCTTGTCACTGTTTCCATGCCCGTTCTTGGAGAAACACCAAAAATGAGCTCCAGACGATTTACAGCTGAAGAAGCTTTTTCGCAGCTTATGAACTGGGATAGTGATGTAGAGGAAGAGGTTTCAGAGACAGAGGATCCTTCAGAGCCAGAGGACAATGCCATTGATGATCCAGATTTTCAATTTTCCCATGATGAGGAGGATTCAGAGGACGAGTCTGCAGGTGTCCCTTCTTCAGATGAAAACCAAGAAATGCAACAATCGTCATCCACAGAGGGGACATGGACATCTAAAGATGGTAAAATAAAATGGTCAACATCACCACACCAAAGCCAAGGTAGATTGTCATCTTGTAATGTCATCAAAATGATTCCTGGTCCTACAAGATTTGCTGTCACAAGAGTTGATGATATTGAATCAGCATTTCAGCTCTTCATATCCCCACCCATAGAGAAGATAATCCTCAACATGACCAACTTGGAGGGGAAGCGTGTCTTTCAAGAGAAATGGAAGCCACTGGATCCGACTGACTTGCATGCTTACATTGGAATCCTGGTGTTAGCTGGCGTATACAGGTCAAAGGGTGAAGCAACTGCAAGTTTATGGAATGAAGAGAATGGAAGGCCAATCTTCCGAGCAACAATGTCTTTGGAGACATTTCACATGATCTCTCGTGTGATCCGATTTGACAACCGTGACACCAGAGCTGATCGACGTGAGAGAGACAAACTTGCAGCAATCAGAGATGTCTGGAATAAATGGGTCGAAATCCTGCCTTTATTGTATAATCCTGGCCCCCATGTTACTGTCGATGAGCGCCTCGTTCCATTCAGAGGACGCTGTCCATTCCGACAGTATATGCCAAACAAGCCTGCGAAATATGGCATCAAAATGTGGGCAGCCTGTGATGCAAAATCCAGTTATGTTTGGAACCTGCAAGTATATACTGGAAAGCCACCTGGAGGAAGACCTGAGAAGAATCAGGGAATGCGTGTGGTTTTGGAGATGACTGAAGGGCTGCAAGGTCATAACATTACATGTGACAACTTCTTTACATCCTACCGTCTTGGAGATGAACTTCAGAAGAGAAAGCTGACTATGTTGGGAACAGTCAGAAAAAATAAGCCAGAACTTCCCAGTGAGATTCTGAAGATGCAAGGAAGACCTCTGCATTCCTCAAAATTTGCTTTCACAGAGAAAACAACACTTGTTTCTTACTGCCCAAAAAGAAACAAGAATGTTCTTGTGATGAGCACAATGCACAAAGACGCATCTCTGAGCACACGAGAGGACATGAAACCGCAAATGATTCTGGATTACAACTCCACAAAAGGGGGAGTTGACAATCTTGACAAAGTCACAGCAACATATAGTTGTCAGCGCAAGACTGCCCGTTGGCCTTTGGTGGTTTTCTACAACATTTTGGATGTGTCTGCTTACAATGCCTATGTGCTGTGGATTGAGATCAACCAGCAGTGGAATGCCAGCAAACTGTACCGACGTCGACTTTTCCTGGAAGAACTAGGCAAAGCACTCGTCACTCCAAAGATCCAGAACCGGGTCAGGCCAGCTAGATCCCCAGCAGCTGCTGCTGTCATCGCAAAGGTCCAGGGCAGGGCATCTGACCAACCCACAATGGATCCTTTGGATACAGGTACAAAGAAACGCAAAAGATGCCAAGTCTGTCCCTCTCGAGATGACAGTAAAACAACTACCTCTTGTGTGAGATGCAAGAAATACATCTGCAAAAAGCACATAGTCACATTCTGTCCATCATGTGGGGAACGCTGAAAATGTTGACTGTCAAAAACCCGAGAAAATGCGGCAAGTTAAATGCAAAAAAAAAAAGGGTTCGTGAAGAGGGAAAAATTGAAATCAGGAGTTCTTTAATATAGTGTTGGAAGTGTATATCTCTACTTCTCATCTCTTCTAAATATTTGTATAATCTAAAATAAAGTTCTTATTGGTTTAACTTCATTTTATGACTGTTTTGAGTGGATTTACACAATGCGGGTCAAAATGACCCGCAACATAATAAACGTATTTTTTTCTCAACATAATACAAGGGTTAATATGCGGTGGAGATTTTAATGTACGATTAAACCCAAAAATTGACTCATCAAATGGGAAACCTGACGCAAAAAACATTGGCAAAAGATTAAATACTTGGATGGGCGAAGTGGGGATTGTGGATGTGTGGAGAGAGAGAAACCCAAAGAGCCGAGACTATTCACATTACTCACATGCTCACAATGTCTACTCGAGAATAGATTACTTTTTTATGTTTAAGGGAGATCTTTCCAGGGTAGACACTTGTGAAATAGGACCCATTACTATTTCAGACCATGGACCCATCTACTGTACATCACAGTCCATCTGAATAATAAGAGAAGGTCCACTCTATGGAGACTGAACTCAAGCATTCTGAATAACCTAGGTATCAGAGATAAATTGAAAAGTGAAATTAAATTGTATCTAGAAAATAATGACAATGAAGAAGTGACTCCACCTATACTCTGGGATGCATTAAAAGCAGTGATGAGGGGGAAAATTATAGCTATATCCTCATATGAGAAGAAAACTAGAGAACAAAAACTCAGAAAATTAGAAGAGGATCTGAAAAGACTACAGAGAGAACATGCAAAGTCCCCCAGAGATGACACCAGCAAACATGAGATTGTAAAACTAAAAAAAGAAATAGATGAAATAAATACGCTGGAAATCCAAAAAAAGCTCCTTGTTACAAAGCAACAATACTATGAGGTAGGTGGGAAATCATTGAAACTGCTCTCATATAGGCTAAGAAAACAACAAGCGGAAAGAGCCATATATAAAATAAGAAAAAATACGACAAATGAAATAGACATTAATCCAGAGAAAATTAAGAACTGCTTTCAAAAATACTACAAACATTATATTCCCATACAAGCAGCGACAACCAGATCGATGCCTTTCTGGATCAGATCGATCTTCCGACGATTACTGACCAACAAAATGAGAAATTAATATCTAAAATAACAAAAGAAGAAATTCAATCAGCAATCAGAAGAACAAAAAGTGGGAAGTCTCCAGGGACCGATGGCTTTACTACAGAATGGTACAAAATTATGCAAGACCAACTAATTCCAACATTAATGAAAACGTTCAACTAGGTTCTGGAAAACAAAAACACCCCCCCATGTAGAGAAGCAATGATTACAGTCATACCTAAGGAAGGTAAAGATAAATTGGAATGTGGGAGTTATCATCCCATGTCTGCTAAATAATGATTATAAACTTTTCACCTCCATACTATCTAAAAGGATAGAAGTGATATTACCGATTTTAATACATAAGGAGCAGACTGGCTTTGTCAGACAAAGACAAACCCAAGACAATATTAGAAAAACACTGCACATTATGAGACACGTCACACAGCAACGACAAGAGGCACTGATATTAAGTTTAGATGCAGAGAAAGCATTTGATTCAGTGAGGTGGTCCTTTTTATATAAAGTGCTTTCAAAATTTGGCTTCCACACAACTATAATTAATACATTTGCTGCGCTATACAATAAACCAACAGCCAGAATTAAAATCAATGGAGACTTGAGCAATTCATTCAATTTGGAAAGAGGAACAAGTGCGTCGCCGCTCCTCTTCGCCTTGTTTATAGAACCCATGAGTCAATTGATCAGGCAGAGGTCAGATATTAAAGGGGTTACAATGACATCCGGGGAGCAAAAATTGTCTCCATTTGCAGACGATTTATTGATAAGTATAACACAGCCCACACAGACACTCCCTAAACTGATGAAATTGTTGGAGGAGTTTGGTTTACTTTCTGGATACAAAATCAATATCAACAAAACTCAAGTATTAACATTTAACTATGACCCCCCCAACTTCAATTAAGACCAAGTACGGTTGGAATTGGGATACTGATTCTATTAAATATTTGGGAGTGTTAAGATATTTCCTGTTTTAGACTGGTCCTATGGATTTGATCTGCTCAGAGACGGGATTATAATGAAATTATGACCCGGTTCTGACTGGGTTAAACTGGGCCAGTAAACTCTTAAGAGAGTCTCCCTGATAATTCAATATCTGTCAAGAAATAGTTTAATCAGCTTGCCACACGTAGGAAGGCTTTAAAGCACCGTCTCATGTTTTCCTTACACGTCAGTACACATAAAACCACACTTAGTCATGCCCCTCATACACTGATAGGCTGAGCTCCCCTTCTGCGAAAGGCGGAGTTTAGGACCCCGTAAATGATTGACGACATGGGACTTCGGGGCTCTTCCGGTTCTGTGAATGCGTCACAGTCCGGGGAGTCCAGCGCTGTGAAAGTATAATCTTCTCCTGCCTTTTTTAATATAATTGGTAAAACTCAATGGACGTTTCCTTGATTTATTTGTTAGCATGAGTTGCCACTTCTGAGGGAGGTTCAAGCCGGGGGTAAAGACGAGGGCTGGAGGGGGTTTCCGGATCCGGTGGCCAGCAGCCGGCTCCCGTCTTTAACAGCTGGTGCCGAAACCTCCCGTTTGTAGAAGTGGTGGCTCGTTATTCGTATTATTTAATGGTGACACAGCGGCAGGTGAACTGAGCCGGAGCAGACTTTCTAGCCGGCTTGTAACATAAAGGTAAGCAGAGACCTGTTATATCAAACTTCTGTGCGTCCCTTAAGGACTGACAGGCTGCTCTGTTTTCGGTCCGGTGCACGCATTTTAAAGAGCTAAAAGGCAGTAGAACATTACAGTTTAATACGTGATTTTGTGTGTATTTATCAGACGTAACAATTTATATACGTAACGTTTTTTTCACCTGGGCAAGCAGGGGAGAGAGCCGGAAATGTTCGTAACGACACTAACCAGAAGTGGTCCGCGAGCGGGTTTTTTTTTTGAGCGTCTTTAACAGGAGTATCACTACCTCGGGACTTCTTGAGACTCTTTGATATAAACTACCGCCCTTTAAATTCCAAAATAAAGTCTGATATACACAGATGGAACGTTATTCCCTTTTTAAGTTTAAAATCCCAGATAGAATCCATCAGAATGAATATACTTCCACGGATGCTGTACTTATTTCAGTGTTTACCAGTCAGAATCCCACCTCAACAGTTCTTAGAATGGGACAGATTAATAGCAAGGTATTTGTGGCAGGGGAAAAGGCCAGAATTAAATTCAAGATGCTGCAATTAAGAAAAGGGTGGAGTGGGCCTTCCCTGTTTAAAGGATTACTACCACGCAGCCCAGCTGAGACCTTTAGTCTGTCTGTGTTCACCAACATACACTGCAGCTTGGAAGGAAATAGAAGGTACAACGATAAAAGGAGTCCCAATAACAGCCCTACTCAGTGATCATAAATTACAAGAAGAACAACAGATCCCAGAAGACCACATAACGGGTAGCTTTCTGAAGTCCTGGCAGGATGGAATTAAAAATGGCAGATTAGGAGATACAGCTAAAATTTTGAGGTGGCGTGCCTATGACTCGGACTTCACACCAAATAGAACAGACAACAGATTTAAGTTATGGATTTCAAAAGGATTAACTACCTATTATTCATTTGTCCATAAAGGGACATTTCTGAGTTTTGAAACATTACAGAAGGTTCATAGACTGGGAAAAGATGATTTCTTCAGGTACCTACACGTGAGACATTATTTTGATAAATAACTTAAAGGGACGTTAGAAACAGGCGAGCCAAAGTTCATGGAGGTATTTCTATCATTAATTAAGTCCAGAGCAGACAACAAAATTGTCTCTAAACTGTATAATGCCATTCAAATATCTAAACAAGGTAATACAGAATATATAAAGAAGAAATGGGAAAATGAAATGAAAATAATGATCACACAGGAGAATTGGGAGAAACTATATCAACTACAATGGGTCTCGACTGGATCAAACACATGGCGAGAATTCTGCTGGAAAAATATTGCAAGATTTTTTGTCACACCCATTCAGAAACGACACCAGGGCAAGGGGGATGCTTGTTGGAGACTTTGTGGGTCTAAGGGAGCCAACCACTTCCACATTTTCTGGGAGTGCCAGGTAATAAGACCCTACTGGGAAGAGATCCACAAACATATTGAAAATGTATTTAATGTAAACATTCCATTCAACTGTGAAACTTTGTACTTGGGTAACTTGATGCTTGAAACACAGACCAACAAGGACAAAAAACTGTTGACTATACTGTTGGCAGCCAGTAAAAAATCCGTCACGAGGAAATGGTTAAAGGCAGAACCACCCACAATTGATGAATGGATTGAAATTGTCTATCAGATTTATGTTGTGAAAAAAATACATTTTTCCCTCCAAGTCAAAAAAGAAAATTTTTACCAGATCTGGACCAAATGGACTGAGTATGTAAAACCAACTAGATCTGACTTTACTTGATTGTACTTGTGAATTATGTGATCCCATCCTTTGTTCTTACTGTTCTTATGGTTTGATGTGGTGCACCCCCCCCCCCCCCCCCAGCTTTGTTCAACTCTTTATTTTTAATATTGTTCTATATATATAAAAAAAACATTAGAAAGGCAACATGGACAAAATTCATTTGGACTTTTTTACCCACATTCTTATATATAACCTTAAATGACTAAAGCTGTAATTAATGAATGTTATGGAAAATTACCTTTCTAAATAAAAAAATTAAAATATTTAAATGCTGAGGCTGTAAACCGCTAAAAAGGTGCGAAAATTGGGACGACATTCCAAAATGGCCGCCTTCCTGTTTATTGTACAACGTTGGTGGCAGAGGGTTTTCTGTGTATTTATTTATTTTTTTTTCATTTAGCCTTTATTTATCCAGGTTAGTCTCATTGAGCCACGAGAACTCATTTGCAAGAGAGACCTGTTTTTTTAGGGAGCACATGGTGGGGGTTAAGGGCCTTGCTCATGGGCCCAGAGTGGGGCGAATGAGGGTGGGGGCAAGTGTGGGTGTTTCACCTACCCCACCCACAATTTTGATGTTGTCGGGGCTGGGGCGTGAACCGGCGATCTTCGGATCACAAGCCCACCTCTCTAACCTCTGCGCCACCACTCCCCTGCGTATCTTGGGGAATTGGACAAGCGTACCAAATTTCATGTTTCTACGACAAACTAAGGTTAAAGTGGAGGGTATTTTGAAAATTTCCAGGTGGCGTTCTTGAGCCGTTTCTCTTTCGATTTTTGCAACGCCCTTAAAATACGTAATTTTTCACCAGTCCTGATGCGTCCGTTAAATTTGGTGACTTTTGGGATATGTTAAGGCCTCCAAAACGCCATTTCATTTGGCGGAAAAAAATTGTAGCTCGGACCTGAACAGAGCGATTACAATAGGCCTTTTCAGCGCTTCGCTACTCGGCCCTAATGATGATTTCCATGCTAGATAGTATTCAGGCTTGTCATCAAATTTCACAAGTCCTGATGACACCAGCTGCCTGTGAGCTAAGTATCTGGCTAGGTCAATTTGGGCTGCATCACTGGAATGATGTGGAGCTGAACATGGATAATGATTTCGGGTTTCTGGCTCGGATACATACACTAGTACTCCATTTGTATTGTGTGACCGATTATTTGAAGGGTAGGAGTAATGCTGTTGATCTCTTGAGCCTTGATTAGAAAGAATGTTATTATCAAAGTGACTAGGAAGCTGGGAGCTTTGTAAAGCTGCTGGCTTATCTTGTAGATCTTGGTCTGCTTGTGTGTGAGTGTGAATACTCTGTGGTGAGGGTTCAAGTTCTAGTGACAGTCTGCTACCACTGAGATAACTGTGTTCACTAACATACTGTTCAGTACGTTGTCGGGGACTCCATGTGGGTAATATTTGTGTTTTATATTCACTTGCTGTTTCCAGATTTGCTACTGCAGCTTCCATAACTGCCCCTTCAGCAAGTGCAGCCTCTGCCTCTCTCTCCTTTTCCAAGGCTTCTAGTGTAACTTCCTAATGGGCTTTTCCAATTTTTATTTCTATATCTCTCTTCGAAATGCATGTCATGTTTTGACCCCTTTTTCCCCCCTCTGCCTGCTGTTTTCATGTTTTGTGTTCACCTCAGCCCATTCAGCTCCTGCCATCCAATTAACTCCACTCTGCTTCATGACTCTCTCTGCAATTAGCACTCATGCTCTCCACCTGTTCACCTCCCTACTCAAGCTCCCTACCTGCCTTCATTCCTGCAAGATTCTCAAACCTTTCTGAGCAGTAGAAATCCAGCAAACCTTGTCATTGCCTCTCGCCTCGTTCTGAACCCAAGCCTGGTTCCTGACTCCTCAACCTGCCTGCTCCCTTTTGGGGTGCATTGACACCAGCCTTGTTGTCCCGAACTTTAGCCCATTTGCCTAGGAAGTACAGTTTGTTTGGGGAGGTGTGAACTCGCCATCAAACTCTGTCATGGAACAAAAAGGCAAACTGTGGCCCGGGCTAAAACCTAGGTCTCGGTCCGGTAGAAGTAAACTCGAGCGCGATTCGAGTACAGTGTGAATGCTAGCAGACCGGGCACCGCGCCGCAAGCAGGAAGAGGACTACAATGTAGGGCAAACAAACACACATTTCTCTTACCTCATATGGAGCTGTCAGCTTGCCTTGTGTGAAAAACAACATTCTCCATGGCCTTCTACCTCATCTTCCACTCATGCTGAGTCCATTGTTGAAAAATGACAAAATAGAACTCCTAAAACTGATAAAACTTGACGCCACTCCATTTTTGTTTTTATTTCCAGAAGAAGAAGAAGTGTCTACTTCAAAGACTTTTGTGTCGTTTCTTTCAGTAGTTCTTGGTGCAGCGCCACCACAGGCGAGTGGGGGAACAGGTTGGTTCGAACAGGTTTGCTCGACTGCACAGTGCAGTGTGAATGCAAACGCAACAGCTCAAATGTAAACAAAATGCAATGAATATTGGTCCCGAATCGAACTGAGTTTACCGGATTATCAGGTGTGAAAACAACCTTGGATTTGTCTGCTTCAGTCCTCACCGTAACAACTCTGTGCCTCCACAACGATCACAATTCAGGATCACGTTTTTGGCTTTATTCTGCTCTCTGCTTTCCTGTGCTCGAACCCCTGATTCCCCTCTCAGACCTTGGAACCAGATTTTCCCTTACTGGACCTCAACGCTCTCCGTTTGCTCTGCTGCTGCTGTTCACTCTGCATGAGTGACATTATTGGCTCCAGCAAGAATACAGCACCTGTAATTCCAAGACAGAATGTTGGTGACATTCATAGCACCTCTCTTTGCCTCCCCACCCACGCCAAGTTCAGTAACACTTCTATCTTGACAGATTGGACCCAGGCCCGGACCCAGACCTGAACCAGAAGCTGTTTATTTCCTAATAAACATTTTAAATAATTTCTGTGTTGGGTGTTGATGTGCTGATTCAAACCGGTTCTTGTCAATGCAGCTCTGGCTTGAGCAGCTTCTGCCATTGCATGAGCTGTAGTAGCTGCTAGAGAGATGCGTGATGTAGCTGAAGCTTTACTTGAACGAGATGTTGTGGATTTGACGTCAACATCTTTAGGCCCGAGCAGCTTTAGGCCTGAGCAACAAAGCGCTGTGAAGGCCTATTGTAATCGCTCAGTTCATTAGGCCCGAGCAATATTTCTGTCAAATGAATTGGCCTTTTGGGGGCCTTAACATATCCCAAAACTCACTAAATTTGGCGGACGCATCAGGACTGGTGACAAATTACGTATTTTAAGGGCGTCGCAAAAATCAAAAGAGAAACGGCTCAAGAGCGCCACCTAAAAATTTTCAAAATACCCACTGCATTAACCTTAGTTTGTCGTAGAAGCTTGAAATTTGGTACACTTGTCCAATTCTCCAAGATGCACGGAAAACCCTCTGGCACTAACATTGTATTATAAACAGGAAGGCGGCCATTTTGGAATGCTGTCCAAATTTTCAAAAGTTTTTGGCGGTTTACAGCATCTGCATTTGAACAAACTACTCCTAGGGACTTCGCTCTATCAGTTGCAAACTTGGCCATTTTGGTTAAAAAGCATAGGGGACGAAAAGTTATCTAAACGGTGCGTTTCGGAGCATGCTGAAGGGGTGGGGCCAGACCTCAAGGTTTGACATCTCACCATGAAAAACGAAACGCTAATAGCTCCTACAAGAAAACTATCTGAGACATCAAACCTTCAGTGATTGATCCACATCTGGTCCCTTGCAAAACTGAATGGTCAAATCATGACATCACTTAAGCCACGCCCCCTGACAACAGGAAGTGTAAAGTTTTACGTTGAACGGTCCCTATCTGACCCCTGTGATGTAATCAGCATTATAGTGTGTCCAGTGACCGAAGACATGTTGATGTAACTTGCTTTCCAGCGCTGACAGTTTTGGCTGGAGTATGTGGGTGGCGCAGTGTGGCGAAGTAAGACATAATGCCGTCGCCATATGTTTGGCTCTAAATTCCACAGATTTGAACCGAGGTGCACTAAAATCAGTATGATCGATAATTACCCACCCCTTGAATAGGAATCTATGATAAGTGGCCAATAGCATCTACAGCGCCCCCTAGAATATTTTAAAACCTCAGACCCAAGCCAATTTATAACAGACAATTCTGAACTCAGCAAACATCTGTATCTTCTCAGGACCTATGAAAAAGTCTCTTGGAGCCATGGTCCAAACTCAACAGGAAGTTGGCCATTTTGGGTCAAATGGTCATTTTTAGGCGTTTCTAATTGTAAATTTTAACTAACTCCTCCTAGGGATTTTTAAGGCTTGGTTAATATGCCATTAAAACATTGGGGAGTAAAAGTTATCAAACGCTTGTGTTTTTGTATATGTAAAAGGGGCATGGCCAGGCCTCAAAGTTGCGCTTCACGCCATTCATTTACAAACACTTTTAACTTTCACAATGAAAGACCAAAATGCACCAAACTTGGCATGAGTCATCCCTGTTGGATGCCCGACGATCCTCTGTGGTCATATTCTGAAGTCATAAAAGCCCCGCCCCCTCAGAACAGGAAATCTCTTTTTGTACTTGGACTGCTCCCGCTCTGACACCCTTGACCTAATCAGGATGATCCTGTGTTAGAAGACATATAACAAGTTGGTCTGATTTGATTGAAATTACAAACAGTTTTAGCTGGAGGACGTGGGTGTGGCGGCGAGACGAATTAAGAAGTGACACCGTTGCAATACGTTTGGCTCTAAATTGTATAGATTTGAGCTGAGGTGAAACAAAATCACTTTGATCAATCATTTTCCATCCCTTGAAAAGGAATCCATGATAAGTGGCCAATAGCCTCCACAGCGCCACCTACATTATTCCTACAGTTATAGAGCAGTGATACATCATTTGATCTGCACCAGATTTATTGTGCGTCATCAGTGAGCACTTCTAGACACATTGATATTGTGGTTTAACATATTCAGTTCAATTCAATTCTATTTATTTATATAGCGCCAAATCACAACAAATTTGTCTCAGGGCACTTTACAGGAACATTCACATAAAAGCCAGTTAGTAAAGTTCTCTATCTAAGGAATCCAGTAGACAAGTTGAATCTTGGCTTTGTTGCAGTCTCCCATCCTGAGCAAGCAGAGTGGAGACAGTGGAAAGAAAAAACTCCCTTTAACAGGAAGAAACCTCCAGCAGAACCAGGCTCAGGACAAGCGGCCATCTCCTTTGACCAGCTGGTTTGAGAGGACAGGAAGGAGAGACAGACGAACACAGAATGGTAGGTCCAGGTGTATCTGAAAGACAAAAAAACATGTTAAGGATAGAAAAAATAATTACAAATACAAAACAGGTTGAGCAGAGTAAGTAAAGACAGTAGAAGAGTGAAAAGTGTGGTCAGTTTGTCCTCCAGCAGTCTAAGCCTATAGCAGCATAACTAAGGGACAGCTCAGGAAACCCAATCTGACCCTAACTATAGGATTTAGCAAAAAGGAAAGTCTTAAGCCTAGTTCTAAACTGGATAATGTGTCAGCTTCACGGACAGAGATTGGAAGGTGGTTCCACAAGAGAGGAGCTTGATAACTGAAGGATCTGCCTCCCATTCTGTTTTGGTAAATTCTAGGAACCACAAGTAAACCTGCAGTCTGAGAGGGAAGTGCTCTGTTAGGAAAATATGGAACAACAAGATTTATAATATAAGATAGAGCCAGGTTGTTGACAGCTTTGTAGGTTAGAAGTAAGATTATGAATTATATTCTGAATTTGACAGGGAGCCAATGGAGAGAAGCTAAAACTGGAGAGATATGATCTCTCCTACTAACTCCAGTTAAGACTCTGGCAACAGCATTTTGGATCAACTGAAGACATTTTAAAGAAGTATTTGGACATCCAGATAATAAACCATTGCAATAGTCCAGTCTAGACGTGACAAATGCATGGGCCAGTTTTTCTGCATCATTTTTAGATCAGATGTTTCTAATGTTAGTGATATTACGCAGGTGGAAGAAGGAGGTTCTAGTAATGTTTTTAATGTGGGGGATAAAAGACATGTCCTGATCAAAAATAACACCAAGATTTTTAACATTAGAGCTGGAGGACAGATTAATGCCATCTAAGGAGGGAGAAAGACTGAAAAATTCATTCCTAAGGTGCTCAGGTCCAAAAACCAAAACCTCAGTCTTGTCTGTGTTCAACAGGAGAAAATTAAGGGTCATCCAGGTTTTTATGTATGTAAGACATGCTTGTAGTCTAAGTAGCTGATTGGATTCATTGGGTTTAATGGACAAATATAATTGTGTGTCATCGGCATAACAATGAAAATGTATCCCATGCTGTTTAATAACTTTACCTAATGGAAGCATATATAAAGTAAAGAGTATGGGCCCAAGCACTGAGCCCTGAGGAACTCCATGACTAACTTTGGTGTATGAAGAAGATTTATTGTTTACATTTACAAACTGGAATCTATCAGATAGATATGATTTAAACCATTTTAGAGCTGTTCCTGTAATTGCAACATCATATTCAAGCCTCTGTAGTAAAATATTGTGATCAACTGTATCAAATGCAGCACTGAGGTCTAACAGGACCAGTAGAGACACAAGTCCATTGTCTGAGGCCATGAGAATATCATTAGTGACTTTTACTAGTGCTGTTTCTGTGCTATGATGAGCTCTAAACCCTGACTGAAACTCTTCAAACAGATTATTTCTTTGTAGATGTTCACGCAACTGACCTGCAACTATTTTCTCTAGAATTTTTGAGATGAAAGTTAGATTAGATATAGGTCTATAGTTGGCCAGAATTTATGAATCAAGATCAGACTTCTTAAGTAAAGGTTTAATTACAGCAACCTTAAAGCGCTGTGGTACATAACCATCCATTAAAGACAAATTAAGTAGATCCAAAATGTGGACATTAATTAGTGGAAATACCTCTTTAAACAGTCTGGTTGGGATGGGATCTAGCAGGCATGTGGATGGGATCTAGCAGACATGTGGATGGTTTGGATGAGGTTATTATTTTTAACAATTCAGAGCTCAACAGGACAAAAACTGTCCAAACATAAATCAGGCTCTAGTGAAATTTTTAAAGTTGCCTCATTTGACAGGGGACTAGAGATAGTAGAAGGAAGGATGGTTTGAATTTACTCTCTAATTGAAATAATTTTATTTATAAAGAATCTCATGAAGTCATCACTACTTATAGTTGTAGGGATACATGGTTCAACAGAAATGGGACTTTTAATTAGTCTAGCAATAGTACTAAACAGAAACCAGGGGTTATTTTTATTCTCCTCTATTAAAGATGAGTAATATAAAGTTCTAGCTTTACGGAGAGCTTTTTTATATGTTAGCAGACTATCTTTCCAAGTTAAATAAAATTCTTCAACATTAGTAGAGCGCCATTTTCTCTCCTGGTTTCTAGATGCTGCTTTAAAGTACGTAACTCAGAATTGAACCAAGGAGCCAGTTTCCTCTGATTGATTACTTTCTTTTTCACTGGAACAATTTTATCAAGTGAAGTTTGCATTGAAGTTGTAAGATGATCAACTAGATGATCTAAGTCTCTGTTCTCTGATGCATTACTCTGCAAGACAGAGGAAAACATTGATGGAAGAGATAGTTTAAATTTGGTTACAGCATTTTCTGATAAGCACCTGCTGAGATGAAATTTACTCTCAGTGACTGTGTAGTCATTTAATGTAAACTCAAAGGTTATTAAAAAATGGTCGGACAGAATAGGATTATGAGGAACTATTATCAAGTCCTTAATCTCTATACCATAGGTCAGAACTAAATCAAGAGTGTGATGATAAGAATAAGTAGCTGTGCAGACGTTTTGGGTAAAACCAAATGAGTCTATTAAATTATTAAAGGCTATGTTTAAGCTATCACTCTCAACATCCACATGAATATTGAAATCACCCATTATGATGATTTTATCAGTATTTAATAATAATTCTGTTAATAATTCTGAGAATTCAGACAAAAACTGAGTAAGCTCCTGGTGGACGATATATAACAACTAGTAAAAGTGGCTTTTCTGATTTCCATTTTGGATGAGAAAGACTGAGGGACAGCGATTCAAAAGAATCATAACTAATAACTGGTTTGGCATTAATCAATAATCCTGACTGAAAAATAGAAGCTACTCCTCCACCTCGACCAGTTGTTCTAGGAACATGAAAATTTAAATAATTAACAGGAGTGGATTCATTTATACCAACAAAATCCTCCTGTTGTAGCCAAGTTTCTGTCAGACAGAATAAATCAACATGATGATCAGTTATCAGTTCATTAACTAACAGGGATTTAGAGGAAAGAGATCTGATGTTCAATAATCCACATGTAATGATTTGATGATTAGGGATGGGGCCGATCCAATCCAGTATCGGTATCGGCCTCCGATACCAGCATAATTTACGTATCGGATTTTTCTGATCCTCCTGCCGATATTTCCGATCCATGATGCAAGTTGGCTTCAAACTATGGAATGAATTTCCTGAACGGAGGCGTGTCTCATGAACCCAGAGTAATAAGACCCGCCTCACATTCAGGAAATCCATTTCATAATTTGCAGCCAGCTACAACGTGAGGACTGAGTTAGCAGCACTGTGGCTAACAGCTAACAAACTTTTCATCTAAACATGTCGCTGTGTGGAAGTATTTTACACTAGAAACACCACAAAGCAATGCAGCAATGTACACTGTCTGCAGAGCCACAGCGCCACATTAAACCATGTTAAAGTTAGTTTTATGATGGACATTCGAGCTCCGTGGCTTCAGCGGACGCTGCTCTTTGCGCAACCGGAAAGAGGCGAGTCGACCCCGGCCAGCCGCGTCCACTCTGCCCCACTCAGTCTGCTCGTCTCTGAGGAGGGACAGACTGAGCGCGGCTGCCCCAAACCAGGCTGCCTGCTTCGGATTGAACAAGAAGAAGACATCGCTGAAACCACGGAGCTCTAATGTTTACAGAGAAGTTGTTAAACTTCATCATGATTCATGACCAATGTAATGAACTATATCTGTCTCTGATATTATCCATAATTTAAACGGATTCTTTCATTTTTCTGGACTGAGTACTATCGTGCATTGAATGATTAAATGTGGACGGAAACGTGTTTTAATTTCTGACTCACCAACAACAGTGGGTCGTTTATTAAAACGATTTAAACACATCACACATTTACAATAATTTGGCAAAATTGATTACAATAAACACAGCTTAATTAATGAGCTTTACAATGAGAACCATACGGCCATGGTATCTCACCTGCAGCTTTTGAAACCAACAGACATTTCTGAAATTATCTGGATTACTTACTGGCAGATAGAAGAGTTTTAAAGATGGGAAAATGAAGTTTAAATGGAGAGGAAAAGATGGATGAGGGAATATGTCTATTATAACCAGAAACAACACGCTCCTTCGGACCCAGCTTAACCCACGGTACACTTCGCAGTTGAAGATCGACTCTTTACCTGGCAGAAGATATCTCAGCGTCGGTGTAGAGTTCTCTTCACGCTTTTCAGCGTCTCCGTAAGGATAGCAGAGACCTCAGGAGTTGCGAGATCATCCCTGAACAGACTTCCTCATTGTTCAGAGCTTCCGTCGGGTAGAGCCACACCGAGACGTCGTGGCATCGACGGACTCTCGTCACTCCATTAGAAACTTCTCTGGAACTTGTTCTGCTCGGAACTTTGTTCTGCGTAGTTCCCGTTGTTCTGCTTGGAACTCTTGTTCTGCGTAGTTCCTGTTGTTCTGCTTGGAACTCTTGTTCTGCTTGGAACTAGGAAGTGTTGACCCTTTTAAAGAGGTCACTTCTGGTTCCTCTGAGAACTTCCTGATTGGTTGAAAGAACCAACAGGGGTGTGATTTTAGTGACGTCAGAGGTTATTACAAGTCAGAAAAACAGCGGAATGTTTTTGGAACAGACGGAGAAATGTTTTTGAAACAGACAGAGAAATGTTTAGGCGAGATGGCAGAAAGCAGGTGCCAGTCTCCTTCTATCTATCTGAAAAAGTTAAACATGACATTTCTTTCCAATAAACATGTTTTTGACCGTTCCTTCACTTCTGACCCACATCACGACTTGCTCATTTCAGACAGAAGATCAAAAATGCATAATTACTCTTGTAACAGACATTAACTTGATTTCTACTTTGAATGAGGATTAAAAATCATTAATACTGTTTCATAGTTGATTTAAAATGAGTGGTTCACTTCAATATTTAAAATGGTTTGAACTAAACAAACTTTTGATTATCAAGACATTTGTAAAATAGTAATGATAATATGAAAGACAGTGTTCTTTCAATTGATCAGTGCAGGATACAATTGGAAAGTCTCAGGATGAGCTTAATTTGTATTTCTGGATACAAATCAATGAAATAACAGTTCCTTTTCCAGGAAGGCCCTCAGGGTCAGGACTTGACCTGAGGCTTAGTTCACTACACCAACCACTATCAGTTGTAGAAAACAAAGGATTTCACAGCTTGATACTTGCAGCCAAGATCTAGTTTATCAGTACAACAGTAGACAATCATAAAAAACATGATTTGAAAATTATATTAAAAACAAAAACAGCTACATTATAAAGTGATGTAAAATACTAAAAACAGGAACATGCCTGTTGGTTTATGTCAGGTGTTTGAAGCCATTTAACGTTTTATTTAATTCATTTATTCATTCATTTAAAAGAAACAATAAAAAAACATCAAAAAGAAAACATTGAAAAGAGTACAGAAAAAAGAAAAATAATTCTTATATCTGCCCCTTATTTAAAAAAAATATAAAATAACTTTAAACAATCACTTAAATTAATCACTTTAATATCCACTTTAAAACTAGGAATAAAAAGAAACATGTTTTGTGTTAGCAGAATTTAATTATAACTTTAAAACTTATCTAACATTAATAAAACGTACCTCAAGTTGCCTTTTTGGACATGCATGCATATATTTGTACAAATTGTACTTGAGAGCAGATTATTACAGCCTCATATAAAAGCAATGATGCTCATGGTATCGGAACTGGATCGGTATCGGCCGATATTCAGGTTTAGGTATCGGGATCGGATCGGAAGTAAAAAAAGTGGATTAGTGCATCCCTATTTAATGATTTTGCTCTGGTAAAGTAACTGTGTTTATTTGAATAAGATTTTTATGGTTTATATTTTTAGAGCTGATTTTTGGTTTATTTAATTTGAGCCGTGGGCGAGTTGACACTGTTTCAATGGGGGTGTGGGTGGGTAACAGAGGAGAAGCAGCAGAGAGGGGTGGAGGACTATATATATATATATATATATATACGCATCAGACCAGGTTTTCCCCAGAAAGAACTCCAGTTATCTATGTAGCCCACGTCGTTGTCAGAACACCACCTGGACACCCAGCAGTTAAACGACGACATACGGCTAAACATGTCATCGCTGGTCAGGTTGGGGAGGGGGCCGGAGAAAACTATGGAGTCTGACATGGTTTTAGCAAAGTCACACACCGAAGCAACATTAATTTTAGTGACCTCCGATTGGCGTAACCGGGTGTCATTAACGCCGACGTGAATAACAATCTTACTGTATTTAGCCTTAGCCTTAGTCAGCAGTTTCAAATAAGAGTCTATGTCGCCCACTCTGACCCCCGGAATGCATTTGACTATGGCCGCTGGAGTCCCTAAGGCCATGTTTCGGACTATGGAGCTTCCAATAACCAGGGTCTGCTTCTCAGCGGGTGTCACTGAGCGAGGAAAATCGATTAGAAACGTGAATGGGTCGGTGGTGAACTGAGGGCTTAGCCTTAGCACTACGCTTGCTCCGGACGTCACCCAGCCGGCCTGGGGTCCCAGCTGCTCGGGGTCTGCTGGAGGACCGGTAACGAGAGCTAGCCTCTGTGGTTCCGCGCTGTCTAAGGGGACCTGGCTAGCTACTGGTTTTTCTACAGCATGGAGCCGAGCTTCCAGTTCAGACAGCCTCTCCTCCAAAGCTACCATAAGACTACATTTCTTACATGTATCATTACCACTAAAGGAGGCAGAGGAGTAGCTAAACATCTGACACACGGAACAAGAGAAAACAGAGGAAGCAGGGAGAGAAGCAGCAGCCATGCTAAGCTAACGCTAGCAGAGCCAAATACACCAATAAAAACCGAGAAGTGTTGAAAGACAAGAGGTGATTTAAGCACTGTCCAACAGTAGAGAAACAACTGTACTAAGTGTGTTTGTGAACTAGAATGAAAAACTGGACAAAAGACAGATAAATCCAGAAAACAGACGACTCGAGCAAAAAAATCACTCAAGCTACCAACAGACAAACAGGAAATGACACAATACGTCTCCCCACGAACGTGCAACGTCAGCCAGGCGTTCAACACTGGAGCAGCAGCATATGACTCCAGTACGCCCCCTACATTATTCCAACAGTTATATCTCAGTGATACATGATTCGATCTGGACCAGATTTTGGGTGTGTCATCTGTGAACATTTCTAGACACATTGGTATTGTTGTTTAACATTTGACTCCAATGCACCCCATAGATTATTCCAACAGTTATATCTCAGTGATACATTATCTGATATGCACCAGATTTATTTTGCGTCCTCAGTGAGCACTTCTACACACACTGCTTTTGTTGTTTAACATTTCACTCAATTGCGCCCCCTACATTATTCCAAAAGTTATATCTTGGTGATACATCATCCAATCTGGACCTGATTTTTTGTGCTTCATCATTGAACACTTGTAGACACATTCGTAATGTTGAGTCATGACATCACATAATCCCCACCCACTCAGATAAAAACAGTTGATTATAGCATGACTCTTCCAGCGTCGCACTGTGTAAGATATTAGACTGATCCACCAGCAGTCACATGCTGAAGTGTCACTGGGCAAGTCATTGAACCCCTCATAGCCTCTGATGTGTGTCCCATCAGTGTATGAATGTGATCTAAAGCACTGATTAGTCTCTTTAGAATGATTTGTTCAATTATCTTTGTAGAGATCTAGTAGAGTGCTGTATGAATGGGTAAATAAGGACACAGATGTTGTGTAAAGCGCTTTGAGTATCTTGAAATAAGATAGAAAGGCGCTATATAAGTACAGTCCATTTACCATTTACTGAAACTTTGTTCACTAACTGTTGATTACCACACATGACATGTTGAAAATCATAAAGGAAGTTCTCATCAAACATTCGCAACAAAACAACAAGTCACAATAACTCCTGTCTGGAAGGTCAGATTTCACCTATACTTGTAAGGCCTGCAGCTGGACAAGTACTGACATAGACGGAAGGGGATGTTGAAGATTTGGGAAATGTGCCCCGTGGTGAACGCATGCGGGATAGGCATGAGAGCGTTCGTGATGGTGACTGGGTGGACTAGCTGGAGCTCCTGCTGTAGCCATAAGGACGGAGCAGCATTTTGCTGCGAGGGCCTCAAATGCTGCTTGTAGCTTTAATTTAGTCTTGATTGCTTAGCTATAAACAAATATGACAGTAGTAATAAATGCAGATTAATCCCAGTTTTCAGTCATAAACAGCAGTAGCAAGAAGAAAAATCCTACTAACTTGTGTAAATACGTGTACACTTGAAAAATTCACCCTAAATATTTCATTTAAGTCAGGATGGAAGTACAGTGATAAATAAATGTTTCAGCTCATGCCATCAGTCTGTTGCTGCTTTTATCATTAACAAACTTGCATCAAGTTCTGCATAGTTTGTTTGTTTTTCCCTCACACAACGTACAGACCCTGACAGGTAGCCACTATGATTAGTCAGTAGATTTAACGTTAGCAAAAATGTGCCTAATTTTTCATCTATAACATGACAGATGATCACATTTAGGTTAACGTATAAGAGAACATGATACCTGTTACAGCTGCGGATGAGTTTGATGCTACATCAGGTGTTTTCTCTTCAGACGCTGCAACATGGACGACGTGCTGTTGTGGTTACTCCAGTTCTGCTTTGCAGTGGAAGCATTGAGCTGTGTTGTCTTTTCCGTTTAGTCTAACATGTTCCCAAACTTTTGACAGTTTTTGTTGTTTTCGGGGCTCTTCTTTTACGCAGTCTCTGTTCTCTCTATAGCTACAAACTTAGCACATACGCGTTAGCGGAAGTGCTAGCGTTGTGTAATACAAAAACCTTCCAGCTAGACCACAGTGCTCTGAATAGTTTAACGAAACTTCGAAGCAGATACATTTGCCTCGAGGATTTTTTGTAATCGAGGTCCTCGAATGATTCGAGTTGTTTCAGCCCTAAATATAAGGTATATTATACATATTATATAAAGTAAACAAACATCTTACATGAGACACACAGAGAGCATGACTTGGCTTATTAGCTTTAACAGCACACTCCATGCAACTTAACTTCTGCATGACTAAAATATACATTACCATCTTAACATCCAAACTAAATGATATAGCATCAATAGGCTCACCTTCTGTCATTTACACACAGCAGTAAACCAGGAAACCAACAGATGTTCAAAATAACAAAAATCTGTCCATGTTGGGAGAGAAAAAGACTTTACTGCATGCAGTACCGTACTTTACACAGAACGGTGCGTCAGAACAGCCACGATGCATTCAATAACGTAGGAATCATGATATTCAGAAAGAAAACAAGCTACAGTCAAACAGAAAGCTCAGCAAGCAAACTAACAACATATTAACAATGTGGACTTTCTAACAAGAAACATATAGAAATCATTACTAAAAAAAAAAAAAACAAAAAAAAAAACCTCAATTCCACTTAGGGGAGCCCCTACTGGCTCCAGGGCCCTAAGCAGCTACTTATAATGCTTATGCCTCAGGCTGGCCTTGACAGTCCATTTACCATGTATATTTACCATATACCATCCATTATCTTTTACCCACTTCTTCCAATTTGGGTCATGGGGGTCGCCGGTGCCCATGTCCAGCAATCACTGTGCGAAGGGCGGGGTACACCCTGGACGGGTCGCAAGTCCATCACAGAGACACATAGAGACAAACAACCATTCACTCTCTCACTCAATTTAGAGTTACCAATCAGCCTAACATACATGTTTTTGGTCTGTGGGAGGAAACCGGAGTACCTGGAGAAAACCCACACATGCACAGAGAGAACATGCAAACTCCACCCAGAAAGGCCCCCGGACTGGGATTTGAGCCAGGGACCTGCTCGCTGAGAGGCAGCAGCTCTAGCAATGGCGCCACCGTGCTGCTTATATATATATATATATAAATATAATGTACTAAAGGAATGCATATTATCTACCTCTTCTTTGAAACTAGATCATTTGAAGGAGAAAAGGGACAAAGTTACAGCCATTTTTGTCAAACCTTGTAAATGGGAATATGCAAACTCTTGTGCAATATTGTGAGATCTCAGAAGGCCTGTTAGCGTTCAAAGTGCATGCTGAGGATGATTTTGAGCTACTTCTACTATTATCTGTACTGTAGTTTAAAATCTGTAAACTTAACTTGGTTATTGCCATTTTCGTGTTGATTAACGCAGGTTAGCTGCGGCAGCTATCCTAACTCAAGTTAACATACATTTAATCAGTTTTTGAAGTATAACCAATAATTACTTTCTGTGAATTCCATTAAAATCCATTCAGTGCTTAATGAGAATTATTTTTTAGACTGACAGTATTGACTAACAGCTGAAGCTGAATTTTTAAGCAAAATTGTTGTGAAATATTTAGCACTTGAAGTACATGTTGTAAAATGAATTTCAGCTACTACCACTTTAGATTTTATTTCAAGATCTGTAAAATTGATGGAGTTTTAGCCATGCTGGTGTCTGCTAAGGGAGCTTATTTGTGGTGGCCATCTTGAATAGGCTTCACTCCATATGTCAACCAGTTGTGTGTGTGTGTATATATATATATAT
>NC_056500.1:51364746-51372706 GCF_014905685.2 Nematolebias whitei | reverse complement strand
CCCCAAAAAAAAATCTGAGAGTTTTAATAAAATCTGATAAGTGGTTAATGATATATTGTTACTAGTCATACAAACAAACAGACATACACACAAATATAGGCAAAACCATTATCACCCATTTGCTGTTGGTGTATTATTGCTTACCTTCATTAAAGAAAGCGATGCACAGCATCAACCTGTCCAGGGCCAGTGGTGCTGCTTCTGTGGTGTGGATAATAAGAGAGACAGTGGCTGCAAGGCCAAAGAATAGGTACATGGTAGCGTGTTGCCAGTTATGCAGGTACTTCCAGTGTTTCTCTGTAAAGTCATACAAATGCAGCCTTGGCCCATCAGCTACAAACTGTTCAGCCAACATTCCTGTGGAGTATAGCAGAAGATTCCTCTGATCAGCTTTGTTAACCAAAAGCCCTCACCTAAACCATTCAGAGACAAACATCTGCTTACCAACAAAGGAGAAGAAAAGGATGACAGAGCTTTCAATTATCTCCAGGCGCTGCTGTGAGGCTCTGCTGGCGAAACGAGTGGAACCTATGTTCTTGTTTTTGCGGGTAGCATGCCACAGCGAGTACTTTCCTGTCCACCAGATTCCTGCCACATAGAAGAAGCTCCCAGGGAGAGCGTGGCCCTTGAAACTTCCCATGACTCACAGCACCTGTAGAAAGAACTGGGTTAAACTGGTTGCTATGGCACCGGACCAATGAACTGTGTCTTGCTGAGCTCCCGTCAGCCCCACTTAAAAATTGCCTTTTATAATCATATCATTTCTAATTTCATGCTGGATTTTTTCTCTGAGACTGGTGTCGCCACATTACTAACTTGACAGACCTGTGACATGGCCTCTAAACAAAAAAAGTCGAAGGCAATGGTGTCTACCCCATGCAGACCGTCATCGCAGAAGCAGCCTCAGGCTGACGTGATAGAGAAGCAGGTGGACTTACAGGTGCCACCTTCACCAGGCTCTGGAGGGACAGACGAGACGGCTCTGAGGTCAGACATTTTGGTCTCAGTTAAATCTGAAGTCATAGCAATAATTAGGATGGAGATAAGAGCGGCTCTGACAGATGATTTTAATTTTACTAAGAGCCAAATGCAGGCGGTCCAAGCAGAACTTGCTAATTCCACCTCAGGCCTCATAGCAGAGTTTGACCGAGATAAAATGGGTGTTTCAGAGACTGAGAACAGGCTGTCTTTATGCTCAGATAAGATGGAAAGGCTGCGTGGGACAGTGATGGAGTTAAAAAGTGAAGAAAATGGGCTTAAGAAACAGCTTGAATCGGTGGAAGGACATATGAAACATGACAATATCAGGATTATTGGACTTCCCGAGTCAGTGGGCAGGTGCACACCTACGGTGATAGCTAAAATGCTAATGGAGGTGCTGAAGCAGGGCAAGTTGCCTCTGATTTATAATGTGTACTGGGCAGAAGAGGCTCGAATGAGGGATCAAGAGTTCTCATGGCAAGGCTTCATTATCATCAAGAAAGTGTGGAAATATTACAACGAGCATGCAGCGGTGGCCCAATCCACTTCATAGAATCATCCATATTCATCGCAGTGGATTACACCTTAGGAGTGGCGAGGTAATGAGCAGCATTCACCGAGATGAAGCGACTCCTGTGGAACCAACCAGGGGTCACCTTTTCCTGCACGGCTTTGCATCACGTATGGACGGACAGACAAGGTATATGTCGACTCCATTAAAGTGATAGAATATGTCAAGAAAAATGTAATTCCAGCAATGGGCAGCGAGGATCAAAATAGATTGAAATAAACCACAGGACTGGTCTCCCTCAACAAGCAATTTTTCTTAAGCTTGTGTACAACTCAATATTTGGCTGTGTTCCTGTGGTGGTGGTATGTACAACAGTTTATTTGTATCAAAGGGCAAGTGTACAATGTTAACACTATGAATTGATTATTGTGAGTTCTGGTATTTAGTGCACACCCATATTATAGGAGGGTTTTCCTTTTTTTTTTTGTGTGTGAGAGTAATTCCACAGTGCCGTACACGTTTGATATTTACAGTAATATTTGTATATTTTGTTGTTTATCTGTGTATTTTTTAATTACTATTATATCAAATGTAGGCAGGCAGGAGACCAGATGGCCGGATTGTGTTCTCTAGGTAATCACTAATGTGCGGCTTTTCAGTTGACAGTGTTTTTTGTTCTTTCTGTGTTCGGGTAGGAGAGAGGGGTGGGTTTATACCAGATCAGTCTTAGGTTTTTTTGTTTCTTTTATCAGGTATTGGCTTGTGAAATTCTGTATGTAAATTATTGTTTCTTGTTCAATTATGACCAGCGTTAAGGATGTTGACCACTCTAGTGGCTGCCCAGTTAAGTGTCTAAGCTGGAATGTGAAATCCTTTAATGGCCCAGTGTCAATAAAGCTGCTACAATGGAATCAGTCTGCCCTCAGACAGGTCCGGGCATGCTCTTGTTCAGGCCTGTGATAACGAGAGACAGATGCTGGAGAAAGACACACACTGCACAAACACACACATGCTCGCACACACTCACACAAACTCACACAAACTCACACACTGTACAAACACACACATGCACGTACACACTCAAACACACACACACACACACACACACACACAATTGGAGTGAAGGAGAGAAGGGAAAAAGAGAAGGATGGGAAACATTCCCTCAGCTGAAACTGTTATATTTTAAATATAGAAAAATTATTTGTTATTACAAGGGACTCAAGTAAAGTTAATAAAGTTAACAATGTAATCTTTTGTGATTCTAAAATGTATTCTGTATTGTTTTACAATGTTAAGAGTTTAAGAAGGAAGAAAAACTGTGTTCTCAGAAAATGTTTTCAGAAGCATTGTGTGAGTAAAGAGTTATACAAGCAGAGAGTATTTCATAATAACGAACCCGAAAACAGCTCCAAGCAATATAAAAGTTGACTCAGACATGTCCGGGCAAAACCGGACAAAATAAGTTACACCCAGATTTTAATATGTATAAGAAGTGATGTGATCTTCTCCATAGACATGCATGTAATCCTGAGCCAGCTCCAGCCCAAAAAAGGTTGGATTAAGCGGGAGGCATAGTCTTTCGGAGGTGTCAGTCAAACTACACTCTATAATTACAGATGATTCTGTGAAACAGGCGCTGTTGGACTACTAAAGCGTGTGGATGTAAGGACAAGTTGTGGACGGTTCCAGCTGAGGGAGAATTGGGGCAGATCCGTTGGAGGGGCTCGTTTGGAATCATTTCCTTCCTCAGCCTGGATTATATGCTTGAACCCTTTTCTTCAAATTCTGACCAGCTGCAGGACCAGAGACAGCCCCATTCAGGTGTGAGTGGGGAAATCTGCTCCTTACTGAGCCGGGATTTTCAGGAATTCCACTAAAAGGCAAATGGTAAGAAGACGTCTCGCATATATTGTCCTTTATGAAAATTTATTTCAGTACAGAGCGGTAGCTTACAAGATTGCAAGCAGAAAGATCAATTATATTTAAATTTAATTGCTTGGAGTTGTCAAAAGGTTGGTTAATGTGGTGAGGAAAAACATACTGGGGCAGGTAGTGAACGTAGGGAGACTGTGGGGGGTATTGGAGCTCTTGAGTGAGTCAGGACACCAAAGGACTCCTAGGGCGTGTCTGGCCAGCAGAAAAACATCTGAGGCTGAACGGAGCAAGTCTACAGCTATCCTCCAACTCCCCACAGGGAAAGAGAACTACTTTGCCCAGGAAAGGTCAACATCTGGATTATAATTAAAGTCAGAGTATGAATCACTATGTATCTTCTTTGTAATCAAATGTAATCACTGTGATTGGATTGTGCATACCGTTGTTTCCCCTACAAAATCATTGATTAAAGCAAAGCAAAACGTAAAATTATGGATTCTTATTTCAACACCCCTTTGTTCATGGCAGTGGAAACTTGGTTCAGTGAAACAACAAAAGCATGGGAGGTTTTTAAAGGTTTTGTAGCTTTGATTACAAAACAGCATCCAAGAATCTTATACCTAGATTCTAAACAAAGCCAGATCGGATAACAATTGCAACGCTAAATCAGGAGATGGGCTGTTGTTAACGTGCGCTTCCTCGTATGCCAAACGTCCCCACTCCTGCTGCTAGGTCAGGCGAGGCATTAGGTGAGACTTTGGGTGTGGTGCACGGATCGAAGGTAGTTAACAGTCTGGGTGAATCATCTCAACACAGCCTTAAATTATGCTGTCCTGGAAAATAACTAAGGGTAATACCTGAGCCTCAGGATTAGTTTCAGACACCTTGGAGGAGAACGGCTGCAGTGAGGGCGTGGCACGTGTCCTGTGCCTACCACACTCGGGTAAGCGAAACACCAGTAAAATTCCAGAAAATTATGTCACCTAAAACAGCTGAACACTGATATCGTCTTTATACAGCAGACCCATGTGCTCTCTACAGATAGTGGAAAATTAGTTAAAGAATGGTCTGATCAAGTTTTTTAGTCCAATTTTCAATCCAAATCAAGAGGGGTAGTTGGCAAGCAGGTATAATCAGTGTTGTATAAAATAAAAGTGATAGTGAAAGTGCAAGCATCTTACCATAAAATTACTTTGGTATAAGTTAAAGTCTCCTTTAAAATAATTACTTAAGTAAAAGTATCTGACATTTAATGTACTTAGGTATCAAAAGTAAATTTCTCATATAAAATGTACTTAAAGTCAGAGTAAAAGGTAAAACTAAAACTTGGAAAGTTTGAACTGAACAATGAAAGACTGATCTTTAAAAAGTCTGATTCTAATGAAGTAAATTAATTCAACCTTTATTAACCTTTATTAACAAAGCTGTTAGAAAGCCCACATTGTTGTGTTGGTTTGTTTACTGAATGAGGTTCTGTTTGGTTATGGCTTGTTTCTGTATGAATTGAATAGTTCCTATGCTCTTGAATGCAGCGTGGCTGTTCCACCGCTAGTGAACGAAATGCTCTGTGTAAAGTGCGGAGCTCAGTTGGAGGGTTTTTTTTCTCTCCCGACACAGACGGAGCCTTGTTGCTCAAGTTTGTTTGTGCTTTAATAATAATAATAATAATAACTTTTATTTATAATGCACTTTACATTCACAGTGAATCTCAAAGTGCTACAAAGAGTGAACATCAGATAACATCAGGATTTACTGGTTTATCTCTATGTAAATACCAGAAGTAACACAGCAAATTAAAGCTGTAAACAGCATTGGAGGCCCTCGCAGCAAAGCGCCGCTCCGGCCTTATGGCGACCGCAGGAGCTCCAGCTAGTTCACCCAGTTGCCATCGCGAGCGCGCTCGTTCCAATCCCGCACATGTTCACCGTGGGTCGCATTTCTCGAATCTTCGACAACCCCTTCCATCCATGTCAGTACTTGTCCAGCTGAAGGCCTTACAAGTATAGGCGAAATCTGACCTTCCAGACAGGAAGACTTGCTGTTTTGTGGTGAATGTTTGACGAGCACTTCCTTTATGCTTTTCAACATGTCATGTGTGGTAATCAACAGTTATTGAACAAAGTTTCAGTCTAATATCTTACACAGTGCAATGTTGGAAGAGTCATCCAATAAGACAGTTTTTTTATCTGAGTGGGTGGGGCTTAAGTAATGTCATGACTCAACATTACCAATGTGTCTACAAGTGCTCAGTGATGAAGCACAAAAAAATCAGGTCCTGATCGGATGATGGATCAGTAAGATATAACTTTTGGAATAATGTGTGGGGCGCACTTGAGTGAAATGTTAAACAACAACAGCAATGTGTGTAGAAGTGCTCACTGAGGATGCAAAATAAATCTGGCGCATATCGGATGATGCATCACTGAGATATAACTGTTGGAATAATCTAGGAAGTGCACTTGAGTTATATGTTAAACCAACATGAGTTATATGTTAAACCACCATATCAATGTGTCTAGAAGTGCTCACTGATGATGTACAATAAATCTGGTGTAGATCAAATGATGTATCACTGCTCTATAACTGTAGGAATAATGTAGTGGGTGCTATGGAGGCTATTGGCCACTTATCATGGATTCCTGTTTAAGGGATGGATAAGGATTGATCAGAGTGATTTCAGTTCACCTCGGCTCAAATCTGTGCAATTTAGAGCCAAACGTATTGCAATGACGTCACTTCTTAATTCGTCACGCCACCACGTCCACATCCTCCAGCGAAAACGTTGGTTACTTACTGTAACCCCAGATTCTATGAGTATAGGCGCAGCCCTTTAAGGCTATCGCTAGCGGGTTTATCCCGTCGCGTGCAGCGCAGCACTGAAAACTTTAGTCCACGCCCACCGGCTGTGTGGGCCCCACACACGGTCCATATAAATTATGGTAAGACCGGGTAATCGGCTCCCAAATAGCTTTTTTTCTTCAGCCATTTAGGAGCCAGTGAGGCCCAGAGCTTAAAGGGCTGCACCTATACTCAAAGAATCTGGGGTTACAGTACGTAAGCAACTTTATATTTTGTATAGGCTTCGCCCTTTAAGGCTATCGCTAGTGGGTTAAAGGTGAAGCAGGATGTAGTCTATGCCTCACTGGGTCCATTCAGACACAACATGAAGCACCTGCTTGCACAAAAAAAAATTCATCACTCAGCCTTCTGTGTGAGTAATTACGCGCTGCGTAATTGTGGGCTCCATGCACAGGAGCGCACCAGAGAAAAGATCTCTGGTGAGGAAAAAAAAAGACTGAGATAGCAGACCTGCTGCTATGAATAGGAACAACGGAGGATACAAATTGTAACAGTTTAACGATGAACAGAGCAGGCCAACAGCTCCTCAAGATGAACCGATTAATAACGATAAAATCAGCAGTCATGAACATGGCAACTGCATGCAGGCAGGTGTGAGCTCAAAAGTGAGGCTCCATGAAACAAATAATAATCATTCTGTCAGAACCTTGAGAACAGAATGGGTCGTGGAGAAAGTAGAAACATCACGTAGATAAAAACGAATAATTGAACATGGCGATGACCAGTCAACTGCCATACAAATATCCTCCACAGTCATCCCTCCATGCAGAGCCATGGAGGATGAAAACCCTCTGGTGGAATGCACTGAGATTCTCTGGAGGATCCAGTCCAGATGAACTGTAAGCTTCAGAAATAGCCTCACACAACCAGTGTGAGAGGCGCTGTGCGGATAGAGGGCGTCCTGAAGAGCTGTCCCTGTAATGCACGAACAGACACTGAAAACGGCGCATTGCGGCCGTGTGCGCCACGTAACATGAAAACGTGCACATGTGACAGAAGGAGGTGAGATGTTGCTTCCTCTTCAGAATTATGAGGAAGAGGATTAAAACTCATCCAAGGTTATCACTCTCGATCTGAATGAGCTTGTGATGCTTTTCAGAGCAGGGTTAAAACGCAGTACAGCTGTGTTGCCGTCAGCTTGAATTCTGAGACATGACGGAGCAGCAGAGAGAGCAGATAATCACTCACTCTCTTTGTCGACGTCAGAGTTAACAGCAGGGCTGTTTTAAATGACAGAAATTTAAGTAAAACCTAATCTAAAGGCTCAGAAGGAGCTTTGATCAGAGCGTGCAGGACCATCATTAGGTCTCACTGTGGAGCTAGTGGACGTGACACAGGTCTGTGTCTTTGTACACCTTTCAGAAAACGCTTCATCAGCAGGTGGTTAAGAACTGTTCTGTCACCGAAAAACATCATGACAGGAAGAAATAGCTGCAACATAATATCCTGATGCATGCTCCAGATTGAACCAGATTGACCAGATTGAACTTTTTTGGAGCTGCAGCATAAGTTTTAATTGTGCTGAACGCTACATTTCTGTCCATCAGTTGCTGTAGAAATTACAGTACGCCACCTAGTGGACATGAGATGGCCTCCACGCCTTTCTCTGCACACCAGCGCTGAAAAACTGTCCACTTGATGTGTACAGCATTGTGGTAGAAGCAGCACGTGCGCCCTGAAACGTACACACCACATCCTGTGGGAGGCCCATCTTTTCTAAACGGATCCGTTCAG
>NC_056500.1:51357646-51364646 GCF_014905685.2 Nematolebias whitei | reverse complement strand
TGTGGGAGGCCCATCTTTTCTAAACGGATCCGTTCAGCGGCCAGACCAAAAGATGCTGACCTATTTCTGGGTAACTCTTGATCGCTCTTCCTGCCTGGAGGAGCATGCCTCCCCCACAGCAGTTTCCACGGCCGACCCGATATCAGTCGCTGCAGATTCAGGAACCACGGAGCGCTTATGCGTTCGGGAGCTACGAGGATGACTGACGGTTCTTCCTCCCGGACCCGGTCCAGGGTCTGTGATATCAGCAGGACTGAAGGGAACGCATAAAGGAGCATTTTTGGCCACGGGCTGTGAGCTAAGGCATCCACTCCTATTGGTGGGTCGTCTCGTGGGCTCAGTGCGAACCATTATTGACACTGGGCGTTCTCCCGTGTGGCGGACAGATCCACTGCTGCTCAGCCGAACCTGCTCCCAGCACGTGCGCCCTGAAACGTACACACCACATCCTGTGGGAGGCCCATCTTTTCTAAACGGATCCGTTCAGCAGCCAGACCAAAAGATGCTGACCTATTTCTGGGTAACTCTTGATAGCAAGTTTTATACCAAAAACATATCTTGATATCTATCGTTATCGCCACTCTTCACAATACATATTGTGAAATTAATTTTATGCCATATCACACATTCCTACTTGACAGGAATGCGTCTGTAAAAACTGAGACGTGTGACGTAGGTCTGCTGATGCGAACTCCCTCTGACAGAATGAGGGGGTTTCCCCAGTGATTCAGATCGGATCTCACGGAGGGGGGCACAAAGATAATCCACCTCTTCTGGTGCTCAGGATCTATGCGCAGGCAGGCAAACCATCTCTGAAGGTATCTCATGTGAAGTAGGCTAGGCAGAACCACATGTGGACCGCTGACATTGTCCCAGGAGTCGCATGACAGGCAGAACTGTCACTATGCTGCAGGGTTTGACACGGCGGAGCTGGGTTTGTCACGGAGGAGCTGAGCTGATAGAGCTTCGGCTCTCAGCTGTAAAAAACGGGCTCTCATTGTAGTTGAGTTAGCTCCACTTCCAGGTAAACAATCATCTGGGACAGACAAACGGAAGCTTTTCCCAGTTTATAGAAACCCCAAGATTAGCAGGTGGAACACTAACATTTTGGTCTGTGCGACAGCTTTCTAACTGGACCGAGCTAATAAGAGCAGATCATCCAGATAAAAAGAATTCTCATCCCTGCCATGTGTAACGACTGCAGAGCCGTCTCTAGGCATTTTGAGAACGTGCGTGGGGTGTTTCAGAATGATGGAAATGTGAAAATATGTGCTTTTCAGATCTATGGAGGTGAAAACTAGTCGTTCTGGTGAAGTTCTCCAGCAGCTGTTTGTCAGCATGTGGAATTGTCTCTCCATGATCGAATTGCTGAACATGAACAGGTCAAGAATGGTAACATCCCTCCGGTTTTTTCCTCAGGACCAGGAAGTAGTGGGAGGAAAAAAAAAACGTATTTTCCTCTTCGTTGGGAACTAAGGAAATCACGTTTTTTCATCAGAAATTCCTGAACTTCTGACTGGAGAGATGAGCTCTGTTCTGGAGAAGAGAGAACCATCTCTACAATCCCTCTGAACGGTGGGGGTTGAGCTGTGAACTGCAGCGTGTAACCCCTTCTGATCAGACGGTCCGTCCATATGGCCAGGGAACACACTCGTTGCCACTCTGAGTAACGCTCGGAGAGCGGGCACAAATTTGTGCTGTGTCATGTTTCTCATTAACGTCAACCAGACTAAAAATCCTTACTACCATCACTCGCTCCGGAGATTCACCGGGGGGAAACCGAGTAGGGCTCCAACAGAAAAAAGGGCTGTATGTGTGCCTCTGTGCTGAGCCCAGGCTGCGGTCTCACATAGAGCTGAGGTGAGCTGGCGCGCACTGAGAGGAGGCGTGAGCGCTTTCTGAGTGAGATGCTGTTTCGGTGGAGGCTGCAGCTGTCGTGGAGAAAACACGTTTACTCCCGCTACACTGTGAGTGGACAGAAAACAGCAGAAATTAAAAACGGGCTCTGGCTGAAAACGAGGGATTTTACTGGACTGCTGAAAAAACATAATTTAAGCTGACGTGGCAGACGAGTGTTTTGTGATATTTATTGAACTGTGGTGCCATTTAAAACACTGTTTAGAGGTTACTGGCTCATTCTGTGTGGGGAATGTGTGAAGAGATGCAGTTGTGAGCTCAGCTGATCTGACAGTCTCAGATGAAAAAACTTTACTTCCAGAGGTGTTTCTGTTTTATATAAAAAAACATACATCATCAAAAAAACCATACCTTCCCCTCAAGGATCTGTTATCTGGTGGAGGGGCCCGGCGGAGGAGCGGGGCGTGAAGTCACTGCCACAGCTGTGGAGCACCTCTGCTGCTGTTGCTGGCCTAGGCGATCCCTCCAGCAGCCGGAGGGGTGAGAGGAGGACTGTGATGTCACCAGATGGTGTACAGTCTCTGAGACCTCCTCGGACCTCTGCGATTTCTTAGGGATGGTCCTGAAGTTGGCCCCGAACAGCACCTCTGGGGTGATGGGGCCCTCCAGCAGGTCTTTCTGTAGCCTCTCGGACAAGGATGGCGAGAGGCGGAGCCAAGTGGTCCTCTGGATCATGGTCATCAGGCGGCGATGCGGGACAGGCAGACTGCAGAGGTTGCACATGTTTACGATGACATCAGCGGCTTTACAGAGAGAGAGCTCTTTGTCTCCTCCAGCAGGTATGCTTCCTCCAGCATCTTAGAAATGCTATAGGCCAGCAGGGCGACGTTGCTGTTCGCTGCGGCCATCTGGAATGTGCACTGGTGAGCTCGGTTGGAGACCTTGTCACCATCTGGTCATGCTTCCCTGGAGGGACAGGTTGCTGATCCATCCTGGAAGCTTTTGCCCCAAGTGTCACTGCCAGGCTTGGCTCCGGGGGGGGGACCGAGGGAAAAAACACAGATCGGTAAAACCCTCCACTCTGGAGATGGAGGCGAAGGTGGAGACGGATGTCTTCAGCTTGCCGGGCCCAGCTGCAGCCTCGTTCCAGTGAGACATCACAGCTGGACAGCGAGGCCAGATGGGGTCAGGGCGAAGAGCCTGGGCGGAGCCAACATTGCCGCCAGATCATCCGATCAGTGCGGAGGGAGGCGAGGGACAGAAAGTCCCTTGTATTAACATCCTCCTGGATTATGCCGAGCAGCTCCGAGAGGAGGGTGCCGACGGCTGGGAGCAGTGTGGTCGCTGACGTGGGAAGATCCGTGGTGGCTGAGCATCTGCTCGGCCACTCGTCTTCCGTCACTACGCTCTCCACTACTTTAAGATCATACTCATTTTTTTCTCCAGTTCATAAGACGTACTCCCGAAATGACAATATTTTCTTGATAAACGAACTATGCCTTTGGTGAAAAAATGTGACTATGGGACCATGGTCATCTCAGACCATAGTCCACTTATTATGAAATTGCTTAACCCTGTCACAAAATCTGTAGCTTGTCCCAGGAGATTCAACTCCTTACTTTTATCTGAGGAAGACTTTACCAAATTTCTTACATCTGAAATTTAATTTCAGAGATATCAGAAGACAACAGAGAGATCTTCATATCACACCTCTGGGAGAGCTTTAACTGCCTCTCAACTGAGGTGGGGGACGTTGAGTCCGAGTGGGCCATGTTCCACATCTCGCTTGTTGTGGTAGCTGCCTTGAGCTGTGGCCACAAGTTGTCGGTGCTTCTCGCGGTGGCCATCCACAAACTTGATGGTGGACACCTCGGGTTAGGGAGGCTGTCAAGCTGATGAAGGGAGTCCTATGGGGCATTGTTGGCCAGTGGAACTCCAGAGGCAACTGAGGAGTCCTGGAGGGCCAAGCGGTCCACAGCCTTGGCTGTTGCTGAGGCAAAAGCTTGGATATGGGAGGAGTTTGGTGAGACCTTGGATAGAGACTCTTGGTCGGCTCCGAGGAGATTCTGGCAAACCATCAGGCGGCTGAGGAGAGAAAAGCAGTGCTTTACTAACTGTGTTCAGTGAAGATGGGGTGCTGTTGACCTCCACCAGTGATGTGGTCAGGAGGTGGAAGGAATACTTCTCGGACCTTCTCAATCTTACCAGCATGTCTTCCGTGGAGGAAACTGAGTCGGGGGACTTTGGGGATGATCCGTCCATAACTTTGGCTGAGGTCACCGAGGTAGTTAAAATGCTCCAAGGCTGCAGGGCTCCGGGAGTGGATGAGATTTACCCTAATTTCCTTAAGGCTCTATATATTGTGGGACTGTCTTGGTTTGGTAGCTAACTTGATAACGGTTACTGTTTTAAATGTGCTATGTAAATAAATGTGACTTGACTTGACTTGACACGCCTTTGCAACGTCTCGTGGACATCAGGGGCTGTGCCACTAGATTGGTGGTTCCCCTCTTCAAAAAGGGGGATTGGAGGGTGTGCTCCAATGATAGGGGCATCACTCTCCATAGCCTCCCTGGTAACGTCTATTCAGGGGTACTGGAGAAGTGAGTCTGATCGTTGGTCGAACCTCAGATCCAGGAGGAACAATGTGGGTTCCATCCTGGCTGTAGAACACTGGATCAGCTCTTTACCCTCACTAGGATCCTCAAAGGGTCATAGGAGTTTGCCCATCCAGTCTACATGTGTTTTGTGGACTTGGAGAAGACATTTGACCGTGTTCCTTGGGGTACACTGTGGGGGGTGCTCCATGAGTAAGGGACTGGGGGCACGTTGTAATGGGCTGATCAGTCCCTATACAAGCGGTTCGAGAATTTGGTTCGTATTGCCGGTGGTAAGTCGGACCCCTACAGTGTGGGAGTTGGACTCTGCCAGGGCTGCCCGTTGTCACAGATTCTGTTCATAACTTTTATGGACAGAATTTCTTGGTGCAGCCAGTGGGTGGAGGGTTTCCGTTTCAGTGGCCTCAGGATTCCATCTCTGCTCTTTGCAGTTGATGTGGTCCTGTTGGCATCATTGTGCCATGATCTTCAGCTTTCACTGGAGCAGTTTGCAGCTGAGTGTGAAATGGCTGGGATGAAAATCAGCACCTCCAAATCTGAGGCCATGGTCCTCAACCGAAAAAGGGTGAATTGCTCCCTTCAGGTCGAGGGTGAGGTTCTGCCTCAAGTGGAAATTAAAGTATCTTGGGGTTTTGTTCACGAATGAGGGAAGAATGAAGTGTGCGATTGACAGACGGATTGATGCAGTGTCTGTAGTATTGCGGACTCTGTACCGGTACGTTGTGGTGAAGAGAGAGCTAAGCTATAAGGCAAAGCTCTCTTGTTTTATCAGTCTGTCTACGTTCCTACCCTCACCTATGGTCACGAGCTCTGGGTAGTGACTGAAAGAATGAGATCGCAGATACAGGCAGTTGAAATGAGTTTCTTCCGTAGGGTAGCTAGACTTTCCCTTAGAGAAAGGGTGAAAATTTTAGTTAACCAGGAGAGACTCAGAGTAGAACCGCTACTCCTCCATGTCAAGAGGAGCCAGTTGAGGTGGTTTGGGCATCTGGTAAGGATGCTCCCTGGGCGCCTCCCTAGGGAGGTGCTTCGGGCATGTCTGACTGGGAGGAGACCCGAGGAAGACCCAGGACACGCTGGAGAGACTATTGCCCCTTTTCCACCGTCACGGCGCGGGTCGGATATTTCCGGGTTGAAGCGCGTTTGAGGTCTTTCCACTGTTCCAGAAACCGGCTCGCCTCGCTAAATTCTGGCCCGGCTTCTCAAGGGTTCTGAGCGAGCCGCGCCGTGATGTCAGAAACACTGTCGGTCACTGATTGGTCGGGGGGAGGAGTCTGTGGAGTCTTTCCAAACAACCCGATCCACCATTTTTTCTCTCCCGCTTGCCATTAGCGATAACACGAGGAGCGTATCTTTTAGTATTTTGAAGCTATACAACAACAATAATATCAAAGCCGTGGTCAAATGCAGAAGTGCAGGTGTTGTTCTGCTTGGTGGCCGACGAAAAAAGTCAAAGCGAGCTAGATGGAGGATTGGAGGGTGGTTTGGACACGACTACTGCTCTACTTGAACCATTTATAGAAGATGGTGAGTGTTTTCTAACTTTAAACATATTTTAAATTACTCATCCCATCGGTTCTGAACATATTTTTAACTAACAAGAGGCTGACGCCATAATAGTACAACGTCGGTGCTACGATGCTAAGCTAATTTGCATAAATGCTAACTGTCCTCCGGTCCCGTTTCTCACTGTATTTTATCCAGAACGTATTTCAGCGCGTGATGGTTCATCTCTAAACTCCACATTAAACCCTCCAAGCCTCCCAGCTCCTGCTCCTGCTCCATCAGAGGAGTCTACACCTGACAGGTCTCCATCACAGCCCAGCTGCACCTCACAGAGCAGCACAACGCTGCAGCTTCTGTGCTCGGTAAGATGCAACTGTTCCACATCACTTTATTTGTGCCGATAAGGACTTGATTTATCTTATTTTTAAAGTAAAAAACTAAAATGTTGAATAAATACTGAATTGGGATGAAATTATGTACACAGGGTCCCAGTTACAGACAACAAAATGTAAAAGAAAAACAGTAATAAGATCTAAGATATGAATTAAGAAAAATATCAACTAAAAAACATCTACTAATAAAACACTAAGCACTAATAGCAGTAAACAATCAAAACAATACGTCAAACAGCAACATGAACTTGAGTTTGTGCAGCCTTATGAATATATAACACTGTGAAGAATCACATCATGTTGCTGCTGATCAGTTTCATGTTGCTGCTGATCTGTTTCATGTTGCTGCTGATCTGTTTCATGTTGCTGCTGATCTGTGTCATGTTGCTGCTGATCTGTTTCATGTTGCTGTGTTCATTCGTGCTCATCTGTTCACACAGACTCATGTCCGTGCTGCTGTTCTGCGTATTGTGTTTAATGTTTTTATGCTATTAGAGCTTATCATATTTTTACTTGATGTTTTTCTTAGTTCATATCTTAGATCTTATTACTGTTTTTCTTTTATATTTTATTGTTGGATGCAGTGGTGGGGAGTAACGAAGTACAAGTACTTCGTTACTGTACTTA
>NC_056500.1:51352874-51357546 GCF_014905685.2 Nematolebias whitei | reverse complement strand
AAATTAGCTTAAGAGTGCAGAGTTCTGTTTCGACTGTGAAACGCAGCGTTTTGCAGCTGTGGGGTTCAGAGAAAATACAGTGATATGTTTCAGTTGTGGTGTTTTTAGAGCTGAAAGTAACGTCAATGTGTTCATTTAAAGCTGAATTTGTACATCTGTTGTGTAACTGAAGCTGGGTTTGTGGTAAAACGCTTTATTCTGTTTAAACTGTGGTGCAGAAAGGGGGTTCTGCCCGGTTCTGTCGCTCGGTTCTGATTCGTTCGAACGAGTCGTGTTTTGAATGGATAAAACACTGTTTTAAAAGCTGGGCTCCGTCTCAGGCCACTGTTAAAATTGCTTCGTTATATTTTGTAGCAGTTAAAATTGTGCATTTTGAAAGTAAATGGACGAAAGTTGACCGGACTTTTCAGGCTAATGCTAACACGCTAGCCGAAATCACGAGAAGTGATTGGTCGAAAACCGCTGTTTGGGTAGCTCTGATTCGCTGAGAGACGAGTGATGTGTCTGTCGTCACTTCCTCTGATGTCAGATTGTAAAACCCACCCCCGCTGCTGCTCTGTCATTGGTTGATTCAGTCACATGACCCGGAAATGAAGCTCGTCTTCATAGGGAATTTCAATCTGTTGTTTAAAGTTGAAAAACGCTTTAAAGTTGGTTCTGAACCGCTGATCCAATTACTAAAAGCCTAATCGCTGAAACTTTGCCACGTTCAAGTTTTAAATCCATCATTAAATGGTGATTTTGGACCACGCTAGCCGATGCTAAATTTTTAAGCTAACGGCTAATGACCGGATGTCACCAAAGCCACAGAAAGTCATCGCGACTCCTACTGGACGTCACTAACAGTGACAGGTTAAAATAAATAAGGTTACACTGCCACCTCCTGTTGGAAACTTGAAATCACAGTTTCACTTCGTGTTTAGGATATTTTGGTGAAATTAAACGTTTTGTTTATTTCTCTCAGAAGCATTTTTGAGTTAATAAACGTCCCTCAAGCTGATTTGAACTGTTATCTCACATTTAAAAAGTGATTAAAGTATTTATGCCCAGAAAAGGCGTTTACTAAGAAATTTTTCATTCACTGATAAATCCTCAAAAAGAGGTGCAAAATGAAAAATTAAGAACTTTTGATAGATACAGTCTAGATAATCACAGAGTTGATAAGTTTACTCAATTGCTGAAAGGAAAATACACGTTTAATTGCTAAAACACCAAATATAAAATAAATAAAACAGAAAAGGAAACCTTTCTGATTTATTTTACCACCTAAAAACACAACATCTTCCTGCCTATTTATTTAAATAAAATAAATAGAGATAATGGAAATAGAGGAGGAAAACATTGACCTTTCAGACTCCCAGTCAGAAGATGACATAATCCAAGGAGCTTTACATATTTTAACAAACCCGATAATTGGCACACCATTAGAAGAGATGGATGAAATTCAGAAAGCTACGGTACTGAAAAGTTTAGCAGAAAATGCCACGGTGGCAGAGAATAAAAAGCTGAGCCTTGAACGGTTAGCAAAAATTTATCTGCTTCTCAAAGACAAATTGGATCAGCAGGTTGAACAAAATGACGTGCTGTCTAAAGCATATGCAGCAGACAGAGAGCAGTATCTCAAATTCATGGCGTAGTCTAAACTTGATGAAGAGACCAGTGCACATGAGTTAAAACGTGAGAGGGAGCTCTCACAGAATTACCTTACTTTACAAGCTCGCTCATATGAGGAGAAATTGAAGGAAAGGGAGGTCAAGTACCAAAAGTTGTGCTCAGACAACGATGCTCTACAACAACAGTTGCAAGAAGCATCAAATGCTCTGAGCGGATGCAAATCTGAGATAGACGCGCTTAAAACACAACTTTACCATGCAGAACGGAAATATGGTGAGAGGCATGGACTGAATGTGGGGACACACTGGGCTTCAGACCCAAATCTCCTTACATCACACACACCTCCACCCTTACCTAAAGTAGCAGGGACAGACCTGAACAGGTCTCCACTACCAAGCAGGCAAGAGAGACCGTTGAAACTTCCTCTCTCAATAGATGAACTTCAAAAACTCTCAAAATATGTACAACGCTTTGTACCTGGCCCAATGGGTTCAACTGGAACAAAAGCGTATCTGAATGACCTTGATTTCAGAATGAGTGGTTATCCTAATGCTACGGTTGAGGATAAAATCAGTCTGATAAGGCTCACTTCGGACAGAGAGGTGTTCACCTTCATCGAGCGTCAACCTGATGCCACGAGAAGGGATTACAACCTTCTGTGTGAAGCTTTGATCAGGGAATACGACCCCTGCACAGGACCTGCTGGTTTCCCAGCTGCTGACAAGGTCACGCAAGGGAAGCATGAACATCCAAAGGTTTATTACAAAAGAATCTTCCAAGCTTATTTTGGTTACAGAAATGAAACCGGAATGGAGGAAGAAGAAGGTTTTAAATTTGTTTTCAGCAAAAATCTCCACACTGATGTTAAAACGTCAGTACAGATGATGGCTAATTTCAGAGAAAAATCCATCAATGAGATTAAACAGTGTGCTGTGAATGTGTTTGAGGCATGTTCTCATGCTAAGACGCTCATAGAGGTGTTTCCTGGTATAAAGGTTAAACCCCACTCGCTAGAACTGGAAGGACGGCGTGCATCGCCTCCTCCTCCTAAGAAAGGCGAGAAAAAGCAGTCTTTTCAAACTAACAAACTGCGTCATGAAGGTGCACGCTGGGACAAAAAAGCTCCTCTTTCAGAGGATGAACGTGATTATCGTAAATGGGGTGTGCGTAGGACGCAAAGATATGGGAACCAAGGTGACCCATATTATCAGGGGAAGTCCGAAAAGGAACCCCCAAAAGACGTACCTAACCGTCCCCCACCTCGGACGAAACGAACCGAGGCGAAAAAATCACAAAGGTTCCAGAAGCAAGGCCCTACACCTCTGAGCTCGGAAGAGACAGAGAAACTACGCAGGTTGTTAGAAACTTTGAAACACACTGACACGGGAAACCAACCTGGAGCACTATGCAGTGATGTAATCACTATTACATCTGAGGGCGCGAATGACAACATCACAGATGTCGGTGGAACACACCAAGACATTGTTGTTGTTGCCTTCAACAACCCCTCATCGGAAGAAGGGGGGGTAAACTCACACACAAACGATGACGAGTCATCGCAAGCTGAACACTCAGAAACAGCTACTGCTGTGCTGACGGTTCAGACAAACCAAGATTACACAGACAAGGCTGAACGTGTGAAGAAACGTCAGAAAAAACCCAAGAGGTTTCTGTGTAACTTTTTCAGAAGGGGGATCGCCAAGAAGGCATACCTGTCAGTAATGCTCGAAGGTGTCCTCACACATGAAGCACTTCTGGACGGTGGGGCGGACATAACAATTATGTCAGCTAGACTGTTCGAGGAGCTGAGGACAGCCGCTGCCCGTGTTAACAGGATAATACCTCTCACAGAATGTGCTATAGAAATGCAGGGTCTCTCAGAGAAGAGGACAACCCTGACAGCTATAGCAATGGTTCACATGCAGATTGGCAGAATGACACTATACCACCCGGTACACGTGTCTAGTGTTGACTCATTCCCATTTTTGGTTGGCCAGGATTTTATAAATCGCTTCGACGCGATTATAGATTATGGTGATCAAACGATGTGGGCAAAAGTGAGCAAACCACTGCCAATAGTAATGCCTCTGGAGTGTAACACAGACTGCCTAACAGCAGGTACCGCGGAAGGCGCAAAGGACTCCTCAGCCGAGGACACGAGCCCGGTGAGTATTCCTTTGAAATCATGTGAAACCAAAGAGACCCACCCGGTGGTCCAAACTCTGACCCAACAAGACAGCCTCCTCTGTGAGCTGAAGCAGTCAGAGTCCACCAAACACTACCTACCACTGGTAGTTAAGGGTGTAGAGATCCAAGGATCCCACACCAACGATGCTGTTCTGTCTCTGTGGACAGATAAATCAGCAATTAACCGAGCTTTCTATGAAACCTTGGTTCACAAACACGTGGGTCTAGAACTAATTAAAAAAGCTTTCCGCTTTCCATTAGTTCCCAATAGTTCACAGGTAATGACCGCAGAAGGAGTCATTAACCTAAAACTAAGCTGGAACCAACGAGAACTGGTTCACCCGTTTCTCGTGATCCAAAACTTACCACATGCAACCTACATAGGCTCTGGCATTTTGGTAAGGTTGGGTGTCCACGTGGACACCATCAACAAGGTGCTGTGGTCCCTGAAACTAGCCACAAAGGATCCTCCTGTGCTAGACACAGCAAACCTTAAGGCTGGGCAGACCATTCCAGAGGCCTGCCAGGTTGCTAGCAACCAAACCACCACAGTACCACCTCAGGTGATTAACCTAATGGTGCGAATCTACCTCGTAGGTGGACAAGCTATTAGCCATAAACAGGCATATTTTCAACCTTCTCCTGCGTTTTTCAACTTGGGACTGTCCGTGGAAGCCACGAACCAAGTGAGCCTTGACTCCAGGACCACATCTATTGCTGTGTGTAACACAGGCACGGATGAGGTGATGAAAACACTATGCTAGGATGGTTGATTTCCACTGATTTTCATGATTTTGAACTAGGCATTCCATTTCTGGGAGGACTCCCAGATAACCTGGTACCGAGTCAAGAAACTGGGCCAGTATGGTTC
>NC_056500.1:51346848-51352774 GCF_014905685.2 Nematolebias whitei | reverse complement strand
TACTTTTACTTAAGTACATTGTTTGAGTACTTTCTCCACCACTGGTTGGATGTAACTGGGACCCTGTGAACATAATTTTGATCATCCACCACATGGACCACATGAGGTGCGAATGACAAAGAATATCTGCATCTGTATAATACTTTCTGATTCATATATCCATTATTATCATTTTCATTATTTTTAAATCAATTTATTTTTCATTTTCTTATTTGATCAGTTTATTATTATTAATATATCTATTATAGCTGTTAGCTGCACCTTTCTTTGTTTGATGCATTTATTCAAAAACAGTATGTAGCTTGAATTAACCACCTGTTTCTTCTTTCTAGTGAAGAGAAAGAGAAAAGAGTCCAGTAAAGAAAAGTCTTATTTCATCACTGAATGAACATGAAGAACTGAAGCGGACACAGCAGGAACAACACTTGTGTCTTCTTCTGGATGAAGCCCGTGAGACAAGGGACACACAGATACACAGTCATTAGTTGGACGCAGTAGTTTTTATTTTTCTACATTTTTCACTTCTTACTTTTACTATTAAACAATTTTTTCTTAAGTGGTGTCCTTGAACATTAAATTTCCTAAACAAATTTTACAATGATAAGTTCATATAGTGTTTGTTTAAATTCATACTGGAAGTTGAGAAGAATTTCCAATTGCATTTGATCTTTAATGGATCCTAAGAAAAGATTACTAGAATCTGCTCAACTGTTATTATGTTATAAATGTTTTGTTCTAGGATGAAGTGACACAAAAACTGTCAAAAATTCAGAAAGGACCGTTATCAGTTATAATTGATCAGTTATCATTTATCAGTTATCAGTTATCATTTATCAGTTATCATTTATCAGTTATCAGTTATCATTTATCAGTTATCATTTATCGTTTATCGTCCGTACAACTGTGGCCTGAGAGATTCAGCTGAAAGTCCTGGTGCACCTTTTATTTGAACCTGCAGAGATTTGAACAGCTGATCTGAAGCAAACAGGCAGGAGTTCACCTGAACTGACCACTCCTGCTGTTTGATGGTCTCCTCCTTCTGTCCGTCCGTCCGTCCGTCCGTCCATCCATCCATCCATCCATCCATCCATCCATCCATCCATCCATCCATCCATCCATCATGCTTCAGGGTTGTGGGAGCAGCATCTTCACCAGGGAGGCACAGACATCAACAGCCTCCTCTTCAGCTCTTCTAGGACCCCATGGTGTTTTCAGACCAACTGACTATTTATTAATTAATATCCTGATGCTGCTCAATAATCCAGGTAGAAAAATCTAAAAAGTTAAGTCTGGTCCTCTGGACATTCACAAAACAAACAATACAGTTTATAATAAATAAACTAAATGTTTTTTGTTAGTTTTGTTTTTTGAATGCCCAGAGGACCAGACTTAACTTTTTTAGATTAATAAGTAATAAATTTATGTTTTTAAATGTAATGAAAGACAAACCTTTAAAATTTAAGGACAAAATTTAATCTAATTGTTTTCAAGTCTTATTGTAAAAGCAGTTTCAAAGATTACAGCACAGTGTGATGTTTTGTAATTTTAACATGAACCTTGTGCATATCTGTAAATAATAAAAGTGAAGATATTTTTAATACATCTTTATTGTAAAAATCTATACTAAAATGAAAAACATGGATTTAAAGCAGCAGGAAGGCAGTAAGGTAGGATTATGAATCAGGTTTATAAGTTACAGCTCCATTAGAGCATGACGTCTCTTCCACAACATCGTGTGACAAAACCTTCAGGGTGTTCTTCTTCTAATACGTTTAGTGGTGGCTAGTAAGTAGCTTAAGGGAGCACTACCGCCACCAGGTGGTAAGACCAGTTGGATTCTAGTCCCCGCCTACAGAGCCGGTCCAGAAATGTACATGGAAACACAACAGACCCGAACCGATCTGAACCAACCCGAACTGATCTGATCTGCTCTGTGACGGTGGAAAAGGGGCATATGTCTCTCAGTTGGCCTGGGAACGCCATGGAATCCTCCCAGAAGAGCTGGAAGAGGTGGCTGTGGAAAGAGATGTCTGGGCCTCCCTGCTCAAGCTGCTGCCCCCATGACCCGACTTCGGAATAAGCAGAAGATAATGGATGGATGGATGAAATTGAAATTTTCCTTGAAATAAACCGAATACCAGGAATTAGGAATGTGCGAAATGGCATAAAATTCATATCACAATATGTATTGTGAAGGGTGGCGATAACGATATATGTAGCGATATGTTTTGGGTATAAAACTTAATAGGAATTTTTTTTAAAGCATATGGTGTCCTTTTGCTATCATATACTGTATTTTGAATGAAAAAAATTCCACTACTAGGTCCAGAGAGTTTTTAAATAATAAACAAATTAGGCTTCTTGTTTGTAGTGCAAAACAGTGCAAAATATATGAAATGCAGCCATATGCTGGTGAAGATTCTCAGTCATCCAGGACATGATGAATTCAAAAAGCGTTCAATACAAAAACAACTGGACTTTATTTGTAACAGAAGACGTTTTGCTCCTCATCCGAGGAGCTTTCTCAATTCAAAGAGCAGAGAGTGAGAGATTCAGGTTATAAGGCTGAGTGAGATAAGACACACACACACACACATATGTAGATTGGCAATTCACACCTAAACACCTTAACAGTAGATGCCCCCCAAAAGTCTTTGTTCCTCTAATTCAAAGAATCTAATTCATTTGGTTCAGATGGAGAGAGAGGACAGCCTTCAACATTGAAGTGTACAGAAAACCAACCCACACAGACCAGTATCTTCTGTTTGACTCCCACCATCCACTGGAACACAAACTCTCTGTCATCAGAACTTTACAACATCGGGCCGAATGCGTCCCTGCAAAGACAGAAGGGAAGGAAAAGGAACAGAAACACGTCCAAGATGCTCTTCAAACATGTGGATATCCTAACTGGGCTTTTGTCAAGTCAGCGAGGAAATCTACAAAACACACCAATAAACAGAAAAAGGAGAACAACAGACGGAAAAACATTGTCATCCCTTATGTTGCTGGAGTATCAGAGAAATTCAGAAGGACCTTCAACAAACACAAGATCCCAGTACATTTCAAACCCAGCAGGACTCTCAGACAGAGGCTGGTCCACCCTAAGGACAGAACACCCATACACAAACAGAGTGGTGTAGTGTATGTGGTCCAGTGCAACAAGGACTGTCCAGACCTCTACATTGGAGAAACTAAACAGCCTCTTCACAGACGCATGGCTCAACACAGGAGAGCCACATCCTCTGGACAAGATTCAGCTGTTCACCTCCACCTCACAGATAAGGGACACTCTTTTGAGGACCAACATGTGCACATTTTGGACTGAGAACACAGATGGTTTGAGAGGGGGGTGAAGGAAGCAATTTATGTAAAAAGAGAAAAGCCGTCTCTGAACAGAGGAGGAGGCCTCAGATTTCCACTTTCAAAAACATATAATGCAACTTTAAAACAGATTCCCAGCCGGCTTTCACACCTGATGGGAACAGAGGGGCCTCGTCTGTGAATTAGAGGAACAAAGACTTTTGGGGGGGCCCTACTGTTAAGGTGTGAATTGCCAATCTACATATGTGTCTGTGTCTTATCTCACTCAGCCTTATAACCTGAATCTCTCACCCTCTGCTCTTTGAATTGAGAAAGCTCCTCAGATGAGGAGAGAAACATCTTCTGTTACAAATAAAGTCCAGTTGTTTTTGTATTGAACGCTTTTTGAATTTTAGCCATGTGTTTTAAACAAAAGAATATGTTGTTAACTTAACAGCTCCCAATCTTCTCACTTAAGAAATGAACAGCAACAGAGCAGCATTTTACACTGAAAACACTTCATCGTCCAACCCTCTAGAGGGCGCCTCCTTCTGCTTTAATGGAGAGTTGACACAAAATGAGTCTGTGGCTTTGACCAGAGGGTCTCGCAGTAAAATCACACAACACAGAGTTCTTTTCACAGATCAGAGAGCAAGTTTCTCTAAAGCTGACCAACGCTTACTTTAACTTTTGACGGAAAAATAAAACTTCGACGGAACACAGCGTTTTGCGCATGCGTCCGAATACGACAACACTACGGCAAGCCGGCCGTAGCTAGCTTATAGCTTCGCTACTTAACTCTCGAAGAAAAGATTTTAACGCCACTTATGCACAGTTTTCAACTAAAAAAAAGTAACGATCAAACTGGCAACTCTGATTTTACTTCAGACACGGCATTACTGCGGTTAGCCGGTAGAAGACAGACCTCTATCGTAGGCTAAATTTCTATCGTTTCTACCATATACCGTATATATCGCGCATTCCTACCAGGAATGCCACTCTGTACTGTCTGGAAGGCATTAAATGCCTAGTTGAGGGGTCAAATATTTTCTTATTGTTCAAACAAACAAAACAAAGAAGGGGGGCTTGGTACATCTAGGACAGTTAATGAATGAGATATTACAATTAGACAGAGAATATAGCCACTCCCCATCACAGGATTTAATGAAAAACATTTATTACTTCAAACTGAATTTAATACTTTTGTCTACTCAGCAGGCATAATAATTAATCTCTAAATCTAGATAGAGTTACTGTGAACACAGTGAAAAAGCTGGGCGCCTGCTTGAGCATCAATTGCGGCGACAGTCAGTCAACCAAACTATTAGGTTGATGGTCCTCCTTAATCATGTGAGCAGCTGGTTTTGGTTGTCAGCAGCAAACTGGTTGATCCACTATGAGAATGTGCTATTTATAAGACTGAGCTGAACACAGCACCTCAGACTGAAGAAGTATTTCGGATGAAAGACGAAATGTTTCTACCTTTTTTTGTGTTTGTTTGTTTTGTTTTTTGAATGTCCAGAGGACCTGACTTAACTTTTTTTTTAGATTTTTCTACCTGGATTATTGAGCATGCATCAGGATGTCTGACTTTAGTTTCTTTCAACTGTACTATACTGTAATGAAGGAAAAGCAGGAGTGAACATGAACTCAGAATAAGATAGCTCAAAATAAGAACAAGGTGTGAGGCTGTGATCTGCTTTGTGATGGAAATGACGGAGACAAAAAGGGAACATTAGAAGGAGAGGACTCAGTTCAAACAGACTGATATGATCAGCTGAGCTCATCACTGTGTCAGGTGGTCTCTGTGCCTGTTTGCCCCTCTTCAGAGCTTAGCAACCTACCACAGGTAACCATGAACCACTAAGGCAAACCCTTTTAACATAAAATCAGATTCACCACGCTTACATTCCAGATATCTGAAACTGATTTATGACTAGACATATTAGTTATTTAAGATATCTCTAATTACATTCTGACTAGTCATAATGACGTCAGATTTACCATTGAGTTGTATGGAGGCTTCAATTCAAGATATCTAGAACTGAATTTTGACTAGTCAAAAATACAGTTCTAGATATCTCTAAGCTAATTTTGACTAGTAATTAATTGCTTTCAAGATATCTTGCTTTTAGTTCTGACTAGTCATAATTACAATTAAAGATATCTTAAATTACATCATTATTCAAGATATCTTAAATGTATTTTTAGATATCATAAATAAAAATTTGACTAGTGCAAATTAAATTGTAGATATCTTGATAGCAAATAACGACTAGGCAAATCTAAATTAAAGATATCTAGAACTGTACTTATGACTAGTCAAAATTCCTTTTAAAATATCTCAAAACGAATTCAAGATATCTTGAATATTTTTTCATGTAGATGGCTTTTCTATTTAAGATATCTTGAATTCACATTTTGACTAGTCAGAATGACGTTCAAGATATCTAGAATAATTATTTTGACTAGTCAAAACGTCACAGATTTACGTAGCATTTTGGCGGAAAAATCATAAAGCATTGTAGCCTTTTTATATTATAATCTGCAAAATCAGGTCAGTCCAACACAACGCTCGTATTTTTAACATGATTTATATATATATATATATATATATATATAT
>NC_056500.1:51336706-51346748 GCF_014905685.2 Nematolebias whitei | reverse complement strand
ATATTGACTCCAGCCCAGGGGCCCCCATCCTCCTAAATCCGGCCCTGCAAACAACCATTCACTCTCTCACTCACACCTAGGGACAATTTAGAGTTACCAATCAGTCTAACATGCATGTTTTTGGTCTGTGGGAGGAAACTGGAGTACCCGGAGAAAACCCACGCATGCACGAAGAGAACATGCAAACTCCACCCAGAAAGGCCCCTGGACCGGGGTTTGAACCAGGGACCTGCCAAATTATAACAATAATAGTCTAAAAAATTGATAAATACAGACTTGAAGGGGCACTTTTTAAATAGAGAAGAGGATGGATAAGGGGTCTGGGCTAAAGCCCCCAATGTTTCAAGACCCAAGTGGGTAAATGCCCCTGGTTAAATCTCTGGCATGAAAGGCAGCGGGCAATATGCATTCCAACAGGGAATGTCTGTTATGAGCACACACAATATTCTGTTTACAGTATTGGAAACACATGAAAGTCATTAAATGTTTTCTATAAGTAAACCAGCACAGTTACTGTGTGAGCCCACTGAAATCATGAATGAAGAGTATTTTCTCATCTGTAATGAGGTTGCTGTTTTTTAGTTTGTTGTTTTACTTTTGCTTTAAAACCATGGCTATAATGTTAGTATAAGAAATGTAAAGAAAAACAACATGGGTCTTACCTTATTTGTGTCTCTTGAAATTCAAATGTTGCGACAAATATACAGTATTCAAAGACAAAAATGTCAGTGTCCCCTTGATTCCATGTCTCAGGTCGTTTGTGCATGAGTAAGATAAGTGTTTTCTCCTCTGTTCTTCAGATCGACACAGATTAAACACCACCAGAGACAGATTCCCTTCCCTTCCAAACCAGATTCTTTTTTTCCCAAAAAACTTTTCTCCAGACTATTTTTTCCTACATTAAACGTTGTGGGCGTTTACTTTCGACGAAACAATTCCACTGGATGGCTGTGTGTTGTGACGTCATGTGTTTGCGCTGTGATTGGTCAGTTTCAACGTCAGTCTCAGGCGTCCACGTGTGCACTTTTATTCCGCCTGCTCCTCGGCTGGAGAAGAGCCCTCTGCAGACCGAAGTGGGCGTTTCTGAAGCGCAAACACTGATTGGCTCGCTGTATTTGCTGGCTCTTTTTTTAACTTGAGTTTTCTAAGTAACAGGTTCTATCAGCTGTCAAAGATTCTCTTCAGTCCTTGGGTTGTAGCTGCACCTGACACAGGTTGCTTTCAGTCTGGGCTTGTTACAATGAAATCTGAAGAGAAACTGCTCCATTTGTCAAAAAGTCTGGTCTCAATTAAAGATCAGGAGTCCTGTGACGAGATAACGGCCCCAAACAAAATGTTCTTTACAAGTTCTTCTATGGGGTGTGATCTGTGACAGGAGCTGAAACATGGAGAAGGACTGAGCCTTAAAATGTGAGACAGCTGGAAGTGAACCAGTAAACAGAATCCCTGCTCCAGTTACACAAACTGGCCATCACTCCTCTGCAGTGACTGCAGTTTGAACAAGAAAATGAAGTTAAAGGAAACAAAGCCATTTTAAGGATCATTATTATTTTGGTTACTTTATTTTTCTTTCTTTATGAATTAATTTTAACTATTTTCACATTATTCAACAACCAAAACAGGATTTTGTTTTTTTAATGCAATGGTTAAGTATTAAAAAACAAACATTTAGTCCTGCCGAGTCCCCAGTACCCATTTATGTTGCTCTTATTTTGAAATGTAACCAGAAGTTCTGTGTTGAGAGAGGTGGAAAAAGAAGACACCATTAATGTTGAACTGGCTCACACAGTGTGCCTCCATTATGCTCAGGTTGTATTTGCTTAATAAGCCTTCAGAGTGTCAATGTCTGCAGCCCCTGGAGGCTGTCATTACTTTACTGTGCTGTGTTTTATTGTACCGTTCTGTGTTTTTTCAATAAAGATTTGAAGAAAAAGTCTTCTGATACCTTTGTCCAATCAGGTGTGGCCCTAGAGATACGCCTTCTGTATTTGTCTGCAGAGATGCCTACTTGTTACTTTCCGTGGAAGAGACACGAGCTCCTGCACGTACACTGCAGCTGTAGGAGGTTTCTCTGGTTAAAGGCTGAAACTTTACTACAAAACATCCTCCTCAGAGCTTTATAACATTCTCTGAGCTCCTGAAGAAAAACTTACCATGAATGTTGAAGCTGAAACTAAAATTACATTTCAAACGCAACAATCTGCAACACAAACACTTAATTTAGCAACACACACAGCTAAACCCAGCTGTAGCATGAAGCTGCACTGCTCTAACTACGACCCCTGACCCTTATTCATCTTCCAGACTCACCATGAATCGTGTTTTTCAAAGTTACCTCTGACTTCAATATGTCTGATGTTTTTCCACACATTTCCTGTCCTTGGACACAGAGTCAGCTACAGTCTGACTAATGTTTATCTGATTTCTTCCTGTTTCTAAGAAAGAAAAACAAATCCTTAATGAAGTTTGTTTTATTTGATTAACAAGTGTGAACAGTGACGTTGCACGTTCGTGGTGAGATGTATTGTGTCACTTCCTGTTTGTCTGATGGTAGCTTGAGTGAATTGTTTGCTTGAGTCTTCTCTGTTTTCTGGATTTATGTGTCTTTTGCACAGTTTTGTATGGTATGGTATAGGAATGCGCGATCTAAACAGTATACGGTAGAAATGATAGAAATTTAGCCTACGATAGAGATCTGTCTTCTACCGGCTAACCGCAGTAATGCTGTGTCTGAAGTAAAATCAGAGTTGTCAGATTTAATCGTTTCTTTTTTGTTGTTGAAAACTGTGCACAAGTGGCATTAAAGTCTTTTCTTCGAGGGCTAAGTAGCGAAGCTACAAGATAACTACAGCCGGCTTGCCGTAGTGTTGCCGTATTCTGACGCATGTGCAAAACGCTGTGTTCAGTCGAAAGTTTTGTTGTTGTTTTTTTCCCATCGAAAGTTAAAGTAAGCGTTGGTCAGCTTTAGAGAAACCTGCTCTCTGATCTGTGAAAAGAACTCTGTGTTGTGTGATTTTACTGCGAGACCCTCTGGTCAAAGCCACAGACTCATTTTGTGTCAACTCTCCATTAAAGCAGAAGGAGGCGCCCTCTAGAGGATGAAGTGTTTCAGTGTAAAATGCTGCTCTGTTGCTGTTCATTTATTAAGTGAGACTGGAAACTTAAGAGTTAACAACATTTTTTTTTGTTTAAAACATATGGCTAAAACTACATTTGATTTATTTTGCACTGTTTTGCACTACAATAAAGAAGCCTAAAACTTGATTTGTTTATTATTTAAAAACTCTCTGGACCTATAGTGGAATTTTCATAATTCAAAATATGTGATGGCAAAAGGACATGCTATGCTTTTTTTGTTTTTTAGCAAGTTTTATACCAAAAACATATTGCGATATATATCGTTATCGCCACCCTTCACAATACATAGTGTGAAATGAATTTTATGCCATATCGCACATTCCTAGTATGGCATGGTATAAAGTTTATTCATTTTAAAAATACAAAACAATTCCATAACTATGTAAAAAAAGATACAAAAGATTTAAAATGAAATGCAGCAGAAAGAAGAAAAAATCTTATTATATCTGCCCCTTTTTTCAAACAATTATTTCAATCATAATAATCTTCAAGTAACAGAAAAAAATGAATAACTCTTTCTAATTTTTCCAATTCTAATACAAAAAACACACTAATCTACTTCATATATACTTTTTTAACAATCTAGATTTGATCTTTTTCTTAAATGTACACAATGACTTGGCATTTTTCACATCACTCTCTAGAACATTCCACAATCCAACTCCTTGGATTGAGGTAGACCTTCTCTTCAGACTAGTTCTGAATTTTGGTTTGACAAATATCTCTATCCCCTTAAGATTGTAACAACTTTGTCTTTTAATAAAATTTCTTTGGATATTTAATGGTAATGTGTTATTTTGAGCTCTATACATAACTGATAAAATACCATAATCTACCAAATCATGGAACTTCAATAAGTTCAGTTGATAAAATAATGTGCTTGATGGGTGACTGTAATGCTTTCTGGTGATAATTCTTACAGCTCTTTTCTGTAAAATAAAAATAGGTTTTGTAAATGTTTTACACGCTTTCCCCCAAACATCAATGCAATAGATTAAATGTGGAACAATGATTGTGTTACACAACATGTACAGAGCTTTATCATTTAATAATTCCCTGACTTTGTATAGTACTGCAATAGATTTAGATATTTTTGTTCTTACAGAATTGATGTGATTTTTCCATGTTAGCTGTTCATCAATGATTACACCCAAAAATTTCATCTCATTAACTCTACAAATCTCAACACCCTCAATTTTAAATGGATCATCAACAGTTCTCTTTTTGTTACTAAATATCATGTATTTAGTTTTATCTAAATTTAATGATAATTTATTAAGTTTAATCCAAGTTTGTATTTTATCAAATTCTGTCTTCATCAATTCCAACATCCGTTTTACATCTTTACCCAAACAAAAAAATGTGGTGTCATCTGCAAAAAGGACACATTTGAGGAGTCCTGATACATTCACTAAGTCATTCACATATAAAATAAATAACTTTGGTCCAAGCACAGAGCCTTGAGGAACTCCACAAGTGATATTGCACAGGTCAGATCTTACACCATTTATTTGTACAAACTGTTTCCTATCTTTTAAATAGCTAGATACCCAGTGTAATGCTGGTCCTCTTATACCATATTTATTTAATTTTTCAAGGAGAATAGTGTGGTCAATAGTATCGAATGCTTTTTTTAAATCAACAAAAATACTAACACAATACTGTTTTTGATCGACAGCAGTAGTTATTTGTTATATTATTTCCATGAGAGCCATTGATGTAGAGTTTTTTGCTCTAAACCCAGACTGACTGCTACTTAGAATGTTTTGTTTAGTAATAAATTTATCTAATCTGGTCACAAATAGTTTTTCTAGAATTTTTGAGAACTGTGGTAATAAGGATATTGGTCTATAATTACTGAACACACATTTATCACCATTTTTAAAGAGAGGAACTACCTTAGCTACTTTCATATTGTCTGGAAATATTCCTTTTGAAAATGATAAATTACAAATATATGTAAACGTCTCGATAACATAACTCATTATGTCCTTTACAAACATCATATCCATGTCCACCCAGTCTTTTGATCTCTTATCTGTAAGATTCTTTACAACATTCATTATTTCTTCTTTGTCAGTTCCATTAAGAAAAATACTGTTGTCACAACTTGTAACTGAATGGTTCACATTATTGTCTACTTTTGGTATTTTAGCTGCAAGGCTTGATCCAACGTTTACAAAATGATGATTAAATCCATTTACAATTTCATTTTCATCATGGATTTCATCGTCATCCTTCAAAAAATATTGTGAAATACCTGTTTTTGCTTTATGACTTTTCAGAACACTATTTATTACTCGCCATGTAGCTTTCATATCACCATTACTTTTATTTAATAAATCACTATAATATTCCTTCTTGTGTTTCCTTATAATCGCTACTAATTTATTTTTATACTTCTTATATTTTTCTTCGGCCTCTTGTGTTCTCAATTTCAAGAAACATGTATACAAATAATTCATTTTTTAACAAGCATTTCTCAACCCTTTCATCATCCATGGTTGATCAACAACATTTCTCTTTGTACAATTATTTTGTACACAATTCTTTTCATACAGAGCTCCTAAAATATTCATAAACTCATCATATGATCTGTTCACATCATCAACATACACGTCTTTCCAGTTTTGTTTATGTAAATCATCTTTTAATTTGTCCATTGCTTTTTTTGATGTGTTTATTGTTTTTTTTTCTTAATTGTAATTTCTTTTGTAATGCTTTGATCATTTTTAAAAATCGTGAAAACTGATAAATGATCACTCAAATCACTCGTTAAAATACCTCCCATCACATCCCCATTTGTTACATTTGTGAAAATATTATCGATTATTGTAGCACTATGAGTTGTAATTCTTGTTGGTTTTGATATTAACGGATAAAGATTTAAACTACACAATGAATTTGTAAATGTACTGATGTTATTTGAATCTGTTTTATTTCCCAGGTCAATATTAAAGTCTCCACAGAAAAAAATGCTTTTATTAAAACTCTTGTCCAATAGTTGTACGATTTTATCTGTAGTGAACTAGACCTCCGACAACAATCTGCCTCTGAAGACCTTCAGGGGACAAGAACTGTTATTTCATTGATTTGAATCCAGAAATACAAATGATCTCATCAAGAGACTATTTAATTGTATCCTGAATTAATCAATTGAAAGAACACTCTTCCTTTTTACATTATCATTACAATTTTAGAATATCTTGATTATCAAAGTGTGTTTAGTTCATACCATTTCTAAATGTTGAAGTGAACCACTCATTTTAAATCAACTGTGAAACAGTATTAATGATTTTTAAACCTCCTTAGGCTTAGAAATCAAGTTAAATGTCTATTTACAAAGTAATTGTACATTCTGATCTTCTGTCTGAATGAGGAGTAGTGATGTCGGTCGAAAGTCAGAGGCAGACAGAGACGAGTTATTAGAACGAAGTGTCTTGTTTTTAAACCTAGCAGACAGTAAATAAGAAGCAACTGGCACCTGCTTCCTCTCTCCTCTTATAAACATATCTCCGTCTGTACTAACCGTTCCTAAACATTCCTGCTGTCTTTTTGACTCCTAATAACCCTCTGACATCACTGAAACACCGCCCCTGTTGGCTGTTTCAACCAATCAGGAAGTACCAAGTGACCGGAAGTGAGTACTCTTTAAAAAGTCAACACTTCCTGGAACTATTAAGTCTTCTTCAGTCTTCTGGAGTCTCCTGGCGGTCTTCCTGTAGTTTTCCTGAGTCTTTCTTGGGACTATGGGGTCTTATTCAGTCTTCTGGAGTCTTCTGGGAGTCACAGCGCCTCACTGTGAACTCACCCGGGCGTAATTTTTTTCATTTTTTTTTCATTTAGCCTTTATTTATCCAGGTTAGTCTCATTGAGCCACGAGAACTCATTTTCAAGAGAGACCTGTTTTTTTAGGGAGCACATGGTGGGGGTTAAGGGCCTTGCTCATGGGCCCAGAGTGGGGCGAATGAGGGTGGGGGCAAGTGTGGGTATTTCACCTACCCCACCCACAATTTTTGATGTTGTCGGGGCCGGGGCGTGAACCGGCGATCTTCGGATCACAAGCCCACCTCTCTAACCTCTGCGCCACCACTCCCCTACAATGCCCTACAACTTCGAAGGAAGCTTGTTCTGTTGAACGGAGTAAAAACCACATGACTTCTGACGATGACCAGCCACCCTGACCGGAGACGCTGTAAAGGTAGCGTGCATAGGGACATCTAGACCGGAGCTGATCCATCCTCTGCAAAGGTAAAGAGACGTCACGAGTTGCCACGCACCGTGGACCGAGGGTTTGAGCTGGTGTTGAAAGGAGCGTGCTAATTCTGATCAACAAACATACATCTTATTTCATCCATCTTCCTTTCAAACTTCTCCATTCCTTCCCTTAAACTTTTCTATTTTGCCAGTAATCTAGATGCCTCAATCAGTAGTGTTCTGTTGTCTTGTTAGTAAAGCGTGCCAAGTTTTTATTAATCAGAAACAGATCAGCAAATCAATGTGTACATGTCTTGATGTTAAGTTTTGATTCTGTTAAATAAATGACCGCATTTATTCTGATGGGTCAAAGATAAAATGGTGTCTCATGTCACTGATTAAACAATCCTCACAGTTATCTCGTCACATGGCATTAATTTAACTCGAAAAAGAAAGAATCCGTTGTATTTAAATAATTAATATTCTTTGTGCTTGAACTAGCTTTAAGAATAATTAATTAGTAGTGAAGCTACAGCAAAGCTGTCCCCTGCTTCACTACACTACAGTGAATATTTCTATATTTGATCCTGGAGATCGATATACACAACTTATTAATATGTTTTTCTCATTCTTGTTTATTATTTCTGTTGTTATTATTTCCATGATATTATCAACAATTATTGACATTTCATTAATTAATTTACATTTTACTTCATTTTTAACAAATAGAGCCACTCCACCACCTCTTTTGTTGCTTCTGTTCACATGATATAATTCATACCCTTCCATGTGAACATTAGTTGTGTTTTCATCGTTGAGCCATGTCTCTGACAGTGCTATTATTGTAAAAGTTCTGTTTAGCTGTTTTAAATAATCTGTTATTTTGGATATATTTGCATTTAAACTTCTACTATTAAAGTGAATCATAGAGCGGCCTCCATTTGTTATATTGATGTCATTAAACTGTTCTTCATTGTAATATTCACAGTCTTTTATTTCAGGGAAAAAATCTGTATCAATCACATCTTCAACATTGTATATTTTAAACTCTAAGTCTTCGTAAATTGCCATGTTTTTTTTTTTGTTTGTTTTTTTTTGTGATGGCCTCCCTTCTCCCCTTACAGCCATCCTCTCCACACCATTATTATGAAATATTTATTATAGTGACTATCTAGTGTAGTTTTTTTTTTTTTTTTTTAATAGGATAGAAAGAAAGAAAAGACAAAGTAAGACTCCAAAATATAAGAAATATATACAAATAGAGCACACGTCAAAACACCCGGCCACTGTCTGTTCACCTGCAAAGAACATGACAAAACACAGCAACAAAATACATATGTATAAAGAACTTAAAATATTCATGGCTTTGCAGTAAGTTTCCATAAATATATATACCCATACCTACGCCTATATACAAACATACATACATACACATGAATATACACTCACATACATATCTATATATCTACATATAAAGCCTACATAAGCATCCCTGCTTCTATTTGTGTGTGGTTGTGAGCATGCATAAGTGTATAAGGCTTCTCTAATAGAACATTTATTAGTAACTGTGAAGCAGCAGAGACCCGACCCCCAAGACCAGAGGCAGACGAAAAAGGGGGGACCAGAGCCCAAGACCCCAGGAGGGACCCCGACCGCGGAGCCCCCAGAGCCACCCACACAGGACGAACCACTCACCCACCCCCCAGAACGGACCACAGGGGAGAACCGGAAGATCCCCACCAGCAACCACATACAGTGACCCCCCGGGGCCAACAGCGACAAACTCATAGGCCTCCGTCAGCACCCGCCGCACCGATGTAGGTCCAGGTCCAGGCACCGAGGCCCGGGCACCGAGGACTCACACCACCCAGGCCAAGGCCTGACAGGGCCAGAGGACCCGAGCCCCACCAGGCAGACACCAGGCCGAGCCGACACACGCCCAAGCGCCCAGCCCCCGATACCAAGGGCCCCAAGCGCGCCGGCAGGCAAGGGCACACCCCACCAGGGGGCCGCGCGATAGGGGCACGATGCCAAGCACCCCCAGTTGTATCAAAGAGGGGGCAGTCCGAGTCTCAGCCTAACAAATACCCATTCATACACAGACACAATCACACAATCCCAACCTCAATCTCACATTCATTCACTCAAAGACATACAATAACGATACATTTCATTCTTATTCCCGATACACACTCTATACCCCCCAGGTCCAAGACATGTACCCGCCCTCTACAGGGGGCAGCCCATGCCCAAACCCAAGAGGTAAACCCATTCATTCTTGAGCGGAGAAGAGCCAATACCCCAGACCCGGCCCAGGCCATGCCCCGCCGACAGGACACCCCCCCACCATGAAGAGGACACGCCACCGACCACCCCCACACACCACCAATAACCAAGCACGCACCCCCAGCCGACCGCCCGCCAGGCCCCGGCAGCCACCCCGGCCAGCGGGCCAACCATGGCACCCAAGAGCCAAGCTCAGGGGGTCCAAACAACCCCAGGGAGAGCACAGCGCCAGCACCGCCCATGGCAACCCCCAGACCCTGAACCCCCACATAGTCCTGGTCAACACCCGACGGCCTGCCCTTCTCCGGACCCCACCCCCGGAATGGCAGTCAGGGAACTAGGTGGGTAGGAAGAGGAAAAAAAATAATAATAATAATAAGACCCCGACACATACACCCCCACCCCTAGATGTGCTGTTGAT